>NW_023339707.1:7147333-7176360 GCF_004916995.1 Morone saxatilis
TGTGAGAGTGTGTGAGAGAGAGAGTGTACGGGGGTGGAAATCTTACGACATGTGACAGCTGGTGGGCCGATGCCAACGGGGAAGGATGGAGCAGAGAAGGAAACGACTGTTGCCATGGCAACGCTGAGCTGGAGTGGCTGATGGTCGGGTAACGTGAAGTAGCTGCCAGCTGAGACAGTGAGAGCTGCAAAGAAACAATGCAAATGATTCGCTGTTATTATTATGATTACGAACAACAGGGCTCAGGAATACACTTTGCGCCAGAGAGACACATGGGCCATCTTAGACGACAAACACAGACCATTACACTGCTTTGGCACTCATAAGCCCTTCTCACTCCACCCACTTCTCCACCCACAATCTTTCAACACTGTCATCCCCCAGCAGGTCCAACCCAAAACTGTTTGCCTGCTCTCTTCTTGCTTCTGAGGACTTTTGACTGAAAACAAAAGAAACTGTGGTGGATAATCTGAGTTGCTGTTGGTCCTTACATTTGTCTCAAGGGTTATGAAAGAGTGGCAAAACAGACATAGCAATCACTACAGATATTTAATAGGAAAATAATATCCAAAAACAGCTGGCCACAACAGGCCACTCCACTTTCACTCCACAGAAAATAAGATTAAGATTGTTCCAGCTTGAAGTGCAATGCTAGAGAAACTGGGTGTAGAGTACAGGACATTTGTATAACACATCAGGGAGAGATGTACCATCATTTAGTAACCAGTTTAGTTTATCTCAACTACAGAAAGAACAAGACTTTTAAGACTATCGTCAAAGAAAACAGCGTCAGTCTTATGAGCCGCGAAACGACTTTTTCAAGTGACTTGTTGTGACAAAGGCCTGTAGCAGCCGTAGTAATTATGAGGAGCAAAGGAAGAGGTCAGGTGACGTTATTATAGAGTGAAAAGTTCAATTTACAGAGGTGGTCAGGGTGCATGGTTGGATCAATAAAACATCAGACTTGAACATGGGAAACCACTGTTCATTTCCTGTCTCAAATCAAAATTCGAATGTTTGTTTTGCTTTTAAAGCATGTCTTTGATTTTTAACCACGTGTTTATCATTGTAACCATGACAATGAAGGTCCCATAGCCTTAACAAAGTAGTCATTTTCCAAACCTTAATCATAGCATTGTCACGTCATGAAACAGATTTACTGTGTGAAGAGTGATTTGTAATAGTTTTGAAAGACAATGTATTTTGTTGTTTAATATGGAGGACTTGTTGAGCCTTATGTTAGAGACAGCATTTATTCAGATTTGTTCCTATTTTTTGAGTTCATTTACTTTGTATTTTATAGAGAAGCCTCCCTGTGTTCTGATCTGTTTCCATTTTAAGTAGCTGTTTATGGTGTTTGCCGTTTCCTCCATGTTAACCTGTTTAGATAAAATGGATATAATGTACATTTTCACTACTTCCATCATGCTCTAAGTTCCTCTTTTTAACTGAAACACTGTTCTCATTCAAAATTCTACTTTGCTGTTCCTCTTTTGATCTTTTGTTCTTTTGACTGCAGACGATTCACATTAAAAGCCTACCTAGAAAGGGAAGCATTATAGCGTTTGAGCTGGAAGGCTTGTAAGGTGAAACATCTGTGCAAGAAGTGTTTCATTGATGGTAGCTTAACAACAATTGAAAGAATGGCGGTAGAAGTAGAAGGAATTGGACTTAATTGAAATAAAACAGTTTCTTTTTAAAGAGGAAACTCGAAGCATAGGAGTGGTGAGTATGACAGGACTGCTGTACTGATAGAATTACTGCTGTGGAAATGGATCATGCTGGATTTACCATGTGAGTCATTATAATGCAATTCCACCTGCCCTCAACAATTTTTACAGAGGCTTTAGTAATGACCGGCATAATATTTCAATACCAGCCATTACTTAGACCTGTATTTGAGAATTTACGATAGGAGCCTGCTCCACACACATTACTTCAGCACAGGAGCTTGTGGCACATTTCTAAGTATTAGGGATAAAAAATGTTATGGTTTCAAGCAAGAATATCAACAATTGAAGGTTATGGTTTACATATCTGAAGAGTATTGTTTGATGGACACCATAAGAGAGAAACAGATTTGAATGCATTATACATTAATTTTACTGTTTAACATGGGTAACAAGTAAGTGAATTTGTCATATCTTTATGCGCATATTCCTAGTCCAGATTTTATTTTATTGTAGACATTGCAGAAATAAAATTAACTATGATTGTGCCACTACATGGCTTTTTTATGTTAAGAACTGATGATGATAGTCAGCCATCCTGCTTTTCCAAAATGACAATATGCAACAAACATAAAGGTCAGCACATGGCATAGCGCTTCTGTCCAATCATCAATCACAGACATTCATTACTACTGAGTGCTAACTGAGAGTTTTGGTAAAAACACTGTAAATGTTATTTCAATACAGAATGCTTTTAAGTTAAAAAGTCAGGACTATTTACGTATATCCAGACACCTCGTCATGTATTAAAACTTCATTATGTTATGGCTTCAGAAAGCGAGCTCATGACTCAACGTTAGCTGTTTAAATGTGTCTGCTTAATGACCAGAATCACAAGTAAATTTTAATAAAAATTTCTCTCAGCTTCAGCTTTTTTCTGCTACTTATCTACTTTTTATTAGCAGAGGCAGCAAAGTAAGTAGAGGAGCTTAGGCGTACTTTCCCTGGCTACCTCTAGATCCTCCTGGGGGATCCTGAGGCATTCCCAGCCTTGACAGGATATATTATACATCTGGCGTGAATCTGCTCCAAGGTTTCCTCCCAGATGGATGTCAACAGGGAGGTGTCTAGAAGATATCCTGATCAGATGCCCTAACCAAACCAACTGGCTCTTTATGCAAAAGAGCAGCAGTTCTGCTTTGTGTTCCTTCAGGATATCTGAGCTCTCCACTTTGTCCCTATATACCAAATCATAATCTTCGCCCAATTTTCTCCTTTAATGTACTGTTAAGTAGCTTTAAGGTTGAAAAAATCATCTTATTCCACACTGTCTGACAGCATCATATACATTCTGTATCAGCTTGTTCCAAAACTCCATCGAAGATATATGATGTTTACTCCGGGTGAAATATTTAAGCAGAAGACTCCACGGTTTTGATGACTGCACTATTCCATCATATGGAAATATTCTAGATGTCTTGTGAGTAATTTTATGCACATTTACCCCTAAATTCACCCTGACAACTTGGTCTCCTTGGAAACGTTGGGATCTTGACTAGAATTAAAAAGTTCTGTGGGTTTGAGTAATGTTTGGCTGCACAGCTTGTAATGACTAACAGGTCAGTGAGGTTGAAGAAGTCAAGCTGACCCCGACATTTGTATTAAAATTTGCCACTCCTCAATAGGCAAAGTAAAATAGCAAAGTGAGTATGTTTACACCTTTCGTTCCTCTGAAAATGTGTGTTGCCTCACAGTAAGAAGGCCCTAGTCTCGGACCCCACTAGGTTTGACTGGGGCCTTCCTGTGTGGAGTTTGCTCCTCTAATTTCCCTCTTACATAAACTCTTTATACTCCATATGTATATTTGACTTGAACAGTTTATTTTTTATTTTAATGTCATGCCAAGCATCTGGTCCATCTCCCATAGGACTACAAGATCTGGCTATAGTGGAATCCATAGTAGCTAAGTGAAGTCAGGCTGAACACAGCTGCTGTTCGCCCTCAACAACTTCTTAGGGCAGTCGCCTTTTAAATCTTTCTTTGGGTATTTTGAGTGGAGTATCCTTTTAAAAGGCCTGGTAAATGCTAAATGTCACTGGAATGGAGATTTTAAACCAAAGTGGTTTGACTCACTTACAGTACACATGGTTTTATAGTGGATATATTAATTTGAAAACAATCAACAGTTTGCACACTATGGTACTGTAGATGTAGGCGTGATACTAAAATGAGCTGTTTTGGCTGTTGTGATTGGTCAAAATGTCCTCACAATTCAAAATGTCCTAAAATGTCACGACAAGTGGGCAGTCACAAGTCAGTCCTCACATGTATTGCTAAGCCGTATCACATTTTACATACACACACACACGTATGTGATATCAATTCGAGGTCAACGCAAAAGTTCTGCACACAGAGGGGTGTGAAAGACCCCACTCACTCCTGCATGTGAGGATCTCTCTCTCTCTCTCTCTCTCCTCTCTCTCTCTCCTCACCAGCACACACACACACCAAGAGAATACACAGAGAAAGGCAATTAGTAGTGGTATTACTGTGGCTGCCAATGTTCTGAACTCAGCCTGTTTGCCCTGACAGCCAAGCAGATCATCTGTTCACATTCTGGCTTTATGGGACCTGCATGTGTGTTTTTGTATATATGTGTGTGTGTGTGCTTGTGCGTGTGTTTTTTGTGTATACGTACAATATATGCAAATTTCACTTGTTTCCTTTCTGTGTGTAAGGTGTGTTATAACCTGTGTTAATGACAAGGACCTTTGTGAATGTTTATTTGGGCATTTCTTGATGATCAGTATGTGTGTGTATGTGAGGGGGAAAGACTGTGACATGAGGTCAAGCTCATTTGGCGTCTCAAAGAACGAAAGTGAGACAATGGTGTGGTTTCAAAAGGGAGGAGGATTAAGAGTGAGAAGATGGAGAGACTACTGGAATGAAATATTGAGAACAAATGGTAGAGGACTCGAGCACACAAAGGAGGAAAATATTAGAGATGCGTGCGAAGTGTGAACAATGGGGGTTGGATGCAAGTCATGATGAGGGATAATTGTGTGTGTGAGTGTGACAAGTGAAAATAAAAAAGTGAGGACGCTCAGGACGGAGTGAAATGCTACAAGAAAGACATGATCAACTGGTGAGATTAATCTCTACTGAATGATAAGAAATAGCCAAGATAAAGAAAATTATTACAAATGGTGCAAGCAGGGATAATATAAACATTACAACCATCTATTGAAACATTTAAAGTGTGTCTGCAGGAAGTTGAAAAATTAATGTTACTGTACCTGAAATTCAGTGGCTTGACAAGGCTACAAAACCCTGATTAAATAAGCCTATTCCAAAAATATGCTTAACGACAACAGAAGAACAGAAATAAATAAAATGTATTACATGAGAATATGGCGGTACCTGCTTACAGTATATCAATAATATTTTTGGACTAGAGCTTTATAATATGAGGACATTGTGATTGTGATTAAAATTGCAATTATTTTGTATAAACTACCCACAGGCCTGTATTTGTGGTCTAGGTAGTATTAAATGTAGGGAGATATGTTTTTCTTCTAAATCACAAATCATTTGTTGGTATTATTTTAACAGCAAAAAGACGCAACCCATGCTCTCTTGTTTTCAATTAAAAGAAAAAAACGTGTTTTTTAAATTTTTAAATAAGATTCAATGTCAATTTACAGCTGAGTAGGTTTGCTATTTACAGTCATCATTAGCAGATTAAATCTGTCACAGCTTGTTAAGACACTGTTCATTATGTGAGTTATGATAAAAAATTTAGCTTGTGTGCTTTAAAAGTGTAATATGTAGACATTTTAGTGCTGTACTTTCACTTTTCCAATAAATGTATGTTGTGTAATTCCAGAATTTCTTTTAATATTCTGGCTGAAGTTTTTATTTGTATGAAAATTAGCTGTCATTCTTGATACTACCATGCAATGGCACCAAAATATGACATTTTCATAACCTATATGCGGTGCCTAAAAAGTCTGTAGGATTCAGTGGCATCTAGCAGTGAAGTTGCAGACTGCAACTATTTGAATACAGCTCGGGATTCCAAGCATGTAGGAGAAATTACGGGGGCCACGAAAAAAAAAGCCTTCTATAAAGCCAGGTTTGGTTTGTCAGTTCTAGGCTAGTGTAGAAACACGGCGGTTCAACATGGCAGCCTCTGTGGAAGAGGACCCATTCCTTCTGTAGGTAAAAACGGCTCATGCTAAAGTAATGAAAACACAAACATTTTCTGTTGATTATACACTAATGAAAACATTACTGTAAATATTATATTCCATTTCTACCAATGGATCCTTCTAAATGTTACACACTGGACCTTTAAATATTAGTTGGCCTAAAAACAACCTCTCTGACACTGACAAAAACTAAATGTTATAAACTTCACAAAGGTAGAATGTAGGATTGTTAACATGTACTAAAGTGATTGATATATTAAAGTCATCACTTCCCTCTTCATGTTTGCATTTAAGATCAAAATGAATTGGATATTTTGCTCTTTCATATTACACAAACAGAAGCGCAATTACACCTCTTTATCCTGTGAAACCGTTATCTCAGTGTTCCAAACGATCTGGCAGCCTTCAAACGTAATACTATAGTTTCCATTCAGATTTTCCAAAACTAGACTACAAGGCCCCCACACTGGTATAAATATGCATAAAATTCAGTTTACAGTTTATCTCATTTACAGCTAATGCACCCTACCATCACAAATATCTGAGAAATGAGAGTTCAAGATGATCAATTATAAAAAATCCATCTCAACCAAACGAATGTTAAGCAGCAAATTGACGTTAGGTACTTTTCCTCCAGCAATAATTACTAGTGTAGCATCATGAGGTTGAGCTGTAATCTCTAAGCCGTGATTATCATAAAACAAACACAAGCATTAACAGAAATCCATTGTAATTTCAGAGAAAACTATTTATGATTTGTTTAACACAAAAATCTATTTTTATTTAGCTCACATCGATATCACTTACCGTTTACTTTGTAGCATGAAAATGAGCTTCCACTACATGGTTATAATGATATTGACCACTTCACTGGGTAGTGTTAAGGCAGAAGGATTCACAAACAGAAAGTACATACCTACAGAGTCATACATCACTCAGAAATCTTGAATCCTATTCTGTTGAAAAAGCCATTTGATTTGAGGATGAGGCACCAGCTACAACTGTGTAAAAGAGAGCTGCAAAAATGAGGTCTGACTGAGCCACTACCAGCTGCCAATAAGGCCTCTGCCAGCAACAAACTGAAACATGGCCTCACCTCTAGCACACAGACTACAAGACCACCTGGGTCAACAGAACACGAGCACGACCCTGAAAACATGACCGCAGCCCGATGCGAGAAATCATCATCAACACAGGCAAACAAACTCAGCTGCTCTCCCAAATGTTGGCTATAAATACCACAGGATCCTTAGCATTCCGCACCACGGCAAACCCAGAGTGTCAAGGATCAATAATTTATGCGAGCAAGAGAAAGTTGTCAGATCCAACAATGCCTACAGACAGAGCGGAGCGTACGGCTTGTTTACAGAACCATTTCAGAGAAAGATGCCATTGATTAATCAGCAATTGACAGTCATGTTGAGGAGAAAAGGCATTTTTGTTGAACAGGCAAAATCATTTTGGGATTGAAACAAGTGTATTTTTATAACAGTATCTTTGAAAGGGCAGGAGACAGGAGAGAGACTGTATTTGTGAATTTTGCTGCAACGCTACAGTCGTGATGAATTGTAGGGTGACTGCCAACAGCAGTGGCATGGCTTCACACAGTGTTTTTCTATTTCATTTCTTTATGCAGAACCCTGGACCGCCATCAGATAGATATCTATGCTGTGCAAACCGAGCAGGCATGGCACTAATGACTGCCCTTTTACCCCCTTATTTACTCATGAATATGTGTGTAAAGGAGAATCTGTGGGACATTAACGTATTTCCTTTGGCTACTTGGGAGCGACGGAACAAACACAGGGCAACATTAGTATTCATCTTCGTATATTTGACCATCTACGCCAGCTAGTTGCTAACAACTTTGTCCGTCTGCAGTGCATGGTGCCGGGCAGGTAGTGTACAGTGAGTTTACCAGAGCTATTTCATTAAAAACAGCTGGATTCTGAGGAGTGGTATCCAAGACTGGAAAAACCAAGACAGTGAGTGACCAGAGGTTACCAGAAATTAATATAAATATTACTTATAAAAGAAAGACTATTAAACGTTTGAACAAAGAAATAACACAGTCTCCTTAATGTTCACAAATTTTAAAAAGAAACTACTGTGGAAATGGCAAAACATGTGGTGCATGTGCCTCTAGTAAGTCAGATTGCCTAATGATGGTGTCTTTGTATTCAATGTGCTATTATGCTGTAATCTCCACTTGTGGCCACACTGGCTGCTCTTCTGGAAAATTTCCCATACTCTTGTTTTAAATAATAACTCATCAAAAAGTTTCTTCTGTTTTACAATGTGTGCCTTACCTTTGGTGCAAAGTTAATTGCTCCTTTTGGAAAATGTGGGTGAACTTTTTAAACCCTAACAACTTGGGAATATGATATAAGCATCTACTAACTAGCAGTGAAAATACATGTTCATTAAAGACATAAAAACAAAAACACACAGTGGAAATAACACATTTTCCTTTCATTAATTCTGCCTATTTGATATACCAGATGTTTTTCGAATTAAGAGTGGAAAAAAGACTCCATACATGCTGAGTGGTATATCCAGTTAAGTACCACCGTCTTCTGGTGTCATCCCCTAAGAGCTGCCCAGTATGACCACAGTCGTCTCTTGTTACCCACTGGGGCTGCCCACTTGCAGGCTTCCACCGCCCTCGCTGCTTAATCAAAATGAAGGTCGATTTGTAGAGTTCATGGGTGCAGTGCTCCCACAGCTCCCACAGCTCCCAGCCCCTGTTGGTTCAATTTAAAATGAGTCGACAATACAGTCTCTGGCTCATTTTAGCCCAGAGATCTAACACTGAAACAGAGCTGATCTCTCTCCTCCTACGCTCTGTGGCACTATGTTAGTGTGGTGAGTGTGTTTGTGTGTGTGTGTGTGTGTGTGTGTCCCTGGCCTCATCCTGAGAGAAAGCAGCATCCATCACAACTCCCAGTCTCCACTGGCACTTCCACTCAGGCTGAGGGATGATGGTAACGCCCCGTAGCTTAGCTCAACCCAGACGAACAGACACACAAAACACACACACACACACAGCAGCACATACTGTTGGTATATGTTACATATGGTAGATGTGTGTTTGTCCATGTGTGGTATCTCACCAAGAATGGGATATGAGTCAGTCACTGTCGCCCACCTCAGATATGATGGATGGATGATTATGGTGCAGTTGCATTTATTATTGTAGAATTGATCAGTACTATATGAGATTCCTGTGGGAAGCCTCTAATATACACTGATGCTAATGTGACATTTAATCTGATTTGATGCAACTAGGCATGATTATCATCATCAGTTACTTCTATTTCCCAGATTTCTGTGGTGATTTAAATGTTCCATGATTGACACACAAAGATATTTTGTTTTCTTCCGCCAAGAATAACATTTCCAACAGATTCACACCCACATATTTCATTTTTCCTTTTCCAAAGCCAGCTGCATACATATTCAGTAACGCTCTGGCTGCAGGATATTTTCACAGACCCAATCTTTTTGGAATCTCATACAGGTAAGTCAAAAGATTAAAAGGAAAAACAACAACATAAAAAATACTTCTACTCATGTCTCTCTTTACTAATGCAGACTATGCCTCATAATCACATTGGTGTCGAGAGATCTGGGACAGATAATGCATTTTTTCTGACATTTTTAAAAATGTATAGGCTTGACCTGCAATTTCTGTAGACAAGCCAGACAGAGCATGACTGTGGGTTAGTCAAGATTTATGATCTTTGTCTAAAGAGCATGGAAGGGGAACTGCTAGAGGGGCTTTCTGGTTCTGCCATCCAGCCAGGAATCACTCCAGGTCAGTTGTTAACTAGAATCCATTTATATCGTTTTCCTTTGACAGGTACTGATTAGAGCGAGAATACTGGTTTATAATGTTTCTTCACAAAGGCATATGTTTCCTCAAAAATCCTATTTTCTGTGTGCAGAATATGCAACATGTATGATCTTTCTTTCTGTTGCTGAACTTTGTACTGTAACAGTTCTGAGCATTCAGTTGCACCAGCTATTGAGAGTGGCTCTGGTAAGTGACATGCTAGAAACAATGTTAAAGCCTATCTATGTTTTTGCTCAGCAGTTCTACAAGACTCAACATTAACTTACCCTATTATGACCTTACCTATAACATGTTAACACACTAACTCATATGTGCAAGTAATGTTATGTTTGTAATATGATAACTAAAATAAGTTTCAGTTGCACTGGCAGCAACGCTACTCAAAGATATAACGCTGGCTATCACTAATAGCTTGTTAACTATATAAAGTTAATGCAACAAAGCTCATCATTATTTTCAGTGGTAATGTGGAATGCTTGTCATCATAGTAAAAGATTATAAGATTGTGGTGTTTCTGCAACTTCAGCGTAGAAGATTGCTATTATAACACAAACACAAATATCTGCTGCCGTACTCTTTTAGCCAGATAGGCTATTACTTGTGATGTGTAACCAGTCACATCGTCTTGTGGGTGGAACATTGAGCCAGAGCCCGACAACAGACATACTGTACAGATCTTATTTTGCCCTGCCCAGCTTATAATACAGGACAAAAAATAAGACAGTTAGCGGCTAAATAGTCAGATATTTTTTGGACACCTAACCAGAGCAAAAAAGGGGATAGTATGTCAAAATGATATATTTCGGCCTAAGTGGTAAAAAAGCAAACCAACAAACAACAAATCTATGAATGCAGCTTTAGATTACAGAGGTTTAGAACAGGTGATCGTGCGTGGAACCACTGACAGCAGGATTTTATTCCTCTTGAAAGAAATCCAAGTTCAAAAGTCAGATTAAATTCCCGCGGTGTAGATTTGCTCTTAGTGAGGAGGTAGGAACTTTTTGTCATAGCACTAGCTGTTTTAGGGCTTAGTGTTTAGTCGCTTGTACATTTGAGTAGGTGACAAGGTGTCTTACCCCGGGGCCTTGAGGAGATTCTGGAGGAGAAGCTGGCGGAACGTATTTTTGACCTAAAACACAAGGAAAACAAAAAAGCAGATAAAGAGAAAACACCTTGTAATGTGTAAACAGTAATATTATGCATCCCTTTTATGTATTGGACTTGTTAATGTATTAATCTGCATATCGCTTGGCTATGTGCAAACAACCAGTTCAATGTTTAACAAGAGTAACTGACAACACTGTAAGTAATGTTTAGCGTACCTAGCAGCACTGTTATTTTTATAGTGTGGTTAGACATTTACTGGAATATTAGCTTGTGAGAGGGAATGGAAGTTGACAGTAGCTTCGGATTGCTTTCTTGTGGATTGGATTTTCAGTCAGGTGGCATGCAGCGGTATAGAGAATAATACTGTAATGATGAGTACTGAATAACTTTGGCAAAGTAAATAACCAGAACTTCCAATCAGTAACAAATCTATCCAATTTCACACAGATCAGGAGGCAGAGTTAGATTTAGATGTCACGCTGAGTTTAAAGTCCAACAATACTTCCTGAGGTTTTTGGTTGGTAGCCATGGTAATACTGAAATGAAAGGCTTTCCAGCATCTCTTTGTCCTCCTCTCCCACTCTTTCTCGCTCACTGTGCTGGGCTTGACTGGCCTTTTGGAAATTGCCTCAGTTGCCTGGGGTGTCTTACTGTAGCTCCCATCTGTTCAGACTACATGCACACAGAGTGGACACGGTGCAGGACTGGCTGGCTCTCTGTCTCAAATACGTTCTGGCATCCCACCCCCCCGCCGCCATTTTGTTTTTAGGGCTTTCAGTTTGCTCACTGTTTTACGTCTTGAGCCGTCGGAAAATGTGTTTCACCTCATTAGCAGGGCTGACGTGCAATTGGCCATTTATTCATGATCAATGAGAGGCCTTCTTGACAGCTGAGCAAACTAGCAGATGTACAAGAGGCAGATACAAGCACCTATACGTGCACAAGACACCGGCGGAAAATACATTTAAATATGTAAAGATGATGCATCATTAAAATTCATTAATGAGCATCTGCGTCAAAACAGCAAGATCGCCTCCATATTTTACTCCGCTCAGCTTATCATTAGAAGCAGAGAGTGATGTGTGATGGTCATGTAAACAACACGGGATTCTGTAGCTAAATTATAGATTCATGAAAATGTATGGGCTGTCTTATGTCCATCATGAATAACTCATCGGTTCATTCTGAGAATATGGGATAGGCAAAGTGTCTTGTTTCTTTCTAACAGTCAAAGGTTGTGAAAGGCAGTTAGCTCTTTCCACATTAATAAATATACATGCATCAAAGACATGAATTACATATTTCACATTGGCCATGAATTTCATATTCATCTAAATAAGCTATCTGCAATGGAAAGCAGCACCCTTACGGGCAAGTCCATGTGCCCACACACACACACACAGAATCCTGGGAAAACAAAGTCAAGGATGATTAAGGTGCCTGAAATCAAAGAATGACAGAGATCCATCATATCATTCTCCTCTGAACACTGGCCCAAATCATTCGGGCTTCTTGGGCGATCCTCTGAGGACACTTGAGCACTGATTAAAATGTCATTAATAGACTCTGCCGAAAGCCTTCTTTACACACCCATGAAGTAGGCCCTGATCAATGCTATTCTTCTCTCCCAAGATAAGTTAACAGCATCATTAGTGGGGGAATCAGCGAGTATACGACTGGGGTCCACTCGAGTTCTTTCTACTGTCACCGGGATTGAGAGGCTGTGTGTAGTGTTTACTACACTTTTAATCAATTCACTGACAGGCACAGAGCAAATCAGCAGTGTAGGTTTCAATAAGAGATGCAGACAGTGGCACGTCATTTATCTTTGGCTGTGTGCAGGATGTGGAATATTTAATCAGAACTTTGTTTCAGTGGGAGGCCTTTTTAAAAGCTTGGGGTTCAGGAGTTATTTCTGGAGGGATATCATGGAACGGTCACACTTAATTGGGAACGACGGAATAAAAAAGCCTCTGTTAGAGAAATTCAGCAGCATACACTGATAACCCCCTTAAAATCTGAAGAGGGAAAAAAAGCAGGTTTATTTTCACATTCTTAATCACTGCACTTATAGAAAGCAAAGAACAGCCAATATGCATGGTGACACAGTGGCTGATGTTTGATGCTACCGAAATGTTTTTTAAAATTCACACTGAAGCTATTCTGCTGCTATAATCTCACTGATATGGGAAAAACGGTATGACATTTCTACTGGGAGTCATGTAATTGAGTTAGAGAAGGTATTTTTTTTTAGATTTGCTGATTTTCCAGAACAGCAACACACAATGTTCATGGAGGTTTGGAGAATTTTGAGATAAAGCAGGATTATGACATTAGCTGGATTAATAAAACACAAAAACCTTTCAACTTTGGAATCCAAGGCTTCTTTTTAGTCCCAAATAGTTAAAATTTAGTCTAGACTTGTGTGCTGTAAGCTAAGTAATCATACAAAATGTTAAAGGGCAGAAAACCCACTGTATTCCACCACTGGAATGCTGTTTGGTGAATAACAATGTAGAAAAAAAAAACATCAATTCTTATACACGAATCCATGGAAGTACCAGAAGTTACATTACCAGAACACATTACTGCCATTACTGCGGTGCTCCCTACAGGATGAGCCAGTTTGTATGCCCTAAGAAGTGTAAAAATTTCGACTTTTTCCTTTACTTTCTACATAGCATAATGAAATTGGGAGGAACCTGTGCGGTTATCAGCTGCTCAAACTGTAGTGACAAACCTCAACTTGAATGCGAAACACAAAAGCCTTCCCCTTTATGAAGAGTGCCCCTGTCTGAGACCCTACACTTTACATAGATTCCCTGGGCGTGCAGAGAACCAAGATGTTCACATGAAATAATCTTGTATACCTATGAAAAAACATGAATTTGTTATTTTGTTAATATTTTTTTTACTAATATAAGTTGTCTATGATAACTAAATGCAACTCTTGGTTGATTATGCTAGCTAGCTAGTACAGTTATATTACACAGTACATCGCTTGAAATGGTCGAGTGGTCAGTTTTTCTTCATTAAGTTTTTCTGGCTATTGAACTGAAAATTGAATAACGCTAAGATTGCCATCCATATAAGATACCTTCATCAGTAACTGGGGCCACTGTCTAACAATGTCAACTAACCATGCTGCTGTCACTCAGCAGGCAGGTGTACAGACCGAAGTACAGGTTCTTTATGGGGGGTTATTCCCAAGGTTAAGAATAGATCTATGTGACTGTAATGATGTTTGCTACTTCTATATTACATTAGAACCATATCTGAGAATACAAATTGCTTTATGCTTTATGTGCCTAATCATTTGCTTTTCGCCAAGAGGCAGATACAGAATTAGCAAAACAAAGGACCTTGGAGCATATATTTTTGAAAAGGTTCGGCCATCATTCCTATTGCTAGCTAAGTACTGGACTTAAAATGGAATAGAAATTTTGACCTCATGGTGGTGTTACATGATGAACCAGGGGATCACCAAAGCGATTATTCTGAGGGAGGGCATGAACGTGTGTACCACATTTCTTGGCAATCTAATCAACAATTGTTTTATTTCACTCAAAACCACAAATGTCAACCTTGTAGTGTGGTACTAGAGTAAAAGTCAGGGGATCGTTGAAGTCAGTAGGATTCATCCCCTGAGACCATGAATGTACAAAATGTTGTGGCAATTTGTCAAGTAGATGTTGATATGTTTGCCAGGATAAATTAAACTTTGACCTGCTGGTGGTGCAACAAAAAAAGGTTAGAGGATAATCAAAGTAACTGTGCTTCATCGCCTTGACACCCTCACTGATTTGTACTAAATTTTCTGCTTCTTGCATGGCTAAGAAACCTGAGCAGTCAGATGAACAGGGTTGTAAACAAATATCACTGAATAAACATAAAAACACAAAAAATATCAGTATATGTATTTACCTTTAAACACACAATTTAGTCAGAATCCGAAGAGTGAGAATACTGGATGTGTGTGTTGTTGTCTATGTTCGGGCCAAAGTACCCCTCTTAGAGCAGACATCAAGAGGCCCTAATGGACAGCCAACGTCTTCTCCTAGCACTTTGAGTTTATCCCTTTATTCCCCTCAGACCCCAATCATGAAGCATGCTAATCACGCGGAGAGCAGGTGGTGCAATTGAGATAACACTGCAGAGGTGGGCGCCGCATTATATGCAGAGGACAGACTAGTTTGATGCTTGTTGCTTAGAACTTTGGTTGATTACACCTGGGTGTTGCGGCACACTTGAGGTGCACCCACAAAACAATTTTCAGAAACAGACCCCACATTTTCTGGTCCAATACACAAACCTTTGTCGGATGTGAGCAGTCAAGAGCTACTCGCCTCCTTTTTGGATGAAAACTCCTCATATCAAATTATTGCTCCCATTACATTCCAGGTAATTAACATGTGCTTAAAAAGCCATTATGGATTATATGATGATATTTACCTTGTGAAGGTGATGAAGGAGATTTTCTCTGACGTGACACATCCTCCTGCTTTGTCCTCAGAGATGCCTTTGGGCTGGATGGCTTCCTCTCCGGACTGGATGACAGCCGAAAGGTTAGCTTATCCTTCGCCCCCAAGACCTTCGCCTAAGAACGTTTCAGACATTTCGGTAAAACACACACAAAGAAACAGATAAATAATAATAACAGTCTGAGAATAAACAGTTCAGATTCTGTATTGGAGGACACAACTGGAATGAATGAAATAGCAGACAGAAGGAGGTATATGGTGGTGATGTGTAGTTGTTTTAAAATACCTGAGCTGTGTGAAAATTCACAGCTAATGTGCGAAGAGTCATGACGACATTTCCACCCTTTGAAATGTTTGATACTGTCACTAAAAAGATGCACCTTGAAGATGAAAGTGTGGTGTAAACTGTGATGATGATTTACAGTGCAGAGCTTTAAAGGCTGATGTAATCTGACCTTGTACAGGTACTGTATGTGTGCCTACCAATGTCAAATATCTTGGTGCACCTCATAATGCTAAAAAACAATTTAGATAATGTGAAAGTTTTTGTCTTCAGGGAAACATCTGTGTGAGTGCTGAAAGGTGCTGAAATAAGCACCTTGTCTTAACACCTTTCAACACATTCTTTAAATTTTTTCCTTCGACAAAGACGCTCCTCTGTGCTGTTGTGTTACCTGAGCCGTGCCTGGAGCTGAGAGTGGCGCAGGGCTCTGAGTTTTGGCAGACATCTCTGTGCTGTAGACCATGACTCCGTGAGGGTTTGGCTTTGCACCTCCTTGCAGAACAAGCTGTATCTCTTCCCCCTTCCAGGCAGCTGGCTCTTGGAAGGGGCACCAAATCCCCCAGCGAACGCACTGCAAGAAGGCTGCTCGGGATGTGGAGGTGGCAGACAGCTGCGTGATGGAAAAAGACACAACATTAGAGGACATACAGACACTGATATGATTATGATTGTTTTCATATATAGAAACAACCTTGATTAACCTTTTTGTGACTTCACAAAAACTTTACTCTTAACGTAAAGGTTGCTTTCAGCTCCTAGTCTGAATTCTGTTCCAGTATGTCGATAATGTTGGTCAGACAGCCTTATTTTATGATTTTGTCAAAACAATCAATTTTTCATCAGTTAAGAAAGTATGGATTTAGGAGAACCTTTGCTTCACAGAACTACCTGGTTAACTATTTACCTACAGTATTAACCTAGCTAGGAGTAAGCAGGTAGTTAGTAACCTTCATTATTATGTTGGGTTATAAATTACTCTCTCTCTCTCTCTCTCTCTCTCTCTCTCTCTCTCAATCATCATGTAACTTTTTGGTTTGGTTTTTCTTTTTGTTTTGCCTTCACAGCACCACACTCACATTCAACACTGCAACCACCACTGTTTTACGACTTCAGATTAATTGATTATGTTTACTATTCTTTTGTCTTAGTTTCAAATAAAATAATGTTTAAAATTACTAAAAAATCCTGTCTGGTCTCGCTCAACAAGCCGGGGCTGTGTCATACCAGGAACCCTGAAAATGCAAATGTGTTGCTGCAGGGTGGGTTTAAGAAGTGTCTGGATGTTTAACATCTTTTTTTTGCTATGACTCTAGGTCTTTACTGGAATTTATTATAAGTGTTGTCATCCACAAAACAAACTACAAACTTTTATTATTAGTATTTGATATTCAAAAGATACAGCAGATGAAGCAATCTCTTTTTCCATACCTTCCCCTTGAAACAGAAACACGGTTGGTCTAATGAAACAACTGTAGACAGTAGATTAGAATGACTGCATTTCTAGGTTTTAGGCAGACATTTTACAGTTAAGGTTAATGTGCAAAAAACAAAACAAAACAATATATTACTGGTGTGCAACCCTAAATAATTAAATACAGCTTTGCCATATTAACAAAATCACTAAGGCACTCAATCATTTGAATAATTTAGAAAGCAATATAAAAATAGGTCAACTTTATTACAAATCTTTGAACTACAGTGGGTTAACATACTACCACTGCTGACAATTCTATATGGTCAATACATTATAGGCCTAAATACCAGGTCACACATACAGTTTAGGAGCAGCTTTGTGATTTATAATCACTCTTATTGCACCTCTACTCAAGCCATCGCAGGGAAAGAAAAAAAAGGGAAAAAAGCCTTTTGCTTTAAATCATCCACAGGGGATTCGGAGGTTTTGCTGAATCGATTAATAAACTGGTCAGCCACAGACTATTGTAATCAATCATAGGTAGGAGAGTACAGAATACAAAAGGAGCCTGCTTTTCAAGACAAAGTGGAGCATATAATGGTTCCCTCAATGCTTACAATTCCCCTGAGAACAGTTTTTACATGTAATATTATAATCCAATACTATAGATCATCACTCATATGAGTATAAACTTTATTCTACATGTCATGCAGAGTCCACTGGGTGGTATTATGGTAAACAGGAACTGCATGCAGTCTTGAAAAAGATGTGGAGAAAATTACTTTGTAACACAGAGAGACCTTTGTAAAACACTTAAACTGGATGTCCCAAGCAAAGTTATATGGTACAACAGTGTTTACAAGCACTCAGCTTCCGCATGATAGATTGTTCTGAAATGTATGTTTGTTGTTTTTTAACTCCACCCAGTTTTAGCAAGGAAAGCTGGGAGAAGGTCCTGAGTCTCTGTTGAGCAAGCGTTTAGTGACTGGCTTGTGAGTCTACCAGCCAACAGAAGTAGAACTTGTTTCCCTCCAAACTCTGTTACAGCCGCCTGTTACAGAACCACCTGTTCTTTCAGGAGCGCAGCTGAGCATCTGAAAGGACAGACGCCAGAAAAAAAAAGGCTTCACCAGGCTGAAAAATATCAAAAATTCAATGGACAAACAGATTTTCCGGTAAGCTCCACGAGGAGTATACGAGACGAAAACATTGTTTTGTTTTGTTGACTTGTTTATTCTATTTCCCCCTGCCACCACAGCTCTATATGCCCACAGAATGTGGACAGATCACTGTGATATACAGTAGTTCACCGGCAATGCTGTCGTTGTAGTTCCCCAGAGAGGAAAACTGGAGTGGTGCATGACATTACATCGGGAAGACTACATTGGTGAAACAGCAAGGACCTTGGACATGAGACTGACTGAACACTATAAACAGACTACATCAGCTTTCTGTGAACATAAAATCAAAACCAGCCATAGGATCCACTGAGAAGAGGTCAAAGTCTTCAACAAGGAGTCAACGGACAGCTGGAGAAAGATCAGGGAGGCCATCCACATCCAAAGAGCATCTTTGAACAAATGGGTTACAATCTTCTCTGTGTATGACCAACTGTTATCATGTGATCAATATATATATATATATATATATACTTAGGTCATTTAATAACAACTGAGCCACCTCCATGATAACTAAGCTAACTTCATTCACTGAGGACAGGGAGTTGCAGTTGAAAGCTCCAGAAAAAGATATTTAGTGGATCTTGAGTTCTCAGTGTATGTTTAAGTAGTTCACATGTTCACAATTATTTATTTTTTTTATTGCAAAATGTTTGATAGACTTTATGTTCTATGAATACCAATACTAAAAAGTGTTTTTGTGTTGTTTTTATATGTTTTACCTAATAAACATTTGGAGAGTTAAAGCTAGAACAGAGCTATAGAATCACCAACTTCTTACCCTCAAGTGTGCATTAACTACTGTTATGAAGTATCGGTCATCTCATTGGTATGAGGCCATGGGAGGTAATTAACAGTTATTGTACTGCCTGAAAAAAAATAAAAATATAGTGTCTAGGATAATTGTGGTTTGGATTTTCAAACGTCTTTGGTTGAGATTGGGTAAAGAGAGTTGCCATGGTCAAAAGAAACCAGTGTTGACTGTTGATGCTGTCTCCGGTGTTAAATTCACATCCTTTGTTGACCCATCCACCCACCTCGTTCCCATCCCTAAGCGGCCTCGCAGCCTCTGCCTCTACCTCTGCCTTAACCTCTGACAGACGACAGTCAGTATTCACACAGCCACACGAGGTCCTTGTCAACTCAACAAATACATAGATCATTTTAGGCTGTTAAACAAGCAATAAAAAGGTGTATTTGTTTTTCGTGGGAGAGCAGTTTCAAAATGTCAGATTATTATGCATTATGTAAAGTAACCTGGCTATCCTGTTAGCTTGCTAACAAAGCCCAAAGTCAAGTGTTGAGATAGGTTAATGGAGCTGACATTTGGCACGCTACAACTAATAGTGTACTGCAGCGAGGACTGAGAGTGCTAGAGGTGTAAAGGTTAAAGACATATCAGACCCTGTTTTACACTAGCCTAACCACTTTTTTTCAAGTTCAAATCAACACATCTAAACCCAAAAATATTTTAAACCTGCACTTCCCTTCAATTATTTGGCCTAGTAATCTCTTTAGTCTCCAGAATGGTATTGGCCTTGCCTGTTCAATTTGTTCAACAGCTTTAAAGACTATATACATACAGACTGGTCAGTCATATACAGAATATCGCTGTTGCCTGGAACCAAACGGAAGAGTACCTAGTCCTATCATTAAATGTGTGTTATGTACATCTAAGAAGACCTCTTCAAAGCTTCACCCATTTCAAGCGGCCCCTGATGCAGATCAATACTCCATTCCTCTCAAGAGGTAGTTTGTTTCAGACTATAATTTTACCCCCAAGTAGCACAGACATTAACAGCTATTTCTTTGAATTGTAACTCCAGAAATATATGGCAGCCATAAAACAGACAGATATTCCCCCTTGAGGCATTGCCTGTTTTTCCATCTCATGGGGTTGAATTAATAAGATGCTTTATATGAAACATTCAATCAAACATTTTCAAAGTGATGATTTTGTAGAAATGATCCAACTAGAGAAAGATCATTTTATGACACAGGGAGTAGCCAGTAAAAATTGTGAGGCAATTTATCTAATGTGTGTCTCTCTCTCTCTATTTTTTTTTTTAAAGCACTCTGTCTCTAACATGTCTATGCTCCCACAGAACACGAGGGAAAGAACAAAATGAGTGTCTAGCACATGACCCAACACTCACTTCTTGTATTATTCAATGAATATATTCAGTTGCGGGGATGATTCGGGAGCAGAGATGCCGCCTGAGCTCTGAGAGAATGAGAGAGACAAAAGACCAATCAGGGGCCTCTTCCAAAGGGATGCCTACAGCCCAGGAAAAAGCTTTTATCTATCCGACACTCAATGCTTATCACACGCTTTCAGGCTTCCAATCATAGGAAACTGAGAATAACTATGTTCAAAATTGCACTGAGTAACTTTGAGAGAGGATAAAAAGGAAAAGAAAAACTGTGAGCTAAACAGACATCCAGACTTAAAATGTTTCACCATAACTACATATCTTCCAACATATGTGACGTGAACATCCAAGACTGGGATCAAATAAGTAATAATTAATTAATTAATGGTCAAAATAATGAAAAACTAGATTCTGCTAACACAACAATGGCACTAAAATATTCACAGCACAAAGTAAGAATTCCTTTTTAGAAGCAAAGCTGGTAGCAACATGAATCACTTTCAAGATTTCAGTGCAGTGGTTTTAAAGTGCTTCGGAACGAGGTGATCTACATATGAACTGCACAAAGCGCTGACAGCTTGGGCTGGCAAACAATAGGATTGAAGGAATCTCAAAGAGACTCTTGTTGTTGTGGTTTGAGTAAACAAACATGGATAATAGTTTCATTTAAAGCCGGGCAGAAAATTCACATTATGCATGTAATCCTCGTACACAAACGGTCCACAACGTTCGGAGGCATACATGAGCTTAAGAACAACAATGTGCAGGTTCTTGATTATATGACAGCGGAGATCAATGTTACATCAACATGCCGGTGTGGCCAGTTTAATGGCATTGTGGTAAGGACACGGTGCTGTAGGAGGTAGTTAGCTGATGTATGCATGTGCTGAATGCCTCCAGTGAGAAGAAAGTTGCCTAGAGGGTCAGACGCATCGACTCATTCTGAGCACCACAGTAACTCAGTGAGTTTTCAATCAATTGCAAAGCCTGCTGGTGACAGAAAAGAGACATCAAATCAATGACATAATATTTCAGTAGAAATAGTATGACTTTTTGCTCTCGCACTGTTTTGGGCAGGAAACATTTAAATTAATCAGGGAATTTGCCATTTGAATTAAAAGTTGCTTTTAGAACTGTTTGCTGTGGTCATTATGTCGGACAAGGCAGGATGATCAATAGCCAATTTCCCCAAAGTGTGATTACACTGTTGATTTGAGTGTTAAAGGCTATATTTAAAATAAGAGTCATTAACTTCCGCACGGAGAGCAACCAAGCACTTGTTTCAATAGTGCAGTTGGGAGAAAAAAACAGAAACGATAGCCTGAGGCAAAAACAAGGAAGCAGCAAACTTTTTCATAAAGTTGTACTGAAAACAATAACAGGCGATGTCACTGCACACATAATTGCTCCAACTGGCAAAGCGTTTTCTAAGGGAAGAATCCATCAACCTTGTTTAGATGTATAAAATATAATGCCGCAGCATCTCCAGACAAATAAAAAGAAAGCAGTGTCTTTGTTTCAAACATACTACGGGGTGGAAACAAAGATCTCATGTCTGTAACCTGGGGCAAGAAAGGTAATCATCAAACTTGTGGGGGGACACTGTGGAGAAGTGAAAAAGTGGAAATTATCAAAAGGTTACAGCGAGTTTTGTACATCAAAGACAGCTGAGACATCATTTTCCAGCAGACGAAAAGAACTGGAAGCAGAGACACAACCAGTCCAAATGAAAGGCCTCTTCGTATACATACAAGTAATTTTAGAAACCAATTCAGAGCTGATATTGCTATGCTCATTAAAATTTTCCAAATATGTCCAGATATTTAAAAAAATAATAATAAAAAAGTCAAGTTTGTGATAAGCTCAGATAAAGCAGCTTGCAGAGCAAAGTTTTGGAGACTCTCAAAGAAAATGGCAAGACATTCAGCAAGTCAGGGCTTTCTGGAGTACAGCAGAAATTAATCCTAAATTAGGGGGATGTGAGCGTTGATGGGAGACGGAGTCTGACAGTTATTACTATTACCTCAGTCTGTTGGGCTGTGCAAGTCATTATTTCAGCCAAGACCCTGTGACAGGCACCGGCCCACAGTTCCCGCTACTTATTCTCCACAATGAGATGCCCTGGAGGAAGTGAGGGAACATGCACCAAGATCATTAACTTAAGAGCACTAAACCACTCACATTTTCATCCATCTGCACAAGTAGTGCAAATGAACCCAGCAGGCTACTGTGCTCTATTCAGCTCACCAAGGCCAAATAGGGCTTGAGAAGAATTGCGCTCAGTCTTAGATCTAGCCTTCGTTGACAGCAAAACTTCAAGGAGATGTTCATGAAAGGCATGTTCACTGCTCAGGCCAATTTAATGCACATTTTTGATCAGCAGTTGGGTGCTCTTTTGCTAAAAAACCTGAGGACTAATACAGAAGATACACATAGCTAGGAGGGTGAAACCAAAACAAATAATTGAATCTCTAATTCAGGATAAATACGTATTTAAATGTATTCTGCAACATTCTTTAAACAAGTTGTGCTGGAATATAGTGTTATGAAATGTTTTAAACCCACTGGCAGATTCTTTACTCGCTTTTAGGAAAATGACCAAATAATTGCTCAGGATAGAGGTTTCTAGCCATGCTAGCAAGGTTTAATGGATGTTTATGCCGCTTGGTCAGACCACCACTTTCAGAATGGAGTATCTTGACAAATGGATTGCCATGAAATGTGGTACAATGTTCATGGATCCTGTGACTTTTCCTGTAGTGCCACCAGCAGGTTGGCATTTCCAGTACAGAGTGAAATGCCATGAAATTTCACACGGATGTCTGTTCCTTTCTCCTCAAGCACCATTATCACGTCAAAATCGGAAGAGCTGTACTTTGTGTTCACTGCTGATAAGCAGGTCAAAAGATGTGAGTACGCTGAACATGTTAAACCAAGATCTTGAACAAAGGAAGCGCTACCTCCTAAACATGTTAACATGACAACCAGTACTGTTTTCCTTTTTTTCCTTTATTTCTCCACAACCGCTAAGGATCAAAAGCAAACTTCAAAATTTATCCACTTTATAAATTGCTTTCCTTTTAATGAGCATAACAGCTGCACAGTGTCACAAGTCTTGTTTGCTTTTTTACAGGGAGGAGAAAGGTACAACAAACTAAAAGAGAGCTTCACCTTTAGACACACACGTTATTAAAGTCTGGTTTGGGAAAACAGCATCAGTAGCTTCCTCATCAACAGGGGTGCATTTAACTGAGAGCAGTAATATAAAGTACCACAGATGATTATCTCAGGTACTTGATGATTACCCTTAGATGAAAATTTAAATTACCTGAAGATAATGATAATGCAAAAGATGACAAATCACTTGCTGAAAGTGAACGATATTAGGTGCACATGCAAGATTAGGCGCACACTGTACAGCAATGACTGGCTTTTCCATAAAAATCCGTCAACATAACATCTTATCCATACAGACTCAAATTAACCTCGTGATATTTTCATCTTTCATGCATGAGTATGTATGAAACATCGAAGTTCTGTCAAACTCAAGGCTGCAGGTATTTATCTGGTGGGCACGTGCAATCCGACTTGACATTTTGCAAAGACATTAAGCAGCATCGGTAGCCATCATGTTTGGCTCAACCAGTTTAACGTGACATATACAGTAGAGAAAAATAAGAAGAAAGATGAGTCACTAAGGGAAGTAATACACATTCCTCTAAATGTGTATCCAACGGTATATATAAATGGGGTATTGGCCTAAATACCCCATTGGTCTAAACTTAATATGTTGCCTTCAGATTTGAAATAAATCCGTTAAATAACACTATTTTCCAGGGACAAAGTGGATGGGCAGAAATGACTGCTGCATTACCAACATGCAAATGACAAAAACTCTAATGACTTTGGGCACAGGAAGGAAAACAAATACACTAATGTTTTAGCCAAATGCCACTTTCTAACAGTACACCATGAAGAAAGCATTACCACAATGATGGATACAACAATTCAACATTTTTGTTTATTATCAAAAAACTGGATTTTGTATCTGTATTACTGCAGTTGTAATTTGCATTGTGGAACAGTTGAAGGCTAAAACTGAATTTGCTGCAGCTGCTTGGGCCTCAAATGGCTCCAAAATACCACTGAGCACTTTACACAACTGCTGTTTTAAATGAAAATCATTCAAGTCTGGGCAGAAACTCCTATATATTTGAAGCAGGGCCTCAGTCTGAGGTGGCCATCCACATGGCAACCATTAGATGTGCAAACATCATTGCCACTGCCTCTCTGGCTGCCAGGGTGAGGCATGTCTGGAGAAGGATAGCACTGCTGGCAGGCACTGACAGGGTAAGACTCACTCTGGGCCTATCGCAGGGGGAGATTGATGCACTTCTCAGTGGGGGGAGAGCTGACATTCATTTTAATTAGGCGGGCAAAATATTGTCTCTGCGGCATGTAGCCTCCCTTGCCTTATCCTCAACTTCTCTTCTCATTGTAAGAAAGGAAAAGGGACCTCCAGGGAGGAATGACGTCCAGAATAGGCCACAAATCAGCTAAATATATCACATCCCAATCCCGATGATATTACTGTGCTTAAGATGTTTGATTAACATTTAATTAACATTTGTGTGACATTTTAGATCAAAACCAAACAAGAATATAACTGGTTTCCTTGAGGATGAGGTCCACACCAATGGGAGGACTCAGTGTTCACATGTTATGTAATGTAAGTAGTCAAGGAAACTAAGACCAGGGGAGGGGTTGTGAAATTGAGGGTATAATGTCATTGTAAAGAGGGAATTTTAATGAGCATGTGATTGGGGAGAGTTTCACAAGATGCTTTTCATTCCACAAACATCATTAACTTCTGCAGGGACCCAAAAAAACCGTGCAAATAAACTGCACACAGAAACACACAAACAGCCACTTAAGGGAAGTCACAGTAAAAACACACAACAATCTATACAGCATGTACCTGTCTGTGAGCCAATTAAAATCCAAACAAGAGTCTCTGTGGCACTGAGGAGAAGCGAACACCAAACACCTTTAATAAACCCAGCCGCTAGCCATGTCACTGCTTTCTGCTCCACATACTGTTTATCTTCCATCCCCTGGCAGTGACATCTGAGACAGAGCAAGGAATAAATAGATAATCAAGAGAGTGGGATTTGTAATGTATCTTAACTAATGCAAAGCTTGTCTAATACCAAACACAAAGCATGCTTGCATAACCTTCTTCACAACTACTAAGCCATCGGTCAAGAGTCAATAATATGTATGTAGTGGATTCAATATTTACAGTACAATTTTCAATATATAACTGAAGGAGTAGTGTTTTTTGTTGTTTTTTTTTTCAAATTCTAATCTAATTTTATCGGTTTACTCCTTCTAAATTAAACAGAGTGACTTCACCTGCTGTAAAGGTTCAGAGACAAGACGGAAACTGCAACCCTGACAGCCCAGCGGGCCTGTCAAGCTTTGGATTTCTCCACATGTTGACGCAGTGTGCATGGGGCTGTGGTGAGAGCGATACTCTCTATATGACGGGGTTGGATGGTGTTTGTTTTTTTAATCCTCTCCAAAACATCCCACAAAAATCGTGTGAAGAGCGGATTAACCAGTATGTTTTTCTGCTCAGCATGTCCAGCCTACTAGGTTAGTTACTACAGTAGTACTCAGTGTTACTTCCCAGGTGAGGAGCATTTCATACCACATTATTGTGAGGTTACAGGTTTCCCTACAGTGTCGGAGCCAGACTTGGATGCTACTATATCAGATTGTAGGCTTACAATAGCGCCTTGCCACTAAATGAAAGCATTAAAGTCAGCTAACTCATGAAGCTTAATTACCAAGCAGTATGCTTTTGTCTACCACTGTCTAAAACAGTTGTTAAGAGGGCAGGGCAATGAATGAGTAAAAATAGAATCACATGTTACTGGCATTACCCATGTTGAGAAACGTTGGAATAATCGGTGTGGCTCAACTCCCCATAATGTACATTTCCACAGCACAAATGCATCAACACAATAACAAGGTCTCATATTAATCACCCCTCTGCTTCTTTAAGTTTTGACTGCTGTTTTCAGTGACTCAATCGATTCATTCCAATCACAAACAATTGGTTTAAAGAGGCTAATGGTATGAAGTTGAGCCACTATTTGAAAATGTAAGGTAAATAACAATATAAGCCTCATTCATTAAACATTAACTGGAGTGCACACAAATTGCAATTACAAAAGGATTCCATTCGACATTGTATTATTATCAGTTTCATTAAAAGTCCAATAATAATGAAGCAATAATAGTCCAGTGATTTGCTTGATTTCAGATGGTGCCTTCCATGCATGAAGTCACTATTGGCTACGATTGCTTTCCAGCATTGATACAGCATACTGCCACATGCCTGAACTTGATGCCTGCTATATGTAGCAGGATGTTCTCCAGTGTTGGCAACTCTCTGTCTAGTCACACTTCAGAATGTGTGAAAATGCAATGTCTCCATGCCTCCAAGTATCCACTGCTCAAATCAAACCACATACAGAAAATAAGACAACACTCATGAAAGCTGCCTAATTCTGTATAATGTTCTGGAGGTGAGCACCACAACAAACATCTTTAGCTTATTGATGATCGTGCTTTCTTTGAGCTAGAATGTTGCTTTATATAGCATATAAGAAATGGGCATGCTGCCAGATTCAGTCTTGCGTCTGCATATAACCAGATGAGACCTCAGTAAAGGGCAAAACATTGAGTATGTTTAAAGGTCATGCATTAATGGTTAGGCTTCCTCAGACGCTCAGTAATCGATTGTGCCACTCACCAAGCCCAGTTAGGGTCAAAGGTGACACAACATGAACATATACACACACATAGACGCGGGTGAAACACTCATTACTGGTTTTGTGCTGGCCCAGTTACTCAAACGGAGAGCCCATTTCAGCACATGACACATATCACAACTGTCAACATCCTTTTCAGCAACACAAGTTTGCTGTAGTGTAACAGCTCAGGAGACTCGCCAATTACTCTTCCAAGGATGTGATTCGCGTCTGACAGTCTCTCAGAAGCGTAATTGTGGTTAGTGAGAGGATCAAACCAAGTATCTCCTCTCTACATGTAGTATCTCTACCCTCCCTTCCCCTCTGTCTATCAGTCTATCTGCTTTGCTTCCATCCTTCTGAGACTGTGACCTATGAGCAGTCACTCATTCCCCGTGTCTGTGTTTTGGATGACTGCAGCTGTCACGCCTCCCGACAAATTGTTTCCTGGCAGAAGGACAAAGCAGTGAGGGCCAGCAGTGCCTCCTGCCTCATCTTCCCTTAGACCGGCCCCTCCATTAGCGCTGAGCTAGTGTTTGTCAGCGGAAGAAGGCAGACAACAAGTCCAATCGTCTTGCATTAAGCCGTATGCAACTATATTACATGGCTCAGTTGAGCAAGCTGACGGTGGTTGAGGAGAGGCAGTGATCGGCGGGCAGGAGCAGGCCAGAGATGTCTTCGATGAAGTTACGGCTGGGATAAATTGGTGCTGACAGACCACAATTAGGAGAGCCGTCGTCGCCTGGCATCAGCTGTCTGACCTGAGTATTCTCACAGTGACTAAATCATGTACTGTGGAAGGCGTCCGCTTACACTTTTGAGTGGATAACTGAATGCATGATGTACTATGATGGATACCAGTTATTCACTTCTTAAAATGATGAGTATGTCAAGGAGCTGAGAGAACGGTAAAATTATTTTACAAGTATTTGCTCTATCGATGCTCTTGTAACTTAAATGAAGGGGGATAATTTCTGCACTGTTGGTATGGACAGGGACATATTGTAACACTGAAAGTCAACTATTATAGGGTTGGTTTACCCAAAACACAAAAAAAGTATGTTCTTGACCTTGACATGACAACAGGTGGTTGTATATGAGAGGAATTGTAACCCTTGTCTCTGTTTAAGGATGGTCTCTGGCATTGGATGTAGATGACCTTGATTTTTCTCCAGCTGTTCACCAACCAGTGGGGCCTGATGCATAAAAATCTACGAAGGTTACTACACACAAAGATAGAAACATGCACACGCATTCTTTTCATCAGCCATGGTTGTGTTTCATATATCTCAATTACTGTGGAACTGGTCGCTCCCATAGTAAGACACGCCTTTAATCACCTGTTTGCATATCAGTACCTCTGCCTGCTCCTATAGTCTTCCAATGAAAGGAACAGCAAATGAAAGGAGCCCATTTTAACAATAGTGTCGCATTGTTCTTTCAGAGTTCTTCCAATACCAGAGCAACTGTAATTGCGCGACCATTACAAACAGCTGTGTCTATTTACAGCGTTATCATTATCGTTTGTGTGTGCAAATCCTCATTGGAGGTCAACAAATGCCAAACATCAGAAAGGCTGTAAGTGACTTAGATCAGAGTGTTAGTATAAAGAATGCACCTATAATGGATGCTTTATAGATCACTGTGTGATACTGTCTCTAACCTGTAATACAACAGAGGTGAATTAAACTACTTTCTAGTGAAGAAATACACCGATCAGACATAACATTATGAGCACTGGCAGGTGAAGTGAATAACACTGATTATCTGGTTATCATGGCTCCTGTCAGTGGGTGGGATATATTAGGCAGCAAGTGAACATTTTGTCCTCAAAGTTGATGTGTTAGAAGCAG
>NW_023339707.1:7176460-7178531 GCF_004916995.1 Morone saxatilis
CCTCAAGTCTGATGTTTTTAGAAGCAGGAAAAATGGAGCGGTGAGGATCTGAGCAACTTGGACAAGGGCCAAATTATGATGGCTAGACGACTGGTCAAGAGTATCTCCAAACCTGCAGCTCTTGTGGGTGTTCCCGTCTGCAGTGGTCAGTACCAGTAGCATGTGGGGAGCGAAGCCTTGTCCACGTTGGTCCAATCCAACAGACTGCTCAAAACAGTTAAATGCAGGTGATAGAAAGGTGTCAGAACAAACAGGCATCACAGTTTGTTGGTATGGACTGCAGAACATTATGAACACCAGGGTCCACCAAGGATGTTAAAGCTGATCAGTGTAGTCCTTTATGAAACCTATTGACAGTGTGAATTCTTAAATGCCATTTTTTTCCATTGCTGTGAGTACCAAAAAAATGGAAATCCATTCAACTCCATTGTATTGGGCTGGAGGCTGAATCTCAAGGGGCAACTATCATGACAAAATAAAACCAAAACTATCTGCATGAATAGATTATAGACCTATTAGACCTACTATAGATCTTTACATACACAGGAAGAACAGAGGGCTCTGTGCTCATTTGATAAATTCCTGATATGGATGGACTGAACTATCTGTATGTATATAAGTCAAACTGTAATATATTATCATTTCCAATTAATTCCATGTTTCATACCATAAATTAATGCAGTACATAAACAAGCAATTACTGTAATAATATTCTAGAAGATGCAGGGAATTAAGGCTACCATCATCGAGAGTAGTGTGAAAAAGTGTAGCCGGAGTGGACACGGGAGGGCAGAGTTCCAGTGTATGCAGCCCATCATGGCATAAGCACTGAGAGGGATGCTGGGTAATACAATGGAGTGCTTGATGGGGGGGGGGGTAGAGACAAAGAAGGAAACAGCAAAACAGCAAACGAACACAAGAAGACAGGAAGTTGACATGATGTATTTGGCTGAAAGAAAAGTTGATTATTTGAAGTTCATCGATCCCGGATGCCCTCTGAGAACAGCCTATCAGACAAATTCCCAGTTCCTCTCCTCTCCCCAGCCTCCTTAATTTAAATTGTTATCTCCATCTCTCTGACTGCTGCTAAGGAGCATGAAAGAAGTCCGCTCAAAGGCTCTGAGTGAGAGACAGAAAGCGACAGAGAGAGCAACCCAATCATAGCTAAAATCAAAAATACCAAGGAGGACAAATGACGACATAGCGTGATCTTCTTTCTTCACAACAAAAGACAATGAGGGCAATGCAATTTTTTAAAAGGAGGCCATCCTCGTTCTTTGTCTTGCAGTGAGAAACACAGCGAGGATGAGGCATGTAGGTAGTCTCAGAGCACCGATTGCCTCCGGATTGCAGTTGTGTTTTTAGGAGAGAAGGGATTTCAACAAAATTGTTTTACTCTTTCACCAACCTTAGCCCCCTCAGAATACATCAAAAGACATAATTCTATTTAATCAGAGGAAAGAACAACAATAAAGCAGGCAGCATGTTCCTGTCGTCCACACATCCAAGCACAGCCCTATTACAGAGGAGGCTCCCTCAAGTTGCACTACACAGCACCATCTAGTGGCAATGTTTAAAGTCAGAGGCAGCGCAGCATGAGAAATGATAGAAAACAGGAACTCTCACTAAGAGCATCAATGTATCCATAGGTCAGTTATATGTGAATCCACAAAGACAATAAGGCAGTGTTTTCTTTTATCTATAAATATATTTTTCAGATTTATCATATATAATATATCTGGTATATGTACTATATGTATATTGTATTTTATTGTACAAGTTCCATTAATTGTACTTCCATTTTAAATGTCATTTTAACTTCTTTCAGTGCTTCAACATCAGATACTTTTTTAATAATATTCTTTTACTTCTTTAACTTCAGCTTTTAAGGCAGTGTCTTCCCATCTAGGATTTAGTGGCATCTAGCGGTGTAGTTGCTGATTGCAGCACCCTGGCCTCACGCATTTTAAGTGTGTAGGAGAAACTACGGTGGCTGCAAAACTTCCAAAAATGTGAAAGGCCCTATCTAGAACCAGTGTTTGGTTTTCAGGTGATTACACACTGATGAAAA
>NW_023339707.1:7178571-7201144 GCF_004916995.1 Morone saxatilis
TACACACTGGACCTTTAATGTTGTGTTGTGTTGTTTTGTAAATGTTTTACAAAACAAAAATTTGCAAAATTTCAGCACGTAAATGTATTATTTTTTATAATTTTGTTACATTATCTATTAAATGTATTCTACGCCATTATATTGTATATAATATAAAAAAAAACTGCACTATTGGTTAAGTCTGTTTTTTACACATATTTCATTGATGCACATATGCCATATTTAGGTGAATAGCCTAGGACATTGTGTATATGTGTATATGTATATGGCTCTGTTTGATTTATTGTATTCTCTTGATTTCAGTGTTAGTCTTAGTCTACATCTTTGCAATTTGGATTATAGGTGTAGTTCTACTTCCTTTTTTTCTTTAGACTGCTGAACCTATTTTGTATCTTTATCTGGTCTGTTTTTTTGTGCTATGTAACACCTAATGTCCCTCTCTAGAATCAATACAGTGTTATCTTATCTCATCTTAAATTCTTTAATTCCACCTAACAATCCAGCCGTAAAAAACAAATCGAGAGCATTCAGACACTGCAGTCAATAGCCATTTTTAAATTATTGACATGTTCTGTTTTTGACTGGATGGCCACTGAGAGTACACAAGTTCAAAAGTCAAAGGCCAACGCCTCTGGTGCTTTTACAAGAATATAACTGTAATGAAACTGCACTAAGTCTATATTCTATTTAAAGCAACTTGGTTGATTTTTGCACATTTAGGTACAGTTCCACATGGGCCCGAAAGGTGCAACAATCAGACTTGAACTTTCACATCTGTGGTTCACAAGCGGTGCGAAGTGCTGTTGACAGTGTACAGCTGCCTGCCCTGAAGGCACACCTCAGCTCAACACTGCTGTAACACCTCAAAAGCATCACATATCTGACAGCTGTGACACACTGTCCCATCAAGCTCTTCTTGGTAGCCAAAGATGCAGAGCCTCAAGTTTTAGCACTCAGCTGATAATACAGAAGCCTTTTGCATCACGCAGAGGGGGGTTGGTTGAGATTTAGGGTGTCATGGCTGCTGCTGTCTTCAGGAAGCAATATGTATCAAACCCTTATCAGTCATCAACACCCAAGACAGATCAGGCTCTGGATTAACACTCACAAATAACATATGCGCACATCAGGTCACAAACACACGCACACTCCACTCCCACACACAGACAGAAATGACTCTCCCCCTGCTAAATATCTCTCACCTCATCAAATATTCATGCCAGAGAAGGCGAAAGTGGTGAAGTACAGTGAGGTAGGAGATCTTTTTTTTTTGTCACCCACACAACAATTTTTGCCTAGCTATTCTGGGATGATGTAGACAGACATCAGTTGATGGTTTTATCAGGTTTATTAGAATTTCTCAACTTGAGGTAACTTTTTTCATTAAAAGCAAAGAAATTTATCACATTGGGAGCATGGATGTTCTCAATACAGTTCTCAGTGCAATCTGTCTTTAAGATTAGGCCTGGTAGGCACCGAAGGAGAGCTTATGAAGTGTCCAAAGACGAAAGGGTTCATTCTGTGTTGATCATGAATGCACTCAAAATGCCATGGCAATCTGCCCATTAGATGTTGTTTCCTGACCTTGTTCCTTTTGAGTACATATCAGCCATTAGGACAAAAGTAGGAGACTCTCTGCTCACTGTAAATTGCTCCCAATGTATGCATGCAGTCATACGATTTTTAGCCACCTAGCAGCAGAGCTCTGGGGATTGCAATGTCAATTTCTCGGTCGGTCAGTCAGACTTTGGTGATCCACTGACATTTAATCTAGTGCAAAGAGCAAGTTGACATTTTTGGTGTTTAAGTAAAACTGTTTGATGGACTGCCATACCATTTGTTCCATACATCAGTGTAGGCTGCAACACACAATTATTTTCATCACCAATTAATCTGTCGATTTCCTCATTAATCGATTAGTTATTTGGTCCATAAATTATCAGAAAATAGTGAAAGCTCAAGATGACGTCATTAAACGTCTCCTTTCGTCCACAACCCAAAGATACTCAGTTTGCTGTCATTGAGGACTAAAGAAACCAGAAAATATTTGCATTTGATAATTCAGACATTTCTTTCTAAGAGAAATCAACAATTCTTGGATTATCAATGCCTCTGGTGCATTTACAAGAATATAACTGTAATTAAACTGCACTAAGTTTAAAAAATTAAATACATTTAAAAGGACCAAGGTGTAGGATTTAGTGGCATCTAGTGGGGAGATTGCAGGTTACAACCAACTAAATACTGCTGTCTTGTATAGGAGAAACTACAGAGGCAAATAATAAATGCAAAAGGACCTATCTAGAGCCAGTGTTGTGTCCCAATTCTGGGCTACTGTAGAAACATGGTGGTTCAACATGGCAGACTCTGTAGAAGAGGACCCTTTGCAGATAAATATGGCTAATTCTAAGGTAACAAAAACACAACAATTATTATTACATTCCATTTATGCCAATAGGTCCTCCTAGATGTGACACACTGGACCTTAAATAATTGACAACTAATGGACTGATCTTTACAGCTCTACTTCCGGGTCCTCCTCAGGATAAATTGGAATTACTTTAGTGATCTGACTTTTCATCTAGCACTGTCATCAGGTCAAAACATACATTGTTTGTAACCAAACAGATGCAAAATAAACGATATCTCAGCTGCTCACAGAGTCGCTAACATGACTGTAGACTCTTAGTCTTATTTATTTTTTTCTGATTCCTTTTTTCTTCATCAAAGTAACATCAATCATAATAACTATCATAATAACATAGACATTTTAAGCATTTGAGCAAAATAAACCAGCACACCCCAAACAAGGACTTCTGTTGACTAGGTGTGTAGGAGATTGTTGGCAAAAACATTTGAAAAATTCTCTACATTTGTATGCCTCCCCATATGCAGTGTTTACTGCCACTTTCAGATAACAGGCATATAGCTCCTTAGTTGTGAAAATTAGTCTTTGGTGATTATTCAGATCATAGTATGGTAACATCAGGATTTTTTCCTCCATAAAAGGATTGAACAGTGAAGCAGGGTTACATGGACACACTGCATAGCGCAAACAGGTTGAAGATTCTGAGCTACTCCTCACTTGAGCTGTCATACATTTCATACTCTGGAACAAGCTCTTCTGTAGAAACTGTTGTTTTTCCCCTTAAAAATATCCATTATATGTCAACAATAATTACTCTCATCCATGGGGGAATGTCCATTTACAACAGACTGATTGGTTGTCAAGTGGTTGCGGAGGTAAGAATGGGTGAATTAATACATAAATGCAAATGTACCATAGCGCTCCGATGACCAAGAGGCTGGTTGTTTTTCTGCGGCTTTTAATTGGTGATCTGGTGACCCCTGCTTGTATAAAGTACAACACACAGTAACACAATGAGAGCCCAGCCTTGGCATGCATTAAGTGTTGAAGGCTCACCCACACACATAATTACCACAGTCTTTCTGAGGTTTTCCATGCCATGGGCGGTTGTTAAGTGGTGCGGCTTGAATTTCGAAATGACTTCCCTGGGGATGTGTTGACTGTGCCGGGCTGTAACAGGTGCCAGCTACTGGTTTATGTAATTCATATGGACAGATGGGAGACATGACAGCACTTCAGATTAGGTTTCAACAAAATGACAACGTTTTATGGACGAAGGCTGCAGATCTGTTTGTGTTGAAATGTGACATGTCAACAGTGACAGCAGTATGGCTGCCAAAGCTTTTGACATGGCCCTGAAATACCATTTATATCATCACATAGAGAATTTAAGTTGTGTTCCTCCAAAAAAATAAAACCTGCTCTACAAAAAATTATATAACCTAAAACTCAATCTTCATCTTACCAACAATGATCAAATCAGCACTGAACAACAATGACTGACCATTATTCCATTTTTGTTCAAGCCAAATATCTGTCCATTACACCGACAAATCAACATAATGGGTCGGTCGACTTTCAGTGACAGGAAGACAAAGACAGTAATTACTGATTTCTGTCGACTACTGCAGGCAGCTGCAAAGTAAAGAGGTATTATGTCTAAATGCTAGTCAGTTTATGCAGATGGACTCCAACTGAAAGTTGACATGTCAGAAACAAAGAGACCTAAAAAAAATCCTCCAGGTCTTAGTATTGAACCTCAGTGTCTTTTGAGTACTGATAAAGATTTATCTGCAAAACAGAGTCCTAAAACTGTTAAGAACTGAGAATAGGCCTTTTCCACAGCAGTCATTTTGACATGAAATAGTAGGGTAATCACAGGTGTTACTAATGATACTGCCCAAGTAGAGATTTCCTAGTGAGCCAACATGCACAATAGCAGCACCTTGACTCTGTTTGACCTGAATGGAACTGAACCTTAACAACTGGTAACACTTGTGTGTATGCTACTATTTCATCTCAAATTAGCTGCTGTGAAAAAGGTCTATTGGTACCGAATGTCTCCTTAGATTATTGTTTACTTATTCTTTGATCAGATATTTCCTAATTCAAATCATAACTTGTAACTATAGATTTTATTTAGACTTAAATGAAAAAACATTAAAAACTGACACATTTGAAAAGCTTTGCAAGGTTTTTCAGACAAGCATGTGTTTTGAAAGAGTCGATTTTCTGCGTTGGTACTGAAACTTGAGTTTGAGTGGAGCCTGAAACTTACACAGAGAGGTGCAGTAATGTAAAAATAACAATAAAAGTCCACAGGAGTAGTATTTTAAATCAAAATAAAGGTATTGAAGACATAGCTTTTTGCTAAATTTTAAAGAGGGAGTCTGATAAGTTGTCTCAATGAAAGACCCAAAATTTAGGCACAGGTGAACCTCTGCATGACCAATTATATGAATGAATAGTGAAGATAAGAATCAAGAAGGCAGCTTAGGTCAAATCATCATGACTGGATTTGTTTTCCTCACTTCCATCCTTCTATCCACACCTCTTTCAGTCTTGTCTATTTACAGAGGACTTATGGCCAAGGATGCCTTCAGTAATTTCCTCTAGGAGACACAGGCAAGAGATGTATGGAGTGATACTCCAAGGACAAGAGAGAGGTGGTGAGAGAACAAAACCAGGATGAAGCGAGGGCAGTAGGGTATATGTGTCTGTGTGTATGTGTGCAGGTGTCTTTAGAACTTCAGAGTTAGTGAAGAGGTCATTCTTGTTTGTCCTCATTTCATCAAAAGGTTGATTTCAGGCTAGGTCCTGGGCTGAGGTTTAACATTAGGTGAGGTTGAGGAATTAGTGTGTACTGTAGGTATGTTCGTGCATCCCTCCTACCATCGTTTCTCGGCCAATTGGAGCAGAGAAGACAAACTCCAGCTGGAAGACGATTGCCAAAGCTGGATGATTGGACAGCCTGAGCTCCAAGCTGCTGCGAAGGCCCAGCGTTTGAGGGAGGGATGATGTTAGCGAGCTGAGGAGCAAAAAGACACACAAACACATGTAGCGAAGGTGTGAAGCGTGTGTTGAAAGAGAGAGAGAGAGAGAGAGAGGCAAAGACAGATATGATGTGACATTACTTGTGACTTATGTGCTTTAAAGCCATTACTGAAGAAAACGACAATGCCTCGCTAAAATGCTGCTTATTTCTTTTAATACGATTTTATTTTTTATTAAAAGGAAAAGAAATCAATGTGCTGGAGGATTTACACTCGCTCACTAAATGTTCCCTGGCAAGCACTGGCCTCCTGTGTGAGCAGTGGAACAGCACTCTTGGTATTCGTCATTCACAGTTTGCATACACCATAGGCGGGAGCATACTGTGGAGCGCTGGCGTGTCACAAGGTGGGGCCGAGCGCCTTTTTTTTTTTCCCGCTTCACGGACTCTCTGGAGAATGGAACAGGCGAGCACTTCAGATTCTTTTTTTTCCCTCTCTTTCTCTGCTGTCTGGAAGCACCAGGCATAACACAAGCAAGACAGACTGTCAGCTTTCACTGGCAGTGCCCAAAAAAACAGCAAACAAGCTAATTGTTCCCTACACTGGTGTTATCATACTAAAGCACTTTTACGCAAGCACTTTCTCCTTCAGAGAAAAAAAAGCAAAGTGCAGAATATATAATGTTTGACATCATGTGGATGATGACAGTTGTTGTTATACATATAATATAGCAATTGAGCACAGATTGTTGGTTAGCGTGTGATTGTGTTGATTATGCATTTGAGATTATGCACACGTTCCCAATGCTTGTAAGACACACATATAATCATCCACATAATCATCACATCAGCTAGTGTCTCATTTGAAGTAGCAAACACAATACATTTTGATTCAGATACACACTTCTGTATGCTGTAAATCTGTGGATTTACATCATGTTTTTGCCATTCTTGACTCAATTTATTAGACAATTCAACTATTAAACTCTATTATAGTCAAAAGTCCTATGAATTATTATTTCTGCAAACTTAGAGCGTGTGTGTGCACACAATTACGCTTTCAATCAGTCATGTATTTTGCAGACAGTACTGGCACCAAAAACATATTTCTTCACACCCCTTACAGTGGACATATTTAGTGCACAGAAAAGACAAAAAAATATGACTTTACTATGAATATGGGAAATTTCAATTTCATTATTTTTCTCACAGCCCTAAATATCCCTTAATATCAAACATTACTATGAGTCTGATACTGAATGAGAAAAAACACATCTTGCATGACAGCTACTCTTTAATGGTTTCTTGTGAGATTCTGTGTAGTGGTTTGGTAGTATTTTGCATATTATCTGTGGGGGGGAAAGGTGCTGTTGTGGCAGGATTTGCATATCCTTTCTTCATAACTTGCAGGAACAAATGGCTCAAGTTATAGGCATGACACACCTGCACAATGTCACTGAAATAGACACAAAGCTTTCTTTTTTTTTTTTTTCCCAAAGCAGTTCTGCTCAGTGGTTCACTGATGCTGTTGTTTACTTGCTGGTCAAAGGTTCAGTTGCTCAAAACATTTATGCGAGAAAATACTTCCAGGGATTTATCGGGGTACGATGGGGTATTTGTGACAGCTGGTGCTCCCAACGCACAATGAGTTACAAAACACAAAGTATCTGAAAGGATCTGTTTTTTGTTTTTTTTGTTTACAGCCGCTACTGATCCATTAACAAAGTGCAGTGACCAGCTCTGATTCTGAATCTGAAGAATGGAATTTGTGGATAGTTAAGTATAAGTTGGTCTAAGCACAAACATTGAACTTTTTTTCATCCCTGGATTAAAAATTATATGCCCGGCTGTTGTACTGCACCTCTTAAGCTTTGTTCTACATCTCACATGCTAAAACCATTCAATCCAAGTGTTTTACTGCTGATTTAAGGCAGATGCTGGTGACCTTACACCAGCAGATCCACTTTGACAAGGTTAGCACTGAGTGTCATGGTGTCGCAATAAAACCCAGGGGCAAAGGCAGCAGGAGCCATATCTCCTTGATTGGTTATAAAGTGCTAACACGCGTTGGAACGGATTGCAAGGCTGTTTTATGGGGGTGGAAGCTTGTATGGCATGGAATAGTGTTTAAATTATGAGGCTGGGGTTGGGTCAGGACATGTAAGGCCCTATCAAGCATACAGTATTTGTTCTTTGAGCAAGGTCAATGGAGTACTTCCACAGTCACATACAAATATAAACATAATATATTACATAATAATATAATAAGATTAGGTTATATTCAAAATGGAATTGTGTTAACCTGCATCATTAATATTATTAATATTCTGTATATTACCAAATGTCAGTTGCCTTGAACCCTGCAGCAACCAATAAACTGTTAACATTATTATCATGTAGCTTTTTGGCCGTTTATGACAGATGACTGTAGGAACACTGACCTCATTAAGCAGATTGGATATCAGGCAGACATGACTGATTCACACTATAATTAAGGATTGATGTGTGTGGAATCAGCATTTGGACCCTCTTGAAAACAAGACATTACATCTCAATGGGTTTATCCTGATATAATAAATTTGGTTTTGATTTGATTGGGGAGAAAACATCCGATATGTGTATCTCCAGATGACAGTAAAGAGTGACCGCAAACGTAGGCAAGAGAGGGCAATCACCTGTGTCAAAGGGTTCGAGAGTTGGCTTGAACTGGGAATGCTGAGGCTCACAAAAGTGCTCAAAAGTTTAATGTAGTGATATAGTGGTGGGCTGTGCCAGTTAGCAATACAAGTAAAAATACAAATCAGGAGTCAATCAGAGTACTTTGTGGCTTAGTAGCTTTTAGTAGTATGTGTTACTCAGATATAAGGTTGTTTCTGTTATCCAACTTACTGTAAAGGCACTCTGTAAATTAGTGGTCACTTATAAAACCCTTAAAAAAATCCCTCATTTGATATTGTGGTGGAAAACACTGTTTAACAAACTACTCTGAATAGCCCCAACCAGGTTGAGATGTGGCTAATGGTTAGGCTATAGCAAGTGTGAACCAATTGTGACGTCACCCATTGGTTTGTGAAGAACCGTTTTGAAGCCTGGCGTTTTGGCCGTCGCCATAACAGTAAGACGGAGTCAATGGAGGTGATGTGCTGCGAGTTGAGCTGCTCTTATTGGCTGAGCAGTTTCAACTCTTTTACTTTATTTCACTCTAAACAGGACCATGTTCATTACTAAATGAACATCATAATGAATGGAAGAAGACTTAAAACTAGCGATTGAGACCATAAACTCATTAGCAAACTGTTTACTGAGCTCATAAATGAAGTGAGAAGTCGGCTCATTCTCCATTAGAGTGCTTGGTATCGGTAATTTATTGCAGCCAATGGCGCTCCTCCTGCTGGCCTTTACATAGAATGCAGGTTTTAAGATACTTCCACACTTCCACAAATCCATTCCGACCCAGAAGCTCTGTCCATTATATATACTGTCAATGGGCCATTGCATATGACTCATATCATTTTCATACTCATCAAACCTTTTAGTGACCTCAGGTGTCCTGTATGCCAGCAGCTGTAGTCTTTATGTGTCTTCACTCACTTACTCAGGTTTTTCCTTTCATTTGTCACCTGCACTTAGGTTTGTGTGTATAATGGAAGCTCCTGAAAACAGGAGGGCTGTGTGTGGCATTTATAAACAGGGTCCTTTAGTCCATATCAAAGGACAACTATATCCAACAATTAAACAACAAGAGTGTGTTTGCAATCCTCTCATATGGCAAAAGAGAATAAAATAACACCAGTGAATTATTATTGTTATTGAATCCACTGCATGTGATAAGGAAGGCAGAATGTGAAACACACCAAATATATACTGTAGATTTTGCAAAGTAGGAAAGTATGAAGCGAATGGACACCAGGGAAGAATAAGATACAAGTCTGCATGTTTAACTTTTTCCAGACATCTCCCAAATAATATGATGAACTTCGATTTTTTCATAAATACAGTCTTTTGCTGACTTTACAGGATAAACTTCCAATCATTTGCCTCAGCAACAGGAGTGCTGAAAGAGGCTGATGAAATACAGTAAAAATAAGCACTCCTGAAAATATTTTGCACATCTGTGGATTTTGTCTGACAACAGAATTATGCTCCAGCATCTCCTGTAACCTACAGTAACAGCTCCACTGTGGATATATACGTTTGTTTCCTCCTCACCTCTCTTTGACCAGGGTGCTCTGTTTGGAGGCGCTGTCTGCTCGGCCTCTGGCCCCTGAGGCTATGGGCTCCAGAACCACCACTTGGGGCTTGTCGAGGAAACACCAGCCATTGTGGACCCCGACATGGAGCCTTCTTTCCTGGATGACAACCGTCCGCAGTGTACCCTCTGGTCCCGGCTGCTTCTGAGAATCAGCGAGAAGAGCATGGGAATTAGGATTGTAGTACATAAAACTGAAATCTCAAGATAAACATTATGCTACAAACAACATGGATGACGGCTTCTCCCCTATGGATCACTTATGAGGCAATTACCAGGACTCAAGGACACTACAAATTAAAAAATGGCAGCCGCTCAATACCTCTTACAAAATAAACAAATTGTGAAACACAAAGGTCCAAACGTGACCTTGTTGTGTGTACTATCATAATTAAAATCATTATAATAATGCACATAACAAGGTCACACAACACTTAAGGGACATAAAAAAGAGATGTAACACTGCCCAACCCCTGTAATGCTGTACAGGGGTCCTATACAGCTGCTTGTGTTTAAACAACATTTAACCTTTGAGAAGCTCTTTTGTTAGAGTGGCACTAATCTATAATTTTATATCAGCAATGGGTAAAATGACTGTGTGTAATGTGTTCACTCTTCGAACTCTGCAAAGTATTAGCATCTTTCAGCTCAGTGTCTTGGTTGTGTATTGTAGTGAATTCATCAGGAGGCCAACATGTTTGTCATAGAAAACATATAATGTGATATGTTAATTTTGTGTTTACATCTTGGTCTGCTGCAGTGGTCCAATTAATGCTGCTTTAAGTGAAAAAAAAAAAGGTTTTCTTTATATTTCTCTACCAAAAACTATTAATTTTATGATATCTGGGAACACAACACATCTTTAAAAAGACGACTGACTGCAACCATCAGTGTTTCCTGTTTATGTATTTATTGAAATGGATTGTTAATGAAAGCCAAGTTGTAATAAACTGGAATTATAGTTTAATAAAATAATTGTATGCCATATTTTAATGGACACTGTGGCTATTTTCCATTTCAAAAACTGTATGTGCTAATTACCAAATGTTTAAAAAACAAGTCAATGTGTCACCAGGTGCTGGTGGAGACTGTACTGCCACCCAATAGCTGCTGCCTCTAATAATGCACAGCTGACTGATGACTACTCAGTGATTGACTGTAAACTCTTCAACCCCAAAGTACAGAGCCACGCTGAGCTCTCCTCCCGTCCCACTCCCTCCCATTTGTTTCATTTCATTTCTTTTCCCTCGCTCCATCACATCTCTCACTCCCACTCTCCCTTTCTCTCCCTCTCTTTTTCTCGTCATTCTCTCTTTCTGTCCCTCTCGCTGCTTAAAACCTTCTCCATATCCACCCACACCTTCTCAATCAAATTAGCATATCAATTCAGCTTTGGGTTTTTCTTTTAAATCAGCAACAGCAGGAGCGGGAGCAGCCGGCCAGCCTTCCTGGCTACTGTACAGCCCACATACACCACAGCTCGTTGCTGCTCTCATATTACATCTCTGCACTGACTTGACTCCATCCCTCTCTCTGTCTGCCTGTTTACTATCTACCCTCCTCTTGTTATCATCGTTCATTCTCTCACTTACAAGCGGCCGATATATGCTCAGCAGTGTACCATATTTTTCTTTTGGTGATAGGTATGGAAGATTGGGCTTCTTGTTATTACCTCAAGTGATTCCTTCCCTTCTCGGTTTCCTCTTAAAAATATCTCCTCTCGTCACAAGCGCCGTATTATATGGCAAGAAAGAGCTACGCTGGTACCCGTTAGTACAATTCTGGCAATTTGAGAACAGAGGCAAGACAGGTAAAAATTCTAAAAAAAGAGTTGATATGATAAGAAGTTTTTATAATGAATACCCACAAGGCCTTGTCTATAGGTCCACTGTGGCATGTTTCGTTCAAGTTTACTTTTTATTCACCTATAAGAGGGTGGGTGACTCACTAATGCAATGCTCTATGTATAGCTTGTTTTGAAGCGTGTCAGCTCTCATTTGGCTTTGGGAGTGTTACATAACTGTCTTCCAGCTGGATCACATAGGCTAAGACTCCATTCAATTAACGTTTGCCGTCTGGGTGCCAAGACTAAGATGTGCCCTCACAGAGGAGCGTACATCACACGTTTCAATCTGGGACTCAGCTCACTGTGACAAGCGGGATAATTGCTTATTACCAGTGAAAATGATGAAAAACAAACAACATACATCAAATTCCTGTGTGTGCACTATACAGTTATGGTGAGGTGCTGCAAGAAAGAAAAAAAAAAGAAAAAAGACAACAACATCTATCTTGTTGACAAATTATTGTGTTGAAAATAGATATAAACACAGTTTTAGTAAGTAAGTTAATTAATTTTGACTACAAAGCTCTGATTGGCTCAGTTGTTCCTTCATCCTCTTGTTGCTGTCACCTGGCCAGTCATCATTGTAAATGAGAATTGGTTCTCAAATCAAATGACTTATCTGGTCGAATCATGGAAAAACTAAAACTAAAGAAAACCAAGGAAACAGCCGACAGTAAGCAAAACACCAGACCTACAGTATTTGAGTTTGTGATAAGGCCGATTATCTGGCTTTTTGAGATAAGGAACATAACCAGGCCGGTAAACAAAAAACGTCTTCAGACACACTTGCAACCATCCTTTCATTGTGGCTGCTGTGGGAAGATGTTAGCACTCTCATTTGTGAGTTTTGGGGAGGTGGTGAAAAAGCTGGTTACAAGCCCTATACTATAACTTTAATGTATCCTACTGTAAACATAAGCTTGAATTCCCTATAGAATGAAATAGAATAGAATTATATATGATTTTTCTTTGTTTTGATTTGCTCTCTAAATATTGGCATCCCATATCAGTCGACCACTAATTTGAGTTTATAAAAAATCAGAGGTGTGTGTATGAAACCAGGCTACAAAACTATAATGGGATTATTATCATGCACCATATTAACATATATCTCAAAATCAACTGTTTGTTGCACCCCTTCATATGCAGTGTTTTTCATTCAGCCTTTTATTTCCGCTTTTAACGTTTGTAGCATAGATGCACCTTTTTGTGCATTTTTTCGTAGTTATACAATAATATACATGCATACATCTTTTTTTTTTACTCTTTACTACTTATGTATATAGTACATGTACACAGTGTGTGTATTTATTCTACTATATCTATATCTTGGACACAGAAATGTTGTCCAGGGTGAATACATCCCTATATCTTAACTTATCTTTGATCAGATCATTTTTGGCAAGGTGCATGTCATACAGCTGCTTTAAATAAGCTATGTATAGTCTTTGAACATTTTATTACATTGTCCCTAAATCAACCTATTCAACAAAAACCGTGCTTTCGGCGAGTGGCAGCAAGCAGCACAAGTCTGACAAGATATCTGTAAATAATTGTTCTCAGTGACATCCAGATTATAATTATGATTGTGTCATTTCCTACACCGTCTGTCTGCTCTTGCCTTTTTCCTCCACTGCAGCCAGTGCTGGGGAAGATGACAGGGAAATGGCTTTGTCTCCTGTTGGACAGGTCTGCCATGAAGTGTTTCAGAGTGAAAATAAAAGAAAGACAGAGAGAAAGTTGTTTATAAGAGAACATCAGTTACAGTGCTGCCTCTGTTTCTGCATCCCTCTTCTCACTCCCCTCCTCTGAGTTTCTCTTTCATTTATTTTGTCGCTCTTTTTTCTCACTCTGTCAGTTTCTCTCTCTCTACCTCTCTTGCTCGCTATCCTCTTTCTTCTCCCTCTCGCCTCTGTCTGCTGCCGTCACAGATTTCTTCCTCCCTCGCCTGAAATATGAATATTTTAGAGCTAAGAAGCTTAAAGGGAACAATGAAATGGCCCCCAAGTTAAATTATACTCCATTTCCAGAGTCACAGAAGAGGGACTTTTCCGAGTGATGAGCGCACCGGTGGCACGTGGGTGCGTCTTTCTCTTTTTCACACACACATAAGCTTGTTGTCTACTGCTTTTATGTCATATTTGTGATATTCACACACAGCTCGCATCAGGAATTGCTAAACCAGGCAGCGGCACTGTGACCGTTCAGCACGGTCCCTTCAGCGATCGTCATTGACACTTGACACCTGGGTTAGAAAAAGTGGAAGTTCTTCAGAGCTAACGTGCCTAAATGCTGTTTGTATCATTAAAGGAACAGGGCGGGGGAGGCAGAACAAGACTAATTTGAATGCTTTTGGAGGCAGTTTGTTTAGGAGCTTTGTTAACAGAGTAAACAAAAGCAGTGTGTTGTAAGAGAAGAGTTGGTGTTGGTGTTTTTTTGTCCCACAATTAGACTAGTCATCCCAGTGTGGGCCTTGTAAAAGGGAAACTAAACATTCTGCTTAACCATCCATTTCCTGTTGGAAAAACAATAAACGAGAGAAAGTGCATTGAAGCCAGTGCGTCCCTATTATCTGGGAGGATTACTGACATGGCTGTTAGTCTGCAGTTCATCAAGAGCAAGCCAAAGCTGACTTTATACCAATATGGCCTTGAGGGCTCAACAGAAAGGTTTCTTAAACTGCAAAACCCACATTTTAATGTGTCTGCAATCTCAGGGAAAAATGACCATATTTCTTTGAAATCTGTGTTGGGGATAAAGTGCTCACCAGCAAGTCATAGATAGCTCTGCTGGAAAAACACATCTTATCTTGGAAAGAAAAACCCTAGAGAAGATACAGGCAATACATTTTTGTGGAGAATTGTAGTGCATAATATTTGCTGAAGAGGTTTGCATTTGACTCCAGTCCGTGTGAATTGTATGAACTCAGAAACACTTGTGTCTTTTTTTATTTTGGAGGGTGAGATTTTTTTCCTTCCCTCATTTGAATTTCAGTCCAAAATAAAAATGACAACCAACTGGAGTACAGAAATGGAAGATTATTTCCTCACTTGAGTATTCACACCTAAAAATGGCAGCATTATTGTCAAATATTAACAACAAAGATTCTTTAAGATACAATTTACCGGTCCAACTTCTGGGAGAGGCAGTGGGAGACAGAGGGGTGAGGATGAAATATTAGTAAGCAAAATGGATTTAGTTGGGGACACTGTCATTTGAATAAAATGGAACTGCTGAAAAAGAAAGAAAGTCATTTAGAGCGAATTTAGAAATAATAGCAGTTGGAAGAGAAATGTAAAGCAGCCGGCAGCTGCCTCATTGTGCGAGTTTGGGGAAAATCAGTGTAGATTTTCAGAAGAGGATAAATTAGTTTCTGAAGGTTATTTCTCTGTGCTCAAAGGGCAGGAAATGAAGTGAAAGAGCAAGCTCACTTTAATAGCTCCATATGGAAGACGCTCTAGAGAGCAAATGGGTCTTGAACCTGTAATCACTGAGTAGGGACTTCATAAATGGTCGAGACGGGTCTCAGTAGCACTGATCAATAACAGGGTCAGAAGTCCCAATATTGGCTTCTGAAACCGGTCCCTACTACCAATATTGTAATATCGGATGACAATCCCATTCGACACCAAGGAACTTCTTCAAACAGAAACAGGTGTTCAAATATTTTAGGGTTTGGACGCTAGGCCGGACCAAACAATTTGAAGACAAACTGAACATTCTATGTTGGATTATGGGACATTTTGAAGTCTGTTTTTTAAAACATTTTATAGACTTAACTTTAATTGATTCATCAAACAATGTTAAAAATAAAAAAGGAACTAGATTGTGCCACATGTCATGTGACCATGTCAGAAGGCAAATGTGTTTATACTGTTGAGAACAGCCATACTTGAAAGTGTGATAGTTTAGATAGTTTAAATATCGGGATAACGCGACATACACTTTCAGATAGTCTCTCCTGGTAGTCATTCATGGTGTTGCAATAGCTTGTACACACAAAAAGTGACAGTAATAGTTGTGCAAAGAATTATAAAAGAGAGCTTCAGAAAAAAGTTCAAACCTTGCTCACCTGGACAGTGGATACGTGACACAACGTGTACAATTGCAATGACGGAAAATAGTGTGGGGGGAGGGGATTTCCAAAGTTATTCTCACTTTGATTGGTGTTTACTCACTGACGCCCTGAAGCTGTGTACAAAATCACTCCCTATTTGCTACACTACTGTACATGTACTTTCCGCCATTTTCACTCTGTGTGAGATTTATGCAAATGCTCAAAAAATCCCCAAAATAGATGTCCATGCACTACTTTTAGCCAAAAATCCCACATGTGGCACTATTCGTGTCAGGGATTGAAAAAACATTTAAATGAAAATGGATTTGTCCGAAATCTAAATTCACTATAAAATACATTTATTTAAATTTAAATTTTGAACAAAATAAGTTGTCTATTGAAACCCATTCTAATAGATGCTTTACCAATTCTCTAAAGGAAAGAAAATAGACTAAAGTATGGAGTCTTAACAAATTAAATTGCACATGCCTGGACCGAACTTGGATATCACAGCTATTATGTGTTATCATCGTCTCACTGAGAGGAAAATGTCTTCATGTTCATGTGAAAAAGAACAGCAATAACCAAGCTTCCAAAGTAGAGTTCAGCTGAAATATATAATCAGCAAAATAACTTAAACGATTCTGTGACTCATAGACTAATTACATCTTTTCTTACTTCTCTCTCTTATCTTGACAATATAATTAACAATGTTCCTTCTCATTTCTGATCACCCACATTATCTCACATTATATTTGATTATCTGTTTGCCCCGTTGTCTTTTATAGCTGCTTATTTGGTTGTGAGTGCGTTTATTTTATTGCACTGTGCTTTCTTTGGTTGAACTCGCTTTATTGGTCTTAATGCCCCCAAAAAAAACCTTATGTTCTGCTTGGAGTGCTGGACACTTTAGGTCCTGCTTAACAGCTCAGAAACACACTGAACTTTCCCTAACTTCATAAAGCATGCTCACACATTTTTTAAACTGATAACATGTTTCAGAAGTCCAGCAAAGAAAATTCAACATTAGATTTTATGGTTTGGGTTCTGTGCATATCATAGATCCAGAGTTTACCTATTTTTGAAGTCTGTTATATCAGTCAATTCACCCAAAACACAAGTTATGTCCCAGCCAGTGGAATTTTTTTCAGTACAGTGTTTACATAGTATAGTTACATAGTCTATGCTTGGAAGGCTGAGCTGTATGCAAATGGAGATTGCAACCATTTGAACTTCACAGCTAGGTGCCACTGAATCCTACACACTAGTCCTTTAATGGTTAATTTAAGAATCATTACAGCTGCAGTATTGCGGTCTGTGGGAACACAAACAAGTCAAATTCGAGAGAACACAAGAGTTGAAGTTGAAAGGTGATTCGTCACAGGCCAGTGTATGGATGGAGATGATCTTTGTCATGGTTTTTGACTGTACAGGAATTGCTGGTGTCTGTAAATATTTAATCCTGGTTAAATCTGACCACTTTTCAGTCACAAAAACAAAACAAGAACTGTCAATTGGCAAGTGTAGTGCTAATAGGCATAAAAGACTTGCAATAATAAAAGTTTAAAACATCTGGGTTTGGCCCTTCATAGCTTTTGCAAAGTAGATTTTCTTTTCTTTTCTGTATGCCGCCATTAAAAGCCATCATCTATTCGTCAGTAAGTTTTTGTGTCAGTACTTTGTGAATTCAATGTGTAGGCTGTGGTAAAAGGTAATAATAACTCTACAGATGGCAACTGTCATCTCAAGGGGTGTGTGTGAGTGTGTGAGAAAAAAAGAGCAAGAGAGTGTGTGAGAGAGAGAAAACAGGTAAAATTATGTCCCACATGAGTTTTGTATAAGCCAATTACCAAGTGAGTTACACAACTCTGGCATGTTTCTCTTACCTTTGAAAACAAGCAAACAAAAGAAAAACGCCTCTCTGAGTTTTTGGGATGATCACACATCTTTCACACAGTCATGGAGAGGACGCTAGTTGGCTGTTAACTTGTCATATTCCATGTTTCAACCGATTGATAGCACAGCAGTCAGGACACTGACCTACACATGTGCGTGTGTGCGCGTATGTGTTGCTACCCACACAGTGGATGTTAGCTCCCCCATATTGAGGGTGAGTCATCCATGGCAAGAAACAGAGGCAGCATCATTAGCATGCTGCACTCATCCTCCCACTCTCCTACTCCTTAACAGATTTTAACTGGCACAGCGCTTCCACCGATAAATCACTGTTGCCCTACTGCTGAAACACTTCCATAATTCACAACCAAAAATATTAAGGCAAACACACACTCATTCTGCTGCCTTCCAATTTCCCTTCCTATTTCATACCACTTGTCCCTAAGCATAACATATCTCATGCCACTTTGATCTAGTGCACATATTACACCACCATGAGCACATTATTGCCTCCACTTGGAAAGAAATCCCTAATGCTGGAACAGTCCATATGAGTACCAGCAGGACACACGGCTTCAGTATCTTAAAGGATAAGGTTGGTATTATCATATATATTTCTTATTGTCAATAAATTCCATGGAAAGACCAAAACAAACAATGCGTCCGTCTGTGAAATCTGGCTTCCTACTCTGTCTGTAGCACTCAGATCCAAGCCTATTGTATTCTTTCTTAAGACTCTTTAAAACAGGTCACTACTATATAATTTAATTTGTAAAAAAGCGTTGGTCATTTCCTAAATTAGCTGGCCTCCAATAGTTTTTAGCAAAAGTTACTCAAACAGGAAGAAATAGTGCATTTATTGGGGACTATTTTCAGCCAAGGGTTAATGTACATTACATACATATACATATACATATACATATACATATACATTACCCACTGGTGCTCAGTATTTGGATGATGCATGTGGAACTGACTCAAAATAAACTACAGTGTGTGTGTCTTCATGTAATGAAGGAACATGTCACGCAGTGCAACAGTGTGGCTCATTGATGTGCTTTTAATAGTTTTTTGGAAAACACTGGAGCTCCATGGCACAGTGAAATAAGCTATAACAGGCTTTGGCTACACAAACAATACTTGTTATACGATCAATTCATTGTTGGTTTTGGCCTCATCCTTAGCCTATGTATCATTTATTTAACCTCAGAAAAATAGCTGCAAGACATAAAAATAGTGTGACACTGACGAGTGAATTAAGTTGACACTATCTATCTGAATCTGCTCACAAATCATCATGATTTCTTTCAAAAGCCACAGACATGAGACAGCACTATACAAACGATGATTAAAGATCCAGTGGAAGCATTTTAGTTTGGTCAGGCCTGTATATCATTCACAAGTCTCTGACAGTTTACCCAATTTGTTAGAAATGCTTTAGTGGCCTTTGTGCTTTGTTAGGCTAACTCCTCTATCAGTCCTTTTACGAGGATGCTCTCAACACCACTATAGGTAAGTTAACCACTGTAGTTAATCATGACTTTTAGATGTGACATATATCTGATTCACACTGGATTATAAAGATATACCTCTGTGCTCACTAAAATAGAAGGTAATAAAGGGGAATTTACACAGTGCAATTTACAAGCATGGCAAATTTACACAGATCATGATGATGATCTCTGCAAATATTAGGTCCCGAGAAAATATTAGTCCCACACAAGTAATGCTTTAATACAGAGAAGGCAATGATATCACTCCTTTCTTCAACATTATATTAAACAGTGAGTATTAGGTGAGTAAGAGCAAAATTTATATTGTATTTGCAACTACAACATCTGTATTCACAGTCCATGGTGCAGAACTGATGGCACGCAATCAAGTATGCTTAACTCTGGCATCTAAGTTTCTCTGTGTGGAATCAATATAGTTCATCTTATCTAATTCTGTTGATCAAAAGGGCAGTGCCATAGGGACCAGATGAATTCCCGAACAACTAATAGTTTTATTTGAGATGAGATGACAAAAACTTGCAATAGTTAAGATTGCACCAGTGATTGATGGCTCCTATCTCACAGTGTTCTTAAGTGTCTCCCGGAGGTCACTTAGTTCAGTTCGATCAGATTCTCCAAATACATTAATTCAACAGAGGAAAAAGTGTGCCTCTAAAACTTTTAAAGTTTATGAATCTACCTTTTCTGATTCAACCGCTGTGCATTCTCTGTCTAGTCTGACTTATAGGGTCTATAACCGGTTGCAGTCTATTTCGTCTAATCATTGGATCGTCAATCATTACAAAGACCTGCATTTCATGAATATTTGAAGTGAGCCAAGTGCATTAAACCCCACTCCTTTGCACTGCATCGGTTACAGTGATTACAGGCCTAATTATGATAAGGAGAAGGCACTCCGCTTGCACATTTCGGAGGTGCAGCCAAACTCGGTGTCCTTAGAGAACAATGTGCGAGATGCCACCTATTTCAGAAATGTTCAACCTCCTTATAGTATCAGATCCACAGGGGCAGTCCTACTTTGAGGGAGTTTTCTTCTTTTAGGACAAATGAAAAACTTCCTTGAGCTTTGTTGCCAGAGTCTTTCTCCATTCATTAAATCAGCCTACGGCGTTTTGTTCTGCCTGCGGCGTGGCATTGGTCCTCGCCTGATCCTTCTCCTCCTCTTCATCGTCTTCTGTTCTCCCAAGTCTTTTGATCAGAAGCCAAGATGTTACATAATTTCTGACAAGATCTCAGGCCCTTTCATCAAGAGTGATAGATTTTTATTGAAGATGTAGGTGAACTGCTGCTACAGGTCATTTGAGGTGATGTAGCCTCTGGATTCACTCAAACTTGGGGACGGCAGACATGTTTAAGCAACCCTGAAGATGAATAGGTTTTTTAACTGGAGGTCAGAGTGTTTGGAGAGGTTCAAGAGTACAGTTCAGATTAGCCTAATGCTCGTTAAAGTGTCCTATGAAGCTGTGGAAAGTAGCTACAGTAGTTCACATGAAAAGCACATCAACTAGGCCACTGGCTGTATAATATATTGGAAAGTGGACTGTAAAGAGAAGCCACACTGTGATAGTTTGTGGGGCTAAAAATAGCAATACTTATAGGGAGATTATGTGAGGAGCGTATGTCAGACTAGCAGCCAGTATAAAGGATTCGTCTCATCCTGCACTGTACATTCATCTGCCATTCCTCTTCATTTTAGTCACTCCATTTCTGCCTCGATACCAATTTAAGCACAGACAAACTGGCATAATATGTCACTAACACACACACGCACACATTCACTCACACAATGGTAAAACAGAGTTGGCGGGTGAGGTGTCAGCATCACTTCAGAGACAGCTTGATGACAATCCAGCTGGAGTCACACTTTTAAAGGTCACACACAGATCACACACTCTTTTTCTTTCTCTGTCTGTCTCTATCACACATACATACACAAGCACACTTTAATTAAAAGCTGCAATCAAGCCGACTTCTGCATGTATTAACACCTCTCACAGACATAAGAATGTCGTCATACCACTGAAGTTATAAAAGTCTGGAACATTTTACTAATCTACGCAATTTAGGCTGGTTGTGAAGACCTTCAAAGAACATTTCACAAAGGAGAAAAAAACTGTGAACGCCAAAATGAGAAAATGATTCACTTACCTCACTGTGGAAAAGTAAGACAAAGTTTTTGCTAACTTTCCATCGTTTGTATGTATTTAAACACAGTGTCATCTACTGTATATAATAAGCACAAGGGGTGCCACTAGCCATGCCACTACTTATTTACCCAAGTGAATGTCCAGACAATTCAAATATCAAACATGTGGGTGAAAATTTCAACCACATTTAGCGTTCAATTTACCATCTAAATTCTAAACCTTGCTCATTGTCATAATGACCAAAAGAATGAAAGACAATTGCAAGAAAATTGCAGATACCTAGGTTCAGAAAGCCTTAGGTTCCTCGGGGGAGAGTTGGAGGAGGTCATCAGGGCAAATGATGTCTGGTCTACTGTGCTAAGCCTAAGACTGTGGTGCAATATCTTCAAAATAATCACAATGTGATTTTTCATTCCATATTGTGCAGCCCTATACACTGTAGAGTAGTACTATGTAAAATCCTGGTCAAATAATAAAAAGTCCTTAGTCCAAGTACAGCAGCCCATAGAGGCTTTAATGGTAATTGTCCTGAGGGGGTGCTGGCAGTGGGGTTTGTACCTTTGGGAGTACAAAATGTGTCTCAGAAAATTTAATGGCAATCTGCCCATTAAATTAGGATTTTCTTGTGTGTCCATTTATTAATTAATGCATTCATTCCTCTCTCTCCCCTCCTTCTTTTTTTGGTCACATAATCTGCACTGGCCCCTTCCAGCTGGGACTCCCTGCACTGGTGCAGGGCAGTATGAAAAGTGAAGGAGGGCTGATTCTCCAGAAAGCCTCCCTTTAGACATAACTGCATTTAAATAGGCTTGAAAGTCCCTAAAGAGCTGGCTCCCTCCTGAGGGTCTGTGGCCAGTTCTGCAAGGGAAGCAAAATTGGACCCATGAAAGGACAGCTCCCTCCCATAAGGGTCTGAGGGTGGCCCAAAGCTGGGTCAAATTACACGCTCAATAATATACTAAAGGAAACAGACGAAAAAGGAAAGAAAACTAAATCGGCTGCTAACCCCAGCACCCTCATTTTGTCCACTTTTTTGATTATACCCCTTTATGTGGTTATGTAAGCACTTTCATTCTGCTATTCTATTGTTTATTTATTTATTTATTTATTCAAAAGGTTCCCTGTGGAGTTTTAGAGCTCTAGTAGCACTATGGAGCAGTATTGTTTATCTAGAGGTCACAAATAGAGGTGCACACAGTGATGCGATACATAGTCCTGCCAATAATGTAACACAATTCCACTGATCAACAAGTGGCGATAACAAGCCAAGATATGCAGCAATGCCCCAGCAAAGTAAATATGGATGTAATCAATGCAACACTTAAAAATGGGCTTTGCAAATGTTTTAATCAGAATCAGAAATACTTTCTGAGACTGGTATAAAAAAGTAGGCCAGGCGCCCGGTTAGCTCAGTGGGTAGAGCTGGCGACCCACGTACCGAGGTTGAGTCCTTGCTGCAGCGGCCCAGGGTTCGAGTCCAACCTGTGGCCCTTTGCTGTGTGCC
>NW_023339707.1:7201244-7213581 GCF_004916995.1 Morone saxatilis
TGTGAGGTTGATATGTAAACCATCTGCTGCCAAAAAAGGTGAATTTCTCCATGCAGTCATGAGATTAAACCGTTCAAACAAGTTAACCCCTAACCACCACCTTGGCCAAACAGTCAAAGTGGATACGTCGGTCCAGTAAAGAATCGGTGCTTTAAAGCAAGAGTACTATATCACTACAGTTCTATGAAATTGCAGGTCCCTTTAAAAATCGTGGACACTGGTCTCTGATTCCAGCTTTCAGAGTTTTTTTGCCCAGACTGCACATTAGCAAAGAGCAGGCTTTAACTCCGAGCGGACCAGCAGGGTCCTATCCCTGATCTCTTCTCTCCTCCTAGGGGTGATCTGCCCATGGACTAGTACAGCCAATCTGGCTGCGTAGATCAACAAAGCTACTCTTCAATCAAAACCCCTCGCCTCCTTTTCCGATGGACTGTAGCTACTTCTGTGTTTCAGCAATAAGTGAAAAAAAGACAAAAAAGCGGAGTTGAAGAGCTACCAGCTGCTGCATATGCATCGCTGCTTTGCCCAGCGTGTCCATTAAATTACCTATGACTGTGGCCTCGCACAGTTTCATATAAAACGAAAATATTTTGCATGCTAAATTGTATTTTGCACCATTGCTCAGCAAGGTATCTCTCACTAGCAGTACAAGTATCTGTGATCGATAACTCGACCCTACCTTGTTGGTCTAGTATGGAAAGTGACAATTGCACATGCTCTGCAGAAGAAACCACAGAGAGAGAGAGAGAGAGAGAGAGAGGCACTGGTGACACTACTGATAAAGTAACAGAAAAATCAGTTTCTAAGATAACGCACACACATAAGTAGAATCCAGTATGTTATTAATACTTATCAAAACCATGATTTTCCACTTGACCTCCATTTTTAGTTTCAAGAACTTCTGGATTCCTTGATAAATTTGGGAATGTCAGGGAAATTTGCAAAATGGGTCACAAATATAATTCAATTGCTAGTATTCAGAACTTATTTCACCATTTTTTTGAAGATATATGGTGGTTACAGTTTCTACCCCTCTACACAACCCAACAGAATTGATTTGCTGAGTGAAAAACAAGTCCAGAGGAATTAGAAATCTCATTTTTAGCCCCAGAAGGTGGTTGTAAATATGATATAAATCTTGTAATATGTCATGCATGGTTGAATGTTGATGCTATGTCTCGTACGTCACCAGGAGATTGCTCTGCTTGATGGCTCAGCTCTCAAGATGCTGCCTTTACCCTGAACAGCTGACCATCTACCTCCAGCCTCCCTGGAGAAGTTGAGAGCCCAAGCTGTGCAGCTGATCAATGCTGACTGCCATAACACAGTAAGGCCTAAGGCTTCCATAACACACAACTGTAGTCAACTGCAGATACAGTTGTGTGTTATGGAATCCTTGGCTCTTACTGTGTTATGGCAGTCAGCATTGATCAGCTGCAGAGCTGCTCTCAAAAATTTCTCCAGGACGGCGGAGTAGATTGTCAGCCTTGTTTCAGGGTGAAGGCAGCATCTGAGCAGTTGAGCCACAGAGCATTCTTCCTGGTAGACAGTACGAAACATAGCATCAACATACAATCCATCCATGGACATTTACAAGATTATATCATTTTACAACACTTCTGGGCAAAATGAGATATTCTTTCCTCTGACTTGTTTTCACCTCACAAATCAATTCTGTTGCGGTGCTGTAGAGGGTTAGACAACTGTAACACCATATATCAAAAAAATGGGTGAAATACAGTTCTGAAAACTACATAGCAATTGATCTATATTTGTGACCCATTTGCAAGTTCTCCTGAATTCCCAAATTTATCAAATGATCCCAGAAGTTCTTGAAACCGACCCAAAATGGATGGTCAAGTAGGAAAATACATGGTTTGTCCAGTATTACTACCATACTAGATTCACTTATGTGTGTCGTTTCCTAGTAAAGATTTTTCCATTTTACTGTATCAGTAGTGTCAACACAGTGCCTCTCTCCTCTCTTCTCTCTCTCTGTGTTTCTCTGCAGAGCATGTGGCAATTGTATTTCCATACAGACCATTAAAGGAGGTCGATTAATCGAATCACAGATACTCGGTTACTGCAGTGAGAGATACTTTGCTGACAGCAATGGTGCAAAATACAATGTTAGCAAGTGCACAATATTTTCGGTTTATTATGAAACTGTGGCGAGCACCACAGTCATAGTAATTAGAGGGACACGCTGGGCAAGCCAGCGCATGCATATGCAGCAGCTTGTAGCTCTTCAAACTACCGCTTTTTTTTTCTTTTTTTCAAGCCTTATTGCTGAAACACAGAAGTAGCCTACAGTCATCGGAAAAGGAGGCGAGGGGTTTTGATTGAAGAGTAGCTTTGATATGATCTACGCAGCCAGATTGGCTGTACTAGTCCATGGCAGATCACCCTAGGAGGAGAGGAAGAGATCAGGGATAGGAACCCTGCTGGTCCAGCTCGGAGTTAAAGCTGCTCTTGGCTAATGTCCAGTCTGGGCAAAAAACTCTGGAAGCTGGAAATCAGAGACCAGTGTCCCCACATCTTTTACAGGGACCTGCAATATTCATAGAACTGTAGTGATATAAGTAACTCTTGCTTTAACGACACCGATCTTTTACTGACCGACGTCTCCCACTTTGACTGTTGGCCAAGGTGGTGGTTAGGGGGTTAACTTGTTTGAACGGTTAATTTCATGAACTGCATGGAGAAATTCACCCCTTTTTTGGCAGCAGATGTTTACATAGTCAACCCTCACTCTTGATTATGAATATATTTGATTAGAACGTTTCTGAGAAACAGCAGCTCCATCTAAATGACTGCTCCATTGATTTGTGGTAAGCTGCCTAATGTCAATCACTGGAATATTTATACCACAGAGAGAGATATCAGTGCTTGTGTCAAACAATCAAACAAAAACAGTTTCCATCTGGATACTTGGCGTAAATTGAATGAGAATAGATTGAAGAAAGCATCTCAGCCAATGGATGAAGTGGGAGAGCCTGTGAAATCCACAATCACCCCTTTCAGATACAACAAAGAGCAAATAGCCAACGTGATTGTAATCTCTTCAAGAGTAATGTAGCCATCAAGCGTTTCATTGCAGCCCTTGTCTCTAGAGCACAGAGTTGGACTGTTCTGAATGTGGCGTGAATATCAAACTGGTGGCTGTGGTTTTAAAAGGCAGCTTAGGTCTCTGCTGCTCACAGCCCCAGAACATGAAGAGGATTAGCCGGCTACCATACCTCCCACTGACTCCCAATGATTATAGCTCTGCACTGTCAGACTTCATTACATTCCCCCTTAGAAACTTACTTTCTAAGTACTGCAGACATTTCAACTTCTGATGGAACTAAATTTCTAGAAAAGGCAACTATTAAGCACCATGATGAATGTCCTGTATGTTATTTTCACAGCTGGATAAATGCAAGTGAGTAGTTGCTGAAATATCTTGTGTAAGATTAAATCTGATATGTGTGTGATATGTGTAACCCATAGGTGTTGGGTTAAGACATGTCATATTTTGATTAATCGAGCTTGAATTTAGATAAGCTCTTTTTTCACTTCAACTTGTGATTTAGCTGTTTTTGAGAGTTGAATAGGGACTAAACATACACCAAGAGTGTCTGTATAATATATGTAGCGCAAGAACCAAGGCAGCTACACTATTAATTACTGAATCGCATCCAATTTTTTAATGAGCTGCACATATAAGAGACACCCCACATATGTTTCCACCAACATTGATTTTTTTGGTCTCAAAGGAGCATATATTCAACAAATGAGTGAACACAAAGTACAACACACTGAACAACTGGTTGTCTGATTAGAATTCATAGAAGGCCCAAAATCCTGCGGAAACACGAAATATGTGACTACCTCAAACAGAAACGGACAGACATTGAATGGACTATAACAACTGCATAGAGAACTGGGGGTGAGTGAGAATAACGTCAGAATAACAGGGTAACTATCTGATCAGAAGGCAAACAATTTGAATTTGTAACAGTATGATTTTATCAACTTGTCATCTTATACTTATCATTTAACCATCTATTTTTATTCCAGAGAAGATTAATGAGAATGCATGCTTTTTAACAACCACATAAATTAATTAACACTTTCAGCTACAGACTGACCCAGCACCCAGCCTCAAGCCGTTTGGAGCTTGTTTTTCAGTTGCCATCAGACTCCAAATTGTCGACTGTGTCAAACCTGAATTTCTCCTAAGGATAAAAATAAGGAAATAATCTTAATCTCTATCTTATACTGCTTCATATTCCTCCAATTCCATATATTCACATCTAGGAGTACCACAGTACCCCAACTCTCAGTTACTTCAGAGGAAAAATCTTAAATTGTCTTAAGAGAGCACCTGTCACTGTAGGGAAGGATATTACTCATATTTTGACACACACCTTCCCAGTGATGTGAAGTTTACCTGTTGGAGAAGCTACAAGCCCGGGAATGTTCTCATCTCCAGATACAAGGACATTCTCTGGAAGGAGGTGCATCATGGAAACCAGCACAGGGTGTTTTTTTAACGCGCAGTCCAAACATGCTCCATCAATAGCCTTCAGGAGACTGCTGTCTGCAAAGACATATAAAAAACTTGTGTAGAACTGTTTTACTTTTTTACATGCATTTCATGACAAATTCTAGTAAAACTCTGAAAACAAATAAGTTAGATTTTTCACCCCACCATCATCCCGACCCACCCAAAGAAACTTCATCCATCTCTTTGGTGCGTCAGAGTCTAATATTTCCCCAGGAGCAATGAGTCACCTGACAACATGACATCCACCACACAGACACTTCTATTTTTCAATATTCCATTTGGGAGTTGGTGACCTAGGTGCAATGTTCCATTACACTGCGAGCATCGTTTTCCAGGGTTAAACTGAAATGACAACCATTCAACTTGGAAAACGCACTCCTCCAGAAAAGCACCGCAGCGTAGATGAGGCACAAGGTGTGAGCAATGAGGTAGACATTGTCATCTTTCAAGGAGGTCATCCAATGACAAGTGACGACCCACAATTCCTGCCATCAACACAAAGCACAGACCATTTGGAAGGAGAGCGAAGTGGTGTTTGATGCGCTGCATATGTTGGCTTCCTTCAAGCCTGAACAGCATTACAATCTTTCACTCTGACAGGGTTAATGATTGTACCTTCACCAGCATCAGTGACAATCAATACCGGAAGCTCCATTCACTCCCATAGGCTGTTTCAACAAGATGACAGTGAGCAATCTGTAGGTGAGTCATTATAGAAAGTGAAATGTTGGTGATGTCTCAGAGCATTTAAGTGCTGGGATGTGTTGTGGCTCATAATTATCATGGTGAGAAAAGTGATAAAATGACGATAGTTTAGATAATAGCATGACAACAGAACAACAGTTTCAGTTATTCAAACTGAAACTTTGGATGGATTCATAACCTTTTCTACCTCATACACATGTATAATTTAAAGCAATCTAATACAATGGTTCTGCAATAAATACTACGTTTGTGAGCCTTGTAATATTCCAATGTATTTGTGTTATGTTGTCTAACTAAACAGATATGGCAAGATGGTTCAAGTTTTTTCCACCACTGCTCATAACCACAGAAACCACAAAGAGGGAAACTATGTAGGAGCTAATACTACTGGTATCTGAGTTTTATAAATGATGCATACATCTCTTCATTAACAGTAAACAAACATACAAAGAAATAACAAAAAGCTACAACCTGTCCTGCTCTATTACAGAACACTCAGGCTTAAGGGATACGTAGATTGCTCAAAGTAGATGCAAGCAGCGTTAGAAGACAAATGCAACAGAGGAATATTGTTCAAACTATCTTTATGGTTTCCAGACATGAACTGTTGGTAATTTTTCCCTAACCTCCATCAAGTAGTTTTAGTTGCCTGAGCCTAGACAACCTTAAACATAGCAGTGGCAAATCAGAAAATCTACATATCGATTATTTTGTAAAATTAAATTTGTTTTGACAGTTTTAACAGTTTTGATAGGTGGTGTAAACGAAACCTAAACCAAAAAAAGATTGTTGCCCATTTCTGTTCATTCCTAGGTGTATGCTGAGGAAATAAATATAAATACTTTCTAAGCTTTCTGCCTACCACTAGACACATAAACAATAACGTAGGAATCCCTGAATTGGGACATGCAGAGGATCATCTCCACATTCACCAAAGACAGCCACTACAGAAGCCCATCATCCTTCTGGGTTCACGTTGTGCAGAAAACCAATAATTTCAAGCAGGACAATCGCCCTAAACACGCATCAAAGCGATGCCAGGTCTGTTTGAAGTCCAAGGAAGAGCAAGGATTGCAAGGCTTTCCCTCCCCTCCACAGTCACAATGCCTAAACCCCCAAACATGTTAGGGAAAATATGAAACGAGAAAAGATGAGACACACTTTAACATCACAAGACACTGTTGGGTCTTGTGAAAGGGGGCTGGAATAATGTGAATTTTCCATTTCTACAAACACTACAATCAATACCAGGGTTCAAGTTGTAATCAACATAAAAGGATTTAAATGGACTCTGTTTTACTGCTAGTATCAAATTGTACAATCTTGTCTAAGTGTGTCATTATAACCATCAATGCTTTTTAGACTACATTGGCTGACTATGTGTAAGTGCAGCCCAAAATGTATGGCAGCGCAGACTGTATGCAAACACGCTCATGTATACAAACGCCCAATGTAGCATAAACAGAATTACATTGCACCTTTAATGAATGTAATCCACACAGCAACAGTTTTCCTCTCAATAAACTGTATTTATCAGCTTTTAAAACATCACTGCATTTATTCTAGTTCTGACTGCCTTCCAAACTTTGCCCACATCAACAAAAAAAAAGTTACATAGAGTTCAGAAACAAAGTAACTTTTGGAAGGAAGAAATTGCTTCTCATTTCAAAAAATGATTTAAGACACAAAGTACTCTTCAAAACTAGTAAATCTATGACTAACATATTTATGTTACAATGTTATTTTTAGGAACCACAGAAGTAAAACATTTGTAATTTTTTTATCAAGAAAATAAAAGCAGCAAAATGACAAATTGATCACTGTGGAATCGCATCAATAGTGCGACTGAAAAAAAAAAAGATTTTATGTTACATTTATTTAAAATAAATTGTATCTTAGAGACTACCGGGAGAGGGACATTTCTGGTAATAAACAAGTTATTTTTCAATCATATAAAACAAAAAAAAATATGGAAAGCGGATGAGTTCACAGGAAGTATGGGCAGAATGTCCATTTCTGCTGTAGACAGTTTCTCATCCATTTTCAGGACACAGCCAGTACCTTTATCTTTAAAGTCAATGAAAGGGGATTGAGAGTGAAAGAAGATGATGTAGTATATCGCTGTGTACTCTTCCTCTCCATGACTCAGCCAAAGTCTCTACCGCTAACATATAACTTACTACAAAAAAAGTGCTTATGTGTAAAGCCAAAAAAACGGAAGATGGAAAATGGTTTGAGGAAATCTCTGAGGTTTCAGCACAGCTTTATCTCTGTTATACAAACGTTTTCACTGGTGAAAGGAGCATGGAAAAGGTGTTTTTACCATGAAACACTAAAAGTAGGATAGGTATGAAGGGAGAGAAAGGGAGGGAGAAATCAAACAGAACTTTCTTGACACAGATGGTGCCCAGGTGTCTGCAACTTTTTCATCATTTATTTCTTGTTATTCATTATGCATCAAGCTTGGGTTTCAGTCAGATGCTGTGCATAGATTAGCAAACTACACCAAAATGTCCTTACAGCAGTGGCGTGGTACCTCAGAGTCAGTTGAGCAGCAACTTGGCAAGAGATGTGAAACCAAGATAGTAGGGGAAAAATAACCCAGAAAATGGCTCAGCATCAGACAAACAGAGGCAGTGGTTTTGGGAGATGGTTGAGTGGTAAAGAAGAAAGTAATAAAGATGGGGTGATTGAGAGCAGGTTTTACTGCCAACTTAGGAAAGAATGAAGGGATTTGAAGTGGTGACTTGCAAGATTCATTTGTTTTCTCTGCTTGGTACCAAGAAATTACTACTACATGCTTCTGCATGTCACTTCCCGGAGATCATCTGTCAAACAGTGAGGCCAATGTAATTGCAATGTAATTTCTATAACAATTTATTATTTGGGCTGAATTGATTGATTCATCAGTGGAGAAAAACCTGCCAAACATTCCCAGATTCAGCGTGAGTTTGCTGCTTTACTTTTTTATACATCATTTTAAATTGTTGGGTATGGTCAAACATATCAAGCAGTCTGAAAAACTTGGGATGAGGGATTTTTGAGGAAGATACTGATAGATATTTGAGAAATACAGATATATGAGTTAATGTTTTATACACAAAAACATATAGCTTAAACATGCATGTATTAAGAGGGACATTTTACAGTTTTACATTTCTGGTGGGAAAATCATAAAATGGTATCTCTGTCTCTCAGTTATCTCAAACATATGTTTGGCATTTTTTACTGCCTTTACTTGTTTCTTATCAGTTGACACGGTGATAACAAAATATATCTGCAATAAGCTAATAACAATACATCAGCCCAGCCTGTTGTACTTTACAATTAACACCACCAAATGGCAATTAGGGGTAAATTTGTAGGTGCCTTAGATGAAGCCATGCTATAACAAATGAGAAGGTGTTAGACAGTCTGCAATGAGAATCATGACTACAATGACTGCAACCTGGAGTGTTACTGGTGTAAGGAGAATTCTAGTCATTAAAATTGGGGTCTTTATTTCATAGCTTTGACCATCACTTGCATGAGTAACAATAACATGCACCAAGCAACCAAAACAGTTAAAACTGATTAGAGAACGAGCACACCCCAAATCCTTATTATATAATATAATTTTAGCAGTTAACTTTGTTTTCTCTTCTAAATTAGTTTGCATAACCTGGGGGTTTGTTTTAAACCTGTCTGATTGCCTGACTGCTCAAGTTTCTCGACCTGCTGAACTTCTATTTAGTGACACTACAGTATATTCCGAGATCTTAACAATTAAATTGGTGAGAACATTTTCATCTTAAGAATGGGAACATTGCCTCAAACTACGAAAACAAAGGCGAAGTTGTAGGAAACTGGAAGTATCCTGTAACAAAGTTAAACTTTCTGTTAATGTTGCTGTATTCCCTGCTTTCATTATCCATGAAAACACAAAAGAAGTGTTTAAACATTGTTGATAAAGTTGCAAAGCAGAGTTGCCTTTGCTCAATATGACCCTAAACATAAGCATGGGAAAGTGTAACTTCATTATGTCTGGTGGAGGTTTGAAGTTCACCCAAACAGCAATAAAGCTTGGCGTAGGTGGTGAAAACAAACACTTATGTGGGATGCCTTAAGAGTTAGATATGCAGGTGAAACCACTTTGAAGGCACTAGCAAACCTCTTTATCTTAGCCACAGAGAGGCTTTTTGGTATATCTGTGACAAAATTTGTCATGGCACTACCTTTTTGTCCCCCTCACACAGACATACACAGAATAAATTGATGCATCGTGGTGTTGCTTCAAATTAAGATATGCTAATGTGAACACAATGTACCATCTGTTTGTCCTCTCATCACACTTAGAGGGCCCCAGAGCAGCCCTCCATCCTCCTCAATCCATTTTTTTCTTCTCTCTACTTCCCCTTTTCTCCCAGTTGGTTGAGAAGAGAAGCTTAGATCAAGCCAATGAGCTTATTGCCTCCCTTCGTGCTTGTTTCCTTCTCCTTTTTTTGCCTCCCATCCTTTAAGACTTTCAAAAGCCTGAAGGCAACTTCCTTTCGTCTCTCTATCTTCTCTCCTTTTCCCATTTCCTGCCTCTTGACCCTGACTCCAGTTCTGGAAAATAGAAAGTTTTGACTTCTCTGCCACCACCACGCTATTTTCTTTTTTCCCTAGTTTCACTGATCCTTTATCGGTTTCAATTCAGACTGACTTGTCAGATTTACATTTCTGTATACATGTTTTCTCCACTGATCTTATATTATTAGTTATATTACATTTTGCTCCAATTCGGTTAAAACTAAGTTCAACCTAAGGAGCAAGCTTGCTCTTATTTTCTGCTAGAAAGTAAAAATCCAGAAATCACTTTAACAGAGCCTTGAAAAGGCTGGTATTTTTTTGTTTTTAGTTGCACCACTTTGTATTCCTCTAATCAGCCCAGTGGTTGTATTTTTTCTCAAATCTAATCAAACCATCTAATTATATAATCTAGTGATATGAATTTAAAAACATGACTTATCATTATAATTAGAGTTATCAGAATGTATGCATCCCATTATCTTGCATTCCTCAAATTTCCACCAAGTCAGTATTCTACTAGACAAACAGTTTCTACTTTCTTCCTTCCTTCTACCTCTTCTTCATGTATCCATTTTTCTCTATCTAGTTCTATCCATTCATGAGCCTACCCCCAAGGGGGAAGCGTGTCTATGTGTGCGTGTGTGTGTGTGCGGGTGTGTGTGTGTGTGTGTGTTACTCAGCCAGTGGCAGAGAGCCTGGCTAGGCAGTAGAACACAGAAACATGTAGTGTTTGGCAGGCATCTACAGCATATACCCCTGCCTGTCCCTGCTCACACTCTGGCACCCATTACACCCCCCTGTACACACTACACTTATATACATAAACATGCACATACACTGGCAGTGGCACCTTACTGCAATGAGTTACACGTTTCCAAAAAGGTTGTCAAAGCTGGCATTATCATTCCAAACTATGCCTTTACGTGATGATTTTTAACATACCTGTTTTAAAGTACAAGGCTGGTTTTATTCTGTATATTTCTTACTTTCTTTTAACAAACGTGTCAGGCGGTCTCTTAATACTTTCCCTTTTCCCTACGCTGTAGGGGTGAGAATCTTTGGAAATCTCACAATTCGTTTTGATTCCAATTCCTGATCAAAATTTGATTTAAAACCAATCCATATGCAGAAAAGGGGGCACTATTTTCTTACTCTTGTGTACTGTGTGCCAAACCTTCTTCTTCATCTAACATTGTGGTGAAGGTTTGTTTGACCCAACAGGAAAAGAAAACTAAATAAAAGAGTGCGTAGGAGTACACAGCTTTAGAAAAGTCTCCTGCCAGCGTGAGAATAATGAAATGAAAGTGTAATTTACTGACCACAAACACTGGCTTAATGTCTTAGTTACTTCTAGTAGGAAGGAAAAGTGCTCTACTGTGCTGTTACTATTATATATTATATTATTAACATCTCCAGCAGTAACACTAATGTAGTAACAGGGAAACCCATCTTTATCCACAGTGCTGTACTGGTGCAGATCTTTTAAAATCAAAAGGATTGATTTTCATCACCTGACTAGAGTTGGTTGAGTTTTGTAAAGTGAGCTCCAAGCCCCATTAGTTCCTGCCAAAGACATAAATCTTTAATCTCTAAGTCACACACATAAAGTTTAAAAAATGCTTAGTAATTTCCTAAACAGCTGTGCACCATTAGTTCTAATGTTACTAAATAGTGCATTTGTTGGGGACGACTTTTAGCTGAGGTTAAATACATGTGAGTATTTCTGACACTTAAGTTGTGGGATCTAGTCAAAACAAACTACAGCGTGTGTTCATGGTAATGAAGCAAGAGAAGTTTTTGCACAACAACTCTATGGAACAGTGGAACAAGATATATCAGACTTTTGCCACAAAGACAATACTTGTTAGTAGGATCAATTAATAGACCTTTTTCATGGCAGCCATTTTGACATGAAATAATAGGGTAAACACAGGCTTCTGTTTCATTTAGTGTAGCAGAGCCTTTCCACTGAGCCAACATGCACAATGGCAGCACCCTGACTCTGGCTCGGACTTTCCTTCAGAGGCATTGGGAGGGTTCCTGATCGCCTGGCCAGCTGACTGCTCTGTAGTCACTTAAACCACAAAATGAAATGTGTGATTGAAAATGAAAACAACATGGAACAGATACATTCACTCAGGACTGTAGACCATCAGCCCTTTTGCTTGCTTTTAACCAAATGGAATCTCTGCCTGTCATCACACACAACTGGCCTGACACACGTGCCTCATCCACACAACATTCAACCAGTCTCATGAAAAAACGGACAATGGTGGTGAAAGAGAGACGCATGAAGAAGAGAAAAGCCTCAGAGGAAATGCAGCTAAACATTCATTAGCAAAAATATAAGGTTAGTGTTAAAAGAAACACTAAATCATAATATACAAAATATATAAATGTCTAATTTTTGCTTTATGAACAAATGGGAAATGGACTGCACTTATTCAGCACTTTTCTTCCTTAACGGACAGAGCACTTTAAAATTTGCCTCTTATCAACGCAGGCATAAGAGCACTATCAGCAAAACAG
>NW_023339707.1:7213604-7226515 GCF_004916995.1 Morone saxatilis
TTGACATTCCATTTCCAGGTTAAATTATTATCCCTGTCCAGTCGTGTTAAAGGCGGAGCTGGTTCGCAAATCACAGGAATGTTTTGTTGATGTCCTGGTAAGCGCCTGAGGATCAGATGGTCAGTTATCCTGTAAGGCCTGTTGGTAACACACAACTGACCTGCAAAGGGCAACAGGTCGGGTTCTACCAGGTGAGCTACCAAGGCGGCCAGAAACAATGTATTTTTTAAAAACTGAAACTGGGCCCTAAGAGATGTCACAATTAATAGTCTATGGATTAACATGAGCTTCTGTACAGACATTTATGGTCACCACAGGATTAATCCTAATAACTCTGGTAATCCCCTGAGTTTTCAATAAACTATGTGGCCCACAATTTGCAGTGTAACTTTGATTGTTTCGTTAAATTTGAGAGACAAATCCACTGACAGTATGGTGCATAACATATAACCACAATGTCCACAGTCCAGACCTGGCTGTCAACCACTGTGACACCAGGTACACACACGAGTACATTGATAGTAGTCTTTATGAGACGAACCGATTAAACACATATGTACAAATGCATCAAATGGATCTTTTGCTTTTCTCAGTGGAGTGTGAACACAAAAGACCACATTTTGCTCTGTGAACAGTATGCTGACCTACCTGTCTCCTGTGGATAGAATACAATTGCTGGCCTTGGAACGAAAAGCACCATTGTGTAAATGATAAGACTGAGGTTTGTTTGCTCTTCTTAGACAACCATAACAGCCCACAATATTTTTTTTTTAATTTATTTATCTTTTTAAAGCAGTTATCAACCAGAAGGTGGAACCTTGCTCAACTTGGGCTTCAATGCAATGCCGACAACACCGTGTGTGGGCCAATTAAATATGGGCAAGCACAAATTCCTGGTGGATTACTTTGAAACATGAACAGAACTGACTATTGCAAATAAAGATTAATGACTGCCGCTGTGATAACTTTCCAAAATTTTAAAACCCTGTCTGAGGCTGTTATACCCCTCAACACTATGTGTTGGGAAGCCAGGGTAATACATCCCAAAAAAGAGGAATGCGTTGTGGAGATTGTGATGGACAATGAATGATAACCTTCATCCATGAAGTATTCTGGTTTCTGTCTGCATCTATTTGTTGTTAACCTAAGCACTGCTGGCCCTAAGAGATGTCACAAGTAATAGTCTATGGATTAACATGAGCTTCTTTTATCAGTACTACCTGTGTCAAGACAGTCTGAACGTCTGCCTAATTCATCGGTGCAGTTGAGTGTGTTCTCTGTGACAAAAGGGCACAGTGTGCACCATCATCGTTCCAATTGAGTGTGCGTCAATTAAAGAAGCATGATGGTGTGTGATTCTTGCTATCACTTTAATATGGCAGACATGTGGAAATGCATCGATTTATAGTTTTAATTCATTCACTTTAATTCAATTCAACTTTTAACCCCAACTTAATTTGCAACACACCAAGAAGTAATGAAGACATTATTCTTCTCTCCGAAGCTACAGTATTTTCAAAAACAAAGTCGGGGAAACTGAATAATGTTGAATTTGTAATGAATGAAGAATAAAAATAATGTCAGCCTCCAGGGTATGTTTTTTCATTATAATACTTTCACACAATCAGACATGAATTTCCATTATATGGAAATATTCTTATTTCATTCCAGCACAAAACGGTTTCAGATGCGTGTTTCACTCCGCAAATTCACCCTCAAAATTTTTCACATTAAGCAGTAGATACAGGGATGTGTCCCTGTCACAGTGGATGAGAATAAAAGTGATTTAAAGAAATGGAAAAGGGTTCTGACCATAAAAGAGCAACAGTGAGAGTGTCAGCAATATGGCTCTTAAAACAAACTAGCAATGTTCTATTAAACAACAGGCATGTGGTTAATAATTCAGCCAGCATAAAAGTCTGTTTGAGAGAAGGTTTTCTAATATTCATGTGACATGATAGCCAAGACAGGAACTCTGTCTCTCACTGGGTACAGTGTTATTCATACTGTGAGGCTCTACAGTGTTTTGTAATTCATAGCTTTAGTTTTTAGGCCAAGCAAGGACATATCTAGACCAACCCTGAGCTTCAGTAGCTAACTCAATAATTCAAGAAGATTTGTTCTCAACTGCTAACTGATGTTAGTCTAATATTTAGAGATAATCTATTCTATATATGTGAAATCACCAAAACATCTCACACCTGAAGCCAGAAGAAGAATAAATAAGTTATTCATTCAAGTAATAACCCACTGTATAGGTAAATGTAAGGTATTCTGGAGAGTGCAAGGGTATTTCAAATCACTCAGCTTTGGACACAACTTGCACATAGTCTCTTAAACAAAAATACAGCTAAAAAGACTAGAAAATTACCAAAAAAACAAAACATGGAGGTTTTGATGATCAGTTATACTCTGGCCACATGGGAATACTTTCATTTCGAAAAAATCCGATTCTTTTAGACTCCTTTGTTAGACTGACCTTACATGGTAGTTGACCCACCTTTCTGTGATGGCACCTGGCAGGACATTCAGATACTTGACAGAGAATCCTTGTTTGTGTCATTTCATAATGTAGCAAATCCACAATCACTGCTTATTTGTATCTTCTCACCAATTATGTTTTTCTGATCTTGTGTTTTCTTTTTTATATTTTAATGCCTATTGCCATACACAGGGGTAATCTCTTTTTGACTTTCCACAGGAATACTGTAGTAATTTGTTTTTTCCTCAGGGAAAAAGGTTTGTGCTGGGAGTTTTTAGAAAGGTTTTAGTATGGCGGTGCCAGTTGAGCTCGGTTACATAAGTTAAATGTTTTGCTATTCGATCCACTTTACTTTACTTCACCATAGCATGTATCATTTTACCTTGTGAGTAGTTGTTACATCTATGCAGATATATTCCCTGCCAGCCAGGTATCCCCTTCAGACTGTATGAAGTGTAAGTGAATCATTGGTATATTACATTTTGGGACAGATAAGCTTGCTATAACATAACAGAACAGAATTGAGGGGTGGCACTGCACCTTTTATTGTTTAAAGTGTCTTCATTTGTATCTACAGATGGTGAGGTTGTCAAGGTTCTCACCTCCAAAAACATAGCTTTACTGGCCTGAAAAGAACCCTGTTAAACCCCACATGTTCAGCTTTCCTGCTGCACTTCTCCAGGGACAAATACTTAAAGATAACAAACAATATATATATATTTACAAAACATTGTATATAAAAAAGGTCCTTACAATCAACAGTGTCCTTCAGCAGGGGATGGAGGAGGCTTCTTGGTGATCCATGGTGTAGATTTAGCCTGGGAAAAGAAATTGAAAACAACCTGAATGACAGAATTAATCAATGGAGCTGCTACACATAACAAAAACGTGTCAACCGTGGTGTTAGCAACCTTTAATTCTAGTGTTTAAATCTAGTGTCTCTCAACCATCTTCCTGACCATCCCCTCTAAAGCCTGACTGCTGTCAACAGAGCAAATCCAAAACAGCTTGAAGTATAAGTTCTGCAAGCAAGCAGAAAAAAAGTAAATCACTACAGGTGAGCTACAATTTATAGCAAACGCTTAAGGTAGGTATAAGTATACTAGACGAAACAAGCTGCCACTCCCTGGATGATATTCAAGCAGCAACCTCTTCACCACAAACATACCTGTCCTTCAACCATCTCCTCGTAGGAAACCTCATTAATGGCTGGATGGTGTAATTAAGAATGGGCTAATCACCTTCTGTCCCCTTCAGCAGGCTGAGAGCCTGTCCTGATAGTAAAAAGCTCCAGGACAGTGAAGCCTCGCCCCAGGGCATGCTGGGCGCCGTCTGGCCTGGGTGTCAAGGACACCAGCTCCATAACCACCACCGTGCTGGGCAACTGCAGAGACGTATGGAAGTACAGGACCTACAGAACCAAATAAAACATGAAGTGAAGAAAGACATCAATCAATGCTACATCTCTGAGTTGTTTAGAAAGCAGTTTGGATTTTATCTGATGCTAATTTCTGTAATCCAAACATTTTGTAAAATGAGACATGAAAATTGTGGCATTTGTGGGCCATAGCAACCTTTAAACCAAGTTTCATTCATTCATTTATTCATTCATTTAATGTATCATTTTATTTTATATTATTCACCCACTGTCACCTGGATCTGCACATTTCTGCAAACCCTGTCATACATCCCAAACTTCATCGTCACCTCACGGATCCGATAAGATTACATTGGGTTTGCTTAAGCCTCAAAACTGTGGGTGCTTTCACACCTTTTTGTCTGGACCAAGGGAAAAAAATATACATTGTTGAATTTTAGTTCTGGTCCAGTTTGTGTTTACACTTGCATTTTACAAACAAACCAAGTCATACAGACTTACAGTTAACTCATTGACTGGACAGTTTTGGCGATTGTCATCCTGCATCATCAGCTCATCAAATTCTGGTGACTGGCAGCAGGTCATTCCGCAGTCTAATGCTTCTAATGTGAATGTTTTCTGGTGTCACAAAGAGCTCACAAAGAATGATGACAGACAGATGAAGGACGAAAAAGAGGTGTCTTGTATATAAATATTCCAGAAGGTATTTCTGTGAGATCGCTAAGTCATGAACTCTAAATGGAATTAATGAACTGCCGAAGTACATGGAGTAGGAGTTCAAGCGGTTCTTGGTCCGGTGGCACTGGAGATCAATTGATAGCATCCACACAAGGCCAAAAGATCCACAACGAGATAACGCAGCAGCGTTTGTTTTAACTGGACCAAACAGTTTAGGTTTGAAAGCAACATAAAAGAAAGTGGAAGTTTGCCTGAAAAAAAAATATTTTGCTCTTTAATCATGTTATGTCTGGTTTCAAAACTTTTCATAAAATGTATTATTAGCATAAGTAATCTTATGAACAATAACTACAAACTACGAGCATGAGTGTGTGCGTGTATCTGTATGGTGCTTTGTGTACCACACAAAAGACTGACTGGTGAGGATGTGACACCAGAAATTTAACAGTCGAGAGGCGGGTATGTGCTCCCCTGGTGAGGGGACTCTTTAGGATTATGTGGGGGGGTTTGACCTCGCAATTTTTACACAAGTTCAGAGAAAGACAGTCAAGCCTTTTGGGAGCCTGTTTGTAGTCAGTGCCAGGTAGATGCAATTGTTTACTGACTCTGATGTGCCATTCAAAATGGAAATAATAGCCCACCTACAGCAGAGCCACACTGATTTACATGCACACAGGCCTGAATATGATAAAGAGACCCACAAATTCTCTGTGATCCATTGGTCCCCAAGCACAATAAAGCCTGTTATTTTTCAAAACCATAAAGAAGAACATGACAGTGTCGGCAGAAAAAAAAAATAGCTTAAGTAGACATGAGCTACCTTGAAATACAGAGTCAATTTCTCCCAGCCCACTGTGGCACTGTTCATCTTTAGACCCAGCTATCAGCCACCACAGAGGCGTATATTCAAATTCAAAACCTCGGAGGCATTCCTATTTCGGCCACATCAGTCTTTTATCTCTAGGCACGGTGAGTTTAAATTACCAAATACAAATACTCCTGAATACAAATGGAAAACATGAGAGACAAAGACACTCGTCAAGCCATGGTTTGATGTACTTATTTGTTTGTTTGCTTGTTTTCTTATATTCATTGGACTTAGACATTCACAAAAGAGCTTAAAAAATCAATGGATCTGCTATGATGAAAGTTGTGGTGGTGGTAGAGAATGGGATAAGTAACAATAACTGGTTACTGAACATAGATGCTCTGAATTTGTTAGGACATTTTCAGAAATTTTCAGCTTTTAACAGAACCTTTGAGAGAAAAGTACACATATTAGTATCTGATTTCTAATGTGCCATCTGACTCATTTCTCAATCATGGTAATAATGCACAGTACAACAAGAACTTAGCATTTATTTGTTATGTTTGCTGAGCTAGAATTAAGACAGATATTCTAGCAGCAGCAAACATGGGCTGAGCTGAGAAAGTAAAAATATCCCCCCTTCCCAAGATGCACGTTATTCAGTATTCATAGACTGAAAACTTTACTTTCACTCAGTTTATTTATTTAATTCCCTACAACCGTAACTCCCAAATCAAAGCCTCATCTTTGAATGAACTTCTCTTGAACCTATCCCAAGCTGTAAGAACAAGAGATTGGGAAGGGGGTCCATATTTTCTATCATGTTCACCCAAGTTTCCTCCCCCTGTAATAATGTGGAATTTGCATTGTGGTCAAAGACGTAGTCCCCAGACTCAGAGCAATCCAAACATGGACATTGTCCATGACGGATTTCCAATTCAAAGGTAGAATTCCTTTTTCATCTGCTTCACTGCTTTGATACACCTCCAAATTGATTCTGTTCCAATCTCAGGAAAAAATAAATAAATAACAATCTGTCCCCACAGGGCAAAAATCTCCTGCGCTCAATTTGTAATCATTCAGATTTTCACAGGATTTAGTGAATGCACAAGAAAACAGCCATGACTGGTTGTGAATGTTTTGAGAAAAGCTGGACAAAGGATAAAATAATGTCAAGTGTTTTGAATAAACACTAAAGCTGATTTGTTCAGTTTTCCGGGGATGGTACAGCATGCTTTAGCTGCAGCTGCGTATGCCTCCCATGGCCTTTTCATACCCTTTTCCAATACAAATTCACAGCTGGAGACTTCTCTGCTGACGAGTGCCGTTTAGATCCCGCTTCAGAGCAGGCCCAAGCCTGATGGTGCTTCATCTACGACCAACTGTATCGACTGAGTTGGTTGCCATAGTCAACGAACTGCCTCAAATGTGAAGTTATGCAAGTGGAAGGAAGACTGAAGGCATTATTATCTTCAGCTTCACATGGTTGTTAACTGCAATGTTTCTGTTCTTACGATTGATCTAATACAAAGAACCTCACTGTTCTGTCATCCACACAGCTTTGCCGTGATTTGTCATACGTTGCCATGACGATCTCTTGTTGCCACACAGGAACAGCCTTCCAGTTTATGCCTTGTAACTTAACACTAAATCCACTTTTTTATTATTATTTTAGGGGGCATTCTATGTCTGTATTCAGCTGCCTGTCTTCATATTTGGTTAGATTCCATTTTAGTTTCTGGCTTGTAGACACAGTGTCCTTCAATCCACACTATATGTGGATTATCACAGCATATGCTATACATTTATTGATATTCATTGTGTATTGGTAAGTACTGCAAATAAGAAATGAATGGATTGTAACATTTTGTATTAACAGGAAGGCCTGCTCCAACATATGAGAAAAAAATTGAACAATTCTGAATTCTGATTTGTGTATACTTTCACACCATTAGCTATGGAAACATATTTGCCCTCACATTAAAATATTCTACACTGACACCTCTGTTTTCCTGAGCAAATCTCCACATTTGTACTATTCAAACATAAAGCACTACACTTTTTCCCCAGAACTTTATGTTAAGGCAATGTTATGAGATCTTGCTCCTTCCCAACACCACAGGAGCACTGGGAGATGTCATTGAGAAAACAGCTTGCATCGGCAGCAACGCCAGGCGCAGCATATGTTGGACCTAATGAGAGGTTATACTCCGCAGCAACTGTCAACAAAGCAGTAATCGATTCTCGCAGGGGTAAATATCCACCCTCCCACAACTTGAGTAAAGAGGGGCGAGCGGCAATGGGGTGACATTAAAACATCATCAGCACAGAGGCATGTAGCTTGAAGTCACTACCAACAACCAGCCTGTCTGCAGCTTCTGGAGGTTTTGCTGAGACCCCTTTGTGAGTGACAGAGAACTTAACTGTGACAGGAAAGAGAAAAATTCTAGCATGAGAGAGAGAGAGAGAGCAATGTTGTGAGATGTAGAAAAGAGAGAGAGCGAGGGAGATAAAGAGAGAAGATTGTGATGGCCACATTTTGTGATAAACTATATGCATTGACATGTTGACTGGGTTAAGTGGACTGCCCACTGTCTAAACCCATTGACTGGACAGTTGCTGGATATTAGTATTGTACATGTACAGCTAAGCAAGTACAATACAGTCATTACACTGGATCCAATTGGATATATATATATATAGATATACATCTATATATATGTACATGTACAGCTAAGCAAGTATATCAAGTATGTAACAGCTTCATAGAGTCCTATTACTGGCTATTCGTGCTAAACAAGCAATTATGGACCTCTTATAGTCCTATCAGAGTGCAAAAGCTGAGGCTAATTCTTCCTGCTCTCTCGAGGTGGCCATTCAAATTCTCGACTTGTGGGCAACTAGGCAAGCACCGAAGGGGGGAATCACAGGCATTGCACAAAACAAAAGACGTTGCAAATGGGCACTGGTTTTGCATAGAGAGGTCCAGAGCAACTGGAGTGTAATTGACAGGGCCCTGTTGTTCGACCCCCGGAGGCTTCCCAAAAGAAAAGCTAACAGAGTATTTCCATTTAGCCAGCATGCTGGCTGGGAGGCTGGGAGCACTAGTGTCAGCTACCTGGGACTTAGATAATAGACCAGCTCCACATGTCTGCATGCCTGTATTAACTATTCACATGTTGTGCATGTACCTGTATGAATGCATGTGGTTGTGTGTGCATGTGTGTTTAAGATAAATATAGGCTACCATCATGCAGCATAGAAAAATAAGCACATGAATACACTATCTGGCTTTAATGCATTATATAAGTATACATATAACTGTGAGCTCTACTACATTTGTTGTATACCATGTGTCTACACCCTGGGACTTTGTTGTTAAAGGCAAAAACTCAAAGTCACAGCTCAGCTCATGAAGTCCTATGAAGCTAAGCTAAGCACATGCACTCAGGAAGAGTCTTGGCTATAACGCTTTGATACTAGTTTTGGCAGCATAGCCAACGCCTTGAGGTGGAGGGAAGAGAGAGGGGGAGAGGAAAAGAGCGAGGCACAGTAAGTCATTTGACAGGCACAGAACCAGCGGGTATCAGCATCACAAATCCTCTCAGTGTGAAATTCTATGACTGTCACCAGCATAGGAGAGATGAGAGATGGTGGTGTGGATGATAGAGAGGCAAAGAAAATGACAGTGATGGAGGCTCCAGGCTTCCTTATGGTCAATAATGTCATTGGATCGCAGCTGGTTAGCTAGGACTGAGCATGCATACGTGTGACAGTTGAATCAAATAGACTTCACCAAGTTTCAACAAAATGGACCCAAACCAAACCCGTTCCTAAAAGACTGGAGGGTAGTTAATCCCAAATACAGAGCAACACAGGCAGCACCATCATGTGCCACCAATTAACAAACAGCCTAGCAATATATATGGGTCCCGATTAGTTTCAATTTGGACCCAGCCAAATTCAGTACACAGAATCACTGCCACCATCTCCAATTTTTCCAGCGATTGAGATAAGTCTGCTGCTGTGTTCGTCGCTTTGTAAGTAGGATTAGGATTGGAAGCATCATCGTCCTGTGCCAGACCCAGAAAAATAGCAACAGATAAATTGCCACAAAAAATGGTGATAAAAAGAGTCGATTGGATTGACGCAGTCAAACTGGTTTCTTCAACCAACATGAAAGAAGGTAAACTAACTGCTCCATAGCGACAGCTTGTCAACTCAAAAAGACGTCAACGGGACAGGCATGTCAGTTTCTACTGATTGGGGCAAAATAGCACCACCTCCCAAACAGAAAATGTTCAACATAAGCACAATGTCAGAATAATGATGTTTATTGAAATGAAAACTAGTCTGATTATACTTAGAGTGCCCAGTTAAGTCTTAATTTCCAGGAAGTTAGTGAATTTGTGAAGATCCCCTTTTGGATTTAGCATCTATTGTTTAATACACATTTTAGGCACATAGATTCTCATTCACTATATTAGCTATATTAATATGTCGACAGAAATTAACTTACTTTATGCTAAGAAACATTTGTCTATATTTGGTAAACTTGGATCTTACCATTACCATAATACACTCCTGAGCCTTTATGTATGTACTGTATAAGAAGGGCCATTCTGCAGTCTCAGAGATGTAGAAGTGAAGGAGGCAGCCAGGGAAAACCTGAAGCATGACAAGTGAAAAAAGAAGTGGCGGTGTAATGGAGTTGATTGAGAAGTTGAAGGTAGAAATGGTGTTCTTTTTGTGACTGGTGCGCAGAAAAAAGAGGTTTGGAAGGCATTAATGGAGGCAGTGAATGCTGTGTCCCCTGAGGTGTTCAATGTGGCTGAAGTTAAAAAAAGGTGGGTTGATATAAAAGTGTATGTCATAAGGACAAAACAGAGAAGGAAATGAAGAAAAAGAACAGGTGGAGGACAGGGAAAAGCTGATTTATCAGCCAAAGATGAAAGGACTGCAGCAATTACTGGAGAAACAGCCCAATTATGTAGAATCCTTCCAAGGAATGAGGGTGACAGTGATGCGATTCTATCCAAAAAGGACTTTCATCGAGAAATGATTCTCATTTTTCAAAAATCTCCATCTGAGGATATTTTAAACGACAGAATTTAAAACAGCTAGTGAAGCAATTTAGAACTGACCAGCCATTTATTCTCACCATAGATTAGGATGTCTGGTCTATACAACTGAACCTCAATACCTTTGTGGTACCGACCAAAATGTGTCCATAGCTCCAAGAACTGAAAGGTTTCTGATATGAATAAGAAAATGTATATGACAACCAGACGTGGTGGGTTGAGCCATTATTAAATAGTAAAGCAAAATAACATTATGGCAAACAATTAAGAAAAGTTGTAGGCAGAAGAGTGCAACATAAGAATCATCTACAGTCAGAGTTTCCCCTTACAAAATAGCTCAACAGCTGTGTGTGTGCCCATGCAATGCGTCACGTGCATCAGACTAGCTTAAAATTTCAGCATTTTCCCTAGGTTTGTGGAAGACATTTACGTTTTTCTATGCAATTTCCCAGCATTTTGGACCATTATTATAACCATATCCGTGTATAAGAAGTTGGAAAGGCTGGAGCAGATAATAAATAAACTGGCTGAAATCTGAAGTCTATCTTGCTACGCTGGCTCTATGTCCACTATCTCGCAACACTGGCTCTTTGACTAGTATCGTGGCTGACCATCTTGCTACACTGCAGCAGCATCAATTATCCATCAGTGGCACATCAATGCCACACACTACTGTGCATTTAATTTACCTCTTGAGTCTTTTGTTTCCATTAGCTCACACAAAATTGACTCTGAGCCCCTCAGTGGCTTTGTAGCTTATAATTTAGGTCCTCTCAATGTCAAGTCAAGATGCAACATTAAAGACAAGTCGAGGTCAAGTAGGAAAACATTGTCCTTTGAGTTGCTGACCAGTAGAAAGTGTAACATTGTGAAGCAGCAAAACCATGTTGAGTTTACATTAACAAACATTAACTACAACTCTAAGAACCTGGCTAACACTTAAATTGCTTGATTTGTGACAGAGATTAGAGGGTAGAATTGACATTTTGTCTCAGTGTCTCTGAGTGTCCAAAATGGAAATGGTTCACCATCTGACAATGTGATGATGAAATGATGATTGTTGAAAAAAAGTATTTCATGGCAATTTGTCTTTTAGAAGTATTAACAGTAAAATACAGATAATATCATGGGTGATAATGCTATTAAAATGTTGGGGAAAGGTCACCTGAATCATCAGGTAACATCCTCTTAAGAATGTCCATAATAAATGTCATGGTAATCTGAGAGGTAGTTGTCCAAAGGGACAACTTTGGATCAAACTGATCATCCTCAGGTCCCACCACAAGTGCAGCAAAAGGTCACAAATCCATTGTGTATTTAAATCCAAAAGGCACTTGTCTGAAAACACATTTTAAACTGTCTCTCTAGATACAGACACTGACAAAGATGGATAATGGCTCCAAACTGACTTGGGTATAACAGATGAAGTTGAAAACTGAGCAGAGGGAATTTCAACTCTGAGTTACATGTGTCCTGACAGGTTGTATGCCTGGGATCATAGCCAAGGCAAGTCTGAAGCAGATGAGAAACTAACAAGGTGAAAGAACAGTAGCAGTGTAGTAACAGACATTTCCCTTATAGCAAACTTGCTTCAGTGACAGTTCAAACCTATTGTCAGTATCAACACCGACTCTAGTTTCCATAATACATGCCTGCACACAATGAAAACCTCATAATCAGCACATAGCACTCCCATAACCTTTTCCCCGAGTCCCTGTTCCTCATTTTTTGTTTTCAGTGCCTCTGGTGTTCGCTGCCTTGTCCCTGACTCCAACAAAATCCAAAGATCCTGCATTCGACAACATCGGCAGCTTTGCCAGTGACAGATCTCAGTGCTTGCTGGGTAAAGTCTTAGTTTGTCACCCAGGTTTTGTTCTCCTGACATTTTGTAAATCCTGTCTGAAATGCCTCACAGACAAACTGCGGGCACTGACTGTGAATGCTGGAGATGCATCACAATAAGGGAGGAATGCAGGAAATATACAATGATGAAAGGACTGGAGGAGCACTGCCAGACTTCACATTCAAAAAGGTAAAGTTGGAATTGACATGTCAAAGCCTGGAACAACAAAGAACAAGACAGAGAGAATCTCTTTCTTTCTCTCTGTCTCAGTGTCTCTCTTTCCCTCTCTCTACCCCACACACAGGCAACGAAGACCCCCGGGAGAGCTGATAACAGAATTATAGGGACAAGCTCACTCTGCGTGTGTGTGTGTGTGTGTTTGCGTGTGTGGAGGAAAAAAGGGAGTGACTGTAAGAGAAATGAGATAGGGATGGAGGAAGAAGACTCAAGTAAGAATCGAGTCAAATATACCACACACAGAAGAAATAAGTCCCACACATACACACACACCTAACACCTCCTCGAGGCTCTCATCTCTCCTTACTGCCACCTCGGCAGTAGCTCTTGTGGCCCTTGAATTCCCTCGATCACACACACACACACACACACACACACACACACACAAAACACACCGGTATCTA
>NW_023339707.1:7226615-7234190 GCF_004916995.1 Morone saxatilis
GTGGGAGTAACACACACACACACACACACACACACACACACACACACACACACACACGTAGACATGCATATTTTATTTCTCTACCCTTTATTCCTTTGTCCCCTCTCTTACCCTTAACCACATGTTTACCCCTAACCCTTATGCTAACCCTCTAACCTGCTAACCCTAAACTAAAGGGAGTAGCAGAGCAAAGCACAGTGGACTGTCATGTCTTGGGTCCCCACAATGTGGTAAAAACAATACCTCTCACCACCATACACACAAACACACACAGCCTTATTACGTGACTTCAAAGCATCAAAAAGCAGAAGACAGTGCTTCACCGATGGGAAAACATTTGAACATCAGTCAAGCAGTTCCTCCACTTTTGTTTCTTGAATAGTTGTTCTCTAAAGAGCAAGCTGGTTTCAAAGTGAAGAATCCCATATGGTTCAAACTTGGGTTTGGGGTAATGAATGTGTGGCAGTAGTCACATTCATCCTGTAAAGCATAAGTTTTTTCCTTAAAGCGTACGATGGGTTTCCAAATTTAAGCTGTCAGCACTATAACGAAGCTACAGTTAAAGCCTCCACCCCTCCCATTTTTGCATTGCTCTCTAAAAGGAGATACACACTCCAGAAAGGCTGGCTCAGCTGAAGAGAAACTCCTCTTTTGACTCGGGTATATTTGTTATTGTGTGCTATATACACAGTGTTTTGCAGTCTACCACGAATGATTGCACACATGATTCACATTTATTTATGCGTGTCCATTCAGCTGTCACATAGGAAGAAGCTCTGCCCTTTTCTCCAGCGTTTAGAGGAAAGGTGAGATAATCTAACTCTCATGTCTACTCTTTATTTCACTCCACGAGAAAAGAATAAACAATTAGAGAGCGAATGATGTTCCTCCCTGTTGGTACGTTTGTAGGTGTCTTGAATACAAGCAAACATCTTATGCAAGAGGCCCACTGATTCAATTATTTGGTAATTTAGTTTCGCTGGTTTGCAAATGATGCTGCTTCTCTGATTGTCCTCTAGATTATGGACAGCATAGCACTATGTTAACCCCTTTGAACTCGATATGATGCATTCATATACAGATACCTGCTTTGTGGTGAAAAGCTGTGGAAATATAGCCAAAAAGTCCCCCCCCCCCAAATAAAAGTAAATATATTATATAATATATTTTTTATATAAAAAAAATATATATTTTCATTAAAGAAAACATAGAACATGTTTATTATGGAGCCCTGGAAATGACAAAATGTAGTTAAAGATTTTTGGGGCTGGAATATATAGTACTACTAACATGCCAATTAATGGCATTTAGTTGGGTTTAGTTGTGCTTCCTCAGTCACCTAGTGATAGGTATAGTTAGAATTGTATTGATCTCTGTATCTATACTGTTGCTGCTCAGTTATTTTTAATATGTTTTAGTACAATAAAGAATAAGAGGGACATTATCTAAAAGAAACAAACAGATATTCTTTGTGCAGCAACTGTTATGCATGCTTAGCATTTGCTGGGTTTTCATTCACTTTGTGGAGGTTAGCCTACTCTTTTAGCCCACACATTTTAACCGGTTTGGTATAACATTATAAACAACCACACAATATGGTGACACGATGCTTACAAACGTATCATTAGCAGATGGCTACACGTAGGGAAAATGTTCATTGTGAAAAGCCCTACTGTTAAATAATTGATTGAATGGTGTTTGTGTACAGATAGAGGCACTGACTGCGCTGGAACGGCATTCAGCCCAACCCCTCTGCCACAAGAAGTAGTTGAGTGTTAATAATAGAAAACATAACAGTAATCCCATTTAAACAATGAATAGCTACAGTATGACATGATGTTGGGGAAATGTGCAATATATTAATTGCCAGGCACCTCATGATCCACCTCCACAGGTGTTTTCACTTTTCCTGATTAGACCTATTTTCAGCACTTGATTGATGTCTCTCATGCTCTCTAGCTGCACCTGTTACGAGACTCATTCCCAGCATATCTCTGCCCAACATCGACCTCAGCAGAGGTGCAATTGGCCTCATTTTAACACAGGTGTTAGCGATAATAACAGGTTCCTTTGCATTTAGTGTACAACATGCCCAAAAGCAGCACCCTGTCTCTGTTTGACCTGAATGGAATGGAAGCTTTATTAGTATCATTGGGAACATGTGTTTACCATACTGTCAAAAAGTCAAGTTCACTGGAAACAACTGTGTTGATGTGCAGAGCCTTTAAGCATCAGTGTTGCCTTTTGGCTTTGGAAATAGGAGTTTGACAAAACAATCCAAACTCAAGATCTACTTAATATTTGTTGTTCAGAAACATGTCTTATGGTAGACCCGAACGACAGTCATTGTCATCCCTAAAAATGTACTGAAGGCCATTATCACAATCATTTAGAAACATGTGAAACACCAGGCGTTTTTCTTTTAAGCAGGTTGTTTTAATCAATTTGGCAGTGCGTTATTATTTTATTAAATTAACCTGTTATTAGGATAACTAAATTGATGTGTAGCTGTGTGGGTGGTGTTTTGCTGTAATGGTGCAATTATCACCTTTTATTTCATATTCATGGCTTACACTTTGTAGCTTATGAGCTCTTTAACCTGTTGCTATACATTTATATAACTTCCCGATTAGGCCTGTTCTTTGCATGTGGAAGGCTATAGAGTTTGTCAGGTTGGTGACATGGCATAAACACTCATGCACAGCAGAGAGAAATTGAGAGCAATCTGGGCTGCCTCACTGTGTGTGCGCTCAGTTTCATTTTGAGATTTATGCACCGCACCTGGTTTGAAAATGTTGGCTGTCTAAAAGTGCCTAGCTGTAATTATGGCATCTGTCTGTAAACCGTCAAATTTAAAACAGAATGTTTTTTCAATTCCTGCATGAGCTGTGTGTTAAACAGCAGGTGATGTTAATATGAACCAGCATACACATTTGTGCTCTGCTGCGCAATGTGTGTCATACACAGCTGTATTTGCTGTGCTATTATTATGTTTTTTATACCGGTATGATTGGATGTGGGGATAGTATAATCAGTCTTTGGAAGTATTCACTCCATTCAGCTTCTGTCAGAATTCTGTGCTCCATTTCTCATTCATCATTCATTTTATCTCTACCATTAACGTGAGTACACTGCTACATGAATTTGATTAGATTGAGACCTTTTTATATGAAGTACAGGGAATAAGAAAACTAGAATTGTAATAAAAAATCTAGATTTTTCTTACTATGGACAATTAATTTAGCCACAGAGCTCCATTGTTATCCAGAAACTCTTAAAAACACATTAATGAACCACACTGTGTGACAGTGTCCCTTCACTATCATGAATATGGGTGCTGTAGTTTATTTTCAGTCTATCATACACTGTCCTGCTGCTTTAAATACTCACTAGTGCAACACATGTGTATTAATCTGCAGCTGAAAATAGTCCCCAACTAATGGACTATTAAGTATTAGTATAACAACTAGTGCCCACCTATTTTAGGAAATCAAGCAACTTAAAAAAAAACTTGAGGGCTCACAGTATTCACCAGATAGACAGGGTAGCAAAGTCAAACTATTCCAACACACTGTTGATTTTTGTCTCCTCGTGACATTTGTTTTCAGTTCATTACATAACACCAGCCTTGTCCTTTAACATGTTGAATTGTGCTCCTGTATGACTATCCCTAGGGTCCAAAGGAATCTTGTATCCCCTCCATTGAACTGCTAAGTGCTCAGATAAATGGCCAGCAGTAACACAAGAACCTATATTGAGTCTTGTTCTTCCATTCTCTTTTTTCTTTTACAAGGCATGGCACTTCCTACAGTAAATGTAGCAAGCCTATGAAACCTGCCTGTGTAAAAAGCCATATGATTGATGGACAAAGGAGCTACTATGGCAGCACAGACAGGCCTTCAGCTTACCTCGGGGCTTAATTCTTTCTCCCAACTGGCATGCCACACTAAGAGATATACACTTCAATTATACATGGGGATGGTGGGGGAGCAGACTCCGATGCCTCGCCTGAGAACTGATCAATATTTCAGCTCCAAGGGGACCAAACATCTAGCGGAGCAGCTGCTGCTTAACAGCTTTACACACTGGAGTGGCACACCCCATAATACACAGCTATATACTGTAGGTGTGTGTGTGTGTGTGTGTGTGTGTGTGTGTGCCTATTTATAGAGATTAAAAAAACAAACATGCATTGGAATCTTTTCATTAATAAGCTCTAAATTTGGCTTTTTCATGCCACCTATCAAAAGGCTCACGTTGTCTACTAGTTCACAGTGGGTGCCTTGGCCCTCGGTTGCTCTGTTGCTGACATCTTTGTTGAATTACTGTCCTGTGAAATCCCTGTGCAATAAATAACAGCTAAAAATGTTCTGGATTCTTATTTCCTTATGATACCATGTGTCTTCGAAATTATATTAAAATGCATTTAAACATTGCAGTTTCAAAAAGTATATAATCATTAATCAATAACTGTCAAAGCAAAGTCCATGATAATATATACCTACAACGACCTCACGCAACCTATACACATCTGCATCTGTGAGCGGAGGTTGAACAGGCCTTCAGGGCTTCCTCAGGGCTGCTGGTGGGAAGGTCGCCGTCTATGTGTGTGTGTGTCTGTGTGTGTAAGAGTGTGTTTGTGTGTGTATGGTTTAGCTTCGGGAGTCATTTCACCAGTCAAACCAAGGATTAGGACTAGGCACCGCATGGAAATAGAAAATTAGCCTGAGGGCTGAAGAGGGGTGCGTGTGTGCGCGTGTACATGTGTGTGAATGAGCGTGCCTTCATGGAAATTGATGTGTGGGCTGATGTGTGCGTGTGTGTATGTGTGTGAACAGAAGCCAAAATATATGTTGCCCCTTGGAAAATAAAATGAAAATACAAATGTGTCATTTCTCTACTACTCTTGAAGACAGTGGATGTTAATCACCTCACACAGGTTTTATTGAGGGTCTCCGGACCGCTGACCTCTGGTTACTGATCGTTCAGCATCAAAAGCAGACCTGGAGCCAGTTTTACAGCTGTAGTGTAATTCATCTTCAGTAACCAATGCTTCATGCTCTTTTTAAAAGTATGTTTTCAGCTAATTAAAGGATTTAACAAAGCATCTGACCAAAGCTAAAGTGGTTATAATCCACACTTGTATAACAATAATGTATCAAATGAAAATATTTGTATTTGTTCTGTTCTGTTCTCTAAAAACCCACCTTACACTACCAATATTGACAAAATGATTTGGTTCTGTGTAAGCCAAGACACTAAAAACTTTTGTCAAAAAGTCAATGATTATTCATTCACCATCTCTTTTCACTGCTCCATATGAATATCACACCACTTCCACATCACTAATGCAGGATAGCGGCATATAAACATAATGTGTAGCTGACAGTGTTGGCTGTGGGCTGTTTTTGTTGTGCATATGGAGAGTGGTTTTGGTCTGCATGTATGTTTGATGTGTGTGTTTATGTGACTGCCTATAGACTATAAATGTAGCCAGTCGACTTCAGCTCTACAACTAAAATGGGTTTCATTCACTGGAAGAAAACGTTAAGCATCCTGGCTGTGAGTTATGTTTGCCATACTATAATAGCCAGACTTAAAGGTGAGGTGTGGGGACTATGAAGGATTAAAGGGGCAGTCTGTGCTTCATCAGGATTGGCAGGATCAGAAGAAGTGTCAAAACCACAGAAAAAACAAACCCATATTTATACAGTTAAAACTTGCCATAAAAACATTTATGTTTATGTGGGTAAAGCAGCTCATTAAATCACACTCTAATATAATGGTAAAGCTTATTTGGTTAAAACCATCCATTAAAGCCAATTTTAAAACCATCAATTAAGGCTTAAAAGCCACTCATTATCAGAGCCTGCCATCAAACGGACATGTACTCCAGATTTTAGTTCCAGTTGTTTTGTTTCAGGATTGTGTTCACATAGTTTAGATTAAAACAAGTTCCAGTCAAATTATTACATTCCAGTAAAGGGTGGTGTAACAGACTACAGTTTTGATTCACACAGTGGTTACCTTTCAGAAATGATTTAATTTGATTATTAGTCCCTCTAGAAACAAAAACAGAATAATCCATTCACTTCATATCTAGGAAATGAAAATCAGCAAGTGGAGAAGAGCAGTATGATTTCACCAGGTAGGCTACAGATGTATCCTCTACCGTTAGTTAATTCTGTAAAAAGGGTGCAACAAAATATTTAACAAAACATGACTCTAGTTTTTATTTTATTTTTTATGGTTGGATAAATAATCAAATGATGTAATTATTGACCAATATATTCTGGTTTTGATCAAGAAATCTGTTTGTTACTTTCACCAGAAAAACAAAAGGAAATGGTTTTGAATAATTGATGTAATTCAGCTTTACTATATATGTTGCTACACTTTTTCATACTGTCAATTTTTGGCAGCAGGAATCCTCAGGCATACACAAAGTTGAAAATGGAAAAAAGTTGCTGGAGAAAGTTGTAGGAGGGGAAACTCCATCTCTTGACAACCAACTTTGTCTGAAGTTAGCAGAAAGAACCAGTATGAAAAGATGACAGACAATAAAGCTGATACAGGATAAAAGTCATTTTTAGTATTTAGCCGACTGTGTAATCATTTCTGTCCAGAAACAGAAGCCTTGTGCTCAATGGGACTTTCACCTCAAGCTTATGTTTTTATTTCAGACCCTAAAAGTATTTTTATATATTCAACCAAATATAGAGTCATTAAAAGTCAAAAAGAACGAGCAGTCAGTGCTACTTTGTTTCCACTAACAGTATTTCTGTTTGTTTTGGAAGGAGAAGAAAAATCACACTTCATGCCGCTGCTTACATATATCCCACCTCCATCCCTCGCTTTGTTATCCTTTCAACATTTCCTTCCTCTCCGTTTTTCAGTCAGTTTTTTACGTCACTTGTCTTACTTATGGACACCTTCCTTCTCTCCCTGTTTCCATTTTCATGCCTCCACTCTGGCTCCATTTCTCTGCTCCTCCATCTATCTTCTTCTATCTCCTCTCTCAGGTCTCAGTTTTCACCTACAGCCGCTTTTTTTCCTCTGTTCCTCAGCTCTGCCATTCCTCTTTCCGCCCTTCTTTACCTCAAGCCATAAACCTTGTGACCTAGGTCTCTCAGGTGTAGTGAGAGGTGCAGTAAAGTTTTAGGATATGGAATAGGTAATTGGACTGGACACCTATTGTAAATCACTAAGGGTTTAAATTCTCATAATGGGAGTATATTTCTTTTTTACCATCTCACTTTCAGAGTCTGTAAGTGTGAAAGAACACACACACACACACCGGTGTAATGTATCTGAATGTTTAAATGGATTGGTACCATGTGGAGCAAACAATTACTTCAGGTGGTCAGACACCGGGTCACAGAGAGAAACATCAGACGTAAAGAAAGTAAAAACTAGGTATGACAAAAATGTCAACAGAAACAGAGGAAGTTTTAGGTAAACATAGGAAACAGTAAAATTATTAGCTTGTTTCCTGCTCAGCTATTGATGTATTTTCATGTTATGACAAAGAAAAGGTAAGAGAGGTAAAGATGAGAGAAGAAGAAAAAAAAAAAA
>NW_023339707.1:7234290-7241258 GCF_004916995.1 Morone saxatilis
GGGTGGGGGGGGGGGGGGTGGGGGCCTTGCAATTTTCACCGCGCTTCTGTAACTCAGGAGAGGATACCCCCTCTGACATTATTTGGATATCAAACAGCAATTTGCCACTCATAAACACCAGCATGAATGCGAGTGCATCGGGCCAAATCCAATAAAAAAGCTGGTGCAGCTCTTGCGGCATGACACAGAGAGGGCCAGGCCCACTTTATCATCCTGATAGGATATGATGTGGTTTATATTATTACCCTGGATGGATAATGGGATTAGGACGCTTATTGGGATACCAAGTGGGTTTTTATACAGGCAATGACTATTATGGTGGATCAAAGTAAGGCCGTATACACTGTGAGAGATTGTTCGATCAAAAGAACATCAAGCAGAGGAAAGGACAGAAAACAGATGGTGACAAAACTGGAAATCAGAATGTGCCATAGCTGTGACTCATTGGTGTCTCTGTTAAAAAGACTTATGCAACACTCTGCATTTATCAGCCAGCTACAGCTCACAGTATTCTTTCCATTAAAATGACTTTCACAAAACATCTTGTACAGCAGCTCACACTGTAAGTAGATCAGCCATCTTCAACATCGCAAGCTACAGAGGAGCTCAGCCGTGCTCTGACGCAATCCTAAAACAGTGGGTGACTGGCCGCCAACCAGGATGTACAGAGACCTTCAGATGTTTGATTGAGAGAGAACACAGATATCCAGCTGCTCCCCAGATATCTGTTCAGAAATAACAGGATGAGTTGGAAGAGATCGCGAACATGATGCTGGGAGTTGCTTGAAAATATCAAGAGATAAGACTACACAGGGGTACATTTTGTAGTTCACGACTGATGACCGTTTCATCAGAAACTCCTCTGGCAGGTAGACAGTTCGACTGCATCTTTCAACTGGTTCAAGGTTCGGGCCATGTGATAGCGGCAATACACCAACACTACACACCACAGGACTGAGAACTATTTCCACACAATGACATCTGTAAATGTCTGTATAACATGTAACAATATCTCCAAGGTGCAATAGTATTTCATAAAATGTACAATATGCCACTTCTTTTTTGGAGCTTTCCATTATTATTGTTTATCTCTAAGCAGGTGTGTGTAGGTGTGTGTGAATTTGAGAAATATTTAATGAAACCGTTTTTAGGAGCTGCAGCCATATTCTGCTGTACAATGACAATGCTTTTTTATTCTGGGTTCTGACCACGAAGGAGGTAAGATAATAGAGCAGACAAATTACTGCTGGACGTTGTCTTATCTCGAGCCTGAAGGGCAGATCTCCAAAAATGCCAGAATGAAAGTGAATTTATATATATGGAGTAAAAACATTCCTTGTTCCCTTAGTTTTGTCCCCTTCCTGTTCCTGTACAGGTATAAAATGCTTGTTTCTAGCATGAAGTCTATCCCATAATTCACCACAATAAGAGGTTGCAGTTGCAATTGCTCCAAATTACTTACCACAGAGACAATGAGTATGGTTCCTCACTAAATTAACCATCTCAAAAAGTCTATTTCCAATTATTCTAATGTGTCATTTAATAACTCTTCACTGTCATTTTAAAGCACTTCGTGTTGACTCCTTCAGAGGTCTCTGCCTTCATTTGTTAAATATAAGGAAAATGTGACATAATAACATCCTGTTTTCATTACTGGGAGGCTTTATAGGGTTGCTTTGCCCTGCTAAAGCAGAAGATTTATACCAACACGACACATTTGAGTTCTCAGAACTCTGTTCTCAACCAACAGTGTCGTGCTGTGCATCTTTGGCTTAAGCCCTGCCAGAAACACACATTTTTATTTTTAATACTAGTGTGGTGCTACAGATTTGCTCAGTTAGAGGTCATCTACTAACATCGGACTAGAAAAGCTCTGGTTGGTTGAAGCCATCAGTTTTAGCTTTACCTACTGTAGAGCAAACAAGTCACCAAAGAAGCATGGACATGACAGACTGGAGGGAGCCTATAGCCAAACAAAAGAAGGCCTTTCAAGTCGAATGGATACCATGACGATAATCTGATTTGTGGAATATTTCAATATCAGTGTTGTATATTTTGTCTTTTGTGTCTCAAGCCCTCCATAGCTACGAAATTCTCTTAAGCATTTTCAAGAAGTAATTGGAAATTTCATCATCAAAGCACATATTTCAAAGAGTATCACACAGTTTGACATCAAAAAATTGTTTCCTTGTTCACTTTATCTAATGATGATTACTGAGGACGGACTCAGAGTAAAGAAATTAAAAGTGCAGCGAAGGGAGACAGTAGACTTCTGCACAATGCAGCTCCACATTTGAATGAAACTGCAGGCTAACTTCATTCACACTGACATACACAGTAAAGTACATTACACTTACAATCCCAAGTCAATAAACCAGTAGTGTTTCTGCTTCTTCAGGGGAGCTCAACCGCAATATTACCACTCACAAAAGAGACAAAAACTACATGTAATTGCACCAAATTCTACCTCCCAACCAAACCAAAACGATTGTCTTAATGGTTGCAGTTATCTGTTTGCCTTGATAATGTAGACAACAAACACTGCTTTCAGCAATGCAATCTGCATACAAACACTCACATAAAGCTGAAAGTGATGACATGAGGAAACAAAACTAAAATCATCACCACATCACAGAAAGAGCTGCGCTTCAGGCTCACAACAAGCAGCTGACTCCATTGTGATTTTGTCAATGCATGGAGAAAATCAACGCAGATTTCAGATATTTTTTCAATTAATCAAATTGATAAAATAGGCTATAAAATGTCAAATTAATTATAAACAATGTTTATCACAAGGCAGTTCAATGTGATGGCTTCAAATTAGGGTTAGGGTTTTGTCTGGCCAACAATTAGTTTAATTTAAAGTGACAAAAGCAGGCAACTAGTCTCTTTTTCAGATGCAGAGGGATTTTTCTCTTACGGATAAGTTGACCTTAAAATGAGTTACCAATAATCACATAGTAATTTGATCCACAATTTCTCTCAATTGAAACATTAATTAACCCACTAACCAATTCAGCATCACATGTGTAGCTCATCACTGATCAAGTATAAAAAGTTTCCTGTCTAGTTGATCATGCTACCCCATATACACCGTATACTATACAAGTATACTCATACAGAATTATTAAATTGCGAAGAAAGCTGAAAAGTGTAACTCGAGCATCCTATATGTAAAAACAGATTGAAAAAAACAAACACACAGAAACGGCAATAAATATTTAAAATCTAACACATCTTCAACACGCGAGCATAAATGCACTGAAAACTCAGAGTAAAATGTCTGTCCTGTAAAATGAACAAATGGTCCCGTGGTCGGGACTCTGCCTGGCTGCCTGCCTCAGTGTGCTGCAGTGTAATTCAGTCTAAAGCTGAATGCAGCTACAGTGAAAGGCTCCCCACAACTTAGTTGTGATGTTTAAGGTAATTGACAGATGCTGTTAAGCCAAATGGTCCATTATGAATTCACTGGGCTTCTCACAGGTTTTGTGTTTCTGCTGATACAAAACTGGCACTGGTTCTTCGCAGGGCTGCTGAACCTGTCAAACGTGAAAGTTAAACCCATTATGACAGTGACAGCGAGATGGCAGAAGTGTTTGTTTTTGTTCCCTCGTGAGGACGAGCAGAGAACTAATGAGTTGAAACTGTGAACACATTAAAAAGAGGCAGAAATACTGTTATGGAAACCATTAGATATTAAATTCCTCTGCCCAATACACGCAGACTGAAAATCAATCACATCTTTTCAATCACATCTGTTCAGTGGGAGTGAGAAAACTAGGATGATGATTGCCAGCATCTCACAATTAGTGACCACACAACAAGTTAAAGGCATGAACCACATGGTTTTACCTGGTTCCTCAACATATTACAAATTTGAAGCACTGACTTCAATTCCACTATACTTGTACAGTTTAACAGGACTAACTGCCCTACACACCCTTGGTCTAGTCGCAGATGTGTTTTGATTTACATTAACTAAACTGATTAGACCTCATTGAAAGGGATGGTCGCATTATAGTGCCGTACTAGGAATATTTGCTCTGTTTTCCCATTCACTTTTTGGAAGGACGGATTCAAGCGTATGATTAATGCTTTGGTGCGAACTCCAGCCGGATTCCGAGTTCACCTTCATTTAATTTTGATGTGCTGATGTGCTTGATCAGCCAATAGAAAATACTTCAGCACCGTGTCTGGAGATACCTTAAACATAAAGGAGGAAACTGGTTATGAAATGGTGTCAAATTAATTCTGATGTCTCTACATGACATACATAAACCAACAAGGCCAACAGCAAGAAGACTGGCTATTTCAATGTAGTTATTCTTAATGCCTGCCGCTGGGTTGGATTCGATCGGATTCCCCTTGAAATCAATGAAACGAGGTGGTGGAAACACTAACGCTTTTGTCCACAGGGGGTGCTTGATTGACATCGGTCTGACTATCTTATAAGTACTATTGCACTTGGTAGGCTCTCCTTATAATATATCAGGGTGGATTTGGTCATTATGGGCAATTTTGCCAAACGGTGAGATGAATATTCTATCAATGTGATAACATACATATATATTTTTGCAGGTATTTCCTTATCTGCATTAGCCAAAAACATTCACTCTCATTTCTGTATTAATCTCCTGTATATATCATCAGTGATAGATCACTGTCAACTAAATCTGATCAAACCACACCCACACGGTCCTGATGAAGGAGTGTTAAAGTATTAAACTTCTGGATGTTATATTTCTCAACTTAAACTTTGTTATTGTGTCTTCATTACTGTTAATTTAAAGTTATGGAGAAACACATTTAAGCCAGGTTTTAAGGGCCTTTAAGAAGAAGTTCTTAAATTGCATAGTAGTGTGATTTTAATTAACCTCTTAACCTGGACTGAAACTAACTTGCCACTTGTCACTTAATAAACACACATAATAATCATCATGTATGACATAAAGCAATGTAAAATGTAGTTGATGCAATCTGTACTGTATCCATCACATTCTTCTGGATAATCCCCTGTAATAACTGCCACAAATTGTTACGTCACATTAAAATGCGCTCATCTTCAACTTGCAGGGTGGGAAAATGGACTGGATCATTTACAGTAAAACATGGGACTTGTTGGATGCAAGTGGAAACACTCACTGGCAATCAGGGGAGTTTGTAACTCGCTGTGTTTGGGCTGGCACCATCTCAAGAGCGTAGCAGAACACAGTCCAATCATCACTGCTACTTTAAAGCCTCGAGTGGTGGAGCTTCTGAGTTGGATTTAATTCAATAATGGCTGTACGTAATGAATGTTGTTTATGCTTGAATGAGCATTGATTTGACCATATAATCATCAACCCACTGCGTAACAAAACAACATATGAGACGGGTTTAAAATCCAGTTGTCTGGCCTTACTTCAGTGGAGTGCAAGTGGATATTATAAATATACCTCATTGAAGGAGATCTTGGTGTTTTTCATCCTCTGAGGCCGGCTCTTCCATGTTTTCCCAAAGAAGTGCTGGTGCTTCCTATCAAACAGGGTCACTCGCAGCTGGTAGGTCACATTTTGGTCCTCCTCTGATGTTTCCTGCCAGTGGAAACAGAAAAGACACCCACATGAGAGTTAATGCTCACCCTAAAAAAATAGATGTATGAGAAAGTAAAAAAAAAAACCTTCAAATCTTCCAATTTAACATTTCCCAACATCTCAGCAAACCTCCCCAAAAAACCTTTGTGCAAGATCCAAAGCTTAAATTCTGCATAGATGTAGCATCTTTATTATCTCAGAGGTTTTAATAACAACCACTGCTTGCTGCCTCGGTGTGTGTGAGACCGTTATGGCTGGAAAGATTAACTGCACTAGTGTTTGGTGGATTATCTCTAAACCGAATTTACAAGAGGACCAATAGCATGCGTACACTGGTATTCTGTACTGGTCACCGTACTGGCCGACTGACAAAATGCAATGTCACATTTAATTAGAAAACTTTTTGGAGGGAGTTTCGCGAGTTCTCTTCAGACACACGGTGGCGTTTCATTAAGTAAAGTTATAGGGCCGTTATCATATCTTCGCTAATGACAGCCCAAAGACACTAGACTAGACTCCACAAATTAGCACAACATAAAGTTACACAGAATTTATGTGCGTTTGACCACCACTGCAGAACTGTGTCTACATCTCTACCGAGCATTTAGCGTTAGCTGTGAGCAGTCACCTGCGGGAGGTGCGGTGTAGTGAGCCGGCTGAGGCTGAGCTGGAAGCCCTGGGACTGGGTGAAGTGGCTTTCCACAGCCAGGCGAGCAGTCTGGCTGGGCGGGGGTACCAACCGGCTTCTCTCAAACACTGCTCTCCAGCCGCCCGCCATGGCGGATATGTCTTCTGTTTTGACCATATCCTTTAGTTAAAAGAGAAAGGAGAATGCCATTGTAACACATTTATAAATATAGCGTACAACCGAGTGTTTAGTGTGAGTATGATCTTTTCACCCGTTTAGATTTTCAAACCCGCGGCAGCCATATTGAAATCGGATTCTACTACTAAGCGCAGAGGGGGTTATACCCGCACATCAAGGATTCCCTCAGGAGTATTCCTCGAGTAATAAGAGTAATACAGATAGTAGGAATTTAACGTACGAAGAAGGTGCTCATGCAACGACACGTTTTACCCCGAAAATAAATATCCAAACAGAAATCCGCAATTGTCTCGCAACCTCTTAACCTTTCATTTGGTATTTCCCATCGCGCTGCATCAGTTACTATGGTAATGTTCACGTTGCCATGCAGGTCTACAGTGCAGTGTACACTCTTCCATAAAATGATTTAAAAAAGACGAAATTGTAAGGCCATCTTATATTTATTATCTAATAATTATTAAGTGCCATATGTAAATTATAATAAATATAACATTATTTACTGATTATAATAAAGATGTTATGTTATCCTATTATGTCCTGGAAGCACTGTGAGGATCACATTCTTCGAC
>NW_023339707.1:7241358-7269815 GCF_004916995.1 Morone saxatilis
CTCCTGAGCTGCCTCAGCTCAGTGTAGAGAGGATGACAGGGGTTGTCCATGATGGCTTTCAGCTTCCCTCTCATCCTCTTCTCAGTCACAGCCTCCACACTGTCCAGCTCCATCCCCACCACTGAGCTGGCCTTCCTCACCAGCTTGCTTCAGTGTGTCTGGGACAAGGGACAATCACTTGCTGTTTGACATGGCCGGCCTGGCTGCAACTGTATCCCTATTAGAGACAATATCCCAAAAAATATCAGATACAGCCAAGGTAGGATGATACTTCCATGTAAGTAATGCTGTACAATGTTCCTTAATAGACATTATAAATAATTCAGGAGAAGCCATTCAGACAGCCAAGAGGTTAAGTATAGTATATTTAAAACGTTGAGCACATTAGTACGAAGGCCACAACTTTTTTTATTGCTTTAGTTTCCTCTATCATCATCAATGTTTGACTTTTTATGTAGTTCAGCACTTTCTTAAATGTAAACATCAGTTACCAATCTGCATTTACTCAAGGACCTGAGCCAATTGTGAGGTACCTGTACTTCCTTATAATTTATACTTCTACTTTCTTCACTATAATATAAAATGGCAGCTTCCCATTGACCAGCTACATCTGCTACTATATAATATAATACTAGTGTTGTATCAATATTATAGTAGATTGGCTTAATTGCAGAACTTTGACTAGTAATGGGGATCTTCTTTTCAATGGTATAGCTATTTTAACTCAAGTAAAACACCTGAACACTTCCTCCATCATACTCAGAAGCTTCCTATCCAGCAAAGACAATAGAGGAAGAGAAACACTAGAGGGCAGCAACAGGCGACCGCTGCCTGTATCAGCCTCAGAGGAAGAAGAAGACGGAAGCGGTAGGTACAAACAGAAAACAGTGCAATGTTCGGACTCCTCGGGAAAAACAAACCTGTTAAAATCCGGAGTTGTGATCAGAACACAAAGTACGGAGTCGCAGCAAAAGATGTGAAGGAGCTGCTTGAAAAAGGCTGCAAGATATTACAGGTGAGGTGAGCCCGGGTTGGCGTTCAGGTTCAACAAGTTACCGGTTCCGCTTTCTCTTCTTCGAGCCGAGGATATGTATGAAATAAAGAAAGAAACAAAGAAAAGTCAACACTGTTGGTAAACGACAGAAACCCAGTGGTTAGCTGCTACACAGGTTGTTGTTTCAGGGAGCTGCGGACACGTTTAGGGTCATCTTCACCTAGAAACAGATACGGGGAATCTCCAAACTGTTTATGTTCAGTTGACTTTGAGCCTCAAGAGACATGCTAACATGTTCCTGACACAGTTATCTGCGTGTGAGATAAAACAAAAGTGGATTTCTACTCAGGAGCTCTGCAGACACACATATTGGAGACACAAGATACATTTAATCTGAACACACTGGGTCAGAGATAGGTCTGCAATGTGAGATAGCGTTTAATGTCAGAGGAGTTTACAGAACTACAGTGTAGTATCAGTGGAGTCTGTGTCACTTGTGTCTCCACATTGTCTGCACAGTCTGTCAAAACAGTGAAATATCTTTTAATGGGAATATAGCTGACAGTAACACAAGCCTGTCCCCACTTCAGGGCAGCCTGTTCTTTTGTCCATGGATGGGTATCACAGGTCATAGTGTAACACAAGGAGCGAGAGATAGTAAGTGTTACTGAGCATTCCCTTTTCAATGTTGTGAAAAGTACATTTAAATAAATACATTCTACCCAAATAGGCTTTGTCCGACACAATTCAAATAAAATTAACATCTTTGGGAGGACAGAAAGAGAGAATGTGAACATCTTATATTATTATTCTTATAAGTGTATAATGTTATGTCGTACTTCATTTCCAGTTGCCGCCTTCTGGTGCACATGTTTGTTTGTATGCTGATGGGACAAAAGTGACGCAGGAATTCTTCAAGACTCTCCCGGACAACACTGAACTTGTTCTTCTCGCCAGAGATCAGACATGGAGCGGAGGTAGGTGAATCAACCTCAGACACAATTCAAGACAAATGCTTCAACTCTGAACGTGTGTGTGTGTGTCCTGACCACACAAACTGTCCGTTTAGAGCCACATAGTGTTGCTGTCTGACCCTTATAAACCCTGTGCTTCTGGTTTCAGTTGTGTGTGACATTGGTCAGTTACTGAGCCCAGGCCGGTACTCCGACGGCCTCATTGAAGCGGCAAAAGGGCTCCTGTCTGATGAGGAGTCTCCTAAGAGGCGTAAAATCCTGACTGACCTGCTGCTGAACCTGGAGGATAGATCCGAGCTGGAGAGCAGAGAGGAGGATGAAGACTGGTTCAAAGGTACAAAGTCCAGTGGAGACTCTGCTGGCCATCCGCAGTGGGGCTGCTTGGTTCATGGCAGCAACACAGGGCTGCCACAGTGACATTCTGTGTTCGGTAACATTGGTCGTGAAGTGATTTACATTTTTTCTAATTAGTACAAAATGAAAGCAGAAAGAACAAATAAAAAAAGTGTCTGTGGTCCATAAAAAAACACTTTAAGTTTGTTGTTAAGTGGGGTTTCGTTTCAGGTGTCGATGCTCGGTTCAAGACAAAGGCTGCATACATGAAGTACAACTGTGAAAGCAGGATACGAGGCTACGTGAAAGAGGTAGAACTCCTGATTCTATGAGTGAATCTTCAGCCGTCTGGTATCACATCCTAACGGTTTGGTTTCCTGTCTGTGTCCGCAGGTCGATGATGCCACCAAAAGCATACAGAAGGCCAAAGTCAAGGCAGAGTTTCTGAAGGCGTCAAAGTGCCTGGTGGAGATGCTGAAGGCGGCCAAGTACAACGGCTGCTACTTTGACAGGACTGAAAAGGAGCCAGATCGCCTCTGTACTCGGGAAGGATGGTTTACCTGCCAGGTATTAGCTGAATTGTTAAGAAAATGTAATGCAGACTACATGACTTCCGCACAGATTGGCATTCCCCAGAATGCATGAATCTCTCCAATTCCAACCATTTTGTAATCACTACACCTCATCTGAGGTCAGTTGTGTTACTTATGGGCCCCATTGAAAATCCCCCCCAAAATGTTTTGCAGTGTGATTTTGACCATTTTTACAGTTAAACTCTTCTCCTCTGCTGCCTCCTCAGGGATCATTTGACCAGGAAGTGTGCCAATCTTTCCACTCCATCAACCCGTACGGCAGCAGAGAGAGCAGGATCATCTTCAGCACATGGAATCTAGACCACAGGTTGGACACTTAAGCGGAGTTAAAAAGCATTTCATTGTAAAAACCAGCCACATGGTGGGGTAATTAAATACACTGAAGACATCAGCCTTTTGACCCCACTTCTACCCGTTATTAACATGCAGTCTGTACCTGCTATATGACCCCTACACAGCCTTTTCACTGCCGCGTTGAAACTTTTCTTCTTAACCTGGTGTGCAGGATTGAAAAGAAGAGGTCGGTCATTCCCGCTCTGGTGGAAGCTCTGCAGAATCACAAGAGCGCCGACGTCAACCTGAACTACTTCTACCGCCTGCTGTTCACCAGGGAAAACCTGAAGCTGGTTCACATCGTGTGCCACAAGAAAGGAGCTCACAATCTGCTGTGTGACACCAAGAAGATTTTCAGACAAGCCAGTAACACAGACAAAGGAAAACAACAGGCCAAAGCAAAGAAGAGGCGCTTGGTGTGAATATTTTTAACTCTTACTTTTATGAAAATTTGTATTAATTTGTATGAACTGTGACGGTAATGGTGCATTATACTGATCAGTTCTGTGAATCATTATCTCAGGTGCACTTCCACAACAAGGTGACTGTCTTTTTACCTCACTTGTTTTTTTACGTACTTATGATATTTCTAAACCAGAGCTTTTATACTTTTTGGCAGTTGTTTGTTAGGGGCAAGCAATAACACTGGAACAAACCTTGAAATCATGAAAAACATTTATTTGTTCTTTGTGTTGGCACGATGATGTAAAAAGCATGAATAGATTACAATGACTGCTTGAGGCATTCACTCAGTCCCAAAGTTGCATAGGAGAATATGAAAAAGCATTTTTGCATAAATAAGGCAGTAAAAATATATAAAACATTTGACTGTGTGGTCAGAACAATCAATATATACAAAATACTACAAGATGTGAACAGCACTAGTGCAATTACTAGGTTTAAGAGTTTATCAGTAACCTTAATGTTATTATTTATAATACAGCTTTTGTACATGGTGTCATGTTTGTAAATATGAACCAATCCTGATCAGGGAAAGTGATTAGCTGCATTGATTTTTATACAGATGTGTTGTATGTTAAGCAGCTGCCAAAATAACTGAGCATATCAGACACTTAGGCTGCGTTCACACACTGTGGCCTTTTTTGCTTTGATGTGACTCAGATCAGATTTTTTCATGACAGTGTGAACAGCACAAATCACATGGAATCTTATTTCAGGGTATATGTGACTTCTATGTAACTGGAGACAATCCAGGACTGTGACCTGTTTACACTGGAATTTGATTTGGGCCACATTTAAAAAAATAATGACAGCTGCCGAAGAAAACCAATCGGAACAGAAAATCTGAATTGAGCACTAAGGCTTGCAGTGTGAACGCAGCCTTAGTGAACTATGGCTCTTTCATCCTTAAACACTGAATATGTATATTAAAAGCTCTCATCATGAAACTGCTCTTTGGCGTGTGTACCCTCCTTCACCACATTTATAGTCTGAAGCCAGCACATGATATCTATAAATATGCCGCTTTTATGTGACTTTTACATTGTACATTTTATAACTTGTCACTTGTAGATTTGTTATTTTAATCCAGCACTGTTCGCCAGCACTGTGGCTAATCTCAAGCTGCAAACTTGCTCTCAAATGAAGAAGCACAATGTTATGTGGACTGATTTGTCTGAATAAAGTGCTGTGCCAACACACCCTCCAGATAAGACAAAACACGGCTGAACCAGGGGTAGCGTGAGCAGAAATTCAGCAATAAATAACGAAACAAGCGCAACTGTATGTATTCATCACAGGTGGCTATACGAACCCCAATAATGTAGCTACGCTAGTTATCAAGTGAAGGTTAATATTTAGGCATAAGGTCAGATGTTATGGGATGGAAACAATTTGGCATTTTTGTGCGTTTGGACGGTCCTCAACAAGTTAAAAATCAATAAATTCCAAGTTCGCAATTAAGAACTTGCTTTCAAACAGTTAAAGTCATAAATACCTGTGTTCAACTTCTGTGATGCTTAAGGTTTTTTTTTTTTAGTTTCAGCACACGGCGGGGTACTGAAAGCAGGTTTAAGGCAAATGCACCCTCATAATGTTGGCCTGTCTGTGAGCGACGGCCGGCTGACAGCTGCAGATTCAGCTTCCCGCTGACCGCGCTCACATGGCGGTGACTGATGAGCATCGCCACACGTGGTATATTCGTTATGACTGATTAAACTTGATTAAATGCGTTTTTCCTAAGTGCTGAGTCCAACTTCGAGTCCACCACGGTTATTAGTTCAGTCACTCCTCATTAAGCGTCCCCTCTGCCGTCGTGCTGCATACTGCTGAGGCCCGCCTCCTCTTCATCGCTGTCCTCTCGTGCGTAGTAATGTCGTCTCCTGTTCTCCCTGTGACCACGGGCAGAAGTCGCCGACGACCTCTGCGGAAAGTCCTGCAGAGTAAAAAAAAAAGTCGATGTTGTGATTCATTCATCGTGGACGTCATCTTCACCAAAACAACACAAACTGTGCACTTCACTGCTCCAATTTAGCCTAAGAAATATCACTGATATAACACACTTCACACTCCATAACACCGTCTGAGCTAATCAATCACGCGCAGTAGCCGTAATGCTTCACCTGCACAGTGTCCAGGTTTCCAAAGAACTGCTCCACGGGAAGAATCTGATTACTGTCGTCATCTGGGAAGAGGTTTTTGTCGGTTTCTTCACACTCCATGTCCTCGGGCTCCTGTTTGTCCGAGGTGCCGTTCACTCTGCGGCCCTCCATGTCCAGCCCCGTCCTCAGCTCGTTCTCTTTGCCCTCCTGTCCTTCGAGCTCTGGTGACGCCGAGCATCTCCTCCTGCCTGCGGACTGGTGGCATTCACAGCTGATGCGAGAGAGTCTCTCCAGGGGACCGTCTGCTTTACTGTGACCGCCGACCGCCGAACTGCTCTCTGCTGCCGAGTGCCTCTTGGGACTTCTCATACATCTCCTCCTTGTCGCAGACGCCTGGTGACAGAATGTTAAAGACCGTGGTTAGGATGATACAGTTGAAGTGTTACCTGTTCTCTCCTGTATTCAGGTTAACAAACCTTTCTGGAGCTTTTGACCTCAGCGCTGATCTTCCTCTTTCTGGGCTTCAAGCTGTCGAGTTGACCAGGCATCTGCAACAGAAAGAGGTTTGTTCAATCCCGTGAGGCAATGTTCTGTTATAGAGATGTGTTAATGATGGTTTCAGTCAGCAGGGAGGCAGCTGTCATTATCCCAGCAGCTCCGGGGCTCCTGCGTAGACTAAATGTTTTCACTGAGCTTCTCTAGCTTCAACAATATCACAAGCTGGGTAACTTTCCAAAACACAGGCCTGTAAGAGTGGCTTAGCTTCATTTTATTGGGCCTTTTTTAATGCGAGCTAGGTTTAAAACCTCAATTTAAGAGCATCAGGGTGTGACGGTTTTCTAGCGTGTTTACAATGTTGAGATGTTCTGTGTACCTCTGAGACAAAGATTTATGGCTGTGTAGAAATGTGGATGCTTTTTTTTTGTCCAACATTGATTGTGATAATCTGTGGGGTATTTTCAGCAGGCAATGTCTCGATGTTTGTGTCCTCCACTCTCAGGTATTTTGAGTGACAGAGGACATTTTGGATTCATGTAACACAATGTTAAAGAGGAAACAGAAACGCTTCACTATTTGCTGTAAAGTTTCTACATTGTTTAAACCCCACAAGGCTGTGTGCAGTCCCCTGAGCCCCATCAACACTCCTGTGTCTTCCACTGGCCAAACTCCTCCCAAAAAGACATCTATTTACAGAGTTGACACTCTTTTTAAGAAATCGTTATCCAGGAGTTTTCTTTTGACAATACAGAACAGCTCTTGCTCTCACACTGCCATATAAATTACCAGCAGACAATGTTGACACATTTAAGTCCAGTTGTATTCCTCCCTTTATAATATGCTGTTTCATGTTGAAGTTATAAGTTTTTCTCCTCACGTGACATTTATAAGTAAAACTCAAATCAATTAGAATTGATTTTATTTGACAGAAAATGTAACTTGTAGAAAAGTAAATGTGTTCGTTGAGATTTTTACGTGCAACAAACACTTTTATTTTGTAGGAGATGAATTATGAATACAGTTAACATTGCTGTGCATGTAGGACATCTGAGTGAGGGGCTAAGATATCATATCATTTTTCCAGGACAACATATTTTATTTTATTTTTTATTTTTTACACGATATTTGGTCATGTTTATCAATGTCCAGGTGTTTCCATGACTGGAAAACTACTCTCTAAATTTCCATGTTTTCCATGAAGCGCGGTGACCCTGAATGTAACGTCACACGACGACTCAAAACCTCCAATAAATGAACTTTATTCATTTAACGTTACATTTAGTGCTGACCAAACCACGCCGAATTTAAATTCGTACAATACAGTTCATACTGTAACTGTTTCATTTAATTTGTCCAGTAAAGTAACTGAGCTTTTCACAGTTAAACTCCAGTCGCACAGTCGGTAAACAACACATCATGGCGAGAGACGCACGATAACTCAGGTCATGCATCATAAACAAATGAGTCACATGGCACAACAACGACTTCAGCGTCGTCTGTGGTTACAATGACACACACCCGGGTCTTATATGATATATTAAAATCTCACAGGAGCTTTCAAAACAGCGTCTGATAATCGACCTCGATATATCAGCTACAACTTAGCTAATAGTGCTAGCTGGAGAGCTATAAGCTGCCGCCGGCAACTCGTTCACTAGCACAGCAGCCGGTGACAGTATATCTTATACCCTTACCTTGTGCACCATTTGCCGGCGTAATGCTTCTGTATTTCAGCGACCCTGAAGTGTAGACTCTCTGGTTGGTTGTTAGCTTTCACAGCAGTCGGCTTTGACTAGCTACAAACTAACTAACCACAGTAATTAAACGATATGTGGCGTCGTATTTCCTGTTGCTGAGGTTCACGCAGAGGTCAGAGAGTCTCCGTCCATCAAGACCTCGTCTGCACCGCACTGTTACCGTCTGCTCCAGCTGTCTGTGTATTATATATCTAAAGTTTCTGCTTGAATATTTTTACTGTAGCACGTTGACTCAATATGTTGACATTTGTAATACTTAATACACCCGCGGTATCCATCCTTACAGGATTTTCCATGATTTTATTTTGAAGGCCAACTCGCCCTCTTCCGCTTTTCCGCCCTCTCACTCAACACTCGTACTGTTACTGTTAGCTCATCATAAGGTGGGCCTCCTTTCTCCTCTGTGCTACATGTAATGATATGTACACGATAAACCGTGTTTGTGTCGGTGGACATACGTGAGGAGACTGTTGACTCGGTTTGCAGCGCTGGGTTTGGGTCGGTTTGGGTCGGTTTTGGTTGGTTTTGGTTTAAGTGGGTCATGTGAGGTGACAGGCAGGGTGGAAACAAAGTGTAATTCCAGAGAATGTCCACAAGAGGCTGCTAGAGGCTTTCTAAATCCACCCTCTGTGGTAAATACGTCTGATGACATAATAACGACTTATTATTGGAGAATTGGTTTTAAAAACTGCGTTGTACTGACCATTTTACAGAAACCACATGAGTAGTTGCGTAACATCAAAAAAAATAATTCCAATAACTAATATCCACTCCAATAACTAATATCTATTCCAATAACACCAAAATAATGCCATTTGATGGCATTTCTTTGGGATATAAAGGACACTTGTGATGTTCAGTTTCCATGTTGTTGATGTAAAACTGCTGTGTTTTTTTTCTAATAATATACTGAGAAAGAATAGTTGAACCTTGGAAAAAGTTTGTAGTTGCCCTTTAAGTACCTGTTAACAGATTAGGTGAGAGAAGTCACATTTAGACCACTTAACAACTACCAACGACCAGCTAAATCATTTGTTTTAAACTGATTTTCTTGTGTGAATCCATTTCTGAAACAACTGTGCATCTGTTTTGTTCTTTTATCCACACTGGTTAGATTTTTTTCTTTTTTCTTAAAGGGACAGTGAAAGCAAATATTTTACAGACTAATTCATCTTATTTTTAAATGGTCTTACTTGTAATTAAAAGGAACTTTTGGTTTAAAGTTTTCCAGTGCTTTATTTACTTTATATTGAGTATGCCTAACTTTTATTGTGCTTATCTATAGTATCTTTAAAGTTTAAGAAAGGTCATTGTTAAATGTTTTTTTATTATTTCCAAATAATCCCTGTTGTATTGTGTTTGTGATTATTACCTGATGGGGCCAGATGTATAAAGGATGTACGCGCAAAACCCGTGCGTAGCTTCGCCTTTTCCCACAGAACTATTACATCCTTCAGAGAAGTGGAGGTTGAAATGATGAGGTGGACATGCAAACAAAAGGGAGCTGTCACCCTAGAATAAATCATTGTTTATGGTTGTTATGTAGTTAGTCTAAACAGCGTTCAGAAAAATGTTACTCAGAGGCGCATTTATCATCTTAAAATGTTAACTGATTTATGAGTGACACATTTTAGCATTATTTCTGCTCACCTTCTGTCAACCCTGTTAATGAAAACATCATTAACACCCTTCTCCTTCAACCCTGAGCTGCTTTGTCTGTTAGTATGAGCTCTGTAGAACCATCACTGCTCGTTGCTCTGATGTTCAGTGACGGTGACTGAGACCTCCCCAGGTTGATGGGTTGCAGGTACATGTGACAGATTATTGCTATGGGCGCTATGAATAACTCCAGCTGTGCGTAATGGTCGCGCGTAATGACAGCTCCGTTGGACCACCTCGCTGAATAAACACAATCAGTTGTAGTTTTTTCTCATTGGCAGGTCTATTGAGTGCTAATGATGAATGAGTAGTGGAGCTGGCACAAGTGTCGACATGCAAACGGATGATTGAGGGCGTATCTACGGCCATAAGTGTGAGTGGAAATGCAGCTGCACAATGATTGACATTTCTAAATCAGACTCAGGCGTACGGACAGATTTATTCATCTGACGACGATTGAAATAATCTTTATAAGTATAGAGAAAGAAAAGTTCTATTCATCTGTCCCTTTGTGAGTGTGAGGAACGGAAAACCTGCTGATCCCAGACCAGTGTGGCTCATTAGTGGGAGGAGATATTTAGAAGGGGGGGGGTTCTGGGAAAAGGAGAGAGAGGTCTCCTGCAGCAGGTCTCCAATCAGTTTGTGTAGACACAGAGGACGGAGGAGAGGAAGCCCGGGGACATGCTCCGTATCCTTCATCGTTCCCCCGCACCCAGAGGCGACGCATGACTCCTGAGTGCCGTCATGGGCAAAAGAGGCCCCGGGGCCACTTCAATGTCAGCGCACTCACGTAGCAGAGGACGCTACCTCTGGTGTCCAAAAGAGCAGGGGCGGCGGTGGTGGACTCCATCACAGTTGTGAAACACTATGAAGGCAAAAGGTACAGCGTGTGAGGGTCTCTGGGCGCCGCAGTGAGAGCCATGGATCACCTTTTCCGGAGGAAGCGGGTCGGTCTGCTGAAGCCCCTGCTGAGTCTGTCTCTAGTCTTCGCCTCTTTCCTCATGATCCACAAGCTGAAACTGGCAGAGAAGGACGGAGTGGGGGTTAAACACGCCAGGGAGACCGGCTGGTGCGGCTCTGAGTGTTTTTCATTCAAGAAGGGGATCGTGAAAAACAGTTTGGGGAGCTCGGAGTCTCCGGCGCCAAGCAACGATTTGGACGCGCAGCGGGTCTCCAATGTGACCCCGGCTTCCTGGGACGCACAGGTTCTCAACTGCAGCGAGGACGCGTCGGTGAGGACCCAGGACTGGTTCCGACGCTTGGACCCGAGGTTTCACCAGTTCGTCCTGCACAGACACTGCAGGTACTTCCCCATGCTCATCAACCACCCGGAGAAATGCGCGGACGGAGAGGTGCACCTCCTCATGGTGGTCAAATCCGTTATCGAGCAGCACGACCGGCGGGAGGCGGTGCGCAAAACCTGGGGCAAAGAGCACACGGTGGATGGGAAGAAAATCAAAACTTTATTTCTTTTGGGGAGCCCGACAACCGGCAAAGACACCAAGAACCTCCAGAAACTGATCGAGTACGAGGATCGGATCTACGGGGACATCCTCCAGTGGGACTTTATGGACACTTTCTTCAACCTGACCCTGAAGGAGGTCAACTTTCTCAAGTGGTTCGACATCTACTGCTCCGGGGTGCAGTTCATATTCAAAGGAGATGACGATGTGTTTGTGAACACGCGCAACCTGCTGGAGCTCATCGGCTTCAAGGTGGAGGAGCGCAAAGAAGCAGACCTGTTTGTGGGGGACACCATCTCCAAGGCGATCCCGATCCGAAACCGGCAGAGCAAATACTACATCCCCAAAGAGCTGTACGATAAGCCATATCCCCCTTATGTGGGAGGTGGGGGGTTTCTGATGTCCTCCCAGCTGGCCAGGAGGCTCTTCGTGGTCTCGGAGGACCTGGAGTTGTACCCGATTGACGACGTGTTTTTGGGGATGTGCCTGCAGAAGCTGCACTTGGCCCCTGAGTTGCACCCTGGCTTCAGGACCTTCGGCATCGCCAGGCGCAGGGTGAGCCCCATGAACAGCGAGCCCTGCTTTTATAAAAACCTGATCGTGGTGCACAAGCTGAGCGCGCAGGAGCTGCTCAGGATGTGGAGCGTGGTGCACAACGCAGAACTGATATGCGCTCAAAAGACCTCCATATGATTGTCAGTGAATCAATTCCCCTAAAGCCGAACTGGCAGCCGGGATACGTAGAAGACCATCGTAGATCGTGATCTTTGCTGATTTATCATAGCAAACAGCTGTGATACAAACATGTATGTTTTCATCCAAACTGTTTTTATTCAGTCAACTTTTCAATGTTCACTAATTTGAGCTTTTTCTATATGTCAGATTAAAAAGGTTGGGTTTCCTCTCCACTAGTCCTCCTGATACTTTGATTTTTTTTTTCCATTTTGTGAAACCACTACCACACAACTCCACACTGTGCCAGCGTCCCAGGAAGGTGTGTAGGTTCCTGATTCTTGGTGCCATTTCAGCTTGGTGTTCGTCAATGTTCATCTGTGATCAAGTGTGGATGTAAGATACATGGCTGTGATGGTTTTAGTGCGCGTTTGTGCAGGCATAAATAAGACTTGACTTGTTGCATCCAGGTGTTCCTCTCAAACTGCTGATTTTATTGTCAATTTCTGATTTTAAGTTAACGACGTTGGACTCTCAGCACAAAACAAACAGCTGCCTTCATGGTGGAGTGATGACTCTGTAGGGTACTGACATTGTACAAATCAAATGATTAGATTTTTTTGTAAGTTAATATATTATGTTATTCCACCTTTTATTTTTGAAGTGTTAATTCATTTCTGTATAATTTCCAGAAGCAGGCCAGAAACCAAAGAAACTAAATGGCTGTAACACTGTAGATTTGTGTATGATAGTGTAAATAAAGTCTGTCGGCTTTGTAAATACAGAATTATGATCGTGAATTATGATTCATATCGATGTGTGAACACTTATTACTGGGGGAGGTTTGGAAAAACTCTTTGATTGTCATGTGAAACCACACCTGCAATGTTGAGCTTCATGTAGCTTTATTTAAACAAATACAGAAAAAATAGCCATTTCATGCCAAAATTATTATTACTCAGAAAATACTGACTACTATGCACATAAAAAAACACCATAAAATATCCACTGTTGCAATAGTCCTCAATACAGAAGCATAATAAAGTCAACTTGACGTATTAGAAACCAAATATACTCTCTTATATACCAACTATATTGATGTTGCTTCTCCACTAATACAACAGTTAGTGTTATCATACACATTAATGAAGAATTTGCCCTGCTAATATTACAATTTGTAAAATTCAACAATCTGAAAACACCCCGGACAGAGTTTTAAGGTTCTTTCAGTTCTTGGCTGCGGATGAATTAGATATATTACAGTCAGCATCGTCATAACACTGTGTTGTACAAACAGAAGTAGCAACATTATATCGTTATCTATAAATCTGGCTAATTGTTGACAGAGTTCTTAAAGAATATGTGAAGTGCTTCAAAGTGTTTGCTGGGGTTAAAGTTATATTCGGCAGAAATCAAGTGGACTTGAAGAAAAACAGGCGCTACACAAATTCTACCGTATACAGTACATTCATCTCCATTTTATTTGAATAGTTCTGTTGGGTTAAAAGGTGTACGTTCTGTCACTAGTCTAGTAGAGCATATAAAACTGTGCTATCTACTCAAGATTGTCAGTAGGCAATAAGCAGGAAAATAAATTATGTCTATACTATACTGATTATCAGTGCTAAAGCATCATCATCCCTTTGGCAAAGTGCTACTTCGTCCCCTCTATATAATCTATTTAAGACAAGAAATGATAATGTAAACAGACAGCAAAGCGTGAAGCTGACAGTGAAGCTACACTCAGGTTGCCGACGGATTTAGAACTAAAGCTTCGTCTGCTGGAGGGTTGCCAAGTGAGGAAAAGACTTCTGCTTGTAACTAAACCTCCTTCGTCCTCTCCTCTCTTCCCATTACGCCTCCTACGAGGAGTGTTGTTTGTCATCGTCCTCTGATGAGATGTAGTGATTGATTACATATTTAATGATACTACACTGATTATCCGTGGGTTTTCTCTATATCCTGGGTTTTACTGAAGGGTTGTGATGATTTGAAACACAATACTGAAAGCCTTTTCTTTAATGGAATAACTGTCAATTATTACCATCTTTTAATACAATGTTCACATGTATAGCAGCGTTGGAGAGCTTGTGCAGCTTTAAAGGGAACCCTCACACATCTTTCACAGAAAGGTTCATTTACTAACCGGTGAGAACGGTTGTATAATGTTTTCTGCGGCTCTGGAGGAGGTTTTTTTAAGTCTGAGAAAATAACCCTGAAGATGTCATAGTGATGTCATCAGGGTTACCTCAGCTTGGGCTCGGAAACAATCATTTATGACAGAAAGCCTGCACTGCACACTGACTGTGTTGAATCTATAAGATGTGGGTATTTACCAGACTCACGGGGTCTAACAAGAAGATGACATTAGCGACTAAAAGCCAGGATATGTCTTCCAGTGCTGCCTCCATTTTGACTGTTCTTTTAAAAATCTGTCTCTTTCGAGTCACTCAAACTTGACGGAAGAACAATATTATATCAATGGACCCTTTAAAAACTGTACAATCCCCCACCACGGAGGCTCCAAACGGCAGTGAGCAATATGAAAAATTAGAGCCTTAAACCTGGAAGGAGTAAAGTAAGGAGCTATCAACAAACAGCAGACACTGCTCATGTTCACTGGCCCAGCAGGTGTGTGACGGCAGAGATTTAACATATAGACAAAAGAGGCACGAGCTCTAATATTGGTCCAGCTGTCTATTCTGTGTGGACCGTCTGTCACTGACCATAACAGGACTAGAATGTGATTAGATTAAATACAGTGTCTCAATAAATGGATACAACACCACATTGTAATGTCAGTTTGTACAGACGGCTATATTTTAGTCATTTTTTTATATGGCTTGAATCGAAAATCTGTATTGGCCTTTAAAATCTTCAGTGAAAACATCTGAAACCTGTTCTTTGAAAGTGCTGTTATGCAGGAACGTGGGAGCGGGACATATGGGCGTGGGGTGGAATTACTACAGGGATGTTTGTTGCTGTTGGGTTCCTCCTCTTGGTATCCACTGGGTGCTTAGAACCAGTTTCAGTGCTTCCCTGGTGTATGTCCTTTGGCCAGAGGTGCCAGGGCTGGGATCCGACTGCCTCTGCCCATGGGTCTGGGTCTGGCTCTGGCCCCAACCGACCAGGACTGCTTCAGCTTGGCTCCACCGACAGCCCTGCCTGGACACACACACACGAACACACACACACACAAAATTACATTCTTACAGTAAATCTTTGTAAGAACAGAGGGCACTTTTGTGGCACCCTTGTGTATTATTTAGCACTAAACAAAGTAGCCTGCATTACCTGTGATATTAGTATAAACAGGGAGGTTTCACAATGTGAGCAGCCGTGGTGATGTGGCGGCACACTGGGAGAGATCTCACATCACAGGGCTAACTATCAATATACAGCAAGCTACCTGTTCTGTCAGTCTATTAGTGGAATTAGAAAAATGTCAAATAGTTCACAGATTATTGACTTAATTAAAAGCAAGAAGCCTGTTATCTCTTAACCAGGTAAATCAAGATACATGATGTTTTCAGTTGCTTAGCACCTTTGGTAAACTAGTTCCTGGGGAAAACCCTGAGAAGCATTAATTGTTGACCGATGCTCCCTTCAGAGTAGTAAGGTAGCAAAGCACTCACAAGATGGATTGAATTGTTTGTAAAGTTTTCAGGGTCTGTATGTCAGTGGGGTCCTAATGACGCCTTGTGGCACCCCTGAAGTGAAGAACAGCAAGCAAGCAAACTTGTTTCAAGTCATAATCCTTAAGATTTCATTCCTGGTGGTTACTTGAGGTAACTGCTGTTGCATTTTAATAACAGCTTCCGGAGCTCATTTCAAAATGACACACATCAACCACTGGGGGCATCAAACACGCCTTGAGCCGTGACTCCTTCAGAAATGCAACAGAAGAAGAGTGACGGTTTTACAGCCGTTCACAGCGCAGATGAACAAACCATAGGCTGAGAGGCCTCATGGGACCATGTTGGTTTAATAAAGAGGACTACAGGAGACAGCCAACAATGCTGTGCAACAATAATACTCAGTTCATTGACTCTTGTCTTCCGAATTGTGTCCAAGTGCGTGCATGCTGTGAACCTCAGCTACATGGGCACGCAACTCTACCAGTAACAATAAAAACTGCTATGTTTAGATACAATTACAGAGTGCAAATACACTGATTAATTGTTGCTTGATGCCAACCATAAACAGTATCACAAATGTGGTGTAATATGATGACAACCTTAAGGATTATGACTTTAATATATTCAGTAGTGGTCCTCGAGTGTGAGTGGGCTGAACAAACTCAGTGGTCACTCTGGCATCAAGATTCTATTAAAGTAATGTGATACTCAACTGTACAAAAAACAAGATTCTTGTGATGTGATGTGACTATAAAGTCCACATAAAACAGAAATCAGAGAGCTATTTGCCTCTGCATATTTACCTATTCCCTGTAAATCCAGGCAGCAAGGGAGGGACACATTAACTGACTCTGCCGGACTGGGAGCTACCAGTGAACAGCACATCCAGACTGGGACTGAATGCAGCGTCCTATGTCGACAGAAGACAGTTTGACAGCAGGAAATACAGTACCGAGGTGGGTGTTTTTGCCAGTTTTGGCTTTTGGCAGCTAATGTTAGCTGCACAAGTGAACTAGCTAACAGGATCTAACATTACTGTTGGCGACAGTTCACCAAGTCCATCTGAAACTCTGTAAATCACCTCAGTACCGCTGTCGTCAAACTGTCCTCTGTCTGTCTCCGAGGTTGTGTTCACAGGGAGGCTGCTGAGCACCGTTCGGTTGCACGCCAACCGCAGCTACAGCTTTACAGAACAGCGGGAGGACGTCAGAGGGAAGATACATAATAATATTTTCTCCATAAAATATGATTCAGTTTCACCAAATCACTGATAAAGTTGTGCTTTTGTACAGTAGCGAGCCGTCCTGTTAGCTTGCTTGCTTGCTAACTAATGAATCTTCATCTGAGGATGCAATCTTAAAGGGTAAAACATTTTCATTTCACCTGGACTTTAACAATCTGCTTCCAACCACTACCATGATTGCGAAATATCGCTCAAAATGGATACACAAACGCCCACTACACGAGGCTCCGAATTAAATCTGTCACTATTTTTATGTGCCTCATTCTCTGCTGAGGCAGGAAACCAGTAGTGGAAAAGCTGCAACATGAAATTTTTACCAACAAGCATGGACACTTTGTATAGCTCTCACAGTGAACGTTGGGGAGGTAGGTGTAAGCAGAGGTTGTATGAATGCTTTACCTTGTGCCGGCTGGGTTCTCTGGGACACCGCAGTCCTGCGTGAGTTTTGTTTACAGCCCTCCCTGCCCATGAGGTGAGCCTTCCAGGCCTGGAACGGGGACAAAGTATCTCAGTTAGTCCGTTCCTCTCCCAGGTACTCTCTCAATCAGGGTAACCACGGGTGACTGTAGGCCCAGTCAGGGCCCGTACGGCTGCCCTCCCTCCAACTAACACTGCAGTCTTTCACTGGGTCTATGCTCAGAGCTCTGGCAGCCAGAGTGTGACTTTCTGTGAGATTTTGTTTTTTCTTCATTAATTTTTAAGGGTGTGTGTGAGTGGAGAGACTGCATGTTCTGAGTTTGAAGGGGAACAAAAATGAGTTACAACTAAAGGTTGAATAATGAGTTTCACTGCACATTTGGGCATAATCTCAGGATCTCTCATATTATTTGGACATTAAATGATTTGCAGGGAATAAAATGGTTAAAAGGTAATGCGTAACATGCTGTATAATCATTAAGTATTTTGCCAAGACCAGCCACAGTGTTGACTTACCACTCTGATAAGCACGCTAACAAATGATAATAGGCATTTTTCACAGCAAATACTGCGTCATAGGAGGGAAAGGATCTTTCCAACTACATTTGCCAGCTCCAGTATTGGGCATGCTGACATTGGAAATGGAACAGAGCCATCTTTTATGATATTAGAGTCAAAATGTCTGCTGTGAAAGAGGCAGACTAAATTAAATAATGCGGGAAAATGCTGCTGCACTGCTCTTTACAGATTTAGACCTTTTAGCGTAATCTAGCCCCACCCTAATCAGTGATGTAACGACAGGTGTTTTCCATCAGCTGGCGATAAGAAAGCACCTGCTGAGACATCACTGATAGATGTAGACCTCTACGTCTTAGAGTTTTGTTTATTTTAGCCCATTTATATTTATTCCAAACCAACTGCTGCCACTGCTAGTATTACATTATTGTCATAAACTGTTTGGTGTAAGTGGGCAAAAGAGAGTGGTGTAACAAAAAATGACTTATTATTATTATCATTACTACTTTTCACTTTCATTCAACTATCAGATAGATTACATGTTCCATATGGATAAGCCAATCAGAAATCAGGAGCGACAGTATCAAATTCTGAGTTCTTGTATTCGAGTTTTGTCCGGGAGTTTCATTGCTGCGAGCTGAAACAGGCAGTGCGAGGAAAGGAGCCGGTCAGACTGATTCTCGTAGCTCTTGTGGCTCCTTGAAAGACGACTTGCATGATTCATTACACTCCACAATGACAGAAACGTAAGGGAAGACAAATGCAAGGCGACACTGTTACATCTTTTAGTGGCTGGGCAGAGAATCTTGTACATTGCATGTCCATTTTAAACTTCTCTATCTATCACACCAAAAGTGGACTAAAGATTAGTAATGTATGAGCAGCTCCAAGGGTGCTGATTATGAGCACTGCTGACTTACGAGAGATCACTGAGGTTATATTTAGCAAATGCTCCAATTGTTAAATTACCCATACCCATTAATTCATATTTAAATGAGATGACCAGTTTATCTTAAACCCCAACCAATTTCCTGTTACAGATCAAACATGTGATGATTAATTTTTGTATTAGTATCAAAAGAACCCTAAACCACCCTAACTATAAAAAAAAGATATCAAAAATATATATTATACTATATATATATATATGTTTTACAGCTAATCGGGACATTTTGTCTTTACCTCTCCTTAAACTAGTAGGAATGTGAAGAATGTGATGGTATTCACTTCATCTTGAGACAAATGAAGCCCATTAAGAACAAAGGCTTCACCTCCTTTGAAGTCTTCAGAAGCCAACAATAGTGTGGTTTTACCTCAACACCTGTTTGCTCTTTAAGCCTAATATTAGAAGCTTTTTAGTTTCTGTGTTGATGTAGAAGAGGGAAAATAGAAAAGCACTCAGCGAGTGACGCTCAGGTCCAAGTTCTGTGAAAACCCTTATAGAACCGAGAGTTACCACATTCAGCTATTCTTTTTTTCTCCTTATCCTAAAGTGGAGTATTTTATTATCTAGGAGCCAGCTCTGTACAAGTGACCTTGTTTTTCTTTTTTAATTTAGAGAAAGAAAGAAAGAAAGAAACAATTAGCATAATGTAGCATACCACAACTGGTATGCACAAATTCTGCTTCAAAATCTACATTTTCCACCTAATGACGGGAGAGACAAACATGTTCCACTTCAGACGTCAGACTGTCAGAGAAATGTGAGCGACACAGTTGGTATAGTTTAATCTCTTCTATGTGTAATTTGCATATAAAATCTCACCTCTTCTCCAGGCATGAAGTTGTTGTGACACAAAGGACAGTGGTTGGAGCCTTTACCCGATATGGGGGCTGAAATAGAAACATGACACCATTAAGCCACCTGCACAATTACAGAAAAAGTCCCCCAACAACAAAAGAGAACAGCTTTAAATATAATACACCTTTGAGGAATTGGCTCATTAAGGTAAACACAATACATCCAAACTCATAATTCTAGTTTCTGTAGCGGGTAGGAGACTTGAAATATATGGTAAAAAGCTCACAGGTGTCAATTATGTATGGAGACATATGGCTGGTGATAGAGATGTAGTGTAAGTCTTTGTTTAGGTTAGTGCCTACAGTAACAGTATACTGGTATCCAACTGGACAAAAAACAAACAGAAGATCTTATAAGAACAGCAGACCTCAGCTTTCAGACAGCATACTGGTAAGAGGGCTTGGTAGTTTACCAAAAATATACACAAGCACTATGGAAAAGTACTGACGTGATTTCCTTCCGTGAAACATACAGCATATTGGTTTTATTTTATTAAAGGTTTTACTGGGGCCACAGAAGCACTGTACCTGTCACTACTCAATACACTGAGCATAATACATTAAAAGTTGCACTGGGTGCTTAACCAGTGTCGACCTATGAAGTCCAGGCTGTGGAGAATCAAGTTAAAAACCAGGAAGAAAAATACATGAGCAGAAGTATGTTTATCTACCCAAGGTTGGTGAATTAGTGTTTCAGGAAATGTGTCTGTGGCGAACAAATGTAATGGTTAATCTAAATGAGGATATTATGTTTTATGTGTGCTTTATAAGAGCGCTGAGGTAAACGGAAAAAAAAAATCTAATCAGTCCTGATGTAGATAAATGGAGGAGGCTCATTAGTTAGCTCATTGACCAGCCCCACGAGTAGTCACTACACTAATCTTCATGGGATTCGTGGCCTTGAGTAATCCCCCAATTTAAGGACAATACAGCAGGACAAGGATCTTAACCCTCATCGGTCATACAGCCAAAGTAACCAAATCGTTTTTTAGGCAAAACAGTGGAATCTTTTTGAATGGCCAAGTCAAGGACTTGACCTCAGTCGAACTGTGTTTCTTTTAAAGCAGACCACACTGAAGGCAAAACACCCCAGTAACAAGCAAGATGTGCAGCTGGCTGCAGTACAGACTTGAAAGAGCATCCCCAAGGAAGATACAGTTTCACCCAGTCATTTACTGTGAAATACCTACAACCAAATATTCAATATGATTGGCTTTATCTTTATTATGTTTATGCTAGATGATGTTGACTCATCCAATTAAATTCAGTCCCATAAAATTGGGGTAGTGTCTGTAAGAATGATGTAAACACTATCAAGTTACAACACTTTCACCTCATAGTTCTTGTTCCAGTTCACATATAATAAGCTGGAGCCAAAACAACAAAAAATGATCACAGTAGCATTTAACTGTATCTGTTAATGTGACTGCATTGCATTAAGGCTGCCTTCAGATATTGTAGTTAATATGTATATTCACAAAGCTGCACTACTCTGCACCAGATATTTCCTCCTTTGCACCCAGCAAGGTGCAACAGTAAAGCAACATTTGTGGAATCTTCTTTTATTTACTTACCCTAACCCTTTTGGTCATATTTAGCAGTTCTGGTTAAGTCATTTGTAATTCACATAGAAAATGACACGTTCAGTTTTCTGTCACTTATACATCCTGGGTGTCACTGCACATGTGCAATGTCATGTCATACCCCTATCTCTCTCCCCATTTTTCCTGTCTGTGTCTACACTGTCACCATCCAACAAAGACCAAAAATAATCAAATACCAATAAATTGCATGATTTTCATCACATAAAGCATTTTCATTCGTTTTCCAATGGCATTCAAGAGTGAGACTGAGAACTCACGGTTGCAGGCCGGACCCTGGACATGTCGAGTCAGATCTTCAGTGGCCACAGCCTCTGAGCAGCGTGGACACTGGCTGAACTTGGACCTGCTTTCACATTCACCCAGTAGGTGCTCTATGAGGCTGGCTATCTCAACTACCTGTGAACACAACATAGAGTCTTCGAGCTTCATTGCTTTATTAGGTGATTAAACAGCTGTGAAGATGTCTTACTAAAAATATGCCAACAGTCTTGACAATGTAACGGTGTACCTGTCTACATTCATCGCAGCGTTTCAGCATAGGACAGTGTTTCCAGTAGTGAAGGTCCAATCCATCCTCTGTGAATGACTCATCCTTTTTACCGCAGAATATACACAGGCTGAAATATCAGATCAGGCTGCAGATCAGATTATAGTCCTTTAAACTATTGGCCTGAGTAGTGGGACACTAATCACATAAAAATAATACACAAAACAATTATTGAGTGTGTGAAAACTGCACAGAAAACACTAACCCTTTGTATTATTCCAGTATTATTCTGAGTTTTGAGTCACTTACTTGTCCAGATAGTTGATGGATTGCTGGACATCAATATTGTGGGTTACCTTGTTCTGGGGCACTTTTATGACTGCTGGAAATTAAGAAGACAGTGTTACTTGGCATGGCTACACTCATTTGAGGCCACATTTCTGAGTCTCAACCAACTGAGATCCAGAACTCTATAACAGACAGAAATAAAAGGCCATACAAAACTTTAACATGATGTAAAGATGGAGCATACCTATGCCACACTTGGACTAAACTATCTAAAAATCTAAATATTTAGGAAGATGGAATCAAAATTCAAGTTGTAATCAGCATAATGTCCTTACATTTTGGTGCCATGTTTGCTGTTACTTGGTTATTGATGTGCCGGATCTTTCTTTCTATAGGTTCATGGTAGAAATGACTGTAGGGGCCAGTGTCATGTCTTAGATATTGTTATATTGCCTTCAAATGGAGCTCTTGTTTCTGTTACTGACATGCTAACACAACCACCACACTGACAACAAAGTAGATGCTTTTTTATGGTCAGTGATTTAGAGTTTTTTTGCATTTCGATGTCATGTTGAAGACATAAAAAAAGAATGAGGACAAAAGTGACAAACTACCATGAGCTCTCACATTTATGTCACAAGTCGTGACCTTGGAGCTATGTTCAAATTTTCCACTTGCATATGAACAGCTCACATTTGAAGGCATGACAGCGTCAGTGCTAGTGCATCTCTTAAGACTATATCAGCACCATACTGGTGTATCGTGCCATAAAGCAATCTTCCTTTAAAGTAATCTATATCAGACCTGCTGGTGTACAGTACAAGGATGTTATAATATTCTAAAAAATATATTTGGTGTGAGTAGGACCTGAGGTGCTTTTGTCTGCTTCTTTCTATTTAAACATGTACCTTTGCCAGCTTTTTGGGACTCTTTCTCAACTTTGGGAGCTTCTTTCTTGAGCATTTGTCCTTTGGAGCGTTCATCCCCCCTCTCCTTCACAAGCAAACGGAGAAGTGTAAATAGATGTCAGAAGGAAAACCAAAGAGAGATGTTATTAAACAGTGACTTCAGATACAGGTAATTTTGGATAAATGGTGGAACTCCTCTTCCCAGGACTATTAAGGAGATTTAAAGTACCAGTTTTATTATCTGACTTCCTAGAGAGTTAAAAGACTGTGTGGAGTCATAACCAACAATTAGTAGCCATTACAAAAAGTGATGTAATTGGACTCTGGTGACAGCTCCACCTACTGTGATCTCTTTCAAGGCAGCCAGCTGCTCCTGAAGGGAATGGATCTCCTCCTTTTCCTTTTGCCCATCCTGCTGACCGCCTCCCTTCTTCAAAGTCTGGATGAAAAGTGACATGCCATCAGCTTCATAGCAGTTTTTCCTTTTCCTGTTTGCATTCCTATTTTCTCTCTCTCTGTCTTCAGTTAACAGAATTTAAGCATTGTAGATCTTTTTTGCTCACCACACCAGCTTATATTTCAATATTTCCTCCTTTTTAAAGTTGCACGGCATACAGCTCTGCAGACTCTCAGGGCTGCAGTAACGTGGTGTGGTTGTTTTGGCAACGACGCACGCAGATGAGCGCATGATCAGACATTTTAGCAGTGGAGCTCTACTCAGCAGCATGGCCATTATGTCATTGGAAGGCTGGGTTTCTTATAATGCCAGTAAGAAATAAAGCTTGGTCACTGGGTGAGTCACAAACTTTACGGTAAAATGATATTGCACCTTGCCAACTTTGGAACACAAACTGACTTGTTTACTGGCTGCATTAGTGGTTACACTAGTACACGACAACAAGGTTATCCTTTACAGCATTCTGTGTTGATCATACAGAAAAATTCAGTCATGTTTGTTGCTAGTGCAGTTTTACACAGTTCAGTTGACATGAAGGATTTGAAAGAAAATAAAAAATGTTCTACATTATCGATAGATACGTGCATGAATCTCGCAGTTTCTTAACCAAATGGGTAAAACACAGACAAAAGTGCCCATCCTGGCTTTGCCAAAAGAAACAATGGAGCCAGTTAGCTCCCTCTGCAACATGAAACCCCACCTCCTGTCTTGTTACTCTACTAAAAAATAAAAAGACATGACGTCATGTAGTCTCAACTCTTGTCAGCTTGAGAGAGTGCTCCCATCTGCCATGTCTGACAGTTTCACTGTCCATTCACCAGCTGCTCCTCACTGACTACAATCTGTTTGAAATAAATGAACAGTTTGAACACACCCTCTGTCCAGTAGTCTGATGCCAGTAATTTCAACACAGCGAATGCAGACACCCATATAAATGTCAGAAGTGTCATTTTAGGAAATGTTACAAAGGAAAAGGAGTTTTCATTTTTTTCTAATATTCTTTATTTAAGTGAAGAAGATGTTAAGTAACAATGAGAGATTCATTTGCAGTGAAGAACAAAGAAACACTTCTTGCCTGAGTCTCCTTTCCGTCAATCTTGGCAAAGCCATCAAAGAGTGTTTTGTAGAGGAAGTTTTTCCGTGTGGTAGCATCGTTGGGTGGAAGGTAGCTGAGAACAGCAGCTCTGTGCAGCTGGTACATGGATAAGATAATGCGCACCGCCAGCTCTCGAACCGCTGATGCACTGTGCTCCAATGCTGCTGCACAGAACTGAAAGAGGACAACAAAATGCTTTCTATTAACATTGTGAACATTAAGCAAGATTGACTTGATATCACTGTTCAAAATATGCAATTAGGCAAGTTTCAACTTAGCTCTGGACATTTTTTTTTAAATTTTACATGATAACTAATAAAAAATGAAAAAATGGGGTATGGTCGTTTTTTGTCTATTACTTAATCAAATTTTTTTCATCTTTACTGTGTTTTTATATGTTATTCTAATGCCTTTCTTGGCCTTGTGTAAGGATGTTTATTGCCTCTGTGTTTGATTTAAAAAGAAATTGCCTTGTCTTTCTTGCTGTCCATCCCCCAATCATCAGGCTCAGAAACAGTTTGCCATTATGCTCTGTTTTCTCTGCCGACCACTTCTCATCTTATTTACAGGAAATTCAATCACCCCAGTTTTTTACTCTGGCTCCCATCTCGGAGCAGATCACCCAGGTAACAGCGGAGGAAAAAGGAAAAATGTTCAAACCATGGCCAGGCTAACACTGTAGAGCTGTCAAGAGGGCTGGTCACATGAGCTGAAAGAGGCTGATAGCAGTACTGGTTTAAGCTGTGAATTTTAAGGATTCATGTTTGTTATCAAATTTCTTTAGTGTATTAAATTACTTAGATTATATATAATAATTAGCTATAAACATATAAAAGGTATATTTATTTCTTACATATTTATTTTTGTATTTGGAAAGGAAGTTTTAAATATAAAATCTAATGCTAAAGATTTATTATAACCTACATCAACACCTTTAGTGGCACATGCTGGTGCTTACGTTTAGTTTATGTTTCTCCCTCTACTGCCTGATAGGCACCTTTTTCTCACAGGAATCAAGTAGCTGTCCTGAACCTTCTGTACTTTTTAATTAAAAGATATATTGCTTGTGGCCATGTAATAGTATCAAACAAGGTCTTTGTTAGCCTGGTATTAGACATCCACAGTGGAAAAAATCAAGGACCCAAAACATGTTTTGGACCTAGGGAATATTTGTCCAGAGTGCAGATGGCTATTACACCTCTGTTTCAGATGTTTGGTGGCTGATAAAGGCTTAAGGATATGCAAAGTTCCGGAAGTTTACAAGAAATTGTATTAGCTATAAGCTGGTAGGCAAACTACAATCAAATCTGATTAGCACAGTGGCTTACTAGGTGTATCAACAACTTATTTCACAATCCATTCCTCCATAAAACTAACTAACTAATTTTAAACCTGCCGCCTCGTACATGTTTCTCATCAAACTGTTTCATTTAACAGTCCGGAGGAAAGGCAAGCTGTAGAATAAAGCACAGCCCTCCTGGCACATCTCAATCAAGACTGGAAATGTTTTCCTAGCAAACATGGGAGGCAGCCAACACAAAGGGGACAGACGCTGAGCAAGCATGCACAAACATGCAAACACGGGCTACCCAATGCCACCTGTGTGGCTTTGGTTTCAGAAGGTAGAAAAACTCAGAGGACAAACCTAACAATTTGCTCTCACTGATAAAAGCTGTCTAAAGTCAGGAGGAGGGCTGAGTGGAGAGGGGTGGGTGGAGGACCGGTCATAAACTAAAGAGGGGAGGACAGGATGGCTTGTTGTCCCTGCCTGGCTGGGTCAACAGTTGGATGGTTTGCACGTAGATATTAGGTCACTGCTGGAAACCAGAGCAGTGCAGGAGACGTAAAGTGGATGCCAATGGTGACAACATTGACTCAATTGACTGGAGCTTACTGAACGCCTGTGTGGGTGAACTGAATGGCCACAGAAAGCCAGGGAGGGATGGGTCCCTTTTCAGTTAGTCTCACTGTAATTACTAAGTCAAATGATGCAGAAAATCATCGTGATGGGTGCCATATTTTTAAAGTGGAATAATATAGGCATTATACTGAATGTATCTCTATACAGAACATGTGCTATCATGTTAAACAGGATATGTCCTAATTGCTATTTTCAGATTGGAGAGAATATGACCGGGGAGTTGACACTCAGTAGTTGTTGACAGCTTGATCTTTAGTATAGAAATCTGTGATGATCTGATTTTGACCTTCGATACCTACAGTGGCATCCCCATAATATTTCTGACTTGGAGGAAAAGCTTCAAAACCAAATTTAGACAGTGTGATCCAAAAAGTATGGAAGACGAGGAACGCTATGGTTGAAGTGTTGTTCTCGAGATAATGGATAATGGAAATTCTCTCATTATCCCAAAAGATTTGAAAAATAACAGCTGGTCGAAAAAGATCATTGGAACCACGGCCACTCTCAGATTCCGTATCAGAGACTTAAAATAATTCAAATTATGATGCATGCATGATCCTTTACCCTCATGACATTGTCCAGGGTGAAGCCAGAGTTCTCTGTACCCAGTTCAGCAAGTAGCTTCTCGAGCAGCTCGGCCCGACTCTGAGCCAGACGAGAGGGGAAGTTGGATTTGAAGGGCTTCACCAGCTCACCGGGAATAACCTGCAGGGCCCGTACATCCTTCAAAACAGCAATTTCCTAAAACATGGACACAAGAAATAGACAATGACAATTGAAATTTACATTTTAAAAGTCGTGCAATGTCACTGTAGACTTACAGTACGTACCTTTAAATTATGTAATATGTGTACTACTAAGCCACTAACAACACTTCTGTGTGATGCTACACATGGTGATTTGTCATTCAACACAAGCATCTGTTAGAGAGACAAGTCATAACAGAGAATACAAGTGTGCAATTAAAGTGAGCCGGAAGAAAGCACTAGGAAAAACTTCTCTCAGTTGTTAGCCTCATCAGGTGAGTGGAATGTATGTCGGAAATATTGGACAGACACATGTAAACATATAATTTGTCCTCAACATACAAAGAGGCATTCAGTCATTGCTCTAACGGAGTTCTGAAAAGATCCAGAAGGGCCGGGCGATGATTTCAGAGGGCTGAGACACATGGTAACGGTCTGCACAGTTGTGGCCTGAGTTGAACTCATTGAAACAGAAACTACTGTGGCTCATAAAGACATCCTCCCAATCTTACTCAACAAACAAACTCCCATGCATGAGTACAGTGCAACAGATTCCACTAAGCAAATGTACATTACGTATCCAGTATATCACGGCAACATGACATTTAAAGTTTTAAAATACATAAAATAACTTAAACACACTGCACACACACTGTAATTGCAGTTAGTTAGAGAGAGCACAGATGCGAGTGTGTGGAGGTTTGTTTCTGTATTTGTAAGTAACTGTCCTTCCATCACCTAAAAAAGCCTCTAAGCCAGGTGAGTTGCGGACACTGAAGGTAAAGGAGAAAAAGAAAACCAAATCCAAGAGCTAGTGCCGAAATGGCATTGTTCATAGTTTAAATCCCACCGGGGAATTTAAGCGCCCCCCCTCTCTCTCCACATTTTTGTCTGCCACTCAAAAATATACTATAAATTAAAGCTAAGAATAATCTAAAGACTGGAATTTGCTCTGGGCAGTGCAAAGATATGTCCATGCACGTTGAAAATGTTTCAGCTTGAGCACCAAGGAGATCTAGGACAACTGGAGTTGTCACCCAAATGAGCTCAATCTACCTGGGGAGGCCCACAAGTCTCTCTTTCCCTGTTTAGAGGTTACATGCACTGTACCTTTTATTAAAAGACCACTGTGTAGGATTCAGTGACATCTGGCAGTGAAGTTGCAGACTGTACCATTTGAATACAGCTCAGCCTTCCAAGCGTGTAGAAGAAACTACGGTGACCGCAAAACTGGTGAAAAATCTAGAGCCAGTTTGGTTTATCCATTCTCGGATACTGCAGAAACATGGCGGTTTAACATGGCGGCCTCCCTAGAAGAGGACCCGCTCCCTCTGTAGATAAAAATGGCTCATTCTAAGTAAGGAAAATACAAGGATTCTTATTTTCAGGTGATTATACACTACTGAAAACATATTAATTAATATTATATTCAATTTCTGCCAATAGATACTCCTGTTACACACTGGACCTTTAAGTGGCATGTCTTTCTTGGAAGAATT
>NW_023339707.1:7269887-7299981 GCF_004916995.1 Morone saxatilis
GGATGAAGTACTTAATCTCACAGCTTGAAGGAGGAAGCCTTTAAGTCTGATGCATTTTGTTAGAGAATGACAAAGAAAGTGCTTATCTCACTGTAAAAACCTCCCTTTGCACATATGGTGTCTATAGGCTAGCCTAATAAAAGTACAAAGCATACACAGGTAATCTTTTCCAGAAATGACATTTGGAGGAAAGTTCGACTGAATTGTGTACACTTTTCTCTTTGCTTAGTGTGGGGTGTGTAAATAAGGTGCTTTTCTAGTCATTGTTTGAATGCAGACTCGTGGGTGCTGGTCATCAGAGTGATTTGATCTGGAAGGAACAAAACGTGCCTTTATTTAACCGCAGCCATTATCTGTGTTTACATGCACGTACAAACCCAGTTAAGCATACAAATCAGTTTGTCCTGCAGGTTGACTTATTGATAGTCACTGACTGTAATGTGTTGTATGTGCATGTATATACTGTGAATACAATTCATAGCTATGACGCTGGTACTTCACTGACACCAATCTGTTTAATTGTTAGGGCAATTTTCCCATCATTGTATTGAAAGCATATGTAAATATCTTCATAGGTTTTCCAGCCTTTATCTATGTTCAAATTCACAAAAGAAACGCAGACGAGTATAAATGCATGTCGAAATAATCTGTTTCGCCTGCATGTAAATACTGTGGTTGCCGAGGAATTCAGTGAGTTTTATGTGTACATATCCTCTTTCAATATTAGTCATAGCACTTTTCAATATTACAGTACTGCCAGTAAGGAAGTTTGCTCAAACTTGTAACATCAAGATTATTTGTGCAATTGCTTACATCAGGAATTCAGCCTCAGTATACAATAAAATCTTTAGTAAACAGCACTCTTTGAAGGGAACAGGAAGCCAAAGGTATATCACACATTCAAAATCACCTGAAATTCAGTGATGGTAAATCTCTGGCCCTCGATATATATCAAGAATAAGACACAGTGTTTCACTCTGAAAGATGAAATAACTTAGAAAAGCTCCTCCAAAGCCACAGAGGATACACAGTTAAACAGTGAAGTTACTGTTTTCTTCAGTAAAAGTGAAACAGTTTGTCAAAGATGATGAATTACACAAATTATTTTGCCATTATGAATTAATCTCTCCTGCCCAAGGGCCATAAACAAACTGGCATAAGAACAAGTAGAGGAGCTCCCAAGACAAAACCTTCACTTTTGATGAAATTGTAAACAAAAATGTAATAAAGTTTACTTGGAAAACTTCATAAGGAATTAGTTGTGAAGTAATCAGTCAGTAGGTCTCAAAAAGCACATGAGTGTATTTTGAACACCAATTTTATATTAGAATATTTCCTGAATCTGCAGTATTTTCACTACAACAAAGAGTCTTTTATACAGAAATCTAAATGTTTCAGACAATGGTTCTGTGACGCAGCCAATGTTGGGTAGCACTGCCGCAGGAGCAGGAGTGTTTACTCTGTACTAAAGAAAATCAGAAATCCAGTAGTATTGACATTATTAACATTATTTTTGGAATTTCTGGAGCAGAAGCATGCTAAAAGCTTTTGCTGGGGCTTTCTATGGCATATGGATTAGTGAGGTAGGAAAAACTGGATCATTGTTCATCTTCTGTGTATGACTACTCTGTGAGCACACTGTAGTGGTTGTTTTGTTATGTTTAATCTTTTTACACATGAATAGTGAGTGGCACTCCCAGAGAAGGACAAGCCAGTGTACTATACTCTCACTCCTCTAAATCTAATATTATAAATTCTTATTGTTTAAAACTATTGTATGTATTTACATGTTTTCTTTATGGTCACTTTTTAGTTTTATTACTGCTAAGTTGATGTGTAATGTGTTTGGGCTTGCTGTCATGCTGTCTTTGTCACTGTCCCACCCTTGAGAGTTGCCTCATGGGATAGGGAGGATACTAAAACTTGTTTGTGTTTGTCAAAAGATTTTAGAAGGAGTTCTACCCTGTTGGTATGTGTAGAAATGTAATATCAAGAAAAGACTATAACTTCAAATTAGACATATAAAAACAAGAGAGATAATCACCTCGCACAACAAAAACATCATCAGTAAATTTAACATAGCATTTTGACACTGTTTTCAATAAGGAATCTGCTGTCTTGCACAATAAGGTGTTGTTTTGTGGAGTAAAAAAGGAGGAGAGAAAGAATTTCATGACAGACAAAAGCTTTCACAGAGCTCTACACAAGGGAAGACAGTCGAGGGATTAAGGCAGATTGCAAAATCCTCTTCTCTTCAGTCAAAGCAGAGCTGCTAAGGATGCAGAGGGCAGGCAGACAGGAAGCAAATGGTTGATGAAAATCAACTGGTGCCACTGGTACCAGATAATCATGTCAGTCCAGTGTGTTACAGTACCTGTATGAAGCCAGTGGCTGTGGCCCGGAGGCGGCTGGCTGACTCTCCAGTCCTGGCCAGAAGGTTGGGCCAGGTCTGCTCCAGGCAGTGGGTCACCTCAGCACGGCCCAGCCCCAGTCCGGGGATCAGCTGGCTCAGCAGTAGCCGCAGGAGCTTCAAGGAGGCGTGGAAAACCTAAGGAGGGAGCCAGTGGACATTTAGTGCCAAACTCAGTGGACTTTCCAAGAAAAGCTAACACTGGGGTGATGTCAATTAGCAGAGAGGCTAGACTTGGCAGTGTTTAGTTTGAGTTGGTTAGAGTATGCAGATGGAGGGTGGCAGTCAGTAGCTATAATGTGTTTTTGTTTTTTTGTACTCGCTAGCAAGCCAACCAGACATATCAGACCGAAAAGCAAAGATGCCCGCTAACCTGCTTTTGTTTTACAGGTCAATTTAATTACCAGTGCATTGTCAATATTTGTGGATTTTTTTTTTTTTTTTTCAGAAATACATATCACATACTCCCAGGGCAGACCCAGGCTGTAATGCTTAGATCACCGAGTTCCCAGAGAAAGGTGTACTTAACATGAATACAACTGACATTTGTGGAGCAGCACACTAACCATCTTAATGGAGTATTCCGTGTACCAATGTAGCTAGGAAAATAAATCACTAGAATTATTGAGCCACTACCCTTTTCATTACCATACAAGCCATAGATGACTGCCAGAGAGGGGTTACAAGGCCATCCTTGTCAAAACTGTTTTTTGAAGGAAGCCAGAACGGGAGAGAGAACTGGGGTTGCATTTGGTACAGGGGGAACATTGTTAAGAGTGTACATGTGTGAGTGTGTGAACTAACATGAACGTTATTTCTGTTTGCAACTGGAATCCAGAGAACATGATTTAAAGAAGACTTTGACAGTGACAAAGTAAACATATCCACCTTAATGAGGCTGCTTTACTGGCAGCAGTTTCTGTTCAGTTAACTTGGACATCCACACCAGGATCATTTTATTTAGAGGAAATGACTCACAGATGACACTTTATCCAGGAGGGCCTTCTTGACCAGGAAGACTGCGGCTCTTATCGTGTTTTTCAGCTCCTCCCTGGGGGTAGTGGGTGATAGCTCCAAAAGCTTCTTGTACACAGCCAGGAGAGCGTCTTCTCTGTAGGACCAGGTTTTGGAATATGCCCCAGCTACCTGGAAAAGAAGAGAGGACAATTAGCTAGGGGTTGGGTTAGCACAAACATCCCAGTTGTGTGGGTATTACAACAGATGTGGATGGAGGTTTGCAAATATGTTGTGTAATGTATATACATCATATATCTGCCAATATTATATATAATGTGAAAAATGTCCTCTCTCAGCAGTTCCCATAAGTTCTAGGGAGAGTGTTTTATCCCCATTTAGCAGATTACTTTTACTGATTTTCCAGCCCACAAATTCCACTCTCAGGGACCTATTTTCCAGCAGCTGCAGGCAACGGTTTTCAGCAAAAAAAACTCAACCAAAAGCAACAGCACACAGCAGACAGGAGGAAGTTACAAACTAGAAGAGTTACCTTAAACATATCTTTAACATTTCTGTATTGCCGTATTATATTACTTATCTGCTGACATATATGGTGATGCAAATGTATCTGGAGGAGCTAAAACAGGGCGATAGTACAAAGTACAGAATATTCTGAGGGGAGACCAAAAAGCAGTCCAGTAAAAGTACATATGTAGAAATAAAAACCCAAGATGCAGTAAAACCCTTACTTAGCTTAGCTATGTTTTTCCAGCATTTTTTTTTCTTACCAGGCTTTCTCCGTAGACTTCTATTGGAAGACCAGCCTCTCTCTGGGCCTTCTCTGTCAGGGGCTCTGGCTCTCCGCTCATCTCTGGACTGCGTGGAGTCCTTTGGGCATCAGGTCGGGGCGAGTGCTGCTCTGCAGGGCTCTGGACAGCCTCCACAGGCCCGTCTTTCCTCTGGAGGGCTGGCAGCGGCCTCTCATCATAAGGTACACTGGTAACCTGACAGGACAAGATAATAACATTGGTATTTGAACTCCGGAATATAATATTTACAAACATTATCCAACTTTCAGTTTTTTTTAATTATATTTATAGGTGCTGCATATAGATTTCTTAACACACAATATAATACATTTCCCAGCGATCCCTTAGTTCAAAGGCTCAAAGAAAACTGATCTACACTTTCAAGCCAGAAAGGGATGTCCACACTTTTGAAAAATTGATCACCTCTAGCCTTGTTCTTTTCACTAACTTTCACCAGTATTTGATTACTCAACAGGTCGATCAGTCAACATCGCGATGACAATGAAAGTTTAACCCCATCTATACAAACGCAAGCTCCATCCAGTCAGCACTGTCTCCTGTGCCCAAGTGCCAACTGGCACCCTGCTGCCTCGTACAAGGCTCAAAGCGCTGCCTTGAGGCCAGGTTGGCAGCCGCAGGAGTCAGCCAACTGTTGCACGCTTTTAATTAAATAGTGAAACCCAAACCTACAGTAGGGCTAGTCTCAGTAGGTGGTGAGTAAAGCATAAAAGCCCCTGCTGGTCATAATCTCCCTATGTTCCAACACTACAGAAGCTTAAGGCAGTAGATGTGTTCCCAAGGTGCTGCAGTGGCCTAGATTATTTTACAACAATACAGGAATTTATGAATGCAGAACAAGCAACAGGTACAGCTATCTACAATTAGATCACAGACCATCCATGCACTTCAACAAATGAGTACTAGACAAGCTGTTATTGTTAAAGTGTCTGCAGGTGTTTGATAGTGAAGTGGCACTTACGTCTATATTGGGTACAGCAGCGGGGGTGCACGATGTGTCAGTATGGCTGCTTGGTTTTGGCGCAACAGTTCCTGCGTCTGACTCTTGGTTCTGAGGAGCGTTTGTTTTTTTCTCCTTCATGAACGTGTCTGTGGACACAAGCGGCTTGGTGGGGACTGAACGGTCACCTGGAGAGGGCTGAAGTGAGGGAGGATCATGGGCTGGGGATGAATCTGCTGCCTTTGTGATCTGGTGACATGGTAAGAGGACATAAGTTTAGGCTCATCTTGTCTAACACCTTGGACAGGAATATATGTTTTTTGTTCTTTTTTTGTTACTACACAGGTGAAGCATCGCCGTCAGTGGTTGGTGACTGACCATTTCCATGTCGAGCAGGTTGTGGACCTCCAGCTGCTGGTAGACGCTCCTCCTGTACTCCTCCATCAGCTCCTTCTTCTTCTTGGCCAAGTCATAGTCTTCTTTTTCAATGGCACATCGCTTCTCTACATCATATCGAGCCAAACGCTCCCCAACCTGAAAGAGCCCGCGACAAAACAGAGGTAAAGACAGTCCTGTAGTCCCACTGTGAGCCTACACTGGATGGCCTCATGATGTGTGGATTCATGTCGGTTTGTGCATTGATTAAAACTCTATTAGATGTTTACTATTTCTACCAAGCACTGCTGACAGTGTAAGCGATTATTGTCCACCATCTGTACTCATCTTGAAGGTGAGAGAAGAGCTTCTGCTGTTATATCTACTGCACGTAGAAACATAAATCACTATTCAGAAAGATAGAATTTGTACACTGTTTAAACTGTTTGGTCCTGGTCTTAAATACAATCCATCTACTCTGGTCTAGTTCTTGGTGTGGTGTTTTCTTAGAAGATTATTCAATTCTTAGAAGGTTATTATTATAACTTATTTTCATGCTTACTGGTATTAATAACATTGCACTCTCCAACTTAATTGCTGAGATCTGGGAATGCAGTGACATTACTAAAGAGGCCGTGGCAAGAAACATGAGCAGTCAGACGATCACACAGGTTCCAGAAAAAACCCCTGGTTAGTCAAACTTATTTGGGAGAGAAAACAAAGGTGAACAAGTTATTACCCAATCTATGAGGTCTAAACATCCACCACAGTTTATAGGTTGACTGGTTCAACTTTGACCTTCAGTACTAAAGTGCATAAATGCAGTTGTGCCGTTTTCCTGTGTAATGAGAGATTATTAACAACATTCCAGGTGCACTCACTTTCAGTTTTACCTCCAAATAAAGTGACTTAGTGACCGATAATGTGGCTAAATTGTCAGCTTGTATGCTCGTGTTTTTTTGCCGCCTCGGACCTCATTACACTGACCTCACTGTGCTCCCAGATATCAGCAATTACTGTGGTGACAGTACAGTGTTATCATAACCAACAGAAACTTCCAAAAACTACATAAATAAGACCCAAGTTGTAATTAACCAGAATTATCCTTAAAACCTAACTGGAGCTGGTTTGGGGATTGACTCTGCCCTGCCCAATAATACAGCCCTGGTGCCCCATAACAGTAAGTGTGCCACATGGTGAATCATTAAGATTTACAGGCTGGAAATTTGACAACAACTTCCAGTAAGTCAAACACGTAATGTCTTTGTGAGGAAATTCCATTAAGCTGAATTAAGTTGCTAACCAGGTGCCAAGCGACACAGTGTGAACATCAACGGCTTGTGATTCTTTACTCTCTTTTAAACAAAACCAAGTGGTGCTATAAACAGGGTAGCCGTTTCTCCAATTCATATTTAGGATCTCCAGCATTTAGTTATTTCTACTCGATAAGCCCCTCCACTTCCTCCAAGCCGGAAGGCCAATTCTCTGTCTTCAGTCCTATTCTTTCTCTGTCATGCGTTTTCTGATATCATGTAACATCAAAAACCACCCACTGACATCCTGAAGGTGCGATGACAAGGGATTTTCAGCATGGCTACGTTGGCAACTGCTTTGTTCACAATGCTAATATGCCATGCTCACAAGATGCTAGTGTGTATGTGTGTTATCTGGTTACAGAAAGGCTTGCGGTAGAGACACTACCGGAGGACAATCACCGCAGCTGTTGAGCTTATTAAGAATTCATGGTCAGCATGGTAACGCTGTATACAAAGGAGGTCAGTAACAGGAATCTGAACAATGTTTAACAACTACTGTTACAAACAGTGGTGAAATTGCAACGGATATCTGTTAAAAAAAAAAAAACAGCCGCACAAAGTTGAGATTTGCAAGAAAGAAAAATGTATATTGGTAACAGTGGCAGTGGGTGGATGGTGATAGCTGGACCTGAATTATTTCCCTTAAATGTATGGCTTATTCTTAGAAACACTATGTAAAGTATGAATATAACAGCCAACAGTTTCTGAAAGGAGTCCAGAACCGTAGTGGAAGACGTTTTCAGATCATCACCTAAGTAAAACATGGTACCCACTCTTCTTAAGAAATCATTTTCCAGGATTTTTTCTTGACAACACAGGACTGCACTCACTTACAGTCAAATAATTTAGGTGTAGGTCTACTATTTACATTGAACTGCAGTTTTATTCCTCCTTGTTAAATGATGCAGGTTGACGATGAAGTGTCTCAGGTTCATTACAGGTAACGTTAATGGGACACTCCGCATCTGCTCGCTTTGGTCGCACACTTGACAGTTCTCACCACAGCTGATTTTTCTGCTGCAGTCTCAGTGGAGCTGAGCTGCAGTCTCTTGTGAATTGACTACAGATTACTACAGTTTTAACCGTAACATTGACTACTCTATGCTAAAAAGATCACCACAGGTTCGTTCCACTTCATGCATGTGAACCCGCTTTGAAGTGTCCTACCAACAGGATACACTCCCAGGCTTACACAGACCATCTGAAAGAGGGGATAAAATAAAATTCAAATTTTCCAGGACAAGGATATTTGGTCATTTTATTTAATTTTCAAGTATTTCCATGACTGGAAAACTAGTCTCTAAATTTCCCAGGTTTTCCAGGGCGCGTGGGAACCCTGTAAAAGTCACAATACCACAGTGTAAAAACTATTCCACTACAAGTAAAGGTAAGTAAGAAAGAAAGTAAGTACAGAAGTAGTCTCAGCTATATGTCCTTAATTCATCAGAAGTTCTCATTATGTAGAATGGTCCTCTTCAATGTTTGCATTTATATTACATCTATATTATTATATTATATTGGATTATTATTATTGATATATTCATGTGTAAGAGAAGCATTTTAATGTTGTAGCTGGTCGAGTAAACAGCTGTAAATCTTAATGTATCTTAATCTACAAAGTAACTGTGACTGAAAAATGTAGTGAAGTAAAAAGGAAAATCTTTTAAAATGTAGTGGAGTAGAAAGTAAGTAGAAATTGTAAGAGTATTTGAGTAAATGTACTCTGTTACATTCCACCACTGGTCCAGAATGAGGTTGAAATCTGGGAATAGAGATCCCAGTATTTTCCTGGGAATTTTTACCAAAATCTACTCTACTTAATCTATTCTACTGTAGAACTGTAAATTCTTCCAGTACCCAGGGATATTTAGCATTGGTGTGCTAGTGTGTCTGGGTGTTGGCGTACTTCGCATTTGTACTGAAACAAAGACGCATTCTCCAAACCCCGTTAACACTGTAACTGTCGTGGCTAAATGCTGCAGTCCAACCTCAGATTATGGTAATATAACTGGAACCACTATTCAGCGGCAGCTCGTCCCTTTCTTTTCATGCAAAACGAACACTTTATAATCCAGCAGTGTAGGAAAATATTAAGTGTGAATAAACAGTGCCAAATTTGCAAAACAAAATTTTTCAGGTAGAACTACAGCGGGTAGAGCTGGCCAGCTCAAGGGAGCATAATGACTGGAAGAACGGGGGAAACATCTAGCCTGGCTCTGTCCAATTGATCACAATACACCTAAAAATACATCTACCAACACCTCTAAAGCTCACTAATTAAAACACATTTGTTTTATTTGAGCACTTTTAAATCTTTTGTTGGATATTTTTTTTCAGACTGTGATTCATTAAGACTCTTAAATGCGCTCACTGCAGAGAGAACACATCCTGGTATTTGTGGTGCATACTGCTCAAACGTGAGCAAATATTTGGTGTCAGTGTATTGAAGCCACACAGTCTGTTTCCCAGCAACCACAGTACCTTTTGCAGGTCTGCGATGGCCTGCTTCAGATTCTTGGCCTGCTCGTATTTCTCCTGCCGGACCATTTCCTGCTTCTTTTGGTCCAAGAGACGGATGATGTGTGCAACTTCGGGGTCCTGGTACATGTCGAAGGCCAGGTCGTCCAAGGGGGAGATGGATTCGCATTTTCTGGGTGCAAGACAAAGGATGCACACAAAGAAACATTTGAAACATGAAATAAAGAGAAACATTAAAACACACAACAACACTTGTTCTGTGAGGTCTGAGCTTGTTACACTTGTAAAACATATGGAAAACACAACTGCTGATTTAGTGCCTGAATTCATTAGAGATAATGCCAGTTTAAAATGTGTCATCATCCGTTAAATGGGCTCAATATTGTGCAATTCCTGATGAAAGGGGAAAAACACTGACTGACCCCCCCAAGGAGTGAGACCCTGAAGTGAAACGTCTCTTGGGGGTTGATATATTAAAAGAAAAAAACAATTTCGAAATGTGTTTTCCACTTTTCATGGGCGGCCACCTGCATTATCTTCAAATGCGAGTGACCTTGAATGCCTTATTGGTTGGCTTCCAGACGAAATGGCTTTGTTGAACAATGTTATTGTCACAAGACAAAGAAACCAGGGTTCAATGGCCTAGCCTCACCCCATGAAGGTCGTGTCCAAGGCAGCTTCCAGCTGGGTACTGTTGAGGTAGTGTTCGATCAGCTGCTCTCTGCTTGGCTGGGGGGAAACAGATGGACAAATTACGCACACGTGCATATATACTCTTGTATTACTGTGTTCAGGAAGACCTGACCATTGTCTTCTAATCCCATTAGCTTTAAGGTGATCCTCAACTTCAACCCTCACCTTAAAACTGACCAAAACACTGCCAGAATGACTTCACCAAAACTCCCTGGCCCTCACAATTGTACACACACCCCAAACCCAATCGTTAATCAACACCTCCAAGGTAAAGCCAAATATGTAGACCACTGCTCTCACCTGAAATGTGAAACAGTGGCCAATCATTACAAGAACAGGAAACTGTCTGTTGATGACATCATTAATGCAGAACTTTATGAGCAACAGCATTCAATATGAAGAAGGACAAACTTCCTGTTAGCCAGCAATAAGTAGGAACAAGGACAATATTGTACACTTTGATTATTATTATACAGCATGTAGTTATTCTCCCTGAAATGAGAAGCTAAATTATAGGCCAAATGTGTTTTGATGGATTGATATGTTACAAACCTATTTGAAAGTGTTACACCATCTTTATTTGTCACTGACAGACAGAAATTCAGATAGTATTGGTTTTAAATGTCTTGTCTCTGTCTCTGAGATTTCTGCCACCACGCCAATACAATACAACTGATGGAATTTAGTTGGCACAGGTAATAGATTGTTTTCAGTATCAGTTAATCTGTTGATCATTTTCTGGATTAGTCGATTAGTGGTTTGTGTCCATAAATTGTCCGAAAATGGTGAAAAATCATGACCGCTGTTTCTCTAGGCCCAATTGAGGTACTCAAATGTCGTGTTTTGTCCGTAACCCAAAAATATTCAGTTTACTGTCATATAGAACTAAAGAAACAAGTAATATATTCACACTGGAGAGGCTAAAACCAGAGAATGCAGGCATTTTCTCTTAAAAAATGACTCACTAAGATTAATCAATTGTCAAAATGGTTGATGATTAATTAAATAGTTGACAACTAATTGGTTAATTGGCCAACTGACTAAATGGTGCAGCTCTAATGAAAGAGAATTGAAAAATTAGGTTTAAATTCTCAATCGCAACATGTGTTTCCAGAAACAGTGTACCTTGTTGCTCTGGAAAAATCCTCAGGTGTTGAACAGTTAACTGCTACTATTTCAAAACAAAGGAATACTCCCAAAGAAAAAAGGTGACAGTGTGTTCTGTAAATTATTCAGAAGGACAGGGCATCTCCATGAAAGAGACTGCTAGAAACCCAGTGAAAGTCTCTGTGTCTGTGAACAAGGAAAGCAAAAAAAACAGTGGAGCTCAACAAACTATAATAAAACCTGAAAATAAACGTGTAAATAATAACAAAAACACGTCTGAGGATTATCCTTTCAATTCAAGGGATCATAAATGACTTGCTTAATGAGAGTGGGAGAGCAGGAACACATTTTGACATGTCACAGTATGAAAAGCAAAGATGTAAATAATAAAATGAATGATGTAACTGCTTCAGTTTCAAGATCCTGCTATTGTGCATGCTGTCTCACTGTCAGGCCGTCATGACTTACTGGGACACACAGAGCGTTTTTACACCTGTGCTGTTCCTATTACAAAAAGTCAAAATGTCTGCTCTTATTAATGCCTTTTTCACTGCTATTCATGGTAGTAAAATGTGAATACCACAAAAATAAATAAACAGTTAGAGTAAGCTCAAGAAAAGCTTGTGTTTTCTCAGCATTGTGTAAAGTCCGGAGACATCTCAAAGACAGATCTCTCAAAACCTGCATGGCTAGATAGCCCTAAAAGTTCCCGAGAAGATGTGTTTTTTCTTCACAATTTGAATGACCCGGGACACCATGATAGCTCACCTGGTAGAGCTGGCGCCCCATTTACCAAGACTCCTTGCTGCAGCAGCCATGGGTTTGGACCTGTGACCCTTTGCTGCGTGTCCTCCCCTCTCTCTCCCCCCTTTCCTGTCACTCTTCAGCTGTCACTATTGATTTAAGGCAATAAAAGCCTCCAAAAAAATGTAAAAAACCCAACACAATTTGTAAGAACTGACACTTAAATAAGCCTTCTCACTGTATCCACACCACAGTCTCCCTCCACAGGACAAACACAACTTCCACACACGGAACACATATAAGAGAACAAGATCCAACCGACCCTCCAAGCAAGATCACCGCTGCAGTGGAGGTGCTCAGAGTCGGATTAGTGGAGCAACAATGCACAGCCTGTTCATTGGAATCTGTGCGAGTGTGTGTCCGTGTCTTTCCATGTCTCTGTGTCTGTGTGTGTGTGTTTTAAGGTGCTCTCTCTCTTCCAGGACCTGTCCATCTGCAGGACTATCTGATTACACTGGCAAACTAAAGGCCTCCTGTGTGATTACATACTGTCCCCCCTTTGTGTCTCATTACTACATTCCTGACACATATACACAAACCTACACACACACACACACACACTATTCGGGTTAACACGTGTGCATATAGACATGCTTATACAGTATCTTTGGATCAGTGACTTTGTATAAATACTGTATATAACATGTATGCAATGTATCTATTACTTAATATAGCTATATAAGCCAGTATATCCTCTCCATGTCATTTTCTAATACAACAACGCCATCAAATACTGCCTCAAAGGGTACAAATAAGTTAAATCAACAACTCTCTGACATAGTCTCAGCTCATTTTAAGCTTCACATTATTCAGGGCCACTGTACTCAATTTGCATTATATCATGTAGGTATTATTTGTGTGTCCTCATATGGACAGGTAATACAAATATATATATATATATATATATGTAAACTGTATATGATATAAGATATGTCAGGAAGACTTTGACCTGCCAAAAGTTCACTGTCACAGTGCAACATCAGTGGATGGATGAGGAAACGTCAATCAGCCCTATTCTAAGTGACTGATGACAGAGCAATGTCTCACAAAATCACAGCACAACATCGCCATCTACTGCTGTGCAGATGTAAGTTCAGTGATGGGTGACAGGTGAAGGAGAGTGCTCACTTACAATTGTGTTAAAAGCATTCCCATCCAAAGAATCTCCCAGAACATTAATGGCAACCAAAGAAACCTGAAATCACAAACAGATGTTGGTGCGGTGGTTGAATGAAACATAACTGCATGAGAAAATCAAAAATCAATGCATGTGATAAATGAGTGAGTGCTGGGTGGTTAATAGCGGAACTATTTTACTGCCGTTTAAAGCATAAAGCTGGTGATGTTCTATATCTGCATTTTCATCGTCCACAAATCATATGAAAAGACCAAAACTAACAACAAAGTAATGACTGTGTAGTCAAAGCTTAACTTATTCCTCTGTGCCAGAGAGCTTCACTGTTGTCCAAAAATACCTAAATAAGCCACACTGTTGCACTAGGTGACCCACACTTTAGTTACTCCTGTTTGTTTAATGTGCCCAGCATTTTCAGAAAATTATTTTGCCTGATTAAAAATCAACCTATATATCTCTGACCTGTTTTTAAAGATTTCAATCTTCAGTAGGCACAAATGGAGCTTGGGGCAGAGTGTCATAGACAAGGGAGGGAAGTACTTCATGGTCTTTTCATGGGATTTGTAGGAATTAAGAATAAAGAGTAAAATCAGTCTTATCCACTTGAGTTCAAAAAAAGGAGGTTTCAAAGACTTCGAGATTCAAGCTACAAGATGCGTGGGGGGGAGATGTGTGGGGGTGTGTTTAAAAAATAGACCTGCACCTATTATATCACATTCATTGCTGGTTATTTTAAAAGAAGCCACACAGTTTGAAGAACTATCTACATGAGATATACTGTAATCCTTCTCAAATGACCCTAAAACTGTTTATTTTCAGGCACATTTACACTAGTCTTTAAAATGTAAACTTTAAATGATCTCAAACACTAATGTTTAAAAGACAGTGTTTCTAGAACAGCTGTTAATGATCTGATGTCTTTTAAACAATGTAACCTAACTCGTCCACATAAACCGAGCGGCTCACAGTTTGGATCAATCTTCTGTACCAGGCAAAAGTTCTTGGCAGTGAAATAGTGGTGTAGGTGCATCGCTCCCATCTAACGGAGTACCTGATTGTAGTTATTGTAACGGTTGACATGGTTCCTGTGGAAGGTTATTCTCAGGTACGTTCCGATGGCGTCTACGTGCACCGACTTCAGCTCCCGAGCTTTGAAGCCTGTCTTCTCGTTGTCCGACAAAGACACGTACCTGTGGTGAAAGTACAGTGTTGCTGACATACAGAAGACTAAAATGCATGATATACTGTACACATTATTTATCTATATGGAGTGATTCATACTAGGTGTTTAGTAGCAGTGAGCAGCACCTGTGCAGCACATGGGGACCTGTTCCAGTTGTTAGCCAGTGCCTTGAGCAAGGGCAATGACATATCATTGCTAACGTGCACGGATTTTGGGCCGAGCACACTCCCCTCAGGGACCCTGCAACTTATGGCCTTAAGAACAGAAACCATCCCATCAACATCTGGTAAAATGCTAAAACGTAGACTACTGAATGCCCTTTGGAGATCCAATATGACTACCATAGAGCTTCCCTTCATGCTACGGTCAGTTAGACACAAAATCAAAACCAGATCAAAGGAACAGAGCGGAGTGTCTAGGGAGCATCATTAGCAGGTGCCTGTCCTCACCAGAACCAGAACTGCCGACAGTATTGGTCACTTGATCACCTGAACAACAAAAACAACCTACGTTTATGTTTGTGCAGTTGCGTATAAGAAAATGTCAAAACCAAGCCTGGCCGAGTCTGCAGTCTCACCCAAGTCTGCGAAGCTGCCCAGGGAACCCTGGGCTGCCGGTTTCAGGAAGGGTGTCTCCAATATGGAACTCCACCTTGGCTGGGATCAGGTACTGGTGGGCTAACAGCTGCAGCTTCCTCACCCTACTTCTCTCCACCAGCTGGAGGGTGATGTGCTGAGGGTAGGAGCACAGCCTGCAGGAATATTTGATTCACACAACAATGAGTTAAAGAAAACTGCCATTCATAAAGGAATGAATTGCTTTTGCATAGCATAATGTTGCCATGAATGAATGTGACATGCGTTTGTGTTAATGTACCTGCTGGATCTCCAGCCACTGACTGTGGGTGCATGGACCATGAGCTCCTTGGCACTGAAGTTGTCCTCATGACTTGAAGAGTTGACCACAATGAATCCTATCTTTCTGGGCATCCCTCCGATGGAAACTGATCCCAAAGAACACAATTTATCACATTTAATATTTGAAAGAGCAGAAACAAATTCAATTAGTGACTCTGATAAATGTAAAGATGATGAGATCTGGACATATGCATCTTATACTGACATAATGTGTCTATAAAGTACACCAAGTACATTCAGTGTAAGATTTTCAGTCCAGTTGAATTACTTGTATTTAGATTGTTCCATATTTAATTTAACCAATTTTAGACTTTTTCTTTAAGCATTGCTCTTGTATGGGGGCGCCTATTCCACATTTGACAACTTTGACTTTTGAAAAAAAAAAGAAAAAATAGTCCTTACCTAAATAGTAGTTAATTCCTTCGTAGAAATAAATGTGTATATCTCTCAAGGTAAAGTAATTAAAAAAGAAGTATAGCTTAGGTGTCTCAGGTATTACCACTAGTGCTGAAAACTGTACCCAACCCTGAATAAACTCGAGAGGACTGCCAAAACACTTTGTCCATCTGTCCAGCTAAACCACTTACAACCCAACGCAATATTGAATATTTAATAGTACAGTCAAAACTGTTTAATGTCACTACACATGTGACCAAATGATGCTCAACAAACTTGTCAGCAATTAGGCAGTAATTACTAAAGAACAGAATAGGAACAACATATTTTATAAATTCAGCAGAACAGAACTATTAAACAACCTTTGGTTATGTAGCAGTCAGTCTGCACTTTATTCATCATTTATATGTAACTTAGTGAATGTGCGTCAGTAGCTGTAAGTACGGATGCAAGAGGCTTAAAGATTTGTTGAGGGGTTTATCTCATCACATAAAACAGAAAAAATGAAAAGGCCAGTTTACAGCATGAAGTTTGGCGTGTGGTTCTCTTTAGGTAAAATAATAATACCCCCCCTTGGGTAGGACAGTCATTCTTGCTGACTGGCACATGCTGCGCGGGGGGCATTAGCTAGCTAACTGTGAACTACTCAATCAGCCAACATGGCTAGTCTTACACTGGCTGTATTATAAAGGTATTTTGACCGGCTAAAATCCCACAAAGGTGCTGACAACTGTCATTCTTTATGTCCTACCTTCTGTTGTTATACATTTCACAGTAAATATAAGTTTTCCTGCGTGTATTTCAAAGAAATCTTACCACAAACATCACCGTAATGTTGACAGCTCGTACTCCCATCGCATCTCCATAACCACCGCTGACAACAACCAGCGCGGACATGCGCAGTGCCAGGAGTGTCGCTAGTCGCAATGGATTGTGGTCAATGTAGTTTTATACACGTGTAACTCGTTTTTCACTTCAGCAGTTATTAGTTGAGTCCAAATTTAACGCCTTTGGCTGTATTATGTATTCTGCCTCAATCTTAAGACGATGGTCATATCGATAAACATTCAAAATACATTTTATAATGTGTTTTTAACTTCCTTCCGGTCATCGGGCGGAGCGGGGACTACATCGACTTCAGGAAGTCAATCCTTCGGCTCCAAAATAAAGGCACGGTATATAGCGGTGACATCAAACTCGTTAGCTCTTATAATATTGCAGCATATATAATACTCGTGATATAAATGTTAGACTAAATAAATAAATAAATAAATACCACAAGTTAATAAGAGATGCACCGAGCTCACAATTCTTTAATACTTGACGTTTTAAAAGAAGTAATAATCCTTCTTAATACATGAGTTATTTAAGTCATGTTTTGATTATAACTATTCGGTATATTGACGCAAACATGCACATTTACCACGCACAAATCTATATGACCAGAACATTTCAATTTATTTTGAAATATTTAAACGGATATCGTGTATTTTATTGTCTGAGCTACTTTGACAAGAGTACTAGCAGCATGGATGACATGGAGAAATGGCCAGAAATAGAGAAAGCAGCGACAGGGAAGAGACGTGAACTGGTTTTACAGGGTCCAGCTGTGGACGAGAGAATCTCCTCTAATGGAGGACTCTCCTCTGATATCTACTCCCTCACACTGCTGAATTATCTGGAGGTCAGCCAGTGCCCGAGTCTGACAGAGATCCACGAGGACATCCAGCATCTGACAAACCTCCAAAGCCTCATCCTGTGCAGGAACAAGCTCGCCTCCATCCCGAATGTCGTCGGCAACCTCAAGTCCCTGAAGGTCCTGGACCTTTCAGTCAACAACCTCAGGGTTTTGCCAGAGGGAATCACTCAGTTAAAGGAGCTCAACACTCTCAACGTGAGCTGTAACAGCCTGGAGGTCCTGCCAGAGGGACTGAGCCGGTGCACCAAGCTCTCCACCATCAACATCTCCAAGAACCGCATCACCGGTTTCCCCGCTGATTTCTACTCCGAGAAGCTGGATCTCCTCAGCTCCCTGGTCGCCTCTGACAACTCCATCGACCAGCTGAGTGGAGATGTTCACAAGCTAGCTGCTCTCAAGGTGGGCCGGACCTCACTAACCAATACGACAGCATTTAAAAATGAGTTTGAGTTGTGGTTCACCCGTATAACTTACAGTACGTATAACAATACATTCCATATCCCAAGCAGCTCTCTTATACATATCATGTCGTCTTGTGGTGGTGATTTTCTTCATTAAAAAATGCTTCTGGGTGGATCAAATATGCTCCGAATTTAACCACTAACTATCACTATTTTTGGTGTATATTTTAAATTATAGTAAGCGAGGTTTACATTTGCAGATGGGGCATTGCATCACTAAAATGTCATGTTTTCAAACGGAGTTTGGCGGGTAACCTCCACACAACCAGCTTAAATGCAATATACTCTTTTCTGTTGTTGTTTTCCTCTTGCATAGCACTTAAAACTGGGCATAGCTGATGCTCTTTGCCAACTCATGCCCTTGGCTTTGTCTTCCCAGGTGCTGGATCTCTCCAACAACAAGCTGAGGGAGATTCCCTCCGATCTGAGCGACTGCCCCAAGCTAAAAGAGATCAACTTCAAAGGCAACAAGTTGAACGACAAACGTCTGGAGAAGATGGTCAACGGCTGCCAGACCAAGTCCATCCTCGACTACCTCAGAGGAAAAGGGAAACAGGGAGAGGATGGAGGTAACGCGGAGGGGGGGCGCAATGCAGACAAGGGGAAAAGGCAGCAGCAGAGGAAGAAGAAGGAGAAGGTGGCAGACGAACAGGATGAGATGGAGGAGCTGAACAAGATGGTGGTGAGAGTTCTCCATGTTTCGGATGCCCCTACAGCACTGGAAGTCACAGTGAGTGCAGAGGTGAAAGATGTTCGGCCGTACTTGGTGTGCTGCGTGGTCCGAGGCATGAACCTAAAGTCTGGGAATGCTCTCAAACGGTTCCTGGTGGCTCAGGTAAGGTCAATCCCCTCACGAGGTGGCATACATCGGTGCGCAAGTGTGCAGTTTTGTCACCGAAAAACACTCACCTGTTTGTTTTTCTAGACAAAGCTTCACGACGACCTGTGCGGTAAAAGGACCACCGCAACCATCGCAACTCATGATGTGCAGCTTCTCAAAGCTCCTCTGATTTATGATGTTAAACCACCTACCCAGCTGAAGGTATGCTAACGCAGGACGGTTGGCTCTTTTTTTTCAGATTTCAATCCACTTCTTAAGTCAGCCAGACGTTAAAAAATCTATCATTTGCATTAATCAAATCAAATGATAATAAAATGAAATCAGTTTGAAACGTCTGAATTTCACATAAGAACACAATGTTTGTCAGATTGTGCCACTGGGCCGGAAGGAGATGACGGCCATCGAGCTGATAAGACACCTTCAGCTGGAGGCTGACGAGCTGAGGAAGCAGAAGAAGAGGCAGAACGTCACTGGTCTCCACAAGTCAGTACAACTCATGGTGCTTTGGAAAGATCCCCAGTAGTTATCTGCTGGACTATCTGCATAACCTGGTTGCTGTTAGGTTTGAACACATGAGGGCAGTATAAGTCTGTTGGACCACAGTATCTGCAGGTACTTGTGATCAGTGCCTGACAAAAAGAAGAAGCAGAAAAAATAGGATTTAAAGATTATTGATGTGTATTAATGGCATATTTAAATAGTTGATTATGATAACTGACATGATTGACTTCTAAAATCATCAATACCACTACTGTAATTAATGCACGGACAAAACAACGCACACCAAATGAAACCTACAATCATTTTTCAAGTTAACATCACCTGCTATGCATCCATTACACTTGCTTTAAAGACTTCTATAATGTTTTCTCTCAACTATTCTATTATTTTACAGGTACCTGCAAATTCTGCAGGGAAAGGCCCTCTATCCCTGCCTAGTGGATGCAGAGGGACACGTGATCTCATTCCCACCTATTACCAACAGCGAGAAAACCAAGGTGTGTGTCTATTTTCATCCTGGTAAACATAACTGTGTCCTCCCATACGAGAGGATTCCATATTAAATGCTGTCATACACTGGGCATTGATGCTGGAAGAAAAAAAAAACCCAATAACACACTGACATACATCTTATTGTTTGTGCCTCATTGTCTTATTGTAGCCCACACTTTGGTCTCTGTGTCTTGTCATGGGCAGAATTATATAATCTGAGCTGATTGTACTTTACAGATCAAAAAGACGACCAAAGAGTTGTTCTTGGAGGTGACGAGTGGAACCAGCCTGCAGACATGTAAAGATGTTATGGACGCTCTGATTGTAGTAAGTTTTCTCTCTCTTTTCTTTCTTCTTTTTTCTATACTAACTGCTAATGACGTTTAGCATGCAGTCCATACTGTATACAATTAGTATATAACCTTTATGTCCACTGCCTCCCTCTTTCTCCCCCTCTGTTTTCCTGTTTTGGATTTGTTTGACCTTTTGAGTGTTTATTTTGAAACGTCAGGAGTTTTCATCTAGGAGATAATTGGTAGATTATTTTCTTATACTGTAGATTTAGTGTCGTAGTTTCTGTGCTGCAGTTGTACACAATCAGCAGTAACAAATCACACACAGGCATTTAAAGGGCATTTCCTGTTTCGTCACAGAAAATGGCAGAGTTGAACAAGTTCACGGCAGAGCATCAGGAGGAGGCGGGGTCAGATGGCGAAGGGGACGGCCCACAAGAGCCGGCCGCCAGCCGTGAGACCTCCAGCGAACTGATCATCCAGCAGGTCCGAACATTGGACCAGGACGGGAACCTGAAGGTTGTCTACCCGTCAAAAACCGACCTCTCCAACGACATCAGCAACTTGAACGTCATTTGGTAGTGGTGACGCGGATAACCTCTGATGTTTACACTCACGTGGTACATGAAGTCATTTTAACAGATTCACATTGTGGGGCATTAAAGCTTTTGACAACACGCAACAAAATTACATCCCTTTACTTCAGGGAGCGCAGAAAATCTGATCCTGTCGGATTTTTTTTGTGACTAAAACAAAATCCAGCAGATGCTTGACTTTTAGTAATAATTGTTGCCTGTTGAAGAATGTTAACATTTCTGATTAATGTACAGCTTTTTGAACCACATGTAGTAATACTTTAATAAATCTCTTTGCCACTTACTGACAGCATGATCAACATGGCATACTGTATGTGAAAAGATCCTTATTTTTGTATTATTTACAAACTTTCCTGTGGGTAAAATGAATCTTGTTTAACTGACATTAACTTAAACTCGGACTGGTCTACTTATCTGTAGCACTGGATGATTTGTATGACTATTTATCAACTTAAAGTATTGGCATTTTCCCTTTAAGCAGCAGCAAATAATTATGAATTACACTTAGATTTACTCTTGTTTTCATTCATTTTATTTTTGGTTCAGTATGTTTTACATTTCTCTAGCCAGTGGACAAAATGTCAAACTGACAAATTTTAATTCAATGCATCTTTATTGTGGTAGGACTGAAATCTCAGCGTGCTGACAGGGATTGCTTTGGAAGGACCCCAGGATCTGCAAAAGAACAGAAAATATTCAGTTCAGACAAATAATTTAAGCGACTGGTAGCATAAACATGATGGCTTTTTAATCTTACTTACATATGCATGTGTACGCCACCTCCAGGTACTTGTAAGTGCCGCCACAGGGGTCCCCAAACACAGAGTTGCTCGCTTTGATAGTACAGCTGTTTTTCCCATTACAGCTGTGGAGGCACATGAGTGAATACAAGCTTGAATGCGCCTCAGAGCATATGAAATATTATGTGATTGTAAAAAAGGTGAATTAACACTTTCCAGTCTGTGTTATAACTGTTTACTTTCTTCCTAATTTACTAATTTATCTGCAAATTATAGCAAATTGGTCTCTTGAAGTTTGGATTTATTCCTTATATTTAACAAACTGTACCTGTCAGCAACTTTGCTAGTGGGGTGTGAGCAGTAGACATTCTCAGTCTGAGAGGCAGGCCGTTTGTAAGAGCATGTTGTCTGGTCTCGACGTCCGTAGTCTGCACCATAGACAAATATAACCTGCCCTACATCTGCCAGTAAGAGGAGAAAAACATTGGCAACGCTGAGAGTACAAAAATGTAGTTGAAAGGCAGGTGTCCAAAAGGGCAACTAGTAAAATATTCACTGTTTAGGTGCAATGAAAATGTAATCATGCTCATGTTTATCACATTAATCCTCCATAAAAGCAAAAGAAAAAGTAATCTTACCACAAAACAAATGTGCCAAAGACTGCTCACATGTAACCAGGCGAACTGTCAAAGCAACATGAATAAATTGGATTAGATAATCACACTATAAAAAAACTTGCAGCTTTGTTTCACTAGCAGTTTCATGCAGATATGTGACTTACTTGCTGGGAAACAGGTGTACTTGGTTTCCAGGTATTTGTAGATGCCAGGGCAGGGATCAGAGGTATGGACAACATTTCTGTTTATCTCACACAGCTTCTTGCCATTACACCTGTAGGGAATCCACGAATAACATGTTTTTTTAGCACAAAGTAAAAGCACACTAAAACTAAAATAGTGTCAATTAAATACTATAGTAACTTGGACTAATATCAGAGACTTTACTATTTAGTTATAAAACCTGGACTCAAGTGTGCGAATTACAACTTGTTTTAATGTAGAGTATAATGTCATTGTTCATTTCCCTGCACTATGTAGTGTTTTGTTCTATGACTCTTAATATTACATGTAATATATACACCTTTTCTTGAGGATGTCCACTGTACCCTCTAGAGAGCACTCTGTATTGGCAAGCTGCTGTTGAGGTCTGCCCTCATCGCAGGTCTCATTGTCTGCACGACCATACAGTGCTGCCTGCACACTGATCACTCCCATATCTGATACACACCAAGGGGGAATTAAAAAATTAGACCATGAGAAAAGTGCTTTTTGGTAGACACTGTATTCTTTTTTTCTGATAGGCCATGTGGTGCAACCTGCCACAGTGTCTTTTCTGGTTGCTTAAGTTCAAATATGTTCAAACACAAGCTGATCAAACACCACAGAGAGCCAACAATCTGCAGGTTTTCATTACAGCCAAAGACTCCACCCGCTGACCGTCACTCCTGTAGGAGGAAGCGGGGGTGAACTAATCAATGACATCGCCTGCTGAGGTGAGTGGTTGAAATGAAAACCTGCAGAATGTTGTTTCATCATTGGCCATCCCCTTAAAATGTGTAATCCCCAAAATATTCTAATGCCTCAACACTGGTTGAGTCAGTTTGTTAAGTTCTTCAAACTTAAATGGACCACTCATTATGGACACAAAGACTTAAGAGAGTTCAGACATACCGCAGCTCAAGTGCTGAACATTGGAGCTGCTGTCACAGGTGATGACTTTGTCTGTGGAAACAACTAAAATAACAGATATAAAAGTATAAGTTGAAGTGTGTTCAAGCCACATACATGCAGAAAATACTCATATTCGGATACTTACCTTCTCTCATGAGCAAACACGTTGCTGCCAGCACTGGAAAAGAAACATCAAGTGTGGTTCATTTTGTTACTCATCATTTAATTGTACATAAAATCATAAATAATCATAAGTCATACACTACTAAGTTGCAGCCCAGTCAGTTTTCTTTATGATAGTCAGTGAAGTTTTACAAAAATTAATCAGGCATGACTCTCTAGATCAGAAGAAGAAAAGTCTGAAACAATTTTCTCTCTGATTATACTGAGTAAAGGAAATATTTTCATCCATATATATATATCTTTTTTTAACTTCAGGGTAAAACTACAAAAGACGAATTAGAGTCCTGTAACCTAAATAGCTTAAACTAAGAAGATTATATTAAGTCTGATCTTTGAAAAAATGTATGTGTTGTATGACATTATATAGCATTAAAGGAACAATCTTTGTCTGTATCGTCTGTATCCCCTCAGCCCGAAGCTCATCAGATATGTCACAACCAATTTCTTTAGTGATAAGGATAGAGGAGGTTTGCTGTGTAAACAGATGTATGAACTGTGAAGCAATTATAGAAATGTTGGAAGGTTAATAAGTCAAACTGAAAAAAATATAATTTTAAATGAGCCCTTCATCTAATTGAAAATAGTTCAAATTGTTCTTATGGCAGATAGTAGTGAGATATCTGTTACTCCCAGGTCCCCCTTTATGTATCTGACAATTCTAACCTGTTCTAAGAACAATATATGCATTGTGTCGACTTTAACAGCAGGGCAGACAAGGACGTATTTGCTACTGCTAACTGTCTCAGAAGAAGTACTGCCAGAACTATAGGGGTTATTTTTGGATGATATATAAAGTATATATAACTTATTATATATTACTTCATTCCCAATTTTTTCTGAACCCACATAATTATTGTTCTAGCTTCCCGTCAGTTATGTACTCACACAGTGTGGTGCTGAGTCTGAAGTGGAGCATGGTTTTTAGAAGATCCAGTCGGAGGTCAACAGTGGAGCTGATGTCAGGAACAAACACACCTGTATTTATACTGCTGCATCAAGAACTGTGTTTACCTCATAAGAACTTGCACAATTCACCCCATCTGGGGAACACACAATTAAAACGAGAATGTGTGACGCTGATGAGAGGGAACAATGACTTATTACATGTTGACCACGATGATGAACAATGATGGTATTTACAAAGCCATCACTCGTTTGGTGATCTGTCATCCTCCTGTTCAGAGATATTTGAGACAACAAATAGACTCATTCATGTCTGTTTCAAATCACCAGTCCTGTTTCTCACATTTCCTTCCTCGAAGGAGTGCTCCCTGCCAGAAAGGAAGTGTCTTTGAGATGGACATACCCTGCAGAATCTTGTCCTGAGCAGCTAGTATTAGTTCTTTAGATAATGTGGTTGTGTGACTTTTTGGTCTTCTTATTGTTTGTCTGTACCCTCCTCACAGCACCATATCTTCGGTTTGCAATATAAGTCTTTGAAATTAAGCAGTGGCTCTTTTTATAAAGCAGATGGTGGAACTTCTTTGAGACATAACCAGTTCTACCATTGTCTGGGTGCCTAAAAAAAAAGCAGGGCTGTTGCAATGTAGTTTTTATCTGTGGACTTCCTGGAACAAGCACCTATTGTTACGTTTTGTCTCTGGACTTTCCAGGAACACCAGACACTGAGAGTCACTGCAGTGGAGATTAACCAGAATCTGATCTCATGAAGCTTTGTTGGTGCACATTTCTTCAGATTTTTGTTAAATAATTATCAACATGATAGCAAAATAACAAAAACTTGATCACAAACTGAAAAGACACATGCTGCTGTTGTATTTCATTTATTGCATGCATGTTGTAATCTCATTGTGATTTCATTTCACAGACTCCTCTGGAGTGCTCTTGGGATCTGCAAAAACATGAAAGATTCACTTTAGATTAATATTTAAGTGACTTAAGTGACTGGTTGTGTCACTGCAGGATGAATAACAAATGCTTCATCAGCATAGCTACTTAATAAAAATAAAAACAATGTTAAATTTGGGGATTTTTATCACTGCAAAGTTGTTTAAGCAGTTACATGGCTATATCTCTGCTTCACTGCGTTTCACCACCCCATGCTGTATTCCACTTCATGTTTTCCTTTGTACGTTTGGACCACAGATTAGCTTCTGTAGGGAGAAACAGGGCCTTCAAGCTACTTACATTCACATATGTAAGCCACGTCCAGGTACTTGTAAGTGCCGACACAGGGGTCTCCAAACACTGAGTTGCTTGCTTCAACAATACAGCTGTTTTTCCCATTACAGCTGTGAAGGCAGAGCAACTAGTGAGAGTCAGAGTGAATACAGGCATGGAGCATATAAAATCTGTGTTTTTTTCAACACAAGCGAAAGTGGATGGCATCACAAATTTGCAGTTACTACTGTACTGCAGTTAGCCTGAGGTACAACTTGACAAGGAGTGACTGACTGTACCTTTCAGAAACGTGGCTGGTTGGACGTGAACAGTCAGTGTTTCGGATTTTAGAGGAAGACAGTTGGTAAGAGCATGTGGTCTGGTCGTGGCGTCCATAATCAGCAACGTACACATTTATAACCAGCCCTTCATCTAGCAGAAAGAGGACGAGGAGTTGGAAGCAGTGCTTATGCATAAGTGTCATGAAAATATGATAATGCTGTTTTTACATACAAAAAAAAATGTTTTTACCACAATGCAGGTGTGCCAGAGAGTGTTCACATGTCACTTGGTGAGCTGTGAAAATAACATTAATCACATCAAACATGCATTTCTACCCTCTAACACTTCACATTTCAGCCCTAGAGGTGATTGTGAGAGGAAAATCACACACAGAATCCCCAATCAATGTGAAACCATTAAAACAATTGGACATACAGGCAAAAAACCATAAGACAAATATCTGTAAAAAAACAAACATGTGACTGACTTGCTGGAAAGCAGCTGTACTGGGTCTGCAGATATTTGTAGGTGCCCCTGCAGGGATCAGATCCTCCGAAACCATTTGCATTTAGTTCACACACCCTTTTTCCATCACACCTACAGAGAGAAGATAAAGAGTGTGATTCAAACAGAATCACAACAAAGCTGACATACACTGGCCTCGGTTAATGTAAGACACTAGACCTTTTCTCAATCTGTGATGAGTTAGTCATCATTTTCATATCAAAGCTGAATAATAATACATTTGTACTACTTGTTTTGTAGCCTGGTTAAATTTTTCTTGCTTTATATTTGACTAATGTTCGCCTCTCATCTGTTCCCTGTGACTCTTGAGAACGCTACATCCAAACAAAAGTGGAGATGTGCGACATCCTCAAAGAGAATCTCATCATTTTTATTAAAGTGAAAAAACATGTATTTCTCAAAACTGGTAAGATTAATCCTCTTGCTACCTAATACATTCAGCCCCAAAGAGCCTCCCTGACACCTCGCATCAAATGTCCCATTTCCACTGGAAAGCATCCTGGGAGCCTACGTCTCTATGGCATTGCACTAAACTGAACATATGTGGTCACACAGCAACCTGAGAAAAAAGCCCAATTTACAAAGGGTCTACCTTCTCTTGAGCAGAGCCAAAGTGTCTGTCAGAGAGCAGTCTGTTGTAGAAGTTTTGTATGAAGGTTGTCCTTCACTGCAGGTCACACTGTCTGCACGTCCGTACAGTGCTGTTTCAACACTAATCACTCCACTGTTACATAAAGAGGGGCAAATCAGGGAGAAAAAGACAGAGTTGAAGAAGAAATAAATTTTTGAGGGACGAAAAGATCATCTTTATTTACAATCATCATTTATTTAACTACAGAAGCAACTCTAATGGATTTCATCAAAGTAATCCTTTATCAAGTATTACTGTTTTTGTCAATCACTACCTATGGCTACTACTAAAAAAAGATATCTGATCAACTGATTCTGTAAAAATACTGACTACATTTGTATTCCATAAAAAACAAGTTTTTGTTTTTTCTTTTCCTGGTTGAGTCAGATGACAAAAACCTTTACAACCAATCAACTCTTTAGTGTCGCCCAAATAAAAGTAAGCACTGCTGTGGACAGAAAGTTTTAGGAAATAGTCATACCACAGCTCAGTCGATGAACATGTTTGCCTTCACAGGTGGTAACTGTCTCTGTGGGGACACCTAAAAACAGATATGGAGGTATAAGTTTAAGCACATTATTTAAAAATGTATTCAAGCATCCTCTTACCATACACACACACACACACACACACAGAGATATTTACCTGCACTTGCAAGCAGACATGTAGCTGCTAGCACTAAAAAAGAAACAGCACTGTTAGAGTGTTATCCAAACTCAAAAACAGAAGACCGAACAAGTTTTAAATTAATTATACTGTGCCCTAAAACCATGGAGAGATATAAAGACATGCATTGGCTTGTTTAGCAAGACAAATAAAAATTGACAAAATAACATCTAACATTTCCTCATTAATAACCACCTATCTTTGTATTAATATAAGTATACTCACAGAGTGCGGTGCTGAAGCAAAGCATGGTTTTAAAAGACACTGTGGTATGTTACCAGTGAGACTGATGGTGGGAACACACACACTCAGTATTTATTCACTTCAGATCTAGGGCAGTCTGTGTCTTTTATGCAAACCTGACTCCAGTGGCTTCTATTCAACTGGCTATAATTTCCAGAATGAGAATAACATGACAATTGTTAAAGGAAATTGTGTTATTTACATACAGCTTAATGTAAACGTGTTTATCTTAATCAAAGAAAGCATTATTGATTATGGCAACACATGGTGAGAGCCAAGGGCATTTTGTTGTGCAGAGCCTGGGAAGTTTGGTGATAAACACGTTGTGTCACGGGGGAAGAGACAGTGAAAGTCTTTTTCCCAGGAGCTGTATCTATTAGTCCGGATCCTCCTGTCCTCTAGGTCAGGCAAACAGGTGTGTCACATATCAGCAGCTGTATTGGCACATGATCCGTGACTTTAAATCAGTCCATGAACTCTGGTTGTTGATGGAACAAAGAGAGTGTTACTGTAAGCGAAAGGTAGGGAGTTTCTCATAGAACATCCTCATCCAGGGAAGCGTTTGATTATTGATGAATCAAGGAATCCCATACCCTCAGGAAGAGCATTTAGGCAAGGCGACTGTGAGGTTTGAAAGAAAAAAAAGAAATAATGTTAAAAAATATATATATTCCTAGTTATTAGGTAGGTATGGAAAAATAAAAAATAAGTACAAAATTAATACAATTTAGCACACTGAATTGGGGCTCCCTTTTAGGAATTCCTCAACAAACTTTTTGGGACTGAAAAGGTTCCTCCAAAGTAGTTAGGAACACTTTGGCTCTTCTGCTTCTAAGATTGCAGGCACTGATCTCCTTAATCAGTTTTAATCATTTAAAATATCTAAATTTGAAGGATGGAGGATGAAAAGGGAAAATAAGACAGGTGTCATGGCCATGGCTGTACCCTTGCCTTTTTCTTGTGTTTTCTTGTGTTTCCCACTCCCCTATGTCTCCTGTACATGATCTTGTTTGCCTCTCTGGGGCTTTTCTCATTACTCAAATTTCATCAGTCTCAGTGCATTTGGAGGAGTGAGAAGAGAAGAGGCTCGCTGGAGGATACACAAGTGTATTGTCTTTTCAATGTTTTCAGCACCTATGACGTATAAAAGAGGTGTATATATAGAGGTGTATGTGTCGAAGTATACAAACCATGGTGGGAGCACTTTGCACATGTATTGATAAGTTGTATTACTACTTAGTGATCAAACAACTTCATACAGGTAGTTACTATGGCAATGGCCAGAACAACTCAAATACAGCGTTATGGTGCCTCGGCTGGAACAAAATGCCGCTGCGTGAGTGGCAGCTAGTTACAGCAGCTCTGAACTTAAAAAATAAAAATAAAAAAGTGAATTTCCCTGTTGTGGGATGAATAAAGTATAATCTAATCTAATGATTCTGTTTAATTTGGTATATATTTAATCCACTAGTCAGTACCTATTTTAGTGAGAAATCATTATTATTAAAATGGTCCTCCTCTCTTTCCCACGGTCTTCTCCCACTTACAACAGAGACTGTAGTAGTAGGAAGAAGAGAATACAAAATAATGATATCCCAAAGATGAATGAATTAATAAAATATATGTATATGGCTAATTATATTGAGCTAACTTTGATCACATTCAGAAATTCATGTAAAACAACATGTTATGTGTAGTTGTTAAGAATATGTTTAGCCTAACATGGCATCCTTCACAAATAGAGATATTTATGAATATTATATTCAATTTCTGCCAATTGATCATCCTAAATCTGGACCTTAAAATATACTATAAATGCTAATTATAAATGTAAAGCTAAATGTGTAGAAAATATGCAAATAGCACAGGCCTCAAACAAGTGTGAATTTACTGTGGCATCTGTTCTGGTTCTGATAGCCATTGTTTGTTTTTGTTTTTTACTTTGTTTACAAACAGATAAACATAGACAGTACATGAGCAGAAAATGCCACGGGACAGATGTAAATCACAAATTAGTTAAATTGTTATTATTAGTTAATAAACATAAAGTTTGCTTTCTTATTTTTATAATATGGGAGTAATGTTAATTGTTTTATTTATTAATGTTTATGGAATAAAAATTCAGAGGTTAAGCCGTCAACCCCCAGAGATTTATTCAGTTTTAGGTGATGAATGCCAAACATGACTTCATCTAAAGTTATCGGGCTATCTCAAAAATCTTTTTGGTCATTCTTAATTGACTTTGTTTTGGTGAGGTACCCTAAAAGGTTTGTTAACCGCTTCCTCACTATGCTGTGATTCATACACATTTCTATAAAATGTGGAACAATAATTATCTATCTTATGGGGATCATCAGCAATAGCACCACTGTTAGTGAGTTTTTGAATAGAATTGGACTTACTCTGAGAGCTTTCTAATTGTGTATTGCTCGCCTTTTTCCAACCATTTTCTCCTTTACCTTTACAAAGGCTCCCTCCAGTTTTATTCTGTATATTTCATTTCATTTATTTCATCCTGTTTGTCTTTTTCTGATAAATTTCCAGGTGTTATT
>NW_023339707.1:7300083-7316988 GCF_004916995.1 Morone saxatilis
TGCAAATTCAACTTGTCTGTAGCAGGAAAGAGAAAGGTATCACACAACTCCAGCACATACGTTTTCATTCCTTTCACAGAACTAACTGGCAAATATGGAATCGGCCATGAATATTTTTTTCAATATATACAACTCAAATCAGTCATCAGTCAACACGTAAGGTTGACTTCAAACAAGGCACTATCCCAACATCCCCGTCGGGGACTCAAAATCACCTAATAAAAACCTTTCAGAATTGTACAGACTTATCAACACCGACCTAACAATATCCCTCCATATCGCCACAAACACATTCTCAATGACAAATAAACCCAACTTCCAACTGATACAATACAAAATCAACCATAGAACACACGTCACACTCAAAAAAATGCACCAAATAGGCCTTACTGACTCAAGCAACTGCACACTCTGGCCCCCTAACACTTATATAATACCTATAGCCAAGCATTCTGGCTCCCCAACCACAACACAAAAATATTCTTCCTCACTTTAACTGTTGCTAAAAAGACCATCCTCCTAAACTAAGAAATGAACTTGCTCCAGAAAGCTTGGGGACCAAAGTCATTACTTCCTGAATGACATATACAACACAACACACATACACACATACACACCCCTGGTACCTACCCACCACTATTTTTCTTTTCTCTTCTCTTTTTTTGTTTGTTTGTTTCTCTCTTCTTTATTACACTACTGCTGATGTTCTGTTACTATCATTATTCATTTCATTCTGACAGTTGGTGTGCTTATAGAGGCTGTTGGGTTTGCTTTGTATTCTCGTAATTACTTATTATTATGTCTCTTTACATCACTATTCCCTAATATATCCAACAATGTTGTGGTTGTTTTTGTTATATTCTTTTACTAAATTATTATTATTTACTTTTTTACAATTTTTTTAAACTATTATTATTATTATTGTTTTGTTTGTTATTATTATTATTATTATATATTTAACTATTTATTTACCTATTTATTTGGTTGTTTGATTGGTTAACTGGCTAATTAATTGTCTTCCTACAGCACCACCAACATACAGATTTTAATTTTTATATCTTCATTTTTTACTTATTTTATGTTTGTGTGTGTGTTGTTTTACTTTTGTGTGTGTGTGTTGTTTCGTTTTCGCATTAATATATTTCTAACAATATCCACTTTTTTCCGCCCCCATCAATTTTGGTTACAACATCATTAGCAAATCTTTTTTTTTTTTAGCCTGCACAACTATTGGGTTTTACTGTGCTCACCGCCATTAGGTTCAATAGAGAGGAATTATTTTTCACAGAGTCTCACATATGGATACACTTACAACAAATATATTATAGCATGAGTTACAGTGTCATTACAGTGACACACCAAAAACTACATACACTCTTTTCACTTACATTTACACTTTATTCCCCTCTTTAATTTGTCACTTCGCTACCTAATCTCATCCCCCCCTGTTCAGTGGGTGACAGCTTGTCCCCTCTAACAGCCAGCTTCCTCCCCAGGGTCTGGGGGCAGCTAAAGAAAAGCAATGTATGCCAGTCCTTCAAGTAGATGTTGAGATACTTCACAGAATAACAGAAAACATCGGCCTAGAGGAAAAGTCAGGGAATCAACAAAGTTCCATCTGGACCAAAGTGGTGGACTAACAGATTAACAGATTGACACAGCCATACGGAGATCTTAGAAGCTTTATTTTATTTAACATTTGTATGTTCACAGTTTATTTGTTCTGTAGGCCTTATAACATGATAACCATGTTAGACAATGGCTGAATCAATAAGATTTCCTGAGAGGCTAACTGAAGAATTAGAGCTATATGGAGAAACTGACTGACTGCATCTTACAAAGGGACTCCCAGTGATGTCAAGTTAATTTTTCTGTGTTATGATATGAGAAACATCAGGTGATGTTTGTGTCTCATGACTTGTTTCAGAGTGTTTTAATTCTGTTGCTGTTAGAAATAAACCCACGTTTGACACAGCGTGTGAGGTGACCAAATGAGATGGAAGCGTTTCTAATTGTATGTGGACCCCAGGTGGTAGTGGATGGAAATCACTCATAGAAGGCATCTGTGAGATCTTGAGTCTTCTGTGACTCACCAACACCATCTACTGGTGTCTAGTAAATGTATTTTATAAATGATACCAACGGATTCTATATTAATGCTAACAGCGTAATGTGATACATAATGTAAGCACAAATATCCCGTTTTAGAATCAGTATATTAAGAGACTTAAAGTAAGAGTCAGCAAAGGTATTTTACATTGATTGTCTTGAATCAATGACAGCTGCTATTTGTTGATAAGACACCAATGATATAAAAAACTAATCTGAACCACATTATCACACTATGTTGATATTTTCTTTCCAAGATGACGCTTATACCTAAAAAGTTAATTTAGAAAAATTGACAACTATTAAAAATACAGCAAGACATGACAAACAAATGTAGAGTAAGACATGACTCTCAATAAATGTACAACCACAACTCAGCAGATTTATACACTTAACACTCTGCACAATCTGCTGAGACATAATTTGAATTAAAGTCATGCTTTATGGCGCTAAAGTAGGCTAACATTCCTAGAAGTGAAACTGTGAGGTGTTAAGATGAACTTTGGCTTTGAAAGTAGAGAAGTTTGCGGAGGAAGTTAAAGGAACCAGGCATCTGCTTGTAGAGCCCTTTTGCAGAGTTTTGGGAGACTTCGTTGTTAACCTGCAAATGAGCACAGTCAACAATCACATGTGTGTATGTTTAAAATAAAAAGCTCTAAATGGTCAAAGTGTGTTCAACAGAGCCTCAGCTAATTCTGCTAATACACTAAGAGAAGCTCACCATCATCAACATTGTGACCAAGTCGTCGGTAGCCACATTTTCCTCAAGAATACGGTCTAGTATCTCGACGTACCAGGAGCCAGACTGGGTGTCTCTCCAAGAAACGTAACCTGTTTTTGTCACATGGTCAAAGCGGCATTAGGAAGACATACACAGCAGGCCTGTGTGTGTGCTATTGATCAAAATAAACACAGATGCATGAACGCAACACAAACACACCGGGAAAAGTAGAGTAGGACACCAGAATGTCGCTCGGGGTGGGCAGCGAGGCTCTGGCGTCCAGTTCATCGGACGTACTCAGAGAGTCGCTGCTGGAAGACGTGGGAATGGCATCCGTCTGATCATCTGCTCCACCGATGGATGGTTCAACCTCATCGGGGGAAACCTCAAAGCCATGGTCTTTTTCATCTAAAGGACACACACAAATGTTTCCCTATGAGACCCCGTCAAAAGGTTGCTTTTTACAGTCAGTTTTTAATTGTTCTGAGTTAGCTACCTCCTCCACAAGCCTGGATGAAGAAAAGTTTGGGTTTGCCCTGTAACGATGGACAATGCTGGCCATTGAGGTAGTTTGTGATGTGCTGAACCGGGACATACTGTCCGTCCACACCGAACACGGCACCAGGGAAGCGGTTGTGACTCACCTATAAACATAAATATGAGCATACATACGGTCATAAATCATCTGGATCTGAACTTGAGTAGGTCAGAGAGAAAGGTGTGATGGCATTTATTATGTGTCAACAGATGGAATACATCCAACTTTCTATACATCAGACACATACACTGAACACATCTATTATTGTGAATTGTTCTCAGGAAAAAACAAATGCAGGACATGTCTTACCTCAGTCCCATGGGACAGCATGATGACCACGCAGCAGTCATACTGTGAATGGTCCTTCTTAGATAAAGCTGACAGCTCATGTTTGATTTGCTGAAATGCAGAGATAATTGTTTACAACCTCAAGCTCAATGGTTTAAGTATGGCTTGAGCACACAGAAAAATGATGACTCATTACTTACTCTTTGTTTCAGGTTTGTCTTAACCTCCACAATGAAGTTGAGCGCCTTGAACCTGTGCTCAAGCTTGTCACAGTCTATGTTGGACCCTTTGCGATTGCTCAGCTCGCTCTGAGGAGCAAACTCTACGTTGTTTATGATGAGGCAATGTCCGCACGGGCTGGAGTCCATTTTATAGGTCTGGCACACACACACACACACACACACACACAGAAAAGGGAAGCAGAGAAGGAGATTTAACAAAGATAATGTGCTTCTACATAAAGCATTATCTTTCTGTTGGCTATAAAGTGCATGATAAATACAAGGTGCTCACCTGGATGCTATCTCGTCGAGTTCTGCCTTGTGGCCTTGGTCTCATGTTCTCCCTTTCAGGTGCTGTGACAGAAGCATCCATATGTGTTAAACATCAAGGAACTCACCAGACGGTTACCAATATGTGAATTAACCTTATAGCTTACATGGAGTGGGAGTAGTACTGTGTATCTGTTTTGGATAAACTGGGACATGATCTTTGTTTTGCTTGTCCACATCCATTGGAGAGGCTATTGGAGACACAAAGAGCACGTATATGAGCAACAAATGACACCACAGTGTTTTGAAATCATTTATCATTTACTTGGGGAATATAATAGCACAGATTCCCACACTTACACACTGGGAGAGGGTGGACAACAGGGCGAACAACCTGAGTGGGGGTTGCAGGCTGTAGTTGAGCAGCTGGAGCTTCATTCTGTAGGAGCTCTGCCAGACTGTGCTGACCTGCCTCCTGAAGGCACTCCAGGAATAATGGAAAGGCTCGTCTCCCACGGGTCTCCAAGTCCCGGACTAGCTGGCTGGCCTGCTCACGCCTGGTCCCCGAGCTCTGAGAGGAGACACAGTTACAGGTGTGTTACCAAAGCGTTGCTCTGAGCGTCCACGAAGCACCGCACAAACAACTGACGGTTAACCGGATACCTTTATCTCATCGATCATGTCCTGGGTGAAAACTCCTTTTTCAAGAAGGCCATCGTAGAGCTTTGATGGGTCCAAGTCTCTCACGAGATTGGTCCTGTTGCGCTGAAGAGTCTTCCTGTATCTGTCCTCCATTCAATACTAACGACCGGAATGAGGAAGACGGAGAAATATTATAAAAGCTTGTAACTTACTGATTTTGTTACAGTTACAGAGTCAGTCGGTATCCTGAAACAACCCCACTCGTTTGTGGAAGGGAACTGAAACCTTGTTCCAACAAGTTCCCTTTACATTTCTCGTATTTGTGCTCGGTTGCATTCGCCGTTCCCTTGTTTACATCACCGCTGTCTGTGATTGGTCCAGAGAGAGAAAAACACGGTGCGTTTGATTTCAGTCACCGCGCGCCGCTGCCGCACAGCCGGCGCACCACAGTACACTCACCCGAACAACAGCAGCGCGACTAACGATAAAACAAACACACACAGACGAAGTGTAAAGTGTCACCATATACTCAATCTCCCAAAATCACTTTCGACGCTGGGCACCTCCCCCTCTCTACTCCTGCTTCGCAGCAGCAGGTTGTCAGCTCGCCCTGGAGGCAGGAGCGGTGGGATGCTGATGAACACACCCTGCATCTCGCTGTGTTTTCACATCAGCTAGCCAAAGAACGTCAAAAGCTTCACCAAATATGTGGCGTAGTACCGGCTGACCGCGTCTGCTTGAGGTGACTGTGAATGTAGAGCTGTTGCGTTCAGACAGACAGAGAGACAGACAGACAGACAGACAGACAGACAGCTAGCTACTGTAGCAACGCAACTAACCCCTAAGGGGAAAAAAACTGCGTGACCGTCGATGAATGTCGTTAATATCACAGCCCACTGACACGTCTACAGGATTATGATACTAATGTCTGTTGCTGTAGCTGACATATATCACCTAGCTTCTACAGTTAGCTTGTAATCAGCTGTAATGCCACCCTGTTTAGCTACCCGGTTGTCTTCATGGCTGTGCATCATTACAGGGCTAACGTCAATATGGAGGAGAAGCTGTGTCAGCTGAAAGGCTGTGTCGTGATTTCAGGTGTGAACATGGCCACAGTGAGTCCGCCCGGTGGTGATGGCTCTTCTGATGTGTTACAGGTAACTGTGATGGCGCGGTCAAAGATGTGTGTGCCGCTGGTTGTAGTGGTGGTCCTCTCAGTGCTGCTGACAGGAGCCACCCATGCCGGGCCTGAGATGGACCCGTACAAAATCCTGGGAGTAACCAGGAGTGCGAGCCAGGCTGAGATCAAGAAGGTCTATAAGCGTCTGGCAAAAGAATGGTAAAAGCTTTCACATGAAACTGAGCTTGTTTTTATAGAGCCAGTTGAGTTCTCAGCTAATGAGCGTCTTCTTCTCAAGGCATCCGGACAAAAACAAAAATCCAGGTGCTGAGGACATGTTTATCAAGATTACCAAATCATATGAGGTAAGCCACCTTTTAAAATGCAATTCATCAAAACCATAAGATGTTATAAAGCCAGTAATACACACAGGAGAGGAAGATGATATCTGTTCTTCCCCAAATTTAGATCCTGTCCAATGAGGACAAACGTGCCAACTATGACCGCTACGGGCAGACTGATGACACCCAGCCATACGGCGGCAACCGCTACGGTCAGCGCCAAGACAGCTTTTACTTCGATGAGTCCTTCTTCAACTTTCCCTTCAACAGCAAGAACCACAGAGACTTTGCGGACAGCAAATACATCTTGCACTTTAACCAGTATGTGAGCGACGTGGTGCCCGACAGCTACAAGAGACCGTACCTGATAAAGATCACCTCTGACTGGTGCTTCAGCTGCATCCACATCGAGCCTGTCTGGAAGGAGGTGGTGCAGGAGATGGAGACCCTAGGTTTGGAATGAACCCATAAATCTAAATCCAGTATTACCCAGCAGCCCTGCCGTCTGTGAAATTACACAGGAGTTGGAAGAGGTTGATGTTTGTATGTTTGTTGACATCCTGCAGGTGTCGGAATAGGTGTGGTGGATGTTGGCTATGAGAGGCGGTTGGCCAATCACCTCGGTGCTCATCGCACTCCATCAATACTCGGAGTCATCAATGGCAAGGTGACGTTTTTTCATTACGCTGTAGCAAAGGAGCACCTGAGGCAGTTTGTAGAAGACCTTCTTCCTCAGAGACTTGTGGAGCGGGTAAATATCCCACTGATAAACATTAGGTGAACAGATTTATAAACGACATTCAGAAGATGGATTGGTAGGATAAATTCAAACGTGTTGCTTTTTTTTTATATATTTCAGGTCACCGACAAGAATGACCTGCAGTTCTTGAACAGCTGGCATGAGCTCAACAAGCCTCATGTGCTTCTGTTCGACCAAGTGCCTGTCGTTCCTCTACTGTTCAAAGTAGGTCATTGCCTTGCACTTACTTCATGTGAAATGCACTTCAGGTGCCACTGACAGTAACACAAACGTGTCGATCATTTGTCTCTGCATCTCCATAGCTGACAGCGTTTGCTTATAAGGACTACTTGCAGTTCGGCTATGTGGACCAGGGTCTTTCAGAGACCGCCAATCTGCAGAAACAGTTCAATATTAACACTTACGCTCCAACCATGCTGGTCTTCAAAGAGAACATTGACAAGCCTGCTGACATTATACAGGTAAATCACAGCAATCCCAGGAAGCTCGGGGGCAGAAAGCAGTTCCACTTTGTTTTCCGAGTCACTGTTTTCTATATCTACAGAGCTGGTTGCACTTGTGTTCACTGAAATGTCACCTCACGTCTTTTGTCTATGTGGTTGTGTTTAACCTGCGCAGGCTAAAGGAATGAAAAAGCAAATTATCGATGAGTTCATGTCAAACAACAAATTTCTCCTCGTGCCACGGCTGGTCAATCAGAAGCTCTTCGATGAGCTCTGTCCTGTCAAACAGTTCCACAGACGCAGAAAGTAAGAGAACCTCACATCTGTTCACACAGCTTGTTTGTGTGTTTGCGTTTGCTAAGTTCCTCTAACGTCTTTCCTCCCCTCAGATACTGTGTCCTGCTGATCACCGGTGATGAAGAGACCTTTTCTTTCGGGAACCAGGCCTTCCTCTCCTTTGCCTCCACCAATGCCAAGGAGGTTGTTAGATATGCTTACGTGTACCAACGGCTACAGCAGCCTCTTTGTGACATCCTCATGCAGAACAAGGACAGCGCACAATCACCAACACAGGTAGACCCATACATATATATTAATTCAGCATATTTGTTTTGATAATCAGTAATGAGTATAATGTGTTAGAATTCAGAAAAAATATTACAAGTTGCTGCTCTATTACACCTTAAAATAAAATAAAACAGGACCCTCAAAACTTATTTTATTCTTTAAAGTGGTCCTGCAAGGTGCCATAAAAAGTGTATTATTCAAGATTCATACTGACTTTTTCGGACTCAGGTGGTGATCCTGGAGAGGCGTAACGCTGCAGGCAAGGCCTTGTTCAAGCCAGTGACGGCCTGGAATGGCAGTGAGGAAGACAAGCAGCGTCTTCTGGAGGAGCTGGAGCGACTTCAGAAGGACCCGTCCATCCTCATCCATGACGCAATGCTGCCTGAGCTCAACAACGAGTTTGCCTCTGTAGGTTCCCTAAGAGTAAAAACAGTGGGTTTGAACAATGCTTGTCTGTGCCGCCAGTATTCTTATAACCGCCGGTCCTGCTACTAAATGTACAAATCCTCTCACTCAACAGATGTTTGTAATCCGATGGATCTATGCATCTTACGATTACCTCTCTGAAGTCATCGATGATATTCTCCATAACAACTGGTAGGTAAAGATCTTTAACTGTCTAACTGAAGTTTCATTTGAGATTCAGTTAAACAGTTTGATGTGTATGTAAGAATTTGAGGTTAAAGATGAAACATTTTGGAAGTGTGAAATTTGCACTACAACAGTATTTCATTTTCTGTTATGCAATAACACATGATGATGCCAACGCAGATGTGAATAGAGTGTGTCTTGTTGACATCTATGATGATTTGCAGGCGTGAGATGATGCCTCTCCTGTCCCTCATCTTCTCTGCTTTGTTCATCCTGTTTGGAACTGTGGTCATCCAGGCCTTCAGGTTAGTTGTGTTACCATATCAGAAAAACTGTAACTATGGCAACGTCACCTTCTCCTGCTGGGATTAGTGTAAAACAGCACACAGAGAGCTAGACAGACAAGCCAAAGAAACTGAAGTAATAACGCTATTCATTTTGCTCTTCTACGCCTGCCTATTACCTTTGGGAAAATGTTATTTGTGTGTGGTTTTTTTCAGTGATTCAAGTGATGATAAACAGACTAAACCAAAGGCGAAAGATGGAACAAAAGCAGAGAATGGGTCACCGGGGACTGGTGGTACTTCAAGGCAAGAGTACATTTATAATTTACAAATTTTATAGAGAGCAGGATTTCTCATCAGGCTTTTAATGTTCTTTATTATTGCTTTTGATTTTAGTCGGCCTCCCAAGAAGAATTTTGTGGAGGTGACGGAGCTGACGGATATCACTTACATGAGCAACCTGGTGAAGCTGAGGCCGGGACACATGAACATAGTGCTTGTGCTCACTGACGCCTCCAAGAACATCCTGCTCAGCAAGTTTGCCAAAGAGGTCTACTCCTTCACAGGGTAAACTAAACATTCACTTTTCCTCATGTGGAACTAAAAACTCCATTATATGAGTTTATAAAAAAAACACATTTAGGATGTGTATTAACCTATCATGTTTATAGCCACTTTGTTACATTAAGTCTTGCAACTCTCTCCTAGGAGCATGACGCTGCATTTCTCCTTCCTGAATATTGACAAGCACAGCCATTGGATGAACACTCTGCTGGAATACGCACAGGACGCCACGCAGATCGATGCAGAGGAGGATGACAGTGGAAACCACAAGATAGACTACACCGGCTACGTGCTGGCACTTAACGGCCACAAGAAGTATCTCTGTCTGTTCAAGCCCGTCTACACTGGGGAAGACCTTGACAATAAGTCATCTGAGGATGAAGGGGGCGCTTCGGGGGGGAGGTCGAGATCCAGTTCCCGTGACGACCACCCACCGCGCAAATCCAACCGATCCCGCAGCATATCCACCCTGCAGATCCACCACAAACTGGACCGCCTGGGGTTGTGGATGGAAAGGCTCATGGAAGGCACTTTGCCTCGCTACTACATCCCCGCCTGGCCAGGACTGGACAAGATCACCCCCATTAAATGAACTGAGCCGAGTTAGAACTTGGTATTTATCTACTGTCACACTGCTCTCATGTTAGGCTACAGCTGCTTTTCTTGCACTTGAGATATTTAATAATTACAGTCGATTAAAGTTGGCTAAAGTTGCAACTACTGTGGGACAGGTCCTTTAGCGTACCCAACTCATTGCATGCTGTTTTATATATTTTATTCAGGCAAATGCTGCTGCTACAGCCTTGTGAACAGAAAACAAAATCACTGTGGCTACCTGTACTCTCCTGCCTTCACGACCATTAGTCATATTCACATACACTACTACAGGAGGCAGGGTAACTACCTTCATCTTCATTGATGAATACTGTGAACAGAGATGCATGTCTCCAACGCTAAATGTCTTTTTTTTTTTTTATGCATCTCAGCCATTTTTTTTTTCTGTTGTAGATTATCTCCTGAATGCTGGCTCGCTTGTGCAATATAGCGTACTGCTGTAATGACAATGCCTTTTACCTTGGACCTCAAGAGTTTCTCCATGTTCTTCCCTCTGCATAAAATACTACTAGAAAATACTTGTTTTGTTACATGGAAACTGTTGGGGTTGGGTTTAAAATGTACTTCACTACAAGCAAAAGTTATTTAGCAGCCTTGGTTGAACAACCTCAGTTAGCCAGTAGCTTTATGTAGCAAACACAATAAACAGGCTGTCCATTTCATTTTCAGAATGTTTTCCACCTGACCATGATTGACTGATACTTTATCATTATGTCATTTTGAATTATGTAGACATTAAAGACCAAACTTGGTGTGTGCTTGCTTGGTTTATTAATTTGTGTTGTCAACATTAAGTGTAAAAATGTCATTAATATCGTTTTTGTTGGTACTATGTAAATATTGTACATACTCATGTTATCTATAGGACCTGTATTTTAAAGAATATATAACTTGAAAGTTTAGGTGAATGTTTTACATGGATTTATCAGAATGCTGTAGTTTGTTTTTCTTTAATCAAAGTTAGTGTGATGATGTCTGCTACTGTCAGATGTTTCAGTTGGTCAGTAGTTAATTTATCTTATTGTTGGTTGTAATAAAATGCTTTATGTTTGTTAATTAAAACACAAAATTGTACATTTTTGAAGAATTTGCCTTTTCTTGCCAGCTCATTCAGCAGGACGGCTTGGTCATTGGGCATTCAACAATTTGACAAGAAATAACGTGCCAAGTAACTGTGATGTCATTGATTAAATAGATCACATCAGACATCTCTATTCCCTAAATCTAACAAAGACAACAAAAGTCATTATTATTACTATTTATATAGCAGAGGAGACTGAATCAATACACGTGTGTTGTGTTGGGAAAACATTTTAATTTCTAATTTTGAATATCATTTGGACAAACACTGTCCATTTCAATGGCATCACTCGCAGGCACTCTCATTCCTCTGCTGACATTTGCCTCCTAACTTTATATGGGGATGTGTGGGATTGGTGGAGTCAGTTCTTTGCACAGCTTGCAATGTGACAAAGTTGTATCATAAGATCTTTAAAAAAAAACAAGAATAATTAAAGGTACTGGAAACTAATTTGTGAATGTGTAGCTAAATGATAGTTGATGATAGTGTAATAATTGTGTTTGTGTTCAGCTCTTATATAGTCATTTGCAGTTAAATCTGCAGAAGGAAACTTTAAACTTAAAACATTTTTGTCATGTTTGCTGAAACAAATCAGAGCAGAGAAAGATAGTTGAGTGTTGAGTCTTATTCCCCGATTGTCAAATACCAACACTTTGGTTTGGTGGCTTGAAGCTTGGAACAGATAATCATCAATGCATCATCAATACATCATCAATACAGACGCTTTCAGTTCCAAGCTGCTTCACAGTCTGTTCTCATTCCCAGGTTGTCAATTACAGTGGTGTTCAGTTAGTTGCAATCGGAAACTTCACCACTAGATGCCACTAAATCCTACACACAAGTCCTTTACCAACATACAATTTTAATGTGCTAACAGGGTTTTGTTTTTTTAAGACGTACAAACGCCTTTAAATCAGACTGAAACCCTAATATTTTTAAGTTCAAATGCAGACGTGTGTGTGCCAAGTGCGAATTTGTAATTTTATGGCATGGACACACAAACAAGCTGCACTGTTTGCTGTCTGAAAATAGATGAGCCATTCTCATGCAGAGCTGAAGTCTTCTTAATGGATCATTTCCTTCAAGAAATCGTCTGTTGCTTCAGAGACCAAATCCTAGTTGAAAAAAAATGTCAGCTTTGCAAAATAATAAAGTAGCCTGAACGCTCTAAGCATTCCACGATTCATGTGTGAATACAGCACACACATCTTATCATCACCAGTTGTGATGACCAACTAGTGTACACCAGCACCAATAGGAGCACCAGCAGTGCCACGCAGTGGGAAAACACCCAAATAACAGATACTTCAGTCATGATGACAATACTAACAATTTTTGGCATCATTTACTTACAAGTTGTAGTGAGGCTAAGGGAGAAATGTTTATTATTGTAGTTTTCAGCCAATAGATGCAGAGCATATAGCAGATCCGCCCGTTACCTTGATTCAGCATGTAGGCCTACTTTCCCCTAGGTTTATTAAGGTGAATTGTTACCGTATGCTCCAGATCTTTTGACTTTCCTTTGACTATGAAGCTTACTGCCCCATATTTTGTACATACAGTAGTTCAGTTTGGGAGAGACCACCCTCCCGTGTAGTTTGAAAACTGAACAGTTACCTCCTCTGTTAACCTGCTGCACTTGCATTTACCCACAAAAACAAGTATTCATTTTTTATGAAATAAAAAAATTAAAATAAATAAAAATGAATTACAATGATTGATCGTCAAACACTAACCTACAACCCTCAGTCTTCTTAGAGTTCTCCTTTGCCTAAAATCACTTGCTAATTTCCTTGGGAATATAGTAAATTAGAATATACTGAATCTCAGAAGGGAATTTTTGAGACCTATTTACTCACTTTTGAGATCCTGTCTTGAAGACAGGTGCTGTGTTATAAAGCTTGTTATACCTTAATTATTTAAGTCTAAATTGTGCTTACAGAATGCATTTCCCCGTTTAAATCTGATTATTTGATGGCGGTAGTGTGGGGTGTCAATAAGGACCCACTGCCCCTGGAACCTCAAGTGGGTTAGACATGGCTTTGGATACAGTAGGACAAAGAGATACAGTATAAAATGTAGTGCTGTTTTTTTAACCTCTCACTATAGGACTAGATTTAGTAAAAATATTATTTAATACCTTCTGTACTTAACTACGTGGCACTTCAACCTCCGCACGCTCTAAATCCAAATGTAGCTTTAGGGTCCTATCTGCTCCCTCATTCCTCTTAGATCCTCGAGTGGAATCAAAAGTACCTGACTCTGCACCTCTATCGTTTTAACCTTTAAAGCTCTGTCATAATTTACCCCCTTAGGTGTGATCCTGCAAATTGGAGCATAATAATTACATCACTAAGAACCACTTATATCACAGTGTCAACTGTAAAGCTGCCCAAAGTTCAGTCCTCTCTCATAATTAATGCAGGTATGCAACAGTGCCTAGGTGTTCATGGAAGCTACAGAGTTGCTATTCTAAAGGCTTATATTAATCGCTAATATCATTAGCACATTGTCATATTTAAATACTAAGATTTGTTAAACTCCATGCTGTTGCTGCTGTCAATCTGTTTCCCTCTCTGCCGTCCTACTACAATCTGTAAGGAATCTGTGGAAGAACATTATTCCGGACCAATACAGGCAGTCTGTTGATATTCCTCACTACCTGCTCCTGCAATCAAATAAGAAGTCATGGAGTTATTTTAGTGCATCTGAAATTCTGCTCCTCCATAGGAATTTCTGAATTCACCAATTACAAGTCACCTGACGCCTGCCCACAATGAATTTGACTGGGTGATTTAACAAACACTTTCTCACTCCCAACTTGTCAAAAACAGCAGCTTGGTCAGTGGCTCTATGTTTCAAACTAGGACGCTGTAAGCACCCTCTAGCATTCATTTTGGACCTAGTTGCTAGTTACAACAATGAATATGCTTTATTAATTGTATTACTCCACAGTTCCTGAATATGCACCTTTTTACTGTCATATGATTCCAACTGTCATACTGCATGACTAAATCCTCTTAGCTCAGTTGTGCCATGTACAGTATTTGTTTTAAAGTGAATGTGTTGTATATTGTTTTCTATATCTTCTACATTATCCTGTCGTAGTTCTGCCACAAGATGGCACTTTACCCTCAGGAGTAAGATTGAGCTGCCTAAACAGTGTGAAAGTTCTCCTTCATCTCTGTTTATCCAGTTGTTGCATTGCTTATGTAATCACTTACAGATATGATTCCTGTTTCTTTTATGTTGGTCTAACCCAGGGGTACTCAAATATAAGTCATAGCGGACTGCTTGCAAATTGCTACGGTGTCTTTAATCTTTATGTGTCAGTTAACAGGCAACAACTTTAAAGAGCCCAGGGAAATTTGGATATAATGATAATAACACTCTGTCCTGTTTTTTCCCCTGAAACATCCACTAGAGTATAAGATACACTGATAAATTAGTGGAAGGATATATTCACAACAGCTCTGTTTAGATTAGTGTATTTTAATTTGAGACTTACCAAGAATATAAATACGGTCCTTGCCTTCCTTAAAGTCAATGCAATGTACTAAAAACTGTATACATATAGTATAAACCATTGCTGTCATACTACTATTACTAAAACTAGTACAGTACTATATGAAATATACATAAATAAAATAGAATAAAATGATTCACTGTAAACATTTGGATTAGAACATTCGTGTCAGCTGGCTCCAACCACCAATGTCTCCATCAGGATCAGATGAGGGACTGGTGACAGATTTGTGTGTGCTTATGCCTATGCTTATTTAGCCTTTTCCCATGCCCATCCCAGTATCCACAGAAGTCAACCAATGGCTCACTCAATTGCAGTAGCAATACTACTACTGTTTTAGGAGTCAAGCAGAAACAGCCACTTCTCCTGACTGCCCTTGTGGTTACATTTTGGACCCTATACACACAGATCTCACCCACTGTGCCCAGCAGGTTCTTTTATTTCATATAATATCCCCATTTAGGTGATAGGAGTTACGGTCTGGGCGCGAGAAGCATAATCATAAGAGGTGCGCCTCAGCTAAAATCTCTTTGAAATGAAGTCTTTGACCCAGGAATCACTAAGCAGATACCATCACTTGTCAGTCCCATTCATAGTAATTCAACTCATTCCCACTTTTCCAACTAGCCGTACTCCTTTAACTCCTTCATACAAATTAAAGCCAGCTTTTCAGTATGGCATCAGCTTTCCAACAAATCTTTGAATGTTCCACCTGTCAGATTATTTTTTATTACTATTCAATTTTTATAGCTAGCAATTCAGTTTAGCATAAGCAGAGCAAGTGGCCAAGTAATTGAGGCTAGGTAATGAGTAATTGACTAGGGAAATTGAGTGAATGACTGGGTAAGTAATTGACTAAATACCTTGGTAATAGCTGTAATTGAGTAAGGAGGTGAAGGTGGTCCCATAGTCAGAAGGGGCTTCCCAGGGCAGTCACTCTGGAGAGCACTGGGAATCCTTGGGGTTAGAGGCCCAGTCTGCAAGACATTAGTCACAGACATCACCAGGCACACAGAGACAGCATCCAGATGGCTCTAGCTGAAAAAGAGCGAGAAATGGTGCAACCAGGCTGGCAGAGGAGAATTAGGGCAGACCTGGCGAGTGGTAAGTGGTAAGACCTGAGGGATGGACGGGGTGGTTCTACTTGAATACCCTACGAAGTCACAAAGGTTGGAACTACAAGGCTCTGCCCCCCACGACATACATTCATCTGCTCTAACATAAACTGCTGAAATTATTTTGCCTGGATTTAACTAACTTAATTTTTGGAATGTTTAAAACATTGTTTAAAAAATAGTCTATTTTAAGAGGTAAATATACCAGTTATTAGCCAGCTTCCCATCCAAATGTAGCACAAATTCAAGTTGTGTTCTAGTGTTCTATCCATCCACTATTGTTTGGGGAATATTAGAAGGCGAGTTCTTCCTTTCTTGCACCCACTGACCCCAACACAGACTTCAAGGCCTCTCATATAATGGTTTGATTATCTGCAAAAGAAATAACGAGAGGGGACATACAATAGAGTGGGGAAAGGTCAGATAGGAGTAGAAGTAAATGCCTTCTTGCTATTGAGGGGTTGATATTGGATATGTTTTTGTTATTGCTGCAGAAATCCATAGTTACCTGAACTGTCATTTGTTATGAGGTCTGGGTTTTTTATTTGAGGTAATAGTGACCTGACAATGTTCAGGCAGTGTTTGTGAAAGGAAAGTTACTCCCTTCTCTCAGAATAGATTTGACTCTTACCAAATTTTCTTGGCAAACATTTAACGGAATGTGTGAGAGAGATAGAGAGGTAGAGAGAGTGTGTGTGTGTGTGAGAGCGTGAAAGCACAAGGACGAAGGATTTATTCCCATCGACTGATCCAACTGGAAAGTTCGCATGGGGGAATCTGCTGATAATGTATGGTACACTTAGGCAATGTAAATTTGAACGAATACGAAAAACTAATGGAAAATATGTGTGATGACTAAAACTGGGGGTTTTTTTTTTGGTTGCTACTCGCGTACATACATAATGCTTCACATAATACAGCTGAAAAAACACACCACCACACACACCACACACACACACACACACAGCAGAACACACGTACAAATACAGGATACAGGCCAATCGAGGCCTCCAGTAATTAAAAGCTGAGTGCACAGAGAGGAACTCCAGCTCTTCACTGGAGACTAAAGAACCACCAGCACCTACACATACAGCACCACACAGCACACA
>NW_023339707.1:7317013-7319702 GCF_004916995.1 Morone saxatilis
GCTGTAATGGGAAAAACAGCTGTATTGTTGAAGCAAGCAACTCAGTGTTTGGAGACCCCTGTTCTGGCACTTACAAGTACCTGGAGGTGGCTTACACATGTGAATGTAAGTAGTGTGAAGGCCACGTTTTAAGTGAAAAGCAATGATGCAGAGATATATACATGTAAATATCTATCTTTAAATCTCTTCTTTTATCTCTAAAAATCCTAAAATGTAGGCTCTAACAATCCAAAAGTATTCAATTTTTAGTGTGGTTACAGTGGTTCTTAAATGCAGAAACGTTGTGTTTATTTTTATTAAGCAGCTGTATGAAAAAAGAAAATACATTTTACACTTAAAAATTTATCTGAAATACATTTTGTATCTATTTTTTTGCAGATCCTGTGAACACTTCAGAAATGCATTAAATAAACTACATCAGCAGCATGTGCCTTGCCAGTTTGAGATAAGGTTTTTATTATATTGCAATTGTTATAATAATTATTCAACAAAAATAAAATAGGGAAATATGCACAAGAAAAGCTTCATAATTCCTATCAGATCAGGAATATCAGATCAGGAATATCAGATCCTGTTTGTTCCAGAATTCTGAGCCCACTACTACAGATAATAAACAGCTTTCTTACTGGAATTGTGTCTTGTAAAACATCTGTGCTTGGTCCTATTCTTGTCTTTATTCACATTTTGCCCCTTGGTACATTAATTAAACATTACAAACAAAGTTTTCATTTCTATGCAGATGATACTCAGCTTTACATCTCCATTAAGCCTGACACCTGTCATCAGCTGGTCAAGATAGAAGAATGCCTATTAGAAAAAAAAACAATGGATGTTATCTAACTTCCTGCATTTAAATACTGAAAAACTAAAATGCTAGTTCCTGGTCCAAAGCAAATTAGAAATAAATTCAGTGATCCCACTACCCCTTTCCACCAATGCGAACCTAGTGCTAGTTCTAGGTTGGTGTTGGTGTTCAGAGCTGTCAGATGTCATTACGCCACTACATACGTCTCCAATGGTAGCTATTGTTACAAAGGTTACTTTAGCTGGCCAGCGAGCTAGCTCTTGGTCAACTCACATTATCAATGCAAGCATACTACTAATGAGAAATTATTAGCTATGCTTGCCTGGTAGAAAAAGGGGCATAGGCCTTTGCACACCAAGGCCACATTTTTTGGATGAATTTGTCTTCTGATTAAAATCGTTATGCATAGACACCTTGCACAGGTCCAATGCGTTTTATTATTTTATGCATTATGAAATACACAATACGAGACGGAGTCATCAATGCAAATGATTTTGCGGTCCTCTCACTTGAACATAGAAAAAGGGAATACTGGATCCAGGGTGTCAAGATGAAGGAGATTTTCACCTGCTGATAAAGGAGCTTTCTGCTCACTGTTGTCACTCTGTCTTCCACTACCTTCTCTCATTTCCTCCCTAGTTTCTCTCCAGTGGAGGTTCCTCTGCTGGCTGTCACTATTGTCTGGCTGCATCTTGCATTTTGCACCGCGGCTACAAGAGGCTGAGCTTTCCCCCCTCTCCTCCTGCTGTCTGTGTGCTGTCCTCATCTGACTGGTGCGAAAAAACACAGAAAATCAAACCTGTTCTGAACTTTATTGAAAGATAAAAGTTTTGGAGTTGTTGTGTAAAAACAATGTGAGCTTCTAGTTACTTTGAAACATCCAACAATTGGATGAAAAATACAGACTTGGCATGCAAAGGCCCTAACACTGAACTTAGCTATAACTTAGCTTAGCCGTAATATTTAGAGAAAAAGCTAAAGTAAAGTCGAAAATTTAAGGGGAAATTTTTTTCAAGAAAGTCAATCACAGTTGGGGGTCTGAGAGAAAGTCAGTCTATATAATGACATTAAATGCTGTGCAAAATTCATTGTTTTTGCATTCATTCATTCATAATAACAACAATTTATCCCATTTTAGAATGTTTTACACTACAACAGACCGCAAACTTGAAAACCTACATACTATGTGGAACCACAGCCACACAGGCAGGAACACTCAACTAATACACGATGAGAACTACAAGGAGAGGAAGAGGGAGTGAGGAAGTGAATGGGTGCAGGCGATAACCGGGTTATCATAGTTTATAATAATGCAGGACAGTGAGGAGATTGCAATTACAGACAGGAGATGAGCATATACGTGGATCCACTAATGCACATTCAACCCATGGAGGAATTAAAATGTGGTTCATATGAAACAGCTGTGGGGACGACGGTGTAACATTCGCATCATCAGACTACCCAAAGGCAGCGAGGGCACCAACCCTGTCTCCTTTTTTAAGACTTGGCTGCCGGAGCTGCTGCAAGTTAGCTTCAAAGGTGGAGCTGTTAAACTGGACCGCTGCCATCGGGCTCTCACACGTGGTCCGCAGCCCGGACAGCGGCCCCACGCTGTTATCATTAAGGTCCACAACTTCCAAGATAAAGTCTGGATCATGCAGGCAGCGAGGAAGGCGCAGGCTTTATCGTACAACGGAGCTTCAGTCATGATTTTCGATGATTTCTCCGCAGCTGTTGTAAAGAAGCGGCTGGATTTCTACTCGGTTGAACAGCAGCTTAAGGAGAGAGGTATCGTCTTCGCTAGGGGTGTCACGATTCTCCAAATCCTCGATTCGATTTAATTTTCGATTTTAAAGTCACGATTCGATTCGATTTTCGATCTTT
>NW_023339707.1:7319802-7356350 GCF_004916995.1 Morone saxatilis
ACTGTGTAGGATTTTGTGGCATCTAGTTGTGTAGATGCAACTCCCTCACTACACCCTCCCCTTCCAAGTGTGAATGCTGAAACTACCGTGACTCGATATAGAAAAACGTGAAAAGGTTAGTTTGTCCATTCTGGAAGAAACATGGTGGTTCAAGATGACAGCTTTCATGGAAGGCGATCCTCTGTGGATAAAAACTGCTCGTTCTAAGGTAACAAAAATATAACAATTCTTATTTTCAGGTGATTATTCACTAACAAAACATACATAAGAATATTATATTCCATTTGTATCAATAGATTCTCCTGAATGTTACACACTGCACCTTTAAATAATCAATTAAGTTACACTACTGTGCCTGTGTCTCTCATAATGGGGATACACATCACCCTATTTCACCAACCCGCAAGCCATCCAATATTAATAAGACTGTTAATGTTTATGACCTGGCCTGCCCAGTCTACGGATTATCACTCTCACAACAGTCATATAACTGCGATACGCACATCAAGTGGGCTTAGGTACTCCGCCAACCCATTTCCAGAGATAGATGGACAGATAAGTGAGTGCTTTGACATAAGACCTCCTCAAGTTTCCTACAATACGGACCTATTTCAGCCAAGTTAAGACTGTGCGCGCACACACACAGACACACACACACAGATCTATATCTTTTACCTCAGTGCCTCCTGAGTCTGACTGCAGTTAGCATGGCATCCTGTGCTTTCAGACTTCAGTGAAATCCATTCATTACCTCACTGTGGGATTTAAATCTCCAAGCAGGGTTAGGTTTTGAAGCAGAAGCCTAGAAAAGATAAAAGCAAGTAAAAGTTACAACAAAGTTAGAGGTATGTTTGCATAATGTTCTTTAGTTTTACACCTCCTGTAATCCCACATTCTGAGTTGGTTCAACAGGGAAACAGCCCTGGAGTTAAAGCTATACCTATACCCATATACCTTTGACTCCTGAAGTGGGATACGAACTCAGTTAAATTGCCCCTAAATGAAGCTGTAAGTTGAGGAACAAGTAAATCTATTCTTGTTGAAATATTAATGTGCCCTGATTTGACTTTTTCAGTTTGATTAGTAGACACTAGCAATTAGGTTTAGAATTGGAAATTGATTTGTGTAATAAAGAGCTCTGATCTTCAGCTAGCTGTATGTGTAAGTACTCAATGTACAAAAAAAAAAATCTCTTTACTCTAGCTAAATTGATGACATTGAGTTTAAAGATATACATGGGACAGTTCAGTGACTAAACAACAATGCAAACTAACAAGCAGGAAGCACTATTTAAATTCAGAGGAGCAGGAATCCTGTTGCATTTTGGGCATTTGGAAATACCTTAATCAATACCTTATCAAACCATATACTTAAAAAAACCTTTTATGGATGTCATGAAAACAATAATATAATAATCATTTATGTATAGTAGGTCCAGGTCTAAAAATGAAAAGCCTCTAACAAGAATCATCAACCAACTTACAATGTAGCTTTGAGGAACCAGTCACCAAAATACGCAAACTACCCAGCATTACCATTCCTTCTCTTAGGTTTTAGTTCAGTCAAAACAGGAAGTTATCCCTTTGTTTTCAAATGTTGCTATGGTGAGGTCACTTCCTGTCTGTCCATCAGGGCTGCCAGCATCCTTCTCTAGCTTGTTTTTACTCCCATAAGTAGGGCATGTAGAGGTAGAAGGAGAGGGCGGGAGTAAATCAAACAGTGAGAAGAGAAACACAGACGAGAAAGTGGCAAAGAAAGCAAGAGACTGAAGCAGTAAATGGTGGAGGCAGTAAGAAAAAAGAGGCCAACAGAAATAGGAAAGAGAGCATTGAGACAAATTGAGAAAGGGATCAAAACAGATTAAGTATTGCAAGTAAGGGAGAACAGGAACAGCTCTGATTTAGACTGAGAGTGATTTAATGAGAAACACAGATTCTGCTGTAGGAAGGAAGTGGAACCAAAGGGATTTGACCTGCATCCCTTCAAAATGTCCCATTCTATAATAAGTCCCTATCTTGCATCTGCATAGCTGCCACAAAATTGTGATGATAACATGGTCTTCACATAAAAAAAAATAGTGTCCATCCAGTTTGACTGCGTTTGAGTCTGCCTCGTCTCGTCCTGCGCTCTGTCGACAGCACCCGTTGTTGATGGGTTGGTCCCATCCGGTCGTTTGACAGGGTGGATCGTCTAAAAGGTCCACTGCTCTTTAATTCAAACCCGCTTTCTTTTCTGATGACTGCAGGCCATTTCTGTCTACCCACAGTGAAACACCACTGTGGGCGAGGCTGAGCTCCTGGTCAAAAGGAGACAGAGAGCGCTGGAGAGCCCGCCACTGCAAGTGCAACGAAACCACTGCGAACAAAAAGCAAGTAATGAATGTAATCTTCGCAAAACATGTACAGGCAAGGAAAGTAAACACTGAAGTAACTCAGGTTGGCCACACTGGAGCAGGGCACTTTTATTGTTATTAATATATTATCTATAAAAACATGAAGGTACAGCTTGGTTGCAGGCATTTTTTTCCTTAATGCAATGCAGAGCTATTCACTTGTATTATTACGGAAAATACAAGTATTGTATTGGGACTCAATATTAAATAGGGATTGGAGGAAAACAAATTGAGTGGGACATTTTTACTGCGGTATTGAATTGGTATCTATTTCAAATTTCTGGTATTGTGATATCCCTATTTTGTTGTACAAACAGCAACTGCTGTATTGTTGCACTCACTTGTCTCTATTCCTTCCTTCGAAATGTTTTTCAGCTCAGTTTAATTTTCTCTGGCCTCTATCCCAATTACTTTTCTTCTTGTTTCCCCCCCACCAGATTTGTTGCCATTTGGAGCTGTTTGGGGATTCAAGACAAACAAAAGGATGAAATGAATATAGCTTTACAGATAATTAAATAATATGTTTATTTAGTCTACAGTTTTGGCAGCTTTACAGGGAATAGGCAGTTAACTGCTGCCTAATTACTTTCTCTGTATAATTCTAGCTTTCATATTATGAGTGTTCTCTAAATGTTGTCCCAAAAAAACACCATCTGTCCATTCCACCTAATGGGTTAGGATTGTCCTAAGCTCTCCTGTATTCCTAGAGATAATATGCACTTTCACAGCTCAGGCATGTTAATGACATCATTTTATTCCCATCTGTGGGCATTTCTGGGGCAGAAAGTGAAGATGACTTTAGTGAAGTTCCAAATAAACAAGGTAAAGTATTGTATTGTTAGAAAAATGGCCATTAATAATGCAGTGTATTTTATTTTTTATGTATCTGATTTAATTTAGGGCCTTATACTGATATTGAGGGTATTTACTATCCCCATAAAAACACTGAATGTTTTTGAGCCTGCCTTATTTTTCTTCTTTGACCCAACATCCATGTATCAAATACAAGCAGCCGACAGGTTGAACCAGACAAAAGAATATAAAATCCAAGGCATTAGGTAAGTGCCCCTTTCTTCGCCAAAAAACACCAGCATTGGTCTTTTGTTCAGATAATTAAAACAAACTACCGTATGTTTATATTTTCCTCATAAATAACTGTACTCGTGCAAATAATGACTGTTCTGTATCATGACTTTGTTATAGTGGTGCAAAGCCTCTTAAGGCTCTTATATACAGACGAGTTGCATGCCAGATTGTGTGATGTATTCCTGGTGAATTGTAGCACTATGATGTTAACAAGACTGGGAGTCTACAGCAATACTAGCGGCTCAGTGTGGCTGCATACTGGTCCTTTGAGCTAAGTGCTAATGTCGTCATGCTAACATGCTCACAATGATTTTAATGTGTTAGCATGCTAATGTTTGCTAATTGTAACTAAACTAAACATACAGAGGCCAGTGCCAATGTCATTAGTTTAGAAAGTATTACGTCCAAAGTATTAGACTAACTAAAAATTTGACCCGATGTGGCTGCTAAATGAAACTTAACCACATGGGGGCAGAAACATTTCTGTAACAAATTACCTAATTTGTCATTTAGGTATGAGGAATGTGGTAAACTTTATTCTTCCTCTCCTTAGAGTCTTTATTTTATGATTTAATGATACTTTTGTTACCTTTACTGTAGTCATGCTTGGTGTTTTATAACTTTTACTGTGCAATGAATGCTTGACAACTAGAAGGGAAGGACGATCATTTTACCCAAAATGTACAAAATGACGAGAAAACAAACCATGCTAAATTCCAACAAACATTTATTTGTGAATTCTATGACAAACAGGAGGCAGTTATAATATCTCGTTACAGGCTACATTGGTCGGAAAAAACTAAAATCCCCAACCCTTTAAAAATCCACTTTGATCAAATGTTCTCATTTTACTTATTTAATGTTTGCTGCCTTTTTTTTGTTTTTCATCTGCTTCAAAATGCACCTATGTACAGAAAAAATGCTCAAGTGTGGTCTATAAGAGGAGAGAGCTACATACTTCCACAGCGACCTGGTTCAGATCAGCTGTTGACATTCAGCTTTTCTCAAAGAAACAAACGGACAGAGAGTACAAACCTTTCCTTTCTTTCCTAGTTGCAATTACACAGGGACAAATGTACTTACTGCGTACTCATTTTATTTGTCTTTCATTGCATTCTCCTTTTATTCAAGAATCAAGCGTTATTAAAAAAGACGAGTAGGATATATAAAGCAAATATACAAGCAGGCAGTCTCTCTAGATAATAGTTAAGCTAACATTATGAACAGCTTAGAATTCATGTACATATTGCCAGGATGTAATAATCATATGAATGGTATGGAAACATTTAAAAAGGCTGGAAAGATTCATGTAGATTTTCTGACAGGTTTAAGGACACACACAGGGAACAATGAGACTCGTGGTTTATGACATGCAACCTGTAAGAACTCATCAGTCATTGGCTGGTGATGCTGTGTGACCTGTAAAACTGTCTGTCATTGGCTGCAACGCCTAGTACTTATAACCTGAGGGGGAGGAGCAAATGTAACACCTGACAGGCAGGTGGAAAGGCTGGAGAGGCAGACACAGAACTGACTGATGACATCAGAGTTGGAGAGAGATTTGAGTCTTATGCTGACTGCGCCATTTCAGATTTTGACAGTAAATGCAAGAAAATGTGTCGCAGTAAAATACCAGTAGGAGATGCATTTCCAGCAATGATGTCACATATGGTTTTTTGTTAAATCCATATTTAATAATTACTATTACTTATGTTTTAAAGTGATACAAACCAATTATTTTATGTGTTCAAATCAGTTAAAAACATAAAACATCTACCCAAAACGTAACCTTGGTCCAAATTTCCAACCATTTGCAGGTCTGGTCACACAAAAGTGAAGCAAAACTCATTTCTAAGGCATACTGTACTCTTGAAACCTTGACACTGAGGTCCCTTATTGGCTTTTAACACGTATTGTCCGTCAGAATGTATTTAGTAGAGCAACGGCTGAGGATGAATGTAAACACAAATAAGTCTACACCTACCGCAAGACGACAAATTAAGACATTTAATCTTAACTCCAGATGAAATTCATCTGGATCATCATGGTTTAGAGCCAAATGTTTGCAGAAAAATAAAGTTATAACTAAACTGAGACATCTTTGTAGAGGAAAGGCACAAAGTGACCTTCTCATTGACAGCAAGACTAAATGACAATAGGACTAAGGCCCTGGTACACAGGCATCAAATATGTTCAGAAGATGCACAATTACACTAAAGATACATTATGTTTGGTGTTAGTTAATGACGCGTCTCAGAGTATATGGTGTAACAGTAAGAGGTAGAATATAGAATTTGTACGGAAATTCTGAATGATTAAAGTTACTTTTTGTTTTGTACATGCCAAAATCTCTTTTCAAAATTACCTTTCAACCGTCTATTATTTTGAAAGTAGATTCGTTTCAGGTTTGTGCTTTTATTTTACAATTTTTAAAACAAAAATACCATTGATTGTTTGGACCTGTTATTGGTATCTGTTGCAGTTTTACATATTGGCATGTTTGGATTTCAAATGTGATGCAAAGAGTTTAGGAATGAATCCAAGATGAATGGCTTATCATGACAGATTCTGTAGTTTTGCTGTGTATCCAAAAAGCAGAAATGATGCCAAACCTCATATTAGGGCATGATAAATGTTCCTTTGTTATTTTAGACTATTCATCCTGGTGTGTGGTGGGAGAGACTGTGGTATGAGTCATTATTGGACTGTGGTTGCTGCAGACAGGACTTCTGCCAACCTGCAGTTAGCTCTTCCTGCTGTTCCACTGTGTACTGTCTACCAACCATACTGTCAGTGCTACCGACGCAGGCTCTTTTTACAGTATACAGAGATGTTTAGACATAATGGAGACACCAAGCTTAGGGGGCACAGTGAATGGAAAAAAACTAATTTAGTTGTTTTTTATTTCTCTCTTACCATGACAATACTAATGAGTCTGAACTATTTTGAGTGTAGACAATAACATGTTGGCTGCGGTAATTTGTTCACTAACATAAGAAGGTACCATTAGTGGCTGGTATTTCGTGGGAAATGGGAAGTGTATCATTATCAACCTTGATTCTTTTAACCTCTTGGTTGGAATAAACATGGGCGACTTTAATATGTTGGTATGCTGAAATGCAAACTAGACTGAATGTGGAGCAGCCGTGGTCATTGATGTATAACTGTACTGAGGTTTGATAAAATGTGCCAGACAACTTACTCCACTAAAAACCTTAATTTTAAAAAGACAACATTAGCATACCTGTGTGCAACAAATGCAAACAGCTAACCATGCTAGTATATAACTTTTATTTTAGTAGGAAAAAACAAGTCCTGACGTACTATTGTAGCTGCTTTGCTAAGTGAACGTGTTAGCTTGTTAGCGAGCTAACACTTTGTTGTCAAAACTCAAGAAACTAAAGACTGTGTCTTGGTATGCTTGGAAATCGGGCTTTCTTATCTGCACCAGTACAGGACCAACAGCGCCAGTATAATCTGTTTTAGGCGTTTCCCCTTTTTCTAGTTTTACATTATACATACTGTAATCTGTATTAGCAGGTTAGTTTCTTCAGTGACAGTAGTTTCTAATTGTGTGATGTAACTAAAAAGCTTTATAAGATGGAAATATAATGTAATGTGTACTCAACCGTATTAGCTGTGCTTTTAGGGCAAGAGTTTATATGAGTTTTTTTAAAAATCTTTTCAATCAGACTGGCTTGGCTTAAACTACCTGTTGTATAATTGTGGTCAAAAACATAAGCCGGCCTATTCCTGTGGCAATCAGACCAGTAGCTTTTGAAGCGGTGGTTCCAGACGGTTGGTTTTCTACCAGCAGTGAGGGCTGGAGTGGAGACAGACAGCAGCATTTAGACTGTGGGTTTTCCTCACTGTGTTATTGAAATACATGCACTGTTACTGTAATGCCCTATTTTAAACTGCTGAGTCATTAAATGGTGTGCAAAGATGGAGAAATGCTCAACTGCTGCTCATACAGAGACAGTGGAAGAGACACATTTAAATAGAGAGATGGGTAGATGCCTTGTTGAAGGAGGCGAGCCCATAGCAGACTTTACATTAAGTAGCACCATGATAACTAAATAGAATAGAAACAACAGGGTAATATATCAGCAAAAACATCCATATAAAATAAACGAAACAAAAATAATTTACTTTCCAGAAATACAATAACCCTTGGTATAAAAAAAAGTTAATATATACTACATCCTACTATACCTGTAAACCATTTTGTCCTTCCTCCCCTGTGGTACAGTACTTTACTGTAGCTTTACTACAGCCTGATCGCAATTACATGCATAAAAACAATCTTACCCATTTAAAAAAAAGGCCTGCTGGGTTTGTTTGTGTGTTTTTATATGGAGTCCAGTTTTGGTGTGAGCTGACTAATGGGAAATCTGACAGGCACTTTTAATATCTGTTGATTGATTAGAAAAAGAACAAGATGGCAAACAAAGGGAGAGGTGGAGTAAATGGAATAAATACCCTTTCCAAATATGATTGCTTTTAGTTTGCCGTGTTTTTTTTGTTTACAATTCCCCAGTAAGACTCTTGACAGCATTTGTGTCAGTAGTAAATATTTTGTGTTCAGACATCCTAAAAACATTTTATGTCGTCAGAACTGCCACGCAGGTAAAAAAAAAAAAACGATACCCATTTTTAATTTAGGAAAACAACTTTGACCAGTTTGTAGATATGAAATTAAGTAAATTAAACATTTCATGAATGTATTTCTTAAAAAGTAAAAACTCTCAGTGCTTTAACTACTCTGACTGCACAGCTCTTAACTTGTTGCTTCCCAAGATTAACATTATAATGCTACATTTCCAAAATGCGTATAAGGTTCGTACAGTAGCAACGCCGTTGGCATGGTACCACAACATGAGGACAGTTGTGTGTGAGAGAAGAGCGGAGAGAAAGGAGGAAGTAAAAGGTGAGTATTTAAAAACTATCCCCTCCACACACGTACAGTACACATCCGGGAAAGACGCTAATAAAAGGAATGCATTGACTGAGTTCTCCTTGGATTTAGAGTTAGTGAGCGTTTCTGGTTGATGGTAGATGAGCACACACATCATATTTGATGCCATGAAGCGAAGAGGATAGGGATGCACCGATAAAGCTGATGGGCATCAGGTCAATACCATTATTGTTATTAAAGCATTTCTTAATTATGTAAATCCCAAAAGTCACAGGTGACATGGAAATCCAAACCACCCTAATTTTCTGTACTTTTTCAACAGAATGAAGCTAAATGGAATACATTTCATGTGTTAGTTTTGGCTTCACGATCCCAAACGAGTGCTTGAGGTGCTCTGAAGAACTGGTAAAACAAGTGAAAAAATTGTATCAGTGCATCTCTATCCAATACCAAACAAAATCTGAGGATGGGATTTTAGGTTAACCTTGCAAGCAATCAGAAATGGTCCCCAATCAGTGTAACCAACTGAAAAAGCTTCAGGACAGTGTGCTGTGGGACTGTGCACCACATGTCTTCATGAGATCATCAACGATCATCTGAGGTTTACAGGCGAATCAGTGAAGAAATATCTCCGAAATATGAAAGCAACAGGCACTTTCTGCCTGCTGTAACAGGTTCAAACCAAAACTGTAATTTTCCAATCAGACTCTGGAGAGTGACAACTTTTGAAGCAGGTTTTCTTACATCTACAAGGTTTAAGTCATGGCTACAATGCCACAAAACGTCCTCATATTTGTGGCTGAAGTCTGGGAACACAGTTGCATCTAAATAAGCCTGGAGAGCTTTTTGTTGTTTAGGTTTGCAACTAAACAACAATGCAAGGAGGTCCACTCAGATCAGTTTTATGGTCTCATTTATAGAGCTCACAAGTCATTCAACAGTGGAGTCCAAGTCTGGTCATGCTGGGGTATGTTGTCCAGTAGTCCTTATGTTCTTCCTTTAGTGATCTATTTCAATAGGAAGAACACTGAAAACTAGTCTGCGATCGAAGCAGATGTGTCATCAAGATGAGTTTTTTATAACCATGTTGGAGACACTTGCTCAGGCGTTACTGTGCTCATCCATCAAAAAGGCTTTCCCAGCACATGTGTATCAGAAAAATCTGAGCTTTCCAACAGATTAATCCTCTGAGATGGTCTCAGAGTTGCCAACACAATAGAATATCTTTCCAGCTGTGACATGTGTCTCCTCTCCAGCTTTACACTGTAGCTCCCAAAGTAACATATTTCAATGCATATTCAGACAGGGAATACGTTCTTTCTTTCTCCTTGCTTATCTGTAAATCCAACATGGCTGCCGGTCCAACAGCATGGTGTCATCAAGGTGGATTTTCCACTTCAAAACTGACCATATGTAGTACCTGTTGTTCTGTAAAGTAGGGTGGGGGAGGGTTTGGTAGGTCCAGTCCTGACATCGTAGTTTTACTTGTTAATTTCTCTTCAGTTTGTAGTTGTTTTTAGTTAAGTGTGTAAGATCATGTGTGTGTTTATGTTTATGCCCTGCTGGTAGTTGTGATGGTTAGATCTGTTGCTTGGTTGTAGTTTCAGTCCTCCCTGTCCTTGGCATTAGAATGATCCAGTCCAAGACAAGTGTAATATTGCCTGGGTTGTGTGTGTGTGTTTTTATGAATGTGTGCATGTGGCAGTGGGTTTGTGGGGCAGTCTGTGCAGTGTGCTAGCGGTGTGTGTGTGTGTGTGTGTGTGTGTGTTATGTTTGGCAGTGCGCCTGTGTGGCAGGTTGTAGGTGTGTATGTACATTTGGTGATGTGAGAGGTGTGAGAAAGTGTGTTTTTATGGCAGTGGTGTACAGTGTTTGTGAGGAATCAGTGTTGCTTTGTGTGTGTGTGTGTGTGTGTGTTGCATGTGGCAGTAGAAGTCTTATCACTCGTTGCAGGTGTCCCCTTTCTCCTCGGTTGCCAGAGACTCTTGTGGGCGGTGCTTGCACTGGCCGAGCGAATGGCGAGTTGCTGCCCTTGATGGTCGCGCAAGGCAGGAAGACTGGGCAGCACAGTCACAGGGTGCATCCTGGGAAATGGAAAGATGTCTTATTTACTAAAACATGCAGGTGTGAATATCTTTTCATATTATACGTGACTATTTTTGATATTTTTGAATGACTTTTAAAAATAAGATTCAAAGACCATACTAGTGCAAGATTTAGCTTCTTAACTACAAATTATGTTTATTAAATTTTTCATCTAAATCAGCTAAAACAAGCAAAACCACAAACATTTAATAAGTTTAAAATAAAAACGCATTTGCAATGGCCGCACCTCGGTCCCAGATCCTGCAGCTCCTGCGTTGCTCGTCGTTTCTTTCCCTCCTCCCATGATACTGACCATCTCCTCCCCAGCTGTCTGTCTCATAAACCTCTTATTGACAATTCTGGTCACATTGTCGTTGCCTCCACCCAACCCAACCAGCGCTCCAACCCCTTCTGGTTTGGGCTCATCCATGCCACCCAAGACACCCAGACCTTGTGCTCTCTCCACAGGCAGAGCGACTCCTGCCTGGGCACGGCTTGTGCAGACATTCTTGAAGAACTCCTGAACCAGGCCTCCGTACCGCTGAGAGCCAGGGTCAGATCCACAGATTGCCGTACAGGAAGGTTTCCCTGCAGCATGAGGCTGCCGTGCTGGACTGGCACCCTGGCTGGCTCCTAATGGCAAACAGGGTTCAAAGATGGGTATTATAATTATTTCCATGAATCGTGGTTGACAGATAATTTATTTGAATCCTGGAGGGACTTGCACTGTGAAGTCACTGACATTAACAGTAATGGAGACTTTAAGACAATTAGCATTTGTGAATTAGTCTGCCAATGCCATGCTAAGAAAAATAGGGGAAATATCAGAAATGCTCTTCTTTGTCTCAGCGGGCTGCGGCCTGAGAGGCATGTCTCTGTCTGGCAGGAGAATGAGTAAACAAACTGCACTGTGGCCTACATGTCATAGGCAGACATGTTGTTAGCAGTGGTATGGGAGAATAAGGACCACACCAGTATCTAAACAGACCAAATTTGCAGTTACGTTTACATAGTGTTTAATGTGCCGCAGCTGATTAGCTATTTAGCTATCTAGCCTGCAAACAAGCCTTGTGAATGTCGCTTGTTCATCAAACTAAGGTGCTGGACAAGATGTATGTTCATGTTTGTAACTGTTAGAAAAAGGAGGAGAAGAAGGAGAGGAGAGAGGAAAGGCTGTGCATTGTTGTTCAAATTCTTTGGCTCTGGTGTTGTCTAGCACAGTGGTTAAATAATAATAATAATAATAATAATAATAATAATAATCTAAACTTTAAAAATAACTATTTTATTTGTATTCTTTACATAAATGAACAATATACTGAGATATAAGCCTCCTGTGTATATTTTTAAAGTTTTCTTACACCCCTTAAAATCAAGAAGGCCTTGCGACCCCACATGAAGCTTTGGTGATCCCTAGTGGGGGTCCCGACACCACCACGGGTGTAGCAGGCTGTTGTCTGTCTGTTTATGACAGAATGAGACGTTACTGCTTTATGCAAATATGGTTTAAAATGTCTTCCATGAAAAAGGTTTTATTTCAATAAAACCTGACTGGTCAAACCCTTGTTCATAAGGTCTTACCTCCGTCACCCCTCCAGAGCGACTCTGTGCTTCCAGAGTGTTCTACCACACTGAAGAGGCTGGATAGGCCGTCTGTGAGGCCGTTCAGGACGGGGCTGTCCCTGGTGGTGGTGGAGCGAGCCCAGGCTGAGCCTCCTCCACCACTGATGGATCTTTGCTGGAGGCTCCACAGGCTCCGGTCCCTGGAGGAGGAAGTCCCATCCAGTCTGGAAGTGGAGCCTAAAAACAGAACAGTTGGAGATGTCTTTCTTCCAAAAAATAGTGCTTACATTGAAGATCTGTGAAGCACATTAATGGAGCCATGTTAACAACAACACAGACAACACAACACAGACAACTATCCCAAACTGTCTTGAAAATATGTCTTGACTCCAAGGATGTTAAAACAAAGTGTAATTACCAGATGACACTCTGCGTTGTAGTTTCGGTGATCCGTACTTGGGCGAACAGCATGGCCTCTCGATGCGACTGTGAACTTTATCCAGTGATGTCGATATTTCGCCAGGTTCGAGCTGATGCCAGCGAGGAGGTGGTCGTTGGCGAGGGGCGAGGAGACCAGGCTTTGGAGTGTAACCCCGTCCCTCTGCTGTTTGGAAGGTTGTCGGTTTGAAGCCCGATGCTGACGTATGATGAAGCAGTCTGCGTGGACCTGGTGGACATACCAACCGCCTGGGTAGAGAAATGAAAGTGATGGAGAACGTTTAGTGTCTTTGGAGAAGGAGAAAATGCAATGAGGAGTAATTAATAACAGCTACTGAAGTTGTCTGATGAAGTACTGTGGCCACAAAATCTTTTTTTTAAATGAAGCTATGTTTTAAGACCAATAGTTGGACCATAAAATCTGACAATTTAAACCTTTTTGGCTTTTCACTTAAAAAGAAACTACCTGACTTCCTGGTTCCTTGGTGGATTTCCTCTCCAGAGAGGAAGAGCGTATGGCCTGACGGACACAGTTAGTCATCTCCTTCATGTCATCACTTAAATTGGCTGAAATCTCCCCGATCTCGAGGCCGTGGAAAGCTGACGAGGGCGTCATCCCATCAACCAAACTGTTAGCTGAGCCACTGACGCCGTTGTTGACGACAATGGGGATCGAACCGGCGATGCAGCCACTTCTGCTCTCCAGCAGTTCCCTGTGCTGCTTGGACAGTGAGCACAGCCACTGCTCATATGAGGAAGAAAAGGAGGATGGAGGCTGTTGCTGCTCAACCTCCAGGGTTCCCACCGCAGCCACGCCCCCGTTTGAGCCACTCAGCCCAGGGGAAGAGCTCCCGTTCTGGGCCTGCTGCGGCTCTCTGGCGTCCTGGTTCTGTATTCGGTGCTCCATACGTCGTACAGAAGGAGGACTGTAGTAGATCCGGATGCCAGTGCGGTCTGGAGCAGTATAGCTCCTCTGGACGGACTCCAAATCCAGCTCTGATCCCACTAAGCTGCTGTAGGAGCCGGTGGGGCCGTCCCATGTTTTACAGGTGTCCCCAACCTCTGGTGTCTGTGAGGAGATAAGAGCGTGGAGAGATACCAGAATAAAATGATTATCTGTACACATTTTACCATGCTGTCCTCAGTTTGAGTAGCTGTAAGGTGGGAAAAGAGAACAGAAATAATAATTATCATACAAATCAAATATATCTGCTAACTTTAGTCCCCCATAAAATATGTTCTTTCTTCTTGTTCCTACAGTTTGATGTTTGATCTTCACTGTGCATAATGATGTATGTGCAGAGTTTAAGTTTGAGTTTTCTCTGTGCTCATTGAAAAGATTTTAGGGGCTTTACAGTGAATTAGGAGACATCTTGTGTCCGGCAGCAAAACTTTAGAAATGAACAAAATGTGCATATTCACAGATTCTGCAATTTGTAATGAGGTAGAAGGAGTAGTTGCCTTTTTAAGGACTTTAATGTGAAAATTATACTTTTTTTCTAGACAGACATTATTGTCCGAAGCAGAGTATTAGTACATGTCGTAATACATGACTGGAGGGGATCTTTAATGTCTCAATCACAGAGATGAATAAAGGAATTAGAAATTAAACTTCTCTGTTATTATAAAGTAATAAATCCAGCCTTTGTCCCCGAGTCTTCCCAAAGATAAGTCGAGATATAAAAGTTAAGGAATCACAATAAACTGCAGATTCTAAACCAGTAAATGTATAAAGTAACTTATTCACCTCATTGGTCAGGTAGGTCCAATTCTTCCTGGTAAGGTCACCCAGTTCTGGGCGAATCAAAAGGGACTGGACTGCAAACTGGATCTTCTCCTCCTGATTGGCTGTCCCGTTAACCTCTGGGCCGTCCAGCTCCGATGTAGATTTGGTTCTGTTCATTGACATAAGAGGGAGGAGTTGATGAGAAAGGAGAAGAGATGCCATGCGCTGCTTTCAAGGTTATAAATGTACACTTGTTCATGAAGTCCCAAACTCTTGAGTTTGAGAAATCTTCTGATTTCTCCACGTCTTAAGCATTCATTTCAGTGCAAGTTGTTGTTTTTAAACATTACCTCGGTGATACAGTTCCATTAGCGACGACTGTGTCTGCAGAGGACTCACCACCTAATGACTTTGACTGTAAGAAGAGAGAAGACCCAGACTGTTAGTGAAAAGAAAATCTCTGAAAATCCCTTTTACTTCATTTCTACACCTTTTTTTCACACCCTGGAAGACATCTACTGTAGACACATTCCTTTTATTGCCATCCACTTCCTCTGGAGCTGTTTTCAAAGAAGGAAGTGGAGACTGACTAGTATAATCTATCTGTGGCAGACAGCGTGCAAACACACACACACACACACACACACAGAAGGTGATGCTGAGTCAGTGTGTTTCACACTTGCGAGAGGTGATCTCACACTAGCTATTTCCCCTCAGAGGAAAGACACCAAATGAGAGAGACATTGGGAGAAGGGAAAAGGACATCTGCATAATGTGCTTAGTTGTGCAGATACTAATAGACTTTCACCTGCAACTCACTGAACTGCACACCAGGCTGCCTGGATGTGTACAGTGTACTGTCAGAAAGCTAAAAATACACTAGTTCAGTGATTCCTGCAGTTGCCAGAGGTTACATGGAAAGATTGTGGAGTAGCTCAATTTTTCATCCACATACTGAGTGAGCTGTAACACTTGGACACAGGCCCGCCTACAGAAATGGCTGAGCCCCTGAAAAGGTCCAGTGGACGGGCCCTCCTAAAATCTGCTTCACTCATATGAACGCATGCGTGCCCTCTCTCTCCTACACAAACACATACAAACTGAGAGAGACTTACTCAATACAATGGCTATAGGCATAGGCACACACAGGTGGTGGCAGTGGTGGCTCCTTTACTGACGCTAGCAACCTCTTGGCTAGTTACGTTAGCTTGTAACGTTACTAGCCATTACATTATTATTTGGGTCTAATTATTATTATTATACTGTGGTGCCACGTGCCTTGTACCATACAAAATGGTATCCCTTTACTACTTTTCCCACACTCCAGTAAATGTATTTCCTGTCTGTTTTCTTTTAAAATCTAGTTTCACTAGAAAATCAATCTCAATTTAATTAAAATTATAATTTTCATGTATTTTGGTGAGATCCCATTTTTCAACTGGAAATACACACAAATTTTAAAATAACCGACACAAATAAAATTGATTCATGAGTAAACATAAGATTTGTAACTCAAAAAATCCAGCAAGCTTTCCACTAACTAGCCTGATGGGGGCACTATGATCAAATGTCAGAAGTCTCTGAAAGGCCCAACAGTATACTACAAGTAGAATAGATGAGATTTGTGGGTGACAGAGCATGACACAGATACACTCAGAGAGACTGAGACAGAGTGAATTAAAGTATGACAAGCTTCGGCCTCCTGCCAAGTTTCCAATGCGGGACACGGCCACTTAATGGAAGGAGTGAGACGGGATCACACTCCACAGATAGGCGTGAGGAAGGAAGAGGAGGGAGGTGGAGGAGAGGGGGAAAGAAAAGAATGATTGGAAAGGAAAGAGGGTGAGAAAGGGAGGACAAAGATGCCCTCAGACTGTAAACCTCAAAGGAAGCAGACACAGGAGAGATGATGGAGGAGCACTGACCTACTAACTGTGTGTCTTTTTTTCTGTGCGTATGTGTGGGGAGAAAAGCTAACTAATGATTACTTTAAACAATGATGCAATCCCTCTTCACCCCTCCCTGACATGTTGCAGCAGCTTGGCAGTGACTGTGCTGCTGCATAATCAGCAGATCACACTGACCATGTTTTTCCTGGTGAGCTCAACTTAACATTAAACTGCAGCTTGACCTCAGTCAGAGAATGCTCCTTACTCACATTATGGCATTAACAGCTGGGTGCTTACTGTCAGCATCAACAGAGTATTCTAAGAGGAAAATGCAATCCTAAAGACGGATGGATTTTTTGTAGCTACAGTGACGTTTTGTACTGCTACTGCTATTTCAAACCATCTTCTAGTTTGAAGAGTTTGAAAAAGCTGTGTTCAGACCAAAAATAGCACTGCATTAAAAACACATACGTGTACGCTGCGTTTTGACCATGACAATGATTGAGCAGGCCAAAACGCTGCTCAATCATTTTATGTTTCACAAAAATATCTGTATTCAGTGTCATACTGAATGTGGGCAAGTTGTCTAGACTTACTGTTCTTATGGTAAACAGGTGTGGACAAACATTTAGATAAACTTATAAAGAACATGTATATCACAGCAGTCTTGAGTTCCAATGACTTCAACAACTACAGGGACTACAGCAATTAAAGTAAATTCATTTGAACATATTGCATGATTTTCTTTAAAAACTGGAGGTTGTGTATGGAATATAGATAACATATTCTTGGTTTGAAATGTCCATGATAAACAAATGAGACAAAAAAAAAAGTTATATAGCTGCATTGCATCATAGTTACAAAATGGATCCAATTGTAATGGACGGAGGTCCAGATGAAAACTGTCCCTGCATTTCAATTCAACTGAGTTATGACTCTGGTGGTCTGACAAAGAACGTAAGTAAGGTTCAACTGCAGCCTTATTGCGACAGCTATGGCTCTCCAAGTCTTAGTTTTTCATTTTTTTATATTAAATTTAAGAGAAACCTGGGAAATCATCGGATGAGATTGAATGCACTGGGACAAGTGTGCCAGGAAATAACACATCTGATCCAATGACTCGATACACTTGAGATGTCCTCATACACCCTCATCCTCTCAGATTCCAACATCCCAAGATACAGTCGCTTTTTATCTCCTCATCTTTGACATTTTTCTCTCTCCGTCACACACTCAAACACACTCAGCCCATCATACCTTCCCCTGTTGTGCAGTGGCCTCTCTCAGTCTCTGCTCCCACTGAGCTCTCTCCTGGCTGAACCTCTCCAGCAGCTCAAGCTTCTCTCTGCCCCAGTTTCTCTCTCCGATCTGAATCTGATTGGTCCGCAGGTCGGTCACAGCAGAGAGACAAGAGGGGGCAAAAATCAGAGGAGGAAATAAGATGTATGTAGAGTACACTGAAATATGACTTTGAATTTAAACACCACAACGATGTGGAGTTTTTAGAACTTGAAATTGAACCTGAAAACCCTGATTGAACTATTAAAACCCTGCAGGCACTTATATTTTTACAGTTTGCAAATTACACACTTTGCTCTTTCTGTGCAAACAAGGTCACAGATTTTGCCAACCAAACTTGCTGCACACTCACATTTACACACACATTTACCTGTTTGGTCAGGTCCATTACCGCTGCATAGGAATCGGCCAGGAGGTGCTGGTGTTCTTCGCGCTCCCTCTTGAGTGCCACCTTCAGGTCTGGAGGTTCCAGCTCAGTGGCGGACAGAGCTGCTGTGGCTGCTTTGCCTGCTTTGGTCTCAAGCTGGAGAAAGACAAAAAGACATCATGGTAAAAATCAAAATTTAAATCCTAAGTAAGTGGAGATCTTTCGTTTGTCGGATAAATCGCTGCTGTTAGATAAGCACGACAATGGACAATTATTGATACCATAATTTGATTTACTTCTCATTTTCTCAGTAACAGTGCGGTTGATTTATTTGTTTTGCCTCTCAAAACAGCAGAGGCCAGTCTCTTCCAATCTCTTCGCTCCAAGTAAACAGAGAGAAACGCACAATCACACAAATAATTACTAGCTTTCATGAACACAAATATGACTAATTTGACCACATACAGATTGGTAACGGGAAGTCCCAGCGTCTCCGTGTGTTTCATCCTCACAAGAGGGTATTTTTATAAATGATCTCATGGGCGATTTCCGGAGGCAAAGCAAAGCCTCCACACAGATGAGATCCTCCTGAAGGCTTAATGCTGCTCATTGAATGATGTTCATGTTGTGGTGAGGGCATGATAAAGTATGGACAGAGTGGAAAGAGACCACAATCTAGAGAATTGTCTTGTTTCTTCCCTCTACTCTGTTGCTATCTTTCCACTCTGAAGATCTCTTATTCTTACCTTGTCCCTCTGTACTTCGAACCCTTTCTCACCTTCTCTCCATCTTTCTCACCCCTTCTCTACAGCTTTCTCACCCCTTCTCTACAGCTTTCTCACCCTCTATTTCTAGCTCTCTCACCCCATTTTTTGCTCTCCATAAATCTGGCCTGTTGTCACAGAGCCTGTAGGTGGGATCCCTTTAAATTTTTATGAGCAGCTCTGCTTTCTCTTTTCTTCAGTCTGAGCCTCATAGTTCACACAGCCGACACTACCGGGCCCCATCAATTTGACAAACAAGCACACGCACGCACACACGCAGGCACACACACACACACACACACACCCCAGACCCATCAATCCTCTCTCTGCCTCTCTCTGTCTGGCTCTGTGGCACTGGCGTCCGTATATGGTGCTAATGGAACTGTCTGGCAGCCAATCACAGTGAAACGCACGCACACTTAGCCCAGCTCCCGTCTCCTATGGCAACTGAGTGTTTCTCGTTGATGATGAACGCTGCTTAACGAGCCCCACGTCTTAACGAGGTTTACTGCTGAGGCGTTCAGAGGAAGGCGATTTTCCTGGATGACTGGCGTTTATTGGTGGATGAGAGACGTCTGGTTCACGACTCGCTACTCACCGTTTAGCAAGTTCAATTACTTTTATTTATTCAACTAAAACACTGACTATCAAGTTTAGATCTATTAATTATGTTTTTGTTTTACTTGAATAATCCCAACAGAAGTCTTCAGGGCCTGATTAGTAAAAAAAACGCTACTATAAAATAACACTTAGTGATTACATTTTTGTCTTCACATTTGTCTCCTGCATCATGTGGCTTTCCAGCTGTTTTCCTTGAGTATCAGTACAGAAGGAAGTTTTCAGACATGGAAGAGAGTTTTTGTAGAAACACAGAGCAAGCAACTGTTATCAGCCTTGTGGCAACAAACACCAATTAAACCCACGGGGGCTTTAAATTGTGAGTGGGAGGTCAAGAGGAATAAGGTAATATCACTATCATTAGATCCTTTGTTATTATTATTATACCAATTACAGAACATATACAATTACTCCTCCAGCTACATGATTTAGTCCCTGTGATCTTCCTGTAGAATGTTTTATTAAATAACAAGGAATAATAGGAACTAGGAATCATTTTTCAGTACAAAAACTTAAATTTATAGTAACAAAATCAATCATGTATGTGGAACTAACTGTAAACGTTGGAGAAAATAAGATATACACCGTGCTATACAGTGCTTTTAAAAGATTTGCTATTCACTTTGGCATTTAAGCTTTTTTCTTTTTAATCACTGTAAATATCAATGCTGTACAGTAGTATACTGTTGCAGCAAAGGGTCTATTATTGACAACAATAACAATGTTTAGTGTAACAGCAACCACAGTGTATTATGTGCTATTATTATGCAGCATATTATTTGCCTACAGCCAAATTTTTGCTTCAAGACAACAACAAAGTTGATGTTATCTGTTAGTGTTATCAGTGCTGCATACCAGCCTTCAGCGGTCAATGCTACGGCAGCCACAACACTCCTGAGAGACAAAATGTGTGCCAGGTTTATAAATAAAAACATAGCCTAGATATTATATAATGCATACAGATGATACAGATGTTAAATATAGCAGTGTGAATAGCTGACTGTGTTTTATGTTGTGGATTTAAACTAAAGCTCTGAAGCCCCATCTCAACCTGAATCTCAGCGTTTTCTGTCAGTCAATGGCTATTAATACATGTTTTCTAATATGTGTAAACAAACACAAAAGAATGCATGAATTATAAAATAAATAGCACTTGGCCTACAGAAGATTTTATTATTTTGCTAATCAGAGATTTACTTCTGTAGTGGGGAACCCTCATAGGGTCGACTCTTTTTGACACTATATGTGTAGTAAAAATACATTAAGAAATTCTGAAATATAATACTACGTTTTAATCTAAAACTAAAACCTATGAATTTATGAGGCAGCTTTGAACACCAGATTCAGGGCTGACACTGTCTACACCAGGAAAACAAGCATTTGTGATAAATAACCTGGTTTTATTTCTTATTAAATTATATAAATGTCTTGCCCTGCCTTGTGGTTGTCCAAAAAAAAAAAAAAAACAGTGTTGGGTAGTTGGAAGCATGAGTTAAGATACAACATGTTAATCAGTGAGCTTTAGCGGTGCTGGTAGGCAGATTGCTTTTTAACCTTTGGACTGATCTGATCCAAGCTAAGCTAACTGTCTCTAGCTTCATATTTACCACACAGACATGAAAGGGGTATGGATTTTCTTATCTAACTCTCGGCAAGAAAGCAAATAAGTCCAACTTCTTCTTTAACCAAGTAGGTTAAACTTGAATTGAACTAGATATCAACTGCAGATGCAGCAGATCAGAATGCACTCATATGAGTCACTGTGGAAGAAACAAACATCCTAGTTTTACATTCGACGGCTCATTTAGCATTGTGTTACATCTGCGTTTAAGCTGCACGCTGATGTCTCTGTTGTCTGAAAAGACAAAAAAAAAAAATTATTTTCCCATCCGCCCCTTCATCTTTATCCTCCCTTCATGAGTTGCGGATTCAACAGATGTGATGAACAAGCGATCAGAGCTTCCAGCTGCTCACTGTGTGTCATTCACAGGGACAGCAGGTGTTCCCAACATGTCCTACAGTCAGGATGGATGACTGATTAAGACACACACAAAAAAAAGGAAGAGGCGTGTGTTGTACTGCATGCTTTCAGGGCTCTGGATATCGTTTCTAGTTCACTGACGGTGTTTGTTTATCAGGCTGAACGGCAAAGATAATTTCCTTTCAAGCAGTTTGACAGGTAGGAAAGTGTTGGAAATTGAGTTGACTTGTTGGACAAAGCAACAGCTGGAGGAGCTGCTGCACGGTGCCAGGTCGCCTTGGCACCGATGTCATTGGGTTGTACACGTACACACGTACACACACGCAAACACAAATACCAGCAGGGCAAATTGATGGCATACTTTACAGTGTGCGCTGTTGGCAGGGAAGAGATTGGTTCCAGCTGTGGCATCTAGGCCAGGGTAACACACACACATGCACACACACACAGTTTGGTAGGATAGTTTACAGGTCAGAAAAGAGAATAATGGCACTAAAATGTTGCACAGTTTGTGTTTCAGAATTTGTGATGAAAGGCAAAAATATTTGAATATAAAAGTCATATCTCTGTGTGCTTCGACATCCGGCATGATGAATTGATTTCACCCGACACTGAAAAGCACAGCTAGGGTGACTTAATCTTTGATTGAGCCACAAAGGTTTGTCTGGGATTCTCATAAAAACCTGCAGCTACGTCACATTTAGGAAAAGCAGAGCGTCTTATCGCTTTGTAGCGCTGTCTCCTATTGGCTGCCGGAGGAGCTGCCAAACCAATCAGAAGACAAATGATCTCTCACCGCAGCGCGAGGGCAGAATCTCTCTGATCATGACAAAGACTAATGACCACGTCAGTGTGCATCTGTGTGTATTCTTATGTTTTGGTTCCTTCATAGTGGGGATATTTACTAATTTATAAAGGGGCTTTTTAGTCTTAGAATTTGGATTTAAGATTAGATTTACAATTAGGCTAAAGTAATCAGGTTAGATTATGGTTAATGATTAATTAATCTACCCATATGGCTTACAATATTGAAAATCATCACTTTGCATTGAACAATTTCTCTTACATTCCCTAACATTTTTTTTTTTTACTAATTTACTATTTTTAAATATATTCTGACTTGAATTTAGATCAATTATTTCATGTCTAATTGTGTTTTATGTGCATCTGATATGTCCCCCCCTATATGTGAAATGTTTACTTCCCCACTTCCTGCTTCTCCTTAAGTCAGAGGCCTCCCAGACTTCCTCTCAACAAAGCCAATGGAACAGGAGTGAACTTGTTATATTCAGTAAAAGGAAAACAATGCGACAAAACTTTTCTTAATGCTGCATTGCATTCTGGTCGATTTCTGGGTACTGTGGGTGTGACCTTTTCCCTGCATCTTGCCTTGTGATTCTGAGGAACTACCACCAAATCCTGACCTGTTTTCACATGAAACAGAATGTTGTAAGAGCTTTCTCTAATGCTGGAAGGGAATCTGACAGACTATTTGTCAAATAATGACGTTGCATGTATAATTTCAAGCTACTTGGACAAGAACCAAAGCTCTTGGGTAAATGGAAAATATGCTTTTGCTAAATGACGGCCTCCGACTTGTGTTAATGCTACTAGGGCTGCTTATCTTAAGGATGAAGGTTGACCTGAAATCTACAGCAAGTTCACATTTTATCTATATGATCTTTCTATATGGCCTTGAGTGCAAGATCTGTCAGGGTAGGCTTTACAGGAGGGGATAAGGGTGGAGTATTGATTGGAAATTTATATTAAACATGCTGTTTTGACAGATATATGGTACATAATGACGGTAGAATCACATACTCAAGGACAAGAGGTAAGAACACATGAAAAGGTTTTTTTAATTGCCCAACTTCAGACTTCTCCTTCCTCTCTCTCTTTCTTTTATCTCTCTCTCTGTTTTAGTTCCGAGCTGGTAACACACGGGCTGTGTTATATCTCAGAGGCTGTTAATTAACACTTACACAATTACTGCCTCTGCTGCTGTTATGAGACAGAGAGAGAGACAACGAGGGAGCAGAGGAGAAAAAAAAAAACATTAAATCCATTACTCCGTCTGTAGACTAGATAGACAGACAGACAGAGCAGGAATAAAAGGCTCGGGTGGACAAATATAAGCTACTTGACAGATCTGGAAGTAGAAACTAACCACCTCAGATGTCATCAAATTTAAAGTCTGTTTTTGAAAATAAATACCAGCCATTCAGACAAAGCACAAATTATTCTATTTTGGTCTGTCTGCTGCCCAACAGTTATACTATAACCGTTCCATTTACATCCAAGCAAGGAGCACAGACTTTGAAGCAAAAGTCACTTGGATTCACACGTAGCTTTTCTATTTTGACTTGTCAGTTGCAACCTTTTCTGCAGTCAATGGACGATGTGCTCCTGCGCTGATTTGCAGAGGAGGCCATTTTCTTTAATCTCCCAGACGCCTTCATTTGTCTTTGGTCCTGAATTCATTTAGCTCTGCCTGACTTTCTCAGCCTGAGTATCTGATGGCTTTTAAATGTCAACATCTTTCTCCTGATTCTGTCACCTGGCCTGGCAACATGTGCAAACAACCCAACAACTGTCATCAGGTTCTGTTTTAAACACTGCCAAATCCTGATTGGTGCACAGAAATATGTGATATCACCTCTTTCCCACTGTCCTGCCCACTTCAAACCAGTGAGTAGCAAAAACAGCACAAGTATAGAAGCAAATTTCTTAAGGTAACAACAAGGAACTTTTATTTTGTGTTGATTCTAGCGGCCCCTGTGGACAAAAGCGGTAGTGTCTCCGCCGCCTCCTTTTATTGATTTCAAGGAGAATCTGACCGAATCCGACCCGGTAACAATTATATAGAAATAGCCGATCTTCTGACTGATGGTTTGTTTATGTAGGTTATACAGAGGCATCAATATTAAATTGTAGTAGTACATTTAAAAAAAACGCTTCCAGTCTGAATTCACAGTAATACTTCTTACCTGCGTGATGAGGCTCTTCAGTTCGGTCCTCTCTACTTCCCACGATGCCTTGGCCTTTGCGAACTGCTGGGTGAGTTCCTGGGAGCCTTGTCTCTCCTGTCGCAACTCTCCGCTCAGATCCTGCAGGGCCACCTTCAGGTCTGCCAAGGTGCTGGTCACAGCGCTGGACTACAGGGGAAGACAGGCACATAAGAGTTTGTGTGTACTTGTGTGTGTGCGTGTGTGTGTGTGTGTGTGTCACTCCACCTACCTTGATAGTTGGGCTGAGAGGTTGTTCGTCTGCAGCGGCCCTCTTGTCCGTCTGGTGGGCGGGGCTCGTCAGGTTGTCCTCCTCCAAGAGTAGGTAGAGGTCTTTAAGGCTGTTCATCTAAAAAAACAATCAGAAAGCAGCGTCATTCATCTCAGGCTCTGATATTATGTAACACACACTTGATCTAATAGGACAGTTTCATTATTTTTTTTTTCCATCTAGCTGCAGTATTCAAAACAATACAAAACATTTTATTTCACATTTTATGTGACATTAAGTGATTTGTTCCGATACAAGTTATTTCTGTATACAACCAGTTTCAACCTGAGATCACATCATTTTGAGCACAAATGGAGATATCGTTTGGGGCTCGGAAAGCATTACTTAAACCAAAAATAGAATATAGACTTTAGATACACAGCCTAGCTACAAAATAAATGAATATTTTGGGTCAAAATAAGGACATATGTCAACAGTGCTGACAGTCAGCTATTGACTCTGACAAAAGAGAAACATAGCTGTGGGACATTTTCCTTTGTGTCCCTTCATACCTCCAAGATGTCTTTCCACTCTGTGTCCTTCTTGCAGCCCAGCCTCCACTGTTTGAGGAAGCAGCGCAGTTTGAGGCTGAGCAGTAACAGGGCCTGTTTGAGGTGCTGAGACTCCTGGACCAGCAGAGTTCTCTCCTGGCTCCACAGCTTCTGCTGAAGCCGAGCCTGGAGACCCAAACTCTGCAGCTGGAAATCCCGACGGAGCAGAGCCTTCTGGTGCTCCTCCTGCAGCTGAGAGAGAAAGACAGTTTGAGACAGGAAACCGTTTATTTGCTTCTAATGCGAGACATGAATCAAGTGTGTGATTTTGTGAGTGTCCTCACAATTATGCACGTTAAAGGAAGGTTTCCATGTGTTCACAATGGAAGGAATTCAAGAAACAAGTCACCAAAAGCCTATTCATTCTCTAAAACCAAATAATAATGAATGTTGTTAAGCACAGATAGACCATGGATGCATCTAAACTTTGCTTTACTTTTATCTACAGCTGTTGAGCCTTTTTCAGATTTTATTAAAACCTTTTACAAAGAAAACTGGAAATCAGAAATGTCAACAGAACACAGGGAATTTACCAAAATATATTTTTAGACCTTCAAAACCAAATTTAGGATTTAAAATACTTCAGTAACAGCATCCAATGCCTTAGGTTTAACAGCATCATTTTCAGGACATTTCAAGACAACAGCACTTACTTTACAAAAAACAACAACAACAACAGAGGGTAATTCCAGCCTGACTGCAAAATAAGTGGGTTCTTGTCTGTGTCTGTCTTTGAGGGTGTTTTGTTTACAAGTTTAGTTTTTTAGTTTGTGTGTCTTGACAGTATTCAGTGCTGCAAACTGACCTGTGTGAGTTTGTGAGTGGTTTCTCTCCGAGCCAGCCTCTCATTCTCCAGCTCCTCATGAGGCCCAAGAGCCGACTCCTCCTCGGACAGCCGAGCCTGGAGGTCACTGGACCGGACGGGCTGGAGGAGTGAACAGGGGAGATGAGGAAAGGATGAGTGGGGAGAAAAAGATAAGGAAGGAGAGGGGGATGGAGTGAAAGAAAAAATAAGAATTAAAGGAGAGAAAGAAAGAAAGGAAGGGAAAAAAAGCAGTGTATTGAGAAACATACAAGGTGGGGAGGGTGGAGGATGAACAAGAAAAAGAATAAAAGTAGCAATGGAAGGAAAAGTGGGGATGGAAGAGAGAGTTGGAAGGAAATGAAAAAGGGAGACAGCCGAGTGTGAGAAGCACATAACATGGCAGTTTTGTGCTACAACACCCTTTAAATCACACCTCAACTGCAGCACGCTACTGTATGTCCACACACACAAGCCTCATCTCATGCACGCTCCCCATGGCTCATTTGGCTGCTGAGTGAGTGCGATCCATCGACCCACCACTGTACCATTAATGTCCTCTTTCACCCTCCACTGGACTCAGCCTCTGCCCTCCATCACCCTTCACCCAGAACGCCACCCCGGCCCCTCACAGCTTCCCCTGTGAGCCAGAAAAACTACTCTGACTGCTGTTCCAAAATAACTCACGAGTTGTAAAAAAGTGGCAGCTGCTTGTGCAAAATATATACTATATGAATATAAATATAATACTTTAATAAGACAGTTTAAGAATAACCTAATTAACACACTGTAAGATCACTGGTCGGTGATCCTGATATAGCATTTCCTTAAATTCTTAAATTTGACTATTTTCATGCCATAAAGTTACTATACGTGATCCCTCACGGTGACGACAAGACTCCAGGAAATCAGAGAGAAATAGTTGCAGCATGTTATACTCCAGGCCTGGCTAACTGTTTCTCTCTGCTTTCTGGCTGTTGCCTTATGTTTAACAGACAGATATGAGAGTGGTAACTTTACACAAAAAAGCCAATGAGCATATTTGCCAAAATGTCTCAGTATACCTTTATGGACTCAGCTCGTCGTTATCTTATCTTAGCATTAAGACTGGAAGCAGTGGCTAACTGCTTTCCTGGCTCCATCCAAAGTTAAAATGTATACATCAACCAGCACTATTAAAGCTGACTCACTTTATATCTGGTTTGTTTAATCCGTGCACAATTATACGTATAAAGAACAATCTGCAGTTTTAGGCGCCGTTACGTGCTGTCACTACCCCTGGTGAGCTGGGTGCTGTGACTGTGCCAGTCTTGTCATCCCAGTGATGATGCCAGGTTTGGTACCATTTTGTGCCTGTGAGACTAAAATCAAGACCTGTGGTCGATGACTGTATTTAGCAAATCGCACTCTAGCTGCAGACGCTGCACAGAAGTACTGGGTGGATGGATGGATGACGATGATGTCCAGAAATAGCGTTGAGCTATAATACAAACTACATTTGCTGGGTATGAGTTACATTACCATGCTGAATACTGAGCGTATATTAACACTGTGTGTATGTGCTGCTGTGTCACTGCTCTGTTTATCGCAGCTACAAAAACAACTGCCTGACTTTCTCTCTTGTTATCTGTCTCTCTTTCTCACATTCACCCTCTCAGGCTTGGATAAAGATGCAGACACATACACCCCGGTTACCATGGAGACACACCAGCTAAAGGTCAACCAAACAAAGGTCTTCCTGTCGGGCCCACATCTGAGGGTGAAGTCACTGTTTATGTTTGTTTATAAAACTGTGTTGCTAGCATGAGTTGCCACCACTGTACCACATCAGTTACTGCAAGCAAGTGTGTATGTGTGTATATACCGCAGACACATGTATTAGAGGCCAATTTTCATAATTAGGGTTTGTATTGGATTCAGTAACATAAATATTAATACTAAGCATCAAAATTTCATTCTTGACATTGGAAATTAGGTCGCATGATGAGAACTGAGCAAACTCTTTGGCTAAGGAAGACCATGAGATGTAGTTGAAAACCTCCTATATCTACAATATTTAAACTATATCAGAACAAAAATTCCCTGACTGATACTGGATGTTTGAGGCAGTATTTGATATCTGAGATTTAAAAAAATCATATGATGATTTATCGGCCGATAGTAATTTTTTATAAACACATGGCATCTTGATCTTTATTGTGACCAAGATACTGAGTGGGACATTTTACTCTTCTAAAAATCTACTTGTCAGTGCTCTCTGGTGGAAAAAAACAATGTAATAGAGACACTAGACATACACTCTTAATAACCTCAATGGAATTTCTGAACTGCAATTTCTTGCTTATCAGCTGACAAATACACCAATACTGATATATCTGCGATAAATTAATATTAGCTGATATATAGTGCCGGTTGATTTACAGATGTTTAATTTAACTGTTGTTGTGTCCATAATATTATGACAACCTGTGCACCCTGACTGGTCTGCAGCTATGCAGCCCCATACCAACAAACTGTGATGCATGCATGTGCCTTCGCTCCCCACATGCTTCAATGAGCCTTGGCCCCCCATGACCCTGTCTCTGGTTCACTGCTTTTCCTTCCTTGGACCACTTTTGATAGGTACTGACCACTGCAGACCGGGAACACCCCACAAGGAGCTACAGTTTTGGAGATGTCTTTATCCAGTCGTCTAGCCATCACAACTTGGCCTTGTCAAAGTTCCTCTAAAATCCCTCACGCTGCCATATTTCCTGCTTTAAACACATCAACCTTGAGGACAAAGCTGTTCACTGCGCCTAATATTCCACCCACTGACAGGTATGATAACAAGATAATCACTGTTATTCACTTCAGCTGTTAGTGTTCATAATGTTATTACTGATCGGTGTAGAGTCAAATATAAGAGACCAGAAAAGGTAAAGCTTAGGGACACAGCAGATGGCCAAGCATGTCTGTGTGCTGTTTGAACTTGTCGCACCTCATGTAACTCTAGGCAAGAAAGCACACAAATATATATATTTTTTAGAGAAATTCTATTTTTGTTGTTGTTTTTGTCATTTCAAGTCAGTTTACTTAGTTACTTCATCATAAGGGTCCGGCTGATACAGCAACAGACTAGACCTTTTGTTTTTTACCTTGAAGCTGAACGCTCACTGTTTGTGTGTCTGTGTATACAAGAGAAAGTGAGAGAAATTTGACATTATAACACTAGCTTCGGGCTTAACTCGGGTTCTTTCTGAAAATATTTCTCGCTGTCAGCCGTGAGATGCACCAGGGCTGAAATTTCAGGCCCCTGCAGTTCTCTAATGTGTATGTTTGTGCCTGTCATGATGTGAATGATTGTGATTTTGAGCGACTCACCAGTGCATCATCTGCCTCCTTCTCTCCCTGTTCCAGCTGGCTGCTTTCCTGCTTTTGAGTCTCATTGATGTCTGATTGGCTGTTCTCCTCAGTTTGACCTTTCACCTCCGGTTCTGATTTGTCCCTATAATCAGGCTGCTGCATGCATGCATGGGCAAGTTAATGAAGGAAAAAAAACAAACGAAAAAAAAAAAGAAATTCATAGAGGAGAGAGAGAGGGACAGGGGAGGAGGAGTTGTGGAACAAAAAAAGGAGGAGAGTGATAGAAATGAAAGGAAAACAAGACACACAAACACAACAATAAGAATAAAAACAATACAACCAAAATGGCGTTCATCCATATGACAACATTGAGAAAAATTAAAAACAAAACAGAACTAGTTGAGTATGGATCTCACAAGACGAAGAAAAGGATGTAGAGGAAAAAGAGCTTGGTCACAGAGGAGAAGGAGAGAGTGGAGAAAAGAAATAAAAGGAGTATGGAGGGTAGAATGAACGGCTGAGGGTGGAGGAGATAAAAAGGAAACAGAAGAGGACATAGAGGAGTGGGTAGAAAGGAGAGACAGGGAGGGGAAACAGCAATGGGAGGTAGAAGAGGGAAAGGAGAAGGCAAGAGGGGGAGAGAAAAAAGACGAATGGGAGGGCAAGAGAAGGAGTAAGGCGGTTAGAATGAAAGGTCAGAGCGAAGGGGCGACGGAGCAAAAAGGTGAAGGAGAAGAGGGAGAGGGAAGGAGGGATGTGAGGTGAGCGAAAGGGAAAGCAGGGAGGCAGTTCGGGAAATGACGAAGAGGAGGAGGCGTGGTGAGTGGGAGAAAGGAGGTTTAAAAGGAGGGAAAGCGGGACATGGAAGTGAAGTGCAGAAACCGACGGTTATGGTGCCCGTGCAGAGGGAAAGAGGGAAGGAGGAAGGGACGAAGGGAAGGAGAGAGAAAAAGGAAAAGGGAGGAGAGATCGGAGGGGTGTTGGGACTCAGAATTGGCCTCTAATGGAGTCTAAACATTTTAATGTACTCCCTTAAAACTTTTTCACCACAGACTCCTCCAAACAGGCAAATCAGATTAGATTAGAATATAAAACAGAGTTTTACTAGAAACAAGTTTCTCTCGCTGTAAAGTCAGTAAACCAAATTGCACAAATATCCATCTGAACAAGTCAATTTAGTAAAACTGTTCCTGAAAAAACTGATGGATTCTCATCAAATTTAATGTTTTATTCAAACACGTCCCTGACAATTGAAGGCGAGAGGAACATATGCCATCAGGTGTCTCTGCTAAGTCCAATGTGGGTTTCTATAACTTTGTAGATTTTAGGTGGAACATTATATAGCTGAAAATACAGTAGATGTTCAGACTAAACCAATAAATAATAGATCACTGACAATCAGCTGCAATCCAAGAATTTCTCAGAGGAGCATTTCAGACTGAAAATGTGAGTTATGAAGTATGATTGGAAATCTAGCTCGAGCTCACTGTCTCATCTGCTGCTTTAAGAAAACTGTGTGAACAGCTCTTTCAATTTTATTCCCAGGTGAACATTTTTTCTTTGCATAGAAATGATGGATTTTATAACTTTGGTTTTGTAGTCATGTGTTTCTACCAATTTTACTCTTATTATAAACACCAAACTGTCATTTTAAAAGATTTGCTTGTCCAATCCGTTCATAGTACAGTTCTCACTATCTGGTGTCAGTGGCAGCTAAAACAGATGGACACCAAACACTAGACTTTTACTAATTTTATAAACAAAATATTCAAACTAAAACAGTGTCATATACTACTTTTATACTGTTTATAGTTTATTATTTGCTATAAATAATAAACGTGATAATGCTATATGTGAATAAATCTATGGATATAAATGTAACTACTGCTCAACCACTCTAGCTGTAAACCCAGACTGTGTGTTGAACTAGTTTTATGATATGCTGATGAAAATATATGCTCTCAATAACCTCACTATGTCCATGCAACAAACAGGCTCCATTTGAGGCCTAAACAGCATCTAAATACCAGGTGAAGAGGCAATTTAACAGCATGCAGAGGACATGGGTGGCATCGCATGGAGAGGTTTACACCCGCAGCTCAAATCTGAATTCATTTAATACAGCAAAGGCAATGTTTTTCCACAATTTCCCATTTACTGGTATGTTTGTCACTAATGAGCTTTGCGTCTAGACTAACTGGAGAGACAAAAAGATTGATGTCATGCCTACTATGGCGGCCATTTTTAGATCCCCAGCACTCCAGATACTGGTAAAGCAGATTTTTTTTCTCTTTTCAACAGATCTGAATGAATCTCAATCAACATTTAGTTTTCAATCATCTCACATTGCCTTATATGTTTGTGTTTCTTCCTGTTGCTGGTGGTACATCAGATTTGAGTGTCTTGTGTAAATTCATTCTCCAGTGTGATGAGTAACTAAAGCAGTATGTTTAGATGGGATTGGGAGTGTTATTCAGCCAAACTAATAGTTAAGCACTGGATCAAACACAAAACTGAAGAACAGAAAAACAAACTAGTGACAACAGAAAAGAAAAATCCAACAAAAGTAGAAGCTGATAATAAATGAAAGAGACAGAGTGACGAGGAGTGAAAAGGAGGAGTGTGTTTCTTGTCTTGTACCTTCTCCTCAGCAGTGTTCAGTCCATCCTGGCCGTCTCCAGAGCAGGGCAGGGAGGCGCACGGTGAGGCCAGAGGAGACGCTCCTTCCACCTGCGGGTCCCTCCCACCTGCTGGGGGCTTACCCAGGTTGTCTACCTGCTCCACAAAGGCCTGTAGCTGGGTGTGTAGGGCCTGCAGCCTGCTGGTCAGAGCACCAACCAGAGGCCGGTCTGACAGGTCAGACAGCTCTGAAATCTGGGGAGCAAAGAAATAACAGAATTTGTCACACTGTCAGTTATTATTGGCTGTGTGAGGCTCAGGATGATAAATGATAAGTTAGTGGCTGAAAACTCAGGGCAACAAAAATGCCAGAGCAGAAGATAAAAAACATTATCGCTTGGGTTGGTGGATTGAAGATAGTTGATGGTTGAGTCCCCCAAAGCACCTGTATTTGACGACCCGGTAATGAGGCTTAACCATCAACTTTCATTCTCGGCTCTGATTGGTTGTTTACGTTCAGGCTTGGTGGATTCTTGCAAATACCACTAGGAGCACTAGGAGGACTGTACTATTGTCAGGTTATAATTTTTCAACAAATACCAAAAACAAAATAAAAAAGTTACCTACTGCAGCTTTTAGTCCAAGTACCTGAAACATTTTACTTCTCTTATTTAACTTATTTATTCTCTCTTAACTGTACTGGACTTATCCATTATAGATTATAAAATGAAGGAGAACACCTGTCCTGTAGAGCAACATTAAGGAAGGAAATGGCAGAAAATTCTGGTTCATTTGTTTGTTAATTCAGACAGATATAGCTCTGAAATCATTAGTTAAAAATGAACTAACTAACTCTTTGATCTGACAGTATGGTGGAAGAGGACGTGTACCTGGCTGTGAGGCTGAGGTTTCTCCAGGTCACACGGCTCTGCTGCGTCGTTGCTGCAGACCTTGTGATATATGGATGGGGAGGAGGAGAGGCAGTTAGACTCGGGGGAGGTCAGGAGCTGTATCGCCGTGGAAACCAAGCGAGCCTGGTCCCTCATGGCCAGCAAGGCATCATGGTCCTTCTGCCCCAGGCACCCAGGGAGCGAGGTTGTTGCGTCAGCGTTGTCCTCGATCTTCTTTTTCCGTTCCTTGATCTCCAGGGCGTCATTCTCACCCCCTACTGGCTCTTTGCGGTGGGGCGGGCTGATGAAAAAAGAGCACAAGAAAGAGCATGTTTAGGCCTTCTCATCCTGAAAGACCTTAAAGTTATTTAAAGAAATGGAAATTCTAACATCTATAACTGTGATGACTGAGTAAACTCGATCTGCTGAAGATCATCGTGTGATACCATCAATAGCTCCAGATGAGCTACTAAATGGACCTTGGGTGAGACTGTATTGTCATCCGCTGTTTCAAGAATGAACTTTCAATAGTCTGGGTTGCTTGTGTGAACAACCCTGTTCGGTTTATGTAATGTGGTTGATGCACTGTAATCTTACACAGCCATGGGTTCTTCTAATCTCTCATTTAGTTCATAGATAAAATCTATTTTTAAAACTTGGATCTTAAAGTAGAGCTGTGATGGAAATATACAATATGTGGCACAATAGAATTCAAAGAAATCTGTCTTTATTTAAGTGCATTTTTGTCTATTGGGGAGATTTACACCGCTTTGCCTCGACTGCCTTGAATGATCAGATGGAACCACATTCCACCCAAAAAATATGGTACTACCTGGTGGGGAGGCACTCAGCTGAGTCTCCGGCCTCTGCGTCAGTCTCCAAAGCCAGTCGTAGTGAGGAGGAAGAGGAGGAGGAGGAAGGAGCATGGTAGGAGGCCAGATCACAGCGCTGCAGGTTGGACAGAAGCACTCGGTTCTCGTACTGCAGCTTCTTTACCTTCCCGCTCAGTTCTCCAATCTGAAGCCTCGCCAATCTGATCTCCTCCTCCTGGGCCGGGGCGTCTGTGCTGATAAGCACTGCCCCTTCCTGTATGGAGTGCACCGGGCTGTCGTTGAGCAGCACGTCCGTCAGCGACGTTAGTGAGTTGGACGACATCGTGGACGTTGGCGGTGGGAGTTCAGATTTATAGCGGTTAATCTCATTCATCAGGAGTTTGTTCTGTTCCTCCATCTCGATAAGAGATCTCCTCAGTAGCTCCGCCTCCTCCTCCACAAACTGGAGGTGTCTCTGGAGCTCCATGACGTTTTCAGATGAAGCCCCTCCCCCGAGTACCATGGCCCCTCCTCCTAGACTAAGACCTGCCCCGAGACCACCACCAACCCCAGTAATTTCTTGAAGACCATCTAGGGACAAGAAAAAATGAGAGGTCAAGCAATTGAGAAAGCAACATTAACATGTATGAAATAATAACTGCAGAATCTTATAAATATTATTATAATATATGAACATGCTGTTCTTTCTTGTTTCCTGTCTTTGTGCTAAGCTAAGTGGCTAACTGGCTGCTGGCTTCAGATTTGACATTCAAATCTCAGAACTGAGATAAAAGCTCAAATGTAGCTATATAGCTGATAAACCTTTGCAAACTTTTCAAGCTATCTAAATTAGTTAGTTAGCCTATCTTAGTTTGAACTAGTTATATAGTCATTATTTAATGAAAAGCCAGTGCCAGCCACAGTGTGTTTTATGACTCTCTTGGCTAGGAGCTTTCCATGTCTCTGAGAAATCAATTAAATAAATGTATAACTGACCAACGAGATGAGTTTAAAAACTACCTTGGGGTCCCTTCATGTCGTCCATCTCAGCTCGGAGCCCCCTGTTCTCCACCTCCAGCTCCACGATGCGTCGACTCAGCAGGTTGGCCTCCTCCTCCACCAGCTTCAGGTGGACTCTGATCTCCGCCTCACGGGTGTGGGGGGAGTCAGCAACCTGGCAAAAGGAAAGGAGAACAACTTCCTTACTCACCTGTTCATTCACACTCATTTAGTTTAAGTGCTTCAATTGTAATGAATGATCATATTTTAGAAAAATACGTGACTCCATTCTGTTTGTTAATGTTTACTTTTCCGTATTAGAAACGGCTCAAAAGTGAGTTTGATTTAATGAGCTTTGTGGAGTGTTTTGGCTGTAGAGTTTTCCCAGATGTTTTTGGCCAATGGGGAAAAAGGACCATTTGGGTTTTATATGGGTACAAAGGGAGGGGATACTTCACAAACCATGACCACCATAACAGCCAAGAGGCACTGTTTTGCAGCTCTCAGGCAAACATTAAGAGATGCAGAGCTAAATGCTGAGAAAAGATGGAAAATGATGAAATTAAAACCCTTATCCATCACCCTCCTCCATTCTCTACACAGTGAACTCTATTTGACCAGCTCCTGTTTCATGGCCTTGTTCAGTAAACACTAATTTGCCCATTAATCACTATTTGACAATGTCAAAGTAAAATCGGACAAACTTTTTGCTTCTGCATGAAACGGTTCTAAAGCTAAAATCTAAGCACTTCAGTCTTCCTCATCCTCACCTCCTCCACGGTTAGCGAGGCGTTGACGTCTCCGTACAGCGACCTGTACTTGGCCAGCTCCTCCTTCATGGCCTCACTGTCCTTCACCAGCTTGGTCAGCTTCTTGCACATCAGGGCTGATTCCTCTTTGGCAAAGTGGAGCTGACACTTCAGGTCTGAACTGTCCTCCTGCAGTGACGGGGCAGAAAGAGAAGAGAGCAATGATGTGACACTGATACAAAAAAAACTGCTGTATCACAGTGAGGCTGACATACAGACAGATCTGTTATCATGCAAAGTTTTGTTGCCATTTTAGGCCCCTAACTAGATTAAATGATGAGTCACAAAAATTGGCTTTAATAATTTATCTTTTAAGGTAATTCAGTAAATGCAAAAGCCAAACATTTGTAAGTTCCAGCTTCTGTCAATTGCAATAGTTGAGCAATGAATCCTTGCTTGGATTTTTAAAAACTAACATTAACAAGTGAAAGAAAATGAATGATTAAACAATATCCCTTTTGTGCAATTGGCTATAATTCAGAGTGAAAGAAGGATGGAAAATGATCAGAGACAAAGACGCACATGACTCTCCCCTCAACTTGGATGGAGAGTAGATATGATGTGCCAAATCTGAACTGTCATCTTACAGTTAAGACAAGAGACACACAAGGAAGAGAGGACACTTCAATCAGTCTACCCTGAGAAAGAGGTTATATATAGATGGACAGGGAACCTGACAAGCACAGACAGTAAAAGCTGCAGACAGATGGATAAATGAACGGGAACAGCGCCGACACACATTCAAACACACACAACAAGCTGACCAGTCAGATCACTTCATGCAGGAGTGAGCTGCTCGACTTGGAATCTGCAACCTTTAAGTCAATCCAGGCTGATGTTTGGGCATCATCTCTGGCAATTATAGGATGCACTGAAGTTTGCGCTTTCTGTCAGCTGAACACAAGCCACAGCCCATTATAGCACTGCAACTCAACTGGGATGAATCAGCTTTTCATTCTATTTAAAATCGCCTTCAACTTGAACGATAATGACAAAGAGCTATTTGACTAACTCGCGGCTTTCAGCTACCAAATGGTGAGGTGAGAGTCATGCTGCGTTTGTTCCTCACAAGGCTTTAGCAAAAAACGCAAAGAAAATAGAAACTCCAGAAAACACTCATTCTGCCTCAGATGTCATTGAGAATCTGAAATTAATATTTACTAACTCACTCAAGTCTAAAATAAAGAGCAAATTAGTTACACTACTTAGAGTAGTTGAAGCAGTATTATACTGTTGTACTTTAAATGTGCCATAAGCGAAATTAGGCTTTATAGCTTGACTATGACACAAATTATGTTAGTTACACAGCTAACCATAAG
>NW_023339707.1:7356403-7359914 GCF_004916995.1 Morone saxatilis
CTTATGGTGCAATGGTGTATATTATTGCTTATGTTAATATTGCTTTTAGTTTGTAAAATAGAAAATGTGTTAATTCTTTTATTAGAAGAAACATATAGTTTATACATGCTCTAAACAATGAATCAAATGGGGTCAGACAGACAAAGTTAGCGACTAGCTGGTGAACAGAATGCGACATTGAGCAGCTAAAGAGCAAGATATTTTTCTCTGCAGTTGGTGGAGAACAAAACAGAGTGAAAAGGAGAGTGAATATTGGACTTATGCTCATTCAAATAAATGCTGATGTTGCTCCGTGTCTGCTAGATTTGCAAGTAGGCACCTGCCCCCTTATGGCCAAAAAACAGTTGATGCAGCATTAAACCTGAAAATATATAAACACTGTCCAACGGGGATGCTTTGCTGCTCCCTTTTTAGGAGCTGTTCAAGGCTCACAAGATAACTATATATAACTTAACTACAGTATCATGGCCTAATTTAATAGATTTAATCAATTTATATTGTTGTTGTTGATAAAGGGTATTGTATGTATGTATCTCTCTCTCTTTCTCTCTCTGCTGACCTGATATAACCCTGTGCACCCATTCCTCAGAAGCAGCTCTGTGGCTGTATTTGTTTTACAGCCTGTGGAGCATTTCCAACCACATTAAGGAAGGCAAGAGCCAGCGATTTACAGCCATTTATGGTATGCGGCTTGGAGAGGAAGCCTGGGCCTCGCGTAGCCCGGCAGCCCAGAGAGAATTACCTTCACCGCAAACAACTTCTGTAGTGATAAGTCTTGTAGGTTTTTAATCTGCATCTCTATGTACTTTGTTCTTCTGTAAAACCTGAGCTCATACACCTCCATCTCCTGTAGTGCCTTTTTCACAGAGGGAGAAAACGTTTTTTCAGCAGTGTCTGCACTACTTTAGTGCCGTGGAAAAATAAAGAAGGGAGGGAGACTTAGAAAGAGTTAGTTAAGGAAAAAGTAGGTTTTTTTTTTCAAACTCCACTTTTTCGGTGTGTCTGGAGGAAGGGAGGCAGAATGAAGAGTGGGTACAGATTTAAATTGTGATGTTGAGACCTGAGCTGTAATCCGAACACGAACACAAACTGGGGGATTACATTAAGTACAAACACCTGCGGGACAAGATGGAGGGCAGCAAAGACACAGAGATGATGTGGAGGAGAGAGGAAATGCAGGAACTGCTGATCTATCAGCTTCAAACTGCTTGTTTGGAAATATGGTGTGATCCCCAGAGGAAATAGGTCACAGAGAGACACACAGGCAGCACAATCATGAGCTGTGAGGCAGGAACACACTGAAAAGATCAAACATGCAAGATGACAACATGACAGTTGAGGTCGGTGACCCTGGCAGCGTTAACGTGTGGAGTTTTATCTCAATCTGTGTTTGAAGCAGGAATTCGAAGAATAAAAGAAGCAGCAGGTTTGCTACAGTGTTAATTGACATGTTAATTATATTTGAATGACATTTTCCTGCCTGCTCTATATACATATCTACTGGACCACAATGAAAATAAATACTTTTTTTTTTTTTTAATCATTATTTAGATTGTTTTGGTTCTGATAACACTCCTGATTCTGGTTCTTGTCTTGATATTTGATTATAAAAAGAAACTAAAACTACCTTTAGTTCCAGCAGATTTAGACTGCCATAAACAGTTATTTGTCATAAATGATGAGGTATTTTGTGACTACTACAATCTACATTTGTTTTGATTGAACAAAATGCTGATTGTCAAACATTATAATGGGGACATAAAACACCTAATTCTTTTCACAAACTGATTACATTTCACTCTGTCTCAACTGTAGCTACCATATCTATTGATAGAGAAAATAAACTGTCCCTGCAGGAGGTGACTGGAAGAATGATTAAGCAGGTTTCTAAATGACTCTGATTCTGATCATTTAGAAGCAAGTCTGTTCTCTGTTTTACTCAATGTTGAAACATGTAGTAGGAAGTCTGCCACCTACGGTACATGCAGCTATATTTCTGGAGAGATGACAGCTGCTTCGGGCGATGCTGACACCAAAAAACAGTTACACCAAATATATGATGGTACTTTTTAGCTGTTATCTTCCAACATTGCTGTTGTTTATGTAATATTGAAATGTGTAACTGCATAACGTATTTGATATGATAATAAAGAATATATTGAATAATGAATATACTGTTACATAAAGCAGAACGGCACAATCATCTTTGATAATAAGGAGAAACTTGTGGTGGGTAAATGGATTTACAGATTTAGAATGCCAATAAATATTAAGAATTTAAACTAGAATCTATTTGGGTAACAGAAAAAACACTCAGTGGGTTCATTGGTGATTTATTTGGTACTGCAGTATTGATGTCAGTCAATTTCTGTACATCTCTCCCTTCATCCTGTCTTCCACTTTTTCAAACTGACTCATCTTCTTCTCCAGTTCCAAATCTCTCTCTGTCTTCATTAACTTCTTTTCTTCTTCTTTCCTCCATCATGTACTGCAGATGTTTCAACTCAACACACTCAACTATTTGTTATTTATGATTGTGTTACATCCGTGTGTCTATGTGTGTCTGTGTGTGTGTTAAATAAAAGTCCCTCTTGTTAAGTTGAAACTACACTTTGCTTTTCTTATTGATTTGTTGGTCCATCTGGGGGAAAACATAGCAGTGTGTGTGTGTGTGTGTGTGTGTGTATGTGTGTTACCTGTGGACCAAGCTTCTTGTCAGGTTTGTTGTTGGGTCGTGCTCCTCTTTTCTTCTGGGAGTTCTGCAACACAGACATGCATTGAGTCTCATTAGTAAGATCTGACACCACATCGACTGTGAGCTGTTTCACTGAGATGAAAAATGAAGCAGAACAGAGGGAGTGAGCTGCAGGGGAAAAGAAAGGTGGAATTTAAACTTAAATCACAATATACACTCAAAACCTTCATATATGTGTGCAGACATTTAAAACTAAAATACATTTTTAAACCTGAAACGTGTAAAGTGTCTTTCATTAAAATGTTGAAAACACATGTTTTTGTTTTTATACACTGACTCACAAGATGTTCAAGGGGCACTCACCATTACAAGTTGTTCCAAGTGTTACAAAACAAAACTGACCACTAACCACCATATGACTTCACCTTTATCTCATCTCTGAGTTATTATTTCAACCGCCAGCTGCTGACAGACATCTGACAATAACGCATTTGGGTGCCTGTTCAAACATGTAAAACAGTTCCAGTACAATTAAGGAAAAGTTGTCACTTTTCAGGATGTTGAAGGTAACGCTATGCATGGGAGTCTTGATAGCTCAAACTGGTTCATTTACAAAGACGGCCTTTCGTTATACCTCTTTAAAGGAACAGTTTGACATTTAGGAAAATCTGCTTATTTAAGAGTTAGATGAGAAGATCAATGGATTGAAGATTGAACTCGTATGTCTATCTGTTAAAATATGAAGCCACAGCCAGGAAATGTGAAATCAGTTTCTAAAAAAATACTGATTTAGTGACTTCCTGGAGTCTTGTCATC
>NW_023339707.1:7359939-7368572 GCF_004916995.1 Morone saxatilis
GGTTTCATCACCTTGAGGGGTGACTCTATGCTCAAAGGCTGCATGAGTCTTCTGACCCTAGGCTTGCCTATGTTACATGGATATGGATATACAGCAGATATGAGAGCAGTCATCCATCTTCTCATCTGCTCTCAGCATGAAACTAAATCTAGCCTATTTCCCAAACCATAATCTTTCCCCAACATTTTTTTCAAACTTCCTCCTTTGAGGACTGCCTGTTTTGTTTATGTTTATTTATAACCGCGTTCAGTAGAATTCATTATGATACAGTCCCTCTCGCCTTCGTGTTGCAGCACCAGGTATAATTGCTATGGTGATGGTTGATATCACCAATTCTGATCACCACGCCGACACTGATAAGCAGGTGTGGGGGGAAACAGATATGAGGCGTGGAGGCTAAATTCAAGTGTAAGAACAAGGCAGAGAGAGATATTCTCATCTCATTATGCCTGGATTAATTGTTGACACTGTCGGCAATATCGTTCACCTGACATTCATTGCAATAAACGTCATATTGAATTAAAATTGCAATTGAAATGATTAAATGAGAAGGGAGGAAAGGGAGACGGATTTTGGGAGAGAGAAAAAAGCACATATGAGACATTTAATTGACATGGACCAAAGGACGTGGGTGCATTGCTAATAAGCAACTCCGCTCACACACATACTCATACACACACTGCTTCATCCGAGTGGTCTGCCCAGCTGCCATTGAGACTCAACATAAATCATCATCCTTCCTTTCTCTTGTTAGAGCCCAAGAACCCAATCTCCACACACACAATACACACACACACACACACGCACCACACACACACACACACACCACACACACAGGTCAGGACAGGACGCTGCCAGCTGGCCAAGTAGCTCAGCCTCATCTGCTCAGTCCGTTACCATGGAAAGCAGGCTTACTCTCTCTGGCAACGAACCACCGACAACCAAACAGAAAGAAATGGAGGGATGGGAAAGGGAAAGGGAAAACGGGTTGGAGAAAGGAGGGGCAGAGACAGATTTTGAGAGGTAATTGCTTCAAATACTTAACCTTCCAGCAATGATAGAATTTTCTAAATTAATCTCCTCTCATTCCAAAGGTGGGGTTCAGCACCATTGGAAGGGCTATTCTGGCTTATTTGCTCAGGATTTTTCTTTCCACAAGTCAGGTCAGCTCCCCATCATCCCTGCCTCCCTCACCCTCACCTCTTTTCTGCTCCCTTCCATCCTCTCTGCCCTTTCCCTCCCTCTCACCCCTGTTTTCACGACCTTCTTAATTTCTTCATCGCCCGCTGTCCCTTCCCTCTCTCTTCTCTCCGCACTCTCTCACCTAAAATCCCTCCCTCCCTCCCTCCCCCAGTCTCCTAACCCACTTTAACCATCAGTTTTCCGGGGATGCAAACAGTCTATAATTGGGCTCGGAAAAACCCCACCTGATCAATCGGCCTGTCTGATAATGCGAAACCACTGGATTTTGGCTGGAGCGCCTGAACAGATCGTTTGGGACTAGTTGGATTCAGGGCTTTTAGCTGGGGAGCAGCGTTAAGTTGCATTTTTCCATTTGGGATGGAGAAAAGATAGGAAATGCAATTTCATAGCTAGACTGTTAGAGACGGCAGCTCATAACACTGAATTATCACAACCTTGGCAGTGCAACCCTGAACTGCCAACGCAAGACCGGAAACAGGATGCCCTCACCGATTACCCAACCACAGGAGTTTTGCAACAAACAAAACCTTTTTGTGGGATAAAATAGACTCCGATCTCTAAAGGAACTACCCCACTTATACAAACGACCTAAATGGAGAACGACATTGGTGATCATTGGGGAGAGCGGATACAAAGTAGCATAAGTTAAACCCATAATTCCCAAAAACAACATACTCTTAACCAATCCCAACCTAACCATTAAGGCAGAGAGACAGACTCCCACACCAATACCTCAGATATCACACCCAAAATCCAACACACACCCATGTCCATAATATTGGTTTCAATAGACAGTTACCAATAACAGGAACCTTCATCTCGCGACAGAAACTAACTATCAAACAACACGTTCTATTTCCTCACCCAAAGATTCATTATCAAGCCTGCACCCACACCCACTAACCAAATAAATACCCCAATTCTTACAACCCCAACCGATTCCATCACCCTCCACCACCTAACTACTCACTTAATATATTTTTCCCCAAATCCCATCCTCAGGTCAAAAAGAGCACAAGCTGTAAAATAGAGAATCTACTGCAGAACATATAGAACTAATGAAAACAGCTACACTAGACCTCATCAACCCGCGTCACACCCACCCACCAGCTTTACACTTATCTACCAACTTACTCTCTGCCCAAACTCAACCCCGCACCCATCCTACCTACACAATGTTACAACCCAAACCTACCTTTGGACCAATACATCAAATGTCCTTACCCCAATTCCCTCCCTGGCGACCCACGTTACTAGGTTTAGTCTTGGATCACACATCAAATATACAGAAAGAATCTTTCCTTATCATCAATACCCTTTCTTGGATAAAAAATTGCAAACCTAACCCAATTGCGATGCGCAACCATATACACTCCACCAACCCCATCTAATGACATTCTCGCAACATTCAAGATAACCTGAATTAATAACAGAAGCCAATCTTAAAGATTCTATCATACACCTTAGTAGAACACATAGATATCTATCACTTTGATACTCAATGGTTAACAATCCCATATATCGTCTATAAAACGCTCAAACCCTCGTCTGCTGGTGTAACACAAATTCCATATCACAGGTCATCTATCTTAAAGCCTTGCCTAAATCACTAAAAAAAACTGCTACCACAAAAGTTAGCCCTGGCGTTGTCACGTCAGCCTGTCCCATGACCACCCGCCACTGACTGCCTCGAAACTCGCACAAATTACCAGACTGTACAAATACCAAATAGCAGCATAAAAACAAAAGACAAATTAGAAAACTACCTGACAGCGCAACCATAAACACAACAAAAATGCTTCAGTATATATGATAACAACCAAAACCTTGCACCATAAACCAACCCTCGATTAATCACTTCAGCTGAAAATCGATGTAACTAGCAGATCTGACCTCCATTAACCACAAGTGCACTTGCCAGCAAACAGCATCCACATCGCACCACTCTATCCATTAACAAACTGGGGAAATCACTGCCATGAGGCTGAGGAAAACGCAACGTATACGACCCTAGGCTAACTATTATACCACCTAAATCACACAAAGTATATTGACTCGATGAATCACCCTGCCCCCTATCCTAAAACTAATAATATATACCACCTCCTTTCAGATGCACAAGACGTCTCGTCAAAACCAAAAACACACCCATACTGTACTTTCACAATCACACATGCGCCAGTCAAAATTATCCCTCAGAAGTCACCCATCCCTCTCATTAATCTACCAATTCACTTTACAATGCTGCACACTTAATTACCCATTAACTTCTCTCACCAAAAACCACCTGTATGCCGCTCCCGCCGCCATATATATGTACACACACGTCCCAACACACGACATACCAAACACACCGCTACACACACCTCCACACAACCACTCACACACCACAATCCACAACAACAACCAGACCACACAAGCCTCGTCCTCATAGATTTCTGGAAGCTAGACAAAAAAATAATAACATTACACTCAGCATACAGATAACAGTTGAGTCACCATTTCCCTATCTGATAACATAATTAACAGCTTACTGAACAAGTGTCACTCTGCGTTCCCGAACACAAAAAACCACGGATATTATTCCACACCATGGACAACATATTACCATATAATATCAACAACTCATCCTAGGGAACATGAACTGACAACACCCCCGTGGATAGGAACAAAAAACCAACCACCTGACTCCAGAAGGTGGAAAAGGAGCGGCAAAAACGCGAAAGACACCCATAGGTCGAAACCGTACCAACCCCCATCAACCACCACCCAAAACACCACAAAAACAAACCCAAAAACAAAAAAATGCCTAAGGCAGTAAGCAGAGAAAAACAAAGGACAGACCAGTGAAAGAGAACAGATGTGTCACCTTCCTCCTGTACAAAAACAACATGGCATGATGGAAGCACCAAGCAGTGTGAAACTCTTCTCCTTTCTGATTAATTCTGATCTGCAGCTCAACAGCACAGTACAGAATTTACCGGCACTCAACAGAGGCAGCGCGGCAGATCAAAACACACACAGAAAGACACCCGACCTGAAACAACACCACATCACAGAAACACACCCTTTAGGAAAGCTTCTAGAAGACGCAGGACGGAAACACTCCGAATCCTGACAACCTGTCCCGGCCCAACCGACTGAAAGACCAGGAAAAATGTACGCAAACACCTGACCTCATCCAACTTCACTGGTTGAAAAACCCCTACCCTCCGCCACTACGGAAACATCCAATAATCTTCGACCTCTGCAACCGCTAGAGGGGGCAACTGAAGACTTATCACACCAAAATACAACTGAAACACCACACCGATGTGGAAACCTATCAATCAAAGCACACCATCCACAAGTACACACACTCTCAATCGGCTGAACTAAACAACATGAGCGAATGACCTCCACAAACTACCCAAATGTCCTGCCACACAAGAAAGCTACGCAATTACATTACAAAAATAAAACAACAAAACCTCAAGACTAGACTTATGCAATTGCAAGAATCCAGATACACACAAACTGCTGTCCTGCCACATGACGCCAACCAGCACAAAGTAACAAAAAACACGTTATTTCACAGATGTAGCTACACTATCGCGCACCCCCTTCACTGTAATTGAAAATGCGTCCTACAACCAAGACCACTAAGTCAAAGGATAAAACGAGACCCACACACAACACAGTTAACTGACACCACAAGGATTGAGGAAAGCATCTCTGGAATGCCGAAAAAGAGGGGTGCACAGAAATCAGATTTGCTCTCAGAATAACTTTGGACCAGCAAAGGCAATCCCGCAAAACCTGAGTAGCCAATAAACCACAAGCACACCCACCCAAGAAGAAACGAAAGAGTAATGGGTCTATACTGCCGTCCCTGGCTACATGCTCTTAATTCAAATTTTTACCTTATACAAAGCTGAGAACTTATTGTATTATACAATAATAATGGTCTTATTATATTTCCAATATCTATACCATAACATCCACCAAACACATATTAAACCAATCAAAAATACTAATTTAATCGTCTTGTGAACACTGTGCGAAGCTTCCTATTCATATACACTTACCTGAGTTTTAAGCAAGATCATCCTTAAAACAGTCTATTAATGGCTCGAAACCCCACTGATCAATCAGCCTGTCTGATAATGGAACCACTGATTTTGGCTGGAGGCTGAACAGATGTTGGGACTATTGGATCAGGCTTTTAGCTGAGCAGCGTTAAGTTGCATTTTTCCATTTGATGGAGAAAGATGGAAATGAATTCATGCTAGACTGTTGAGACGGAGCTCATAACACTGAATATCACACCTTGAGTGATTCCTGAACTGCCAGCAAGAGGAAACGTTGCCTGATTTGCCAAACGAGTTTGCAACACAAAAGCCTTTTGTGGGATAAAAATAGACTTGTGTTAAAGTGTAATTACTCACTTTTCAGCCTATGGAGATTGTGACTTTGGGAGGGTAAGTGATGTAATAATTCCTCCAAAAAGATACTCTTACATCCCTAATTAGGGCAGAGACAGCATACCTGTTTTCACCTGTATAATATTGTTTTCATGCAGTTACATAACAGGAATGTTTGGACAGAATTTAACAGTTTTTTTTCTCCCCAAGATATTATCAGTGCAATAAATATATACACAATTTTAAACCCAACGTTTCTCTTATTTATTTTATTTTTCCAACTCATTCAGTTAAAGGAGCAGTGTATAGGATTTTACTGCAGATTGAAACTAACTGAAACGGCTTGCCTCTATCAAGGTAACAAAGCACCTATAAATATTAAATTCCATTTCTGCCAATCGATCCTCCTAAATGTTACACACTGGACCTTTGGACTCAAATGTCCTTATTAATCTGGGACAGTTACTAGTTTGTGGTCAATATTACAGAAAGAATTTTCTTTTTCAGATTTTCTGGAAAAATTTGCACTAAATTTGGATGGAACTTACTATAATGACTTAGTATACCTGAATATAACAGAGCCATTGTTAATGTTCTTAGTTACACTTAGTAACACTGTTTTTGCTTTTAGTCATATATTAGTCGTCTATAAGTCAAAATGTCTGCTGTGTAAAAATTCCATTCAGGTCTTGTCTTAGTTGCCTAAACTTCACTAAACTGCTCACAAGTTGCCTGGGTTGTCCGTCAGCTGTCTGAACCGCCACTGACTCGCCCTGACTGATTACAGACTGTAAAATACCAAATAGCAGCATAAAACAGCAATTAGATACCTGAAGAGCATGAACCACAAAATGCTGAGTCAGTTTGTCAAACACTTGCCTAAACTGATAATCATCAGCTTGAAATGTGTCTGAGTTGCCTCCAATTACAAGTTGCATTAGCCAGCAAACAGCATCCACAACTGTCCATTTAACAAACTGGGGAAGCACTGCCTGAGGCTGGGAAAAAAGTATTCGCCTGGCTAATATTTTATACCAAAGTTTGACTCGATGAATACTGCACATCTATAAATATATTTTCCTTCAGATCAAGCGTCTGTGAAACACACATATGTCTTTTCCTCACATGGGCCAGTTCTATTTCTAGGAAGCAACTTTATTGTTCTTTACTTTACTGTGCACTCTTAATTCTTAATTTTACAAATGTATGCGTGGACATTATTGATTATGTACACACACGTACACACACGTACACACACGTACACACACTCACACACACTCACACACACTCACACACCATGACCAGAGCCTGGTTCTCATGTTTCTGAGCCTGCAGGTCTACAGTTACACTGCAGATAAGATAACAGGTTGAGTCCCATGTTATCTGATAACATATTTAACAGCTTCTGACTGTGTCCTCTGCGTTTCCAGCAGCAGCAACACAGGTTTTTTCAGGTAACATTTCAATATATTCCACAGTAATCCTGACTGAACTGGTGGATGGAAAAAAAAACCCTGATCAGGGTGGAAAGGGGGAAAAAGGAAGAGATGGTCGAGTGATGGCAGTGCGAGAAAAAAGGAAGAGTGAAAGAGAGAGATGTTGTCATTCCTCTGTCATGGATGAGGAAGCACAGCAGTGTGAACTCTTCTCCTTCTGATCTAATCTGATCTGCAGCTCAACCAGCCGTGATACCGGGACTACAGAGCAGGGCGGGATCAAACACACCCAGAGACCTGATGAAACATCACGAGGAACATTAGGAAAGTTTTGAAGAGAGGAGTGAAAAATGTTGACACTGTGGCAAGAGAAGGACAGGAAAATGTACGCAACATGACCAAACTTATGTTGAAACTCTGGCTATGGAATCTAATCTGACCTCTGCAAGGCTAGAGGGAGCAACTGAGGACTTAAATACACTGAAAACAGTGTGGAAACCTACAATAAAGACATCCCCAGTCATTCTAATGGCTGAAATAGACACAGAGGGATGAAAACTATGTCCTGCCACCACAAGAGTAAGCGATACATTAACAAAAATATTAAAGACTGCTGGATTGAGATGTCACCACTGCTGTCTGCATGACGGACCGGAGCAAAGTACAAAACAGTTTTCACAGTGTGCTGATATGGTTTCCTGAATTGAAATGGTTTTAACAGCCTAGTCAGGTTACGGCCCATCACACAGGTTAACTGACAACAGATGAGATTGCTCTCTGGGAATGGGAGAGGGTGCACAGAAATCAGATTTGCTCTCAGTGACTTTGAGCAAGCAGGCATGAAATCCTGAGAGCTACACAGCAGAGAGAAGGAGAGTATGGGTCTATCTGAGTCTGGTACTGTCTTTTTATTTTTACCTTTACAAGCTGAGGAACTTATTGTATTATTTACTAGTCTTATTATTTAATATTATTATTATAATATATTTATCGTCTTGTGAAGCACTGTGCGAGTTCCTATTCATGATATTCCTGAGTTTTAAGCGGACTTTCTGTTCTTCTATGGCTGCTGCGTGGCTCAAACAGTTCATGGAATAGGTCGACATTTAGGGAAATACGTTAACTTTTCTTTCCAAGGGTTAGATGAGACAATTTGAAGAAAAAAGCATCTAAAGATACAGGTTAGTAAGTAGTTGGGATACTTTATTTTTATGCCTTTATTTGATAGGACAGGTGAAGATAGACAGGAAAGGGGAGAGAGAGAGGTGGAAGACATGCAGTGAAATGGAACTGAACCCAGGCCGCTGCCGTAAGGCCAGGTGAGCTACTGTGTGCCCCCTTACAGTCCATTAACACACTGCAATGTCAAACTTTTAGGTCACATGGTTTTTATTTTTATTTTAGGGACTTTAGAGGGACTTTTTTAGGCGCTATAATACTAGAGCATTTTATGTTTTTCCTCTGAGGGCAAAAATTAGATCAGATTGCCAGAGAGAAAGTGTGTGTACACATGAAGAGAGTGTGGGTGTCTGGGAAGAAAATTGACTTATTTGAAGTGCATGCAGCAATAGAGACACACATACACACACAC
>NW_023339707.1:7368705-7382369 GCF_004916995.1 Morone saxatilis
GTGTGTGTGTGTGTTTGTGTGATAAGGATGCAAGCAGAGAGAAAGACAAGGGTGACAAAGAGACATTTTTTCTGTTCAAATATGGCTATTCACCAGTTAAAAACAAGCAAATACCGCAAAATAAACGGATGCTTCTAATGTTGCGAGCCGATTCTAACATCATATTTATTCTTAGTCACACTTGATAACAGCTTTTACTGAATTCCTAGCCCACAAATGCAGTGTTAAGCAGCTCTCTCCGGTTGTCTGCTGCAGAGGAAAGAAGCTCAGAGCACAACGAAGCAGAGCAGATAAGACGAAAGCAACACCAGCGATTCCCAAATCCCCAGTCTGCTCAGCTCATTACTACACACACACGCTGTTTCCACACTCTGCAGTGTCTCTCACACTTAAACACACATTTTGTGAAAACATTATAACACGCTGCTAGCGCTGAATTAGGAAATAAACAACCCATTCACTGTCAGCGCTTTAAACATAAAGCCTCTTTGTTTGCTGCAATGTTGTCGATAAAGCCTGAATTGGGGATAAGAAATGATATGAATCTGACTCTTTGCCCCCCAGTTATTTATTAAGCACTAATACCAGTGGTGTTGCATGTTTTATTCCATTTACTACGAATCACGCTCGACCTCACTTTAACCATTCTGCAAACAATGCTGCTGTGTTTTAGATATTTGGACATTTTTCTTAACTGTTCCATGCAGATTACATTTACAGATTACATTATCATTTTCAGGTATGCAGCGCAGACAATATTGTAACACTAATAAAAAAAAGAACGCAAACTTAATGTTCACAGATTACACAGCTCACGTTTCCAGTCTGCTACTTGATTTTCGTACCAGAAACAGGAGAAAAGTACATGAAAAACTACACATATGAAACGAGCCCACAAAACCAAGATTCTTTTGAGTTAGTTGATATAAAAGACATCATTAGACTACAAGAAGAAAACAACAAACACCCTTGGTGAGGTACCATTTGTTTACTACTTCGTTTTTGCCTTTCAAGATAAGTAAGATACTAAAGAGATGCCGTGAGATGCTAAAATGTAGCGCAACTATAGCGCAAGTAAGAGTAAGAGTCATAAAGACAACAAACAAACTGATTCAGTAATATTAGAAACAACGTAATATCAATTTAAAGTTAAAAACCCTGAAAGTATTGGACTGAGAAATGGCTGTCTTACTGCTTATGAATTAACTTCTCACTTGCAAGAGGAGGTTTGTGTTATTTCTTCTTTCAAACATGTTACACGGTATCACTTTAATATATTTTGATGATTTGGTACTGCAGTAGGATACTCAGCTTTAAATGCACAGTACAGGCCAAGACTGAAGTAGATCATCATGTCCAAAACATTTATCATCCATTGGAATGTCGTATTTAGACCCCCAGTGTTTCACCCCGTAAGGTGATTTTCACTCTCTCAGAAGAACATAAAACATCGAAAATCTGTGAAGAGGGACACTAAAGAGGGACCTCTCTAAAACCATCAAACTGTTGGGCTCATTAACACCAGAAAGACGGATGGTCCAAATGAATGGATGGTCCAAATGAAGGCCAACAAACTGTCCCATTAGATGTGTAAATATGATTTAAACTGTCATTTCAACATTGCCTTATTCAATATAGGGGTCAAGGAAAAAAATCATGAAGAGAAAATCTGGAACACTGAATCCTTTTAAATCTTGCTTGGACTGCTTTCTGGTCAAATGCAATTCACACACGCATGCACTCACAGTTACTGTATGTCCTCTCTGCAGCATCTCCCTGTGTACACATTACTGCAGGGAACCCTGGCAGGTCAGAAAGTGGAGCATCACAGTGAGGGAGGAATAAACAAGTGACTTCATCATGCACAGACACACAGGGAGGAGCAGATATGCTGACTGAAAAATATTAATCTAACCGCTTGTCTCCAGTGCCTCGGGTTGTCAGGGAGACAAGGTCACACCCCGACACACTGAGAGACACAGAATGATACAATGATGCATCCTCACAATGTCTCACAAGGGAAACCCATCATGTCGGTATTGATTATGTCCAGATTAGCTCAAGGCTCTCTTGTACCCAGGTATAGTATTTCTGGTGTAATTTTATATTAGAGCTTCTTTTTGTTTTGATTTTAATGCTGCACAATAATACAATTCTGAAAATGTTACTCTATAGGACAAGGTTAAACATTAAAGCTGCAGCAGATAACTTTTATGAAAAAAATAAACGTTCACTATATCCTGACAGTAGTACATTACAGATCATCTGCGAAAAAATCAGCTTCGTCTGCCTCCTCCTAATGCTCCTGATGGCATTTGCAGGAATCCACTGCGCCTCAACGAAAACAGCCAATCAGAGCCGAGAAAGATAGCTGATTCTCGTTCAGTCGCATTCCCTGTCAACAAAGACAGATGCTTTGGGACCTGCAGCTTTACATGTTTCCTTGGATAACAACAAACAAAACTGTATTGCTATTTTTATTTTTTTCGGTTTTTATGCCTTTAATTGATAGGACAGCTGGAGACACACAGCAAAGGGCCGCAGGTCGGATTCGAACCCTGGGCGGCTGCAGCAAGGACTCAGCCTTGGTACATGGGTCAAATTATGCTAACCTGTATCATTCTGACTCCCCCTTAATCTGTCAGTGAATTTTATAAACAACAACAAAAAAATCACTAGGATTGTGAGTATTATGCTTATTAAAGAAAAAGTAAAGTTAATTATCTTGCTCTGCAGAAAACAATGGGAAGCACTGACTGCATGGAAGACAGAAAATCAACCTAAAACTTATGACATGCAATTTGTAGCAAAAGCAGTAAAATATCATGGCCAGTATTGTCTATGACCTTCCCCAGTTTTACATCATTAACTCTACCAGCACTTCACGAAAACTTTTTTCAGTTTGTTTTATTACCACAACTGAATACGCACACCTTTTCATCACCTCTCCTGAGATGTATTTTCCTGTCAAAAATAGGTGTTAATCAATGCGCCGCCGGCTAAATGAGAATTCTACGCTGTCTGATATAAATGATCCCACCCAGCTGGGAATTAGCCGCCGTTTTCTGGCAAATAACCTGAAGCTAAACCGATGTGTTCCCAGCAGACACACGTTACACTCCTGCAGTATCACACATCATCTGAGCCTCTTTAAATGTTCCCACCATGTCCGCTGATGAATTCTCGGCTGTGCAGATGAACGCTGACGTGATGTAACACAACAGTGATTCAGCTCAATTTCGTTCCTGTGTATCAGTGCAGTTAAAGCCAGCGGAGTGAATGGTCAATTAGCATTGCATTAGCATAGCATTAGTAGAGCAACAAAGCACTGCGAGTCTGATAGTGGATGGATGTGACACTCTAAATCGGCAGAGAGGCGACACACGCAAGTGTATCTGTCTGTCTGTCTGCCTGTCCTGCTCTGACTTCCTCTTTTTCTCCTTCCACTCTAAATATCTATTTTTCCTCCTCTTTCTCCCCTCCAATAAGTACTCATGACAACAACAGGCTCCAATATCAGTCTCCTCCTCCTCTCCTGTTTACTTTGGCTCTTTATGTACAAACACGCACACAAACACAAACACACAATTGGTAATATGCAAACAAAGGATCAAGAAAGAGAGGGATGGAAAATAGAAGGAAGGAGGAGAGGAGAGGAGGGGAAGGAGGGGCAGGGGAAGGAGGATTTGCAGTTCTTTGTTACCAGAACCAGCGCTCACTTCCAGCCACTTCCATTAGAGAAAAGCTTGTGTGTAGGTCTGCCAATGTGTGTATGTGTGTGTGTGTGTCTCCAGACACTCTGCTTATTAAGGCAGTGTGTTAGTAGGTGACCTTGCGCAAATGAACACCCCTTCAAGTACAACCTGAATGCTTTGTATTGATCTGAATTATTGATGTGTGTATGGTGTGTATATTGTTTGTGTTTAGCTGTGCGCTTGGTGTGTATAGTATATATACAGGATATTTGTGTGTTTTTATGTGTGTGCCCGGCTCTGTTGGAAGCTGAACAGAGCTACGTCTGCAAGAACGAACTGAGAGGAAGACGTGTGTGTGTGTGTGTGTGTGTGTGTGTGTGTGGCAGACATCAACCCTCAACGCCAAATGCCTCTCTCACCTCATTCCTCCCCTCTCCCCAAACCCCCCAATCCCTCCTCAGGGTCCTACTGCCCCTGAGCGTTCATGAAAAAGGTAATCGTCTCATTTTATGTACACACCAGCTAATCTGTGTTTGGTTTACAGAATTCGGTAGATCATGGCTGCAATTAATGATTAATAATTTAATATACAAAATTTCGGATGATTGGATATTTTGCATCAACTTGATGAATAGATTAATTGTTTCAGCTGAACAGTGCAGCCGTTTTCTTCTGTTTGTTTTGCTTTTACCTCATAATGACCCTATGACAAGGACCAGATGTAGGAGACATTAGGATGCTTAGGCTAGACATCAGTGTAATGAAGCAATCTAAAGACACTGTGTATACATGAGGGGAGGTGAGGAGAGGGGGATGGGAAAAGGGAAAACAGGTGGGTGGACTAAGAGAGACAAAGGAGGAGCTTGGCGTCTGGAGAATTTAATATTTGATTGTCTGACCTGCGCCAGCACGCAAAGGATACAGCATCCATTTACATCCCCCCACCTCCCAACAAAACGCCTCGACAACCACAGACCAGATATGTTGCCGTGGCGACGGCAGCCTGTCGCCAAGGCACCCCATTGGCAGCGCATTAATGAAAAGACAGAAAGAGGAAGAGGAGGAAGCAAGGGAGGAGAAATAAAAATGGGTGGGAGCACAGAGGGAAGGATGAATGATAAGAGGGTCAGAGGTGGTGAGGAGGAGAGAAAGTTAGAAAGGGAGACTGAAGGAGGAGGAGGAGGAGAGGAAGGAAGGTGGATGGATTGAGTGAGAAACAAATCAAAAACAAAGAAAGTACAGGAAGCACAGACCCTTTAAGCGCTCTTGACATGAGGCAGCCTCACCTCTTCAAAACCAAACAATACAAATAATGACTAAGAATTACAGCTCATACAGACTGCCTCTCTCCTCTAGTCCTCCTCTTCCTTTGCTCTTGTTTTAAAATGCTCTTTGTTAATGAGACTGCATGAAATAATCTGCACGCTGCCTGTAAGCAGAATCAGGCAAACCCAATTTACACAAATATCATCAACAACAAACAGCAAAACGTCTCGTGTATATCTGAAAATGATGTTTGGTTGTAAAAACAGTAATAAGACGTAATGATGCTGGACTGTTACTGGCTGTAAGATAGGCAGAGATTATGGGCAAATCATGAAACTGCAACAAAACACTTATGCATCCTCATAAAGTGTACAGGTTTAATAACAATATGATGTTGTTTGACATCTCTCACTAAACTGTAGCTCTGCAACAGCAATAATGGCAAAAGAAAAATAACACAAAATGATGAGAATTTTATAGCAGGCAGTAAAATAGCTTCATATATTGCTTCTTTTTCTCGCATTCATTTTTATTTTCTTGCTTTCACTGTGCAGAAGAAAAAACAATCTCCCTCTTGCGTGTATTTGGAAATTCTGTTTCTAATGCAAAGCAATGTGAATCCATCATCGAGATGACGTATTGTTTAATATCTCTGCATATTTTGTAAACAAGAAAAAAGCTCTCCTCCCAACTGGTGCTCCTTGTTATTATTTTTGAAAATATGAGCAGAGCAAAAAGACTGCATCGATGATTCATGAGCCTGTGGAGTCTCATAATGTTTAACTTTCCCAGTAACACAATTATAGGGTGGACGTGTCTGATAACAAAAGCAAATTTCTTCTCTGGAAACAAAAATTACCTCGACTTTTAAAGCTATGTTTATAAAAAGGTGTCTTTAGCAATGTCATAAGGTACTAGGGCGTTGCAAGGTGGAAGCTTAGATTTACTGGTGGCAGCAAGTTAGTCATTGGTGGTCGCTAAGCTGCTAGGCTATTTCTGGGGAATTTTGTATGGTTGCTAGGGTGTTTATTACGGTGTTGGTTGGATAGTTGCTGGTCTTTGCTAGTTGCTTGGAGTTTGGGGTACTTCATGGTTGGTACGATAATGGGTCCATGAGTCTGATCATGTTAAAGAAATAATAGATGTTATTGTGTGTGTGACAAAATGGATCACAGAATGGTGATGGGAGGTTTATTATTTGTCAGCCCTCACCCTTTCCACCACCCACAAAACCTATTGACTGAATGGATTCTCAACAAGCCACAGTAAAACTGCCCTGACACTGAATCTAAACTTCCCCTCATAGTAAGTCCACAACATCACACCCAGTGATTTCACCATCGATCTCAACAAAAGGCTAATAGCACAGACGACCCTGCTGGTTTCCAGCAGCCAAGATCTGTTCCTGTTATCTGCTGCTCATAAAGGATTAAAGCTGCACTCAGTGAGTTTAGCTGCAACTCTGCCTCAAATCCAGTTCATTCTTTCCTTCATGCTCTTCATGCTTTAATAAAATGGACACCGTAGAGACTGAATATTATCTCTGATAACCATCACAGTGAATAGTGGACACAATATTCCCCCTCGTCAAGTAAAAACATACTGCCATTAGAGAATAATTTCAGATCTCTGGTCCCTCTGTTAAGGTCTATTAAATTGAATCTTTTTTTCCTTTTTTTTCTGCAATTATTTTTAGATAAGAGGCTTTCCAAAGATGCAGCCCTGTTTTTCTGGACAAAGGGGGAGTAAGTGTAATCAGTTCCTTTTGGGAGGTGCATTAAGAAGTGTGACAGCAGGCTAGTTTTTGTTCAAATGTTGGTTTTCTTTGGTGGCTGCGGTGGTACAGTTTTCTATATTCTTCTTTCAACATGTTTTCTTCTCTTGCCACTGGTCATTGCCTAAACTTATACCTCTTTAAAAACCTCCAACAATCCAAAATATGTATGTGCATTAGGGGTTAGGGTTTGTCACATTGCCGGGATAAACACGGGTTAAACCTCATCTTCCACTCCTTCCCTCCCTCTTTTCTCACTTGCAGGCACCTGAGCTGCCAGCAACTGTTACCACAGAGTCACAGAGAGAAACCATATGTGAACGAGAACACAGAGACACGCACACAACACAAGCTTCTCCACCAACACAGAGAGCATCCATCTGGTGTGTGTGACAGAGGGTGTCCCAGCAAACCACAACACAGCACCCCGTTATATCCTATAAATAGAGAGCATCATCTGCAGTAACACCTCCCCGCTCTCCCGTGGACTGTCTCACTGTACAGTTTAGATTTTAGACAAGGTGGCCTCTAATGAGGTGCAACCTGAAATCAACCTTCAGTTCATAATTGCCACAATTAGAGGGGGTCAGAAAGCAGGAAGGAAGTGAAATCAAAGCTTGAGAATTAATTGTCTGCTTTGTTTGTTTTTAAGGGTAAAAAGAAGAATAAACCTTCTTTACTGTAGCATCAATAGGATTATTATATTGAAACAAGCTTTGTTTTTGTAGTGCACTTATTGCCCTGCTTGTATTTGTAGATACAGGGTATATGGTATGACATGATACAGTATGATTTACAATTCAATAAAATATAAAATATTAGACCAATTATTCCAAGCAAACTGTGCTTGACATTACCATTTCTCTATTTATTAGTGTATTAGTTTCTCAAACTTGTGTTGACAGATTAAAAAAAAACTTTCTGAACAAACAAAACCTGCTAATTAAAAAGACATCAACCACAACTGAATTAACGTGGACATTGTATTATGCAAATGCAAACTTCTTGACCTCTCCACTCAGAAGCTATCACACACACACACAGACACACACACACACACAATTGCACACACGTTCCATGTAACTCCCATGTGTGCATGTGGCTTCTTGATAAAACGTGGTTCACATTCCTTAATTAAGTCCGGATGTCTTGTCCATATGGTTGGTTTCACCACCAGACACAACACACCACACACACACACACAACACAACACACACACACACACACACACACACACACCACACACAAGCAGTGATAGCTGGTTAGCAGAGTTGAAGTGGAGCGTGTATGACAGGTTGACTGGGTTGCTCTGATAATTGCAATGTGAGCTGCATCAGTTATGTGAAAGTGTGTGTGTGTGTGTATTAAATACTGAAAAGTATGTACATTATGTGTGTGCGAGCTTAGGATAGCATTCATTTAAAGTATGTTAAAAATATGAATAATTATAAAAAATAAATAAACAAATAACTATGTGGATCCTACAAACGTTATTCCCAGTGCCACAGTAGAAATCCAGAGGAAACCGCAGTGTGTTTCATAAAAGCAGAAGCCCTTTGTTCTTTGAATAGCAATAACAGCAGCCTGTTTGAACTCTCTGACAGCAGAACAAAGTCCGGCTCTGATGGACATGTCAGGGCTCTGGTGACCTTTAGGTGTGTCTGACAGTTCAAACACACGGTCAAAGATCAAACACACAGACATAAAGGTGATATGGATAACTGCCTGACATTAGAGAATCAGCTCAGCAATCTGTTTGAGACAGTATGATTACACTGCTGAGATTACTGACAACCTTTGGTGACTCCTACACCACAACTTGTGTTTTCAGGGGTAACTGATGTTCACTCATCTTTAAAGGAATAGCTTGACATTTTGGGTAATAGAGTGTTTTGAGAGGATGGATGCCACTCTCATTTAGAGTCAGCAGGCACAAAAGCTAAGCAAAAAGACTGGGGGGAACAGCTAGTCGGGCTTTATGTAAAAAACACAAAATAAGCAAGTAAAAGCACCTCTAAAGTAAGAAAGCAAGAGCACATTTCCATAATGTATTACAATATATACTCAATAAAATAAATTAAAAAATATCATAAAATAATGATCCCTGTGCACTTTCAGCCAAGTAAATACAATGCATTGCTTTATAGCAGAGAATGGGAAAAAGTTGCTGTTCTTCCATAGAAAACTCAGTTAAAGCCACAGGATTTAATGAGAAACAAAAAAATGTGTTCTTTCCTACTCTGTCTTTAGAAAAGTCCTTAAATGTTGACTTTTCCTGCTCAGGTTTTGCCGTATTTACAGTTATTCAACCTAATATTTCTGTCCTAAATCTTGAGTTTTATTCCTCTCATGGAAATACCACACAGCCCGAGCTGTTATCAACTTATTGATGTTATTAGAGTCAATTAATATCCTTTAAAGTAAGAAAAAAAAATCAACATTGTTAAGTATTGTTTGACTGTTTTCATGCAATTTGTGGGGGATCAAAGCAGCTTTAATAATCATGCAGTATCTCTGGTATAAATCTTTTCAAGGATGGTGGAGGCATTCAAAGTCTAACAGAAGAAAACAAGGTTTTTCCTCCTTAGTAAAGACAAAACAGGGGGAAGAACAGGCAACAACCTCTACTGTGGCGTTTATGGGAAATTAGGGTCTTCGTTTTGAGAAACATTGCTACATACTTAATACATACTATTAATTACAGCAGGGCAACATAATGCATTTATGGGTGTTTCACTAATATTGAACACTGCTGTTACATGACAAGGTTTATATTTAATAGGTTTTTTTACTGTGTTTTTACTGTGACGAATGTATGCACCTGATGTGAGACAACATTCATTATTATCACCCTTAATATTTGGTGTTGCTCCAGTGTAGCCATCATGAATGTACACATACTCATGCTGTCATACCAGCTGAGGCATATCCTCTCTAAAGTGTCAGGGATTTCCCATGTTTGTCGACAGGCATTAAACACACCGTTCGTCTCACAGCCGGCTCCCTCCATTTCAGTTCCATCAGAGTCCCGTAATCCTGGCAATCAGCCCCTCTGACAGGAAATCAAACAGGATATGACACGCTGATTGGGGCCCTAACCTCGCTCTCTGAGGAGAAAGACATTGTGACCTTGTCTAGTCCCCAATAATAAGTCTGCTTATGGGGGAAAAACTGCTCTTCTGGTAGGACTTAATGTAATGTGAATACACTGCATGTTTTGCATTAAATAAATTCATTTTAAAGTCAATGTGTTTTCTTCTTCTTCCCATAATATATTAGCTATATATTCAAAAGGTTATATTGTACCACTGCATACATTTATTGCTTTTGCTGCAATCCAAATCTTTCTTAATTACAGTGAACTGCTTTGTATTGTTACTTCATAGTCATATTACAATATTTTATCCAATGTATATTCCTGTTGCTATCAGTTTCCCAAAACCACCCATTTCTGTTGTTTTTGTCCTTTTACTTTCAACTTTCTTCTTTTCTTTCTCCTTTTCTTTCTCCTTTCTGACCCCTCCTTCCTACCATGTGCTCCTACTATATTATTGGCTGTTAAAGATTTGAATTTTTAAAGAAGGACCACCCCCTTTTCGTTCCACTGTTAACATATACAGTCTATGACACACACACACACACACACACACACCACACACACACACATCCACCAAACACACATGCACAGGATGCACACTAATCTTCTCATTCTGCTCACTGACTTCACTCATCTTCTCCCCTACTTCAGACACAGAATCCCAGACAGAAATTGTCTCAACTAACCCGCAGTGAATTAGTGATGATGTTTGACGTGGCGTTGGTAATTACATCACGAACAGGAGTGGAAACTGAGGAAAACAAATGTTCTCCACATGGCACAGTTTGACCTGATTTGACCCAGTTACAAGCTGCTGTGGCCTGATTATTGTGGCTAAAGTGACTCACACAGATGCTAATGCAGCCACAGAAGCACACACAAATGAACACAGACATGAATGTGTCCATATATTAGGTCAGGGATGAGCTTAATGTGCTTTTAACAGGCCAGTTTATCGACCTGCTGCCTGGCTGAAGTTATTGCGAGGGAGCGGGATATGCTGAGAACCGACCCCCATCACAGATAAACAACTCTAATCAACAAGAAGATCATGTGGTGCTGTTGTATTTTTATTGTGTGGCTGGTACTGTTTGCAAAGCAGATTTTTCCCTTGGGACAATAAAGTTTAGAGCCGCATGAACGACAAGCAGAGGAGGAGGACGAGACATGAAAGGAGAGGAAATGAAAGATGAGGAGGAAGGAGAGAAAGGAAAAGAAAAGGACAGAGTGGGAGACAAACAGTGGAGAGTAGATCAAATAATGGCCAACTCCAAAAGCAAAAGCAAAACAAGGTGAAACAAAAGGTGTCAGCTTTTGATGATTGCATCAGGTGGGAATTATATCTTCTGCTTGTTTATAGAACAAACAAGTTTAAACCTCAATGTCTATAAATTTGCAATATCCATTTTAAAGCATGTGAAGCTAATGATTTCTCTGTAAAAAAGTAAATATCTACATTTAAATATTTGTGATTAAATAGCAACAATTCCAGTAAAAAGTTGAAAAAAAAAAATTAAAGTACATTAATATCTACATTAATAGATTTAAATAGAAATAGATTCCATCCAGCAGAAACAGCTTTATCATTCATTTGGAGAGTTTGTGTCTACCTTAAATAAATAAATAAATAAATTTAAATATTTCAATGTACCACCACATTCACCAGCTAGTTGCTAATTTATTTTGTGATATTGTATTGATTCTGAAAAACACGATTTTTGTGTTTAAACCCTAAAACACTAAATATCAGTGTTGTAAACTTTTCTTAACTTTGCTTTATGCATGTGAAGATGTGTTCTGTATTCTAGTATATATCGCAATATATTGAATCGTAACCCTTATATCGTGATACATATCATGTTGGCCAGATTCTTGCCAGTACACAGCCCTATTAATCAAAGCTTTTCCACTAAAAATAGCAGGTTGATTATAGCGTTAAGTGTGAACTGCAACAGGAAAGATGCAGCCTTAAAACCAAACAACAACCAAACCAATCACAGGCGGGATTGAGTGGGACACATAATATTCCTGTAAAGCTGTACAATAACAAGCAAAAAAGAAACTGACGCAGCTGCACATGTTGTAAATGTTGCAAATATTAACTGTTCCTAGCCTATGCTACATGGCAGCTTCCGTGTTGACTGAAAATAATGTCATTTTCAGTCAACACAGAAGCTGCCAATGGATATTTATTAGGCCAAACAGCATAAACACAATGTCAGACTGAATAATGAAATTAAACTAAATGTCAAGTCAAACTCACTTCAAATCAGTGAGAAGAGCACAGCCAAAACAAAAACACATGTGCTTCCCATGTGAAATAGCACTGGTTCTAACTTTGGCATATAACTGCAAAATCCCAATTTTTACAGCAAGGAGCTGGTAAAGAAAGCACGTTTTCATTGCCTTTAAATAAAGTAAAAAACACACATTCAGTCTCACACCAGTGAGAGTCTTAACAGCAGAACTAGTTATTTTTAAAGGGCAGTGTGTCTCTCTCTGTCTCTGTTGCAATAAATTACTCTGGTGAGGCCTCTAGCAGAGATTCAGGCCCTTGGAAGTAACACACGCACACAGACACACACACACACTAGATAACTTCGCTCTGCTCCACTGCTCAGATCAAATAAGCGCTGGGACAACTAGGAGGTAGCCATTAATTTTTGACCTCAGTTTGACAGAAAAACATGAGCTCGCTTTACTGAACCCTCTGAGAACTGGGGAGGGAATCACCAGAGTGCTCCAAGTACCCAAAGATAACTCAGGGAGGGAAATTACCACCAAATGCTTGCAAATCTTCACTCCAGCTGGCTTGTCCACACTTAACAGCTAATTTGACAGATAGCCAACTATCATTCAGCATCCTATTCTGTTCAATAAACCTCAAATGGCTTGTACAAATTTGTATTTTAAAGGTGAATTTGGGGATTCACTAGCTGTCAATGAACAGCGATATATATTTATATATTAAATTTGTTCTGTAAATAGTTCTCTTACTCTTGTGATCAAAAGCATTGCTCTGAAGCTCAATTCTGTAAATAGTTTTTGAACAAATATAGCAACTTCTAAACAACCCACGTCAACGTCAGGCTTAAATGAACACCCACACGCTACGGATATGAACAGATATATTTAAGTTGGTTGAACAGACAGAGATACAGGTAATGGTGTACTCGCTCATCCCCAACCATAACATCATTTTTGAACCCAGCGCAGAGCATTCCTCAGTGTGACAGCAGGAGATAGCTGTCAGAATTAAGTAACATTTAAGGGACCTCATTACCCAAAAGTTCAGTTTTTGCAGTTGTTTCAGCAGAATGAAATTTCTTGCAACCCAACTTGCTAGCTACAATTGTATTTCACTCTTAAAGCCACCCATGAAATTCATCCAATGTTTTAGTGATATATTTGGTTTTAGAGGCTTGATGACATATTGACTACTCACACACACAGCAAACCGGAAACATGTCAGTCAGAACAGCCCACAGCTTTTTCCTCTATACTGTGCTGTTTACTCCCAGCGGGCATTTTATTCTCAGGGTTTCACCCCTTCGTTCGATAAAGAGATAGAGGCGGAAAAAGTTCTCCAAGCACACAAGCTTTACTGTTTGCACACTGTCAGTTACCTTGCTAACTGTGAGTTAGCAAGCTGTTTAGCTTGGCCTGTTACAGGACAAAAGGTTCACACAATTTATTCAAAAGATGTATTTGCTTGTCTCGTAACTGCAAACAATTTGTGGAGCATTTTATACTCATCAACAACAGAGGAGGGTTGCTGCTAGTATTTGTGTTATTGTGTTATCTGTTTTTTTTACTGTTTTTTTTTCTTGTA
>NW_023339707.1:7382474-7429220 GCF_004916995.1 Morone saxatilis
ATCTTATCTTATCTTAAATTAAAGTGGAAGCTGTAACACACCTAACACGCTACAACAGCTTCCTTCATTTTGAACTTTTTTGCTCTCAGTAGCATCAAAGGTCAGCACTGTCAAGACAAGCTCGCTATTTGTCAGCAGTGTAAATTAACGGGTAAAAGTTCAACAAAGTCTTGAGTGAACCTTTAAGTTTGGTTTTGTCACTTCATGTTCATCAAAAATGACTTTCCTCTGGTAACTCAGGAGTTTGCCATATTTACTGACTTAGCTTGAATCGCTCAAATAATGCTGTTTGCATTTAATTTCAGTTAGTTCAAAGATATTTTAAGGACATTTTTCCACCCTTTTTGTTGTCAATTTCAATTTTTATTAGAATCTTCACTGTGAAACACATTTGTCTCTGCTGTGTCGTGCAGCTCGAAATCCCAACAGAAACAGTAGTTAACTCTATGCTACCACAGTGGGTGTTTAATAGTAGAGTTTTTTCTAATTATGATCACATATGGTTTAAGTCCAGGCTTGCACTGCTGCCGTGGGCGATGTTTTTGCTAATTAGGAGAAATCCTATTTAAGGGAACATCCAGACAGGACATTTATAATCAGTCTGAGATAATTAATAAGCAGGTGATTCATCAATTTTCCCACAGGTTTTAGTCTGTTTTTCCATATTTTAAGAATTAGAAGCATTTGAACACAGCTGCCTCCTCGGACTTTACTCTCTTACAATAACAGCCTTAGACAGTGACAGTGCTTTAGCAGTGCAGCACACTCAGAACATGAACAAGTTAATGACCTGTAACAGTGTGGATATTGACCATATAACCAGTGACGGTCTGGCCTTGTGCACTGCAGTAATGTTATAATTCCTGCCATTATCTATCCTAACTGCTAACCCTGATAGACAGTGCACCCAGGGTACAGAACATTCAGTGAAAGCAGCTGAATCCAGGTATCCATGAAGGGTAGATGTACTGTAATTACAGAAGACAAACCTTCAGCAAACTGACCTTGACAACAGGACACATTCAAAGAGTTCATTTTTACATTTAAAGCTGCAGCGGGGAATTTCACATCCTGGCAGACAATGCGGCTTTGAAACTGTTTAACATTGGTCAAGGTTTTATTCTTATGGTTCAAGTTCAAGTAAGTGTGTACTCTACACCTACAAAGCCACTAGTTTTTGCATGTTTCAGACCATCAACTTCAAACTGAATCTATTTATGTTAGTCCATTTTAGTTAGATTTCCTACATTTCAGGCAGCTAACGTGTTTCTGTTCATTTCAGTATGAAAATCGCACTGCAGATTTGAAAAAAAATAAAAAATTCACAGTCAATGTTGGTTCCTTTATGTTTTTGTTACTGTATCATGGTAATGAAGTTGCAAGCAAGGTCGTTGTTGTTTTCAACTCAAGGACAACATCATGTCCTCTTCAAGTCAGCTCCTTTCTTTTGTTGTTGTTTGTCTTCCGTCTTTGATTTTTTTAAAACACACAGCTTGCAATACTTAGAAATGGGACACTTTGCTGAGGATGGACATATTCATACATGGTGAGAACTGAATAAAAAATGAATGCAAGTTGAGCGCTCACTGTGCCTCTTGAATTTGTTGAGAAAAACTACTAATAGGATAATACCATGTATTGAAACATACAATATTTAAAGGTCCAGTGTGTAATATTTATGCAGATCTATGGAATATAATAACTATAGGTATGTTTTCATTAGTGTTTAATCACCTGAAATTAAAGTGTCTCTGTTTCGTTAAAATTGAGGTGCCATGTGGCCCAGAAGCCAAAGACCGGCCCTTTTAATGTTACAGGGTTTAGACAATGTGTGTCCATTAATGTAAGAAAACCACCCATTCATACTTCATTAATTACTTTTAAAAAAAGAGTATAAAACATCACAGTCTCTTTATCTGTCAACAGATTCTTCTGTCAGCTTAAACCTACAATGTGGTTGTTGTCTCCTGTTGAAATTGAGCTCTCTATAATGGTCCACTGGTGTCCTCTACCATCATTCAAAAGGACAGAAATAAATCTCTCTTACTGTAGGATTACAGAGTCATCCACTCCACTGAGCATGTCCGTCCGCCACACCCCTCACAGCCCTCTCTCTTCTTTCTTACTGTATATTCCATCTTATATATTTCCATCACCATATTTTATCTTTTCATTTTCTTTTCAACCCTTCAAGTCCATCTATTTGTCTTTCCATACTCATACTGCCTTTGTCCTGTGTTCTTCAAGCTCGCTCCGTCTCCACATTTTCACTTATCATTTCACTTCCCCTGTTCACCTGTCTCATTTTATTTTCTCTCTACGTCTTCATTCTGCAACGCCCAGCCTCTTATTTTGTTTCAATTCAGCTGAAATATTGGCATGAGAATAATGAAATCAATGCTGTGAAAGCATTAGCATTATTCAACTGATTTAACATTATAGATATTAATGGGAAGGAATCAAAGATGCAGCGTGCATCATTGCACTATTATTAAACTGTGACAGACAATAAGACAACTCGTAACAAATGTTTTCTTTTTACTCTGCTGTTTTGAAAAGTTCAGTTGGTTTTGCTGGATTAATATGTGTAACACAGAGCTGTGAATATATAAATATGCTTCACATGCTCTGATTGTGGGGAACAATCAACATTCAAAGGCACAATAAGGACAATGTGCGTCATTAAATAAAAGTCCAGGTGGAAAAGGATTGTTCAGAAATTGTTAACTGGATTTGATTTTAAGAAAATTTTGTCCAGGTCCATTTGCACTGTTAAAAATGGGCTTTTATGTTCATCGGAACGTATGACCAAGTCAAAGCAATACTGTGGTATGCTCCTGTGTGCTGTGGATTGGGATCAAATCTTAGTTGATCCCAGCGCTCTCTGCAAAGTCAAGTCATGCAAGACTGTTATTTTCTTCTGTCCTCTTCTTAGTTTTTCTGTCTCTTTACCTCTTATTTTCCCTCCCTCTCCTCTCCTCCCCAGTTGTTAACAGAGGGACCCTTGAAGAGACTTTTCTCTTCAGGCAGTTACACAATCAGTCCCACCACCACTGAGGCCGCCACATAATAATCCCTCTATTTCTATCTATTCCAAACCAGTCAGTCAGTGTGTGATTACATTAGAGCTTCTCTTCTCTGCTCAGTCGAGCTCCAGATACCCACAGCTCCATTCTGCCCCATTAACCAGCAAGTGATTGTTTCTGCGCTGGATGACTGGTTAAGGCACACTGCCGTGCTACAAATTAATTATCACAACCTCTGGCGGAGATGCCAGAAAGCTAGTATTATGAGACAATAATACTTACTACAATAATAAATTTAAATATAAGCTGCAATCATTTCAAGCTCAAGAAAGAAACTCCATGTTAAATTATTGGTTTTATGTAGAATCTTCTGTCTGCATTGACATTTTCTGTGACCAATTTCATAATGTCAAACCTAGCATTGCAGGTTAAAGAAGCACCTAACACAAACTACAAGCTTGTGATAATGTTTGTGAAGCAAAGTGTGTCTGAAGAATGATTTTCTTTAAGGAAACCTCCATTTCATCCTGTGGGAGTCAGATGAGCGACAGGTAAAACAGAAAAACTGATAACAAAAATAGATTTGAGGACTCATATGTGCCTTCACAGATTATCTGGTGCACTTTATCTGGGGTACTTTCCTAGCCGGTGGAGATCATTTGTAATAATTAAAGCCATCGATATTATTCTTTAATCTGTTAGAGAAATGTCAATGTTATACAAGCTTTAATACGTTCTCTTCTGCAGCGGTACCTTATATAAAACGTATTCAGATGAAAATTAAATAACTTCAACGGAATGCCTATTTAATAGGGAGTGTAAAATTAGGTACAATTTCAATAGAGTATATTTGGACATACAGTTTAATTTAAGTATTAGGTAAAAATGTAAGATCTTTGTCCCATTAATGAGACGGTAAAATGTCATTGCATAATCCAGAAAGTTTCAGTCTGAAATCCAGTGAAAGTGAGATAAGATGTTGCAGAATTTCTTTAACTTTGAATCCCTTTATTATTCTTTCTAAAAAGAGGTTAATATTTTATATCAGGTCATATTTCAGTCCGAGCTATTGCAGACAAGCAATCTGAAGCCAACAAAGAGGTTTTAGGTGTTTGATTTAATCAGTATTGATCTAAATCCTGCTGAGATTTAAACTCACTTTTCAAACCAAACTTGACACTCTGGATGTCAGCTCTTCCTGATCCGAGCAGTAAAGACTGTCGCAACCGCTCAGCATCTTTTACATAACCTGGTCATCAGTGTGATCAAAGACCACAGAGAGAAAGAGGAGGGCAGAGAGACAATGTGCTTTTGTTCCTCTCCATCCATCCCAGTTACATACAGCAGATAGGTGGTAATAGAAATAGAGCAAGAATAGCTGCTTCTGCTCACACTACATGTGATTCAGGTTGCATTCAGGTTCAACTTGGCATGGAAATGTCTCTGTGTAGAGACAGTAATACTCTCTCTGTAATACTTAGGAAATATATTATTATTCTCACAGTAAAAGTAGGAAATGTTTTGCAAAATTTTGAAGAAATCAAAGTTTAACATTACCAAATTTTGCACAAATGCATAATTATGGCACAACAAAAGTCAGTTTCAATATATCTTAAGACTGACAAATCAATGCAGGCAGCAACTATGTCAAAATACTTTCTAGTTTAAAAGAAGATTACCGTGCCATGCTTTTACTGGTGAATTCATCCATCTAAAAGGAAATGTGAGTCAGAGTGAGCAACAAACATGTCAGAGCAGTACTGATGTTTCCATGACACAGTAACCTGTTTAAATATGGCAGCAGTCCAGGAATTATTCATACTTTTTTCTGACTTAGATTTTGGGGTCAACTAGGTTGTTCTACACTGGTTAACTGACAACCAGGTTGCATGTGAAATTGAGCTAAAGACAGAAGTTTAAATGCATGGTAGTAAAACTTCAAATGAGGGAGTAGCTTTAACGGCTGGCTCTGTGGAGCACCTTCAGGAACCACTGGAGAGAGTTCTAACTGCAAAACACATTAAATATAAACTAGACTTGTCTTTTGGTATCGCTGGGAGAGGATTATAGCTGAGGCCAAATATCCTAGTGAGTTGAAGAGTTTATTCTTCTTATCCACAGCAGAAATAAACAATATTTGCTCATCAACAGCTTCCCCTGTTGATCTGTTGTTCATTACAGATGATTATACTATAACAAATCACTTCACCACATCTGGACGACACAGACAGACAGAGACAAATACTGATCCTGCTACCTGTGGACCCTGTGAACATAAAATCAATATTCTTCCTGAGACTGTCTGTAGCTGCCACCTGACCTTACGTGTGAAACCGTGATGTGAATATTTTTATGATATCAGGTTGAAACTGAAGTTGAACCTGCCTTCCTACTCCCTACTATTGAGAGCAACGTCCTGATCTCGAAGTCAAAGAAAAGAAAAACAGCGAGAGGTGGAGATGTGAGCAAGGTGCAGGCGAGGAAAAAGGAGAAAGGTGGCAAAAAGGAAGGGAAAGAAGAACTGAGCAGAGCGAAAGAGGGGAGCGAGAGCCGGCACAGCCGCACTGATCCATCCTAATGAGCAACAATACAATGGAAGTGAATTATGCAACACAGGCTTACAACTATGAAACAGTGAACTACTACGAAGAGACATGTTGGGAGATAATCTTCATCATGATGTAACTCTTCCATTTACAATAAGCCTGGGGCACTGGCTTAAGAGTTTCTGAATCAAGAAGTCACTGATGGGTACATAAAGGAAGGAGGAGAGAAATGTAAAGCCAGAGAAGCAGTTCAGTAATAATAATGAAGTAGAGTAGTATAATAACAGTACCATAGAGGCTGTTTAAACCTTCCAACTATTACTCCATCCTAACTATATCATACACTCCTAGATTCAGCTTCTTTTGCAGTGAAACTAAGTAAATATTACATGGATGTTATTGATGTATTCCTGTTCTACTTCTATTGGATCAGAAATTAGGTTTCAACTGACAGGATAATATTCACATACAGTATAAGTGAATATCCCAATGTACTATTAGTCAAAGCCCTTCCAAAATCCTTTTTATCTTGTGTTCAGGAATTTTTTTTCCCCTTCTGCACTTGTTCCTAATAAAATTTTGATGTTTACAAAAATAAAAGACATAGTAGATATAATAATATAGTTCTATAAAGTCTTAAAGTAGACTTTAACTGCAAGTTAAGAGAATACTGAAGAGCAATACAGGCAAATTCCACTGTGTTTCTAATACTTGTATTTGCCTGCTAGAAATTTGAATATCCAAATTCTGGATTACTTAGGAAGCTTTCACATCAGGGACCTGGGCCTGGACCCAAGCACATTTATTTAGTGTGAACACTGTTAATAGTACCTGGGCACGGCACCACCTAAGCCTAACCCTAACCCTAACCCTAACACTTGGAAAAGGTGGTCTTGAGTACGGTTCATATGCACTCAGGTACGGTTCGCATCAGGAGTGGAAACAACCTTACCAAAATACAGAAGTGGACTTCTGTTTAGGATTTCATAACTATTCTGTCTCGTAATTTCATATAAATCAATTTAAAAGTCCAATCTTTTCATTGTGTAATCTGATTTCAGAGCAGAATCTTTCTCCTCCACTTAACAGTCAATCAGTTTACAGTACAGAGCTTGACTCTCTTTCCCCTTGCAGCTGCTGTGGGACATCACAGTAGCAGGGTAACCATGGCAACACGCCACACCGGCAATGTAGCCATAGTAACGGTGCAGCCAGACTAGCATCAGCGGGAGGTGCCAGCTACTCATTTTCCACGTCTTCACTTCCACATCACAACAAGAGCCGGCAGCACGGTGATGATGTCACACAGCCTCACTTTGGGGACCAGGAAGAGGGCGATGGAAAAGAAGAAAACAGGAGGAGGAGACGAAAGGAAGGGAAAGAAAGGAGAGAAATAGGGCGGAAGGGAGGGAAGAAGAGAGAGGTTGGAGGAAGGATGAGGTGTGTTTTAAATGACCTGCCTGCTGCAGCCCGTGTTTATCTCCTCGCAGTGGTTTCATGCAGCCAAGAGCAGAGCTCACATTCATCATCCATCAACAGTAAAACTCCACATCCATCATCCATCATTAGCGCATAAACCTCTCACCGACTGGCAATAAACACTAACAGGGTCAGTCATCTCATGGGAAAACTGCTCCTGTTAGATGAAAAAACTCTGTGTTTTTTTAAAAATCTTTATGTTTAAGATTCTTGCATCAATCTTTCCATAATCTCTTTCTGTACTGCATTCACTGGAGAGCAGCTATCAATCAAACAGTATGGTTGGGACTAAGAAGTCTTTGCTAAATAAGTTTCTGCTAAAGCCAAATAAGTTCCACAAAAGCTAGTGTGAATGCTCATTCTTGTCCTATTTGACAAAATATCATTTCCATTCACCATTCGTAACCAAAGCCTAAAACCCATCTCTGAACATGGAAACCCTATTATGTCAACCTGTTATCTGTTTAGAGCTCGGCATTTATCAGCACATTAGCTTATTGCAGTTATATTGGTATCTGTGTATATATCGGCTAGTAAGAAATGTCAGCACAGAAACATGGTTTGAGGTCATTTAGAAAACATCACATAGTTTATCCACCATAGACAAGTAGATTTTTGTACTGTAAAATGTCCTGCTCACTTTGTTTTTGTTGAGAAAAAGAAATATCGTTGTTTATGTTATATATTTGTTTAAAAAAACAAATGGCTCCCAAATACTGATATCTGTATCAGCCTCAAACATCCAGTATCGGTCGGGCTATACTTTGGTTATGTGATGAAAACTAAGCAAACAAAGTGTAAAAAGTTGTCATGTAATCCCATTGTTTGTAACCCTGAAAAAAGACAGTAAGCTGACCTTGAGCTACAATTACTTTGTCACGCATTATTTCCTGCATGTGTGCCAGAGAACTGCCATAAAATAAATGGTAGAGACAGTAAATACAAACAGAAAATAGTCATAACAGTCAAGAATCAGTGGGCGTGGATTTGAGACTTTGTAGAATATTTGGCCTCCAGTTATAATTATCTCCCAGCAATATCAAAAGACAAATCTAGTTTATTTTTGATATGTTGTGCACGTTAGACTCCTCCAGTGTTTTCTGGAAGTATTTCACACAGCCAGGAGTTGCAGCATTTCCCTCATTTGAAGTTAAAACATGAAAATCCTCTCAATTGGCTTTTCAAGGTTTTCAAAGCGCCACAGCGATATTAGACCAGACAGAAAGGAAACATTGGGATTCTGTGCAACGCACATGTACACAGCTTAATACCTTACACCTGTAATGTAGTTAGAGCTGCTGATACAGCGTGGGAATATCAATGAACGGCCACATCCAGGCTGCTTCATCTATCATCCGCACAGCATAAAACTCTCTGCACCATAAATCACTGAAATGTCTATCTTATGTCTCGTCTAATTGCAAAGACCAGGTCGACTGCGGTGTTTTAATGAGGAAATAAAAGCAAGACCACCAGAAACTTCTACAACCTGGTAGAAAGTTCAGCTCACATTTAAGTCTGGTCCTGAAAAGAAGTTTGACTTGAACACTGGGGATTTCATTGATTTTAACGTCTAAATGCAACAGGAGCTCAAGGTAGAACTTTACTTACACCAAAAGTGCCAGAAGCCCAAAAGGAACACATTTAAAGCTACTGACTGGTGATATTCAGGTTTTGTTCCCACAGCTCCCTACCAGAGGGGCTCATTGGAAATTGTGGTATTTTCACTTAGCAAAGTGTGAAGCCATTAAATTCAAAGGCACTCAATCCTTTTAAAAAATTTAAATGCCTATATTGATTTGGCTCTGGGAGAGGCTGGCTGCCTCCAGACTCCTCGGTTTTTCTGCTCGACTGTGAGAAACCAGCAGTGAAAACACAGACAGGCTGAAGCTGCTGCACTGTCTGCTGAGCAGATTAACAATTATCCAGGGAGGTTTCATTCATGTGACACTGGGAAAATTCTGAAATGTCACAGTGAGACGGGGTTGATGTTTGTACTCAAATCCATTACTGTACAGAATGAAATTAAACAAACATACAATCAGAATAATAATCTTGCTATTTAGGATTTAGTAACATTTGTGTGATGTTTTCTACGTGTCTGAAATGTGAATAAAATAAGTCACACTGCCAGTACGTTTATAATGGTCTAACACAGAAAGTTCAATGTGCAACCAATCGTGAGTGACCAGGGAGTAAACCTTTATATCATGCTCCTTGATCACAGAGATCATTTTGAAGAAAAGAGACCGCTGTGAGCTACATGATCTACACGATTTCTTGTTTTTTCATAGCCACACTGGACCATCTAGAGATAGCAGTGATGATCCACTTTAGTGCATCCACTACTAAAATATCTCAACAACTACTGGATGGATTGGCATGAAATTTGGTACAGGTGTTCATCGTCCTCAGATAAGGAATCCTACTGACGTTGGTGATCAACTGAGTTTTCATCTTTCCACCGTGAGGTCAAAATACTAGCATCAGTTAGCATACTAACATGTTAGGCGAATACAGTGGACATGGTAAACTTCATAAACACGCATGTTAGCAATGTTAGCTTTGTCAATGTGAGCATGTCTGCTGTGGCCAAACAACCTAACTGCACTGCCAACGTAGCAGTAGACTCTTCGCCTTGTTACATTACATTTACATTCTGCTTGTCAAATATTGGCCTTTTTCACAGCAAAGCACAGGAGATACTAATAACATTAACAACGGCTCTGTCCTATTCAAGTGTCAAAGTAAGCCATGACAGTGTGACAGTGAGTCAGCATGCCCTGAAACTGAAGCAACTAAATGGAATTCAGCCATCATTAATCTTATTATGTACACCTGTGCTTTTCCTTCTGTGACATATCAAATGAAAACCTTTGTAGAAAAACTAAAACCACAGCTCTAAGAAATAATGTATACAGATTCCCTCTATAGTTCTTTAGTGGCACTGTGATTGTTCTCAGACAGCAGAGCCCGGGTACAGTAACAGTATAAATGGTCTGCTGAGCAGATTACCACTGACATCAGGATGCATACATCATGTTTAATTCATGAGCTGAGAGCTGCTCAGTGTCACAGCAACACACATTCAGTAGGCTAACACACACACACACACACACACACACAAAAATACTTTTATATAAATGAGAAAAAAATGCTTTAAAAAAAAAAACACACTCACACACACTCACACATAAACACATACACAAAGGAAAGTGTAGCACGTAATGCAATCTCAAGGGAGACACATTGGGTCTATATGGTCCATATATAAGACAATCAATAGATCGTCACACAAACACTTTCAGCACACATACACACATATAATAGGATACACACAGTATGTGTATGTATCCAGTGTGTGTGTTTTATCTCCCACCACAATCCCAACAGAGACTGAAGTGGAACCTTTTTAGCAAACCCCAATTTGTCCCTCACAGGTGAGATAATCTGCACTTTAGCCAGCTTTTAATAGCTAAGAGGGAGAGAGAGAGAGAGAGAGAGAGAGCATCCCCCCTCCCTGCGTAATCCATCTGCTCGTGTGTACAGTATTGTGCTCCACCAACAGACTCTAAGGTGTCTGCTCACCTGCTGTGTTCTTTTCTTTCTTTATCCCCCCCTCCTCCATTTCATTCAGCCAGTCCTGTTTGGACGCCTAAAGCTTCCTATCCATCACAGAGTGTATCTACTCTCCATCTAACCTCCATCCATCTCCCCTTTAAATCTATCCTTAACATGCATGCAGATACAGTGGAAGGTACGGGAAATGCTGAGCTGTTTCTAACACTCAAGCAGGAATTTAGTTAAGTTGCCATGGTAATGCCATTCCTGCTTGGGTTAATCAAATCTTGATTATAGGACAGTTTTTTCATTTCATACTGTGCTCATGAAAAATGTTCAGGAGAAACAGGAGACCAAAACTGAACTAAAAAAAGGGGTTGCCGTTATATCAACATAAAAATCATATGGAAAACCAAAAAACTAACTACTATAACAGACTGTACACCTATACTTGCTCCTTTTCAAGTGTATTCTGTGGGTGTTTCATTGATTCTTTGAGGTTCCTGGAAATATTAACTTTTAAAAGATTTTGGCAAATAAAAAAGCCAATTTGAAAACACAGTTAAGTCATAATTAAGTTACATACTTTTTTTTTGTTTGTTTTGTGGGGTGCACATTACAATAATGTATATCAGTCTGCTTATGAGCTAGGTCATGCACAATTAGCCTTAATAAGACTATATATATATTTTAGATATTATTATTTAGATTATATCCATGCCTATAAACTGTACTGATAATTGAAAAGAGCACATTTCCACCTTTTGACATTCACAGCCACTCAAGGAAAAAGTGTAACAGTCTGCATCTGCAGGGGAACTTTCCATGTTCCACCTGCTGCAGAGAAAATGTAGGAACAATTATGTTTGACATTCTCAAAATTTTAGTTACTGTACTAGTTTGTGCTTGTGTCCTTGAGTGACTGAAAAAAAAGTCAACACATGACGGAAAAGCTTTCTGTGGGGGGAAATTCTGCCTGTGTTATACAAGAAACCTTTTTCCCAACTAGTTAAACCAAATTCAAACCTGCGAGCACTCTTCCTCTCAGCTCCCAATGAGGTGACATTTCAGAAATATGAGGTTTACACGTGACAAGAGCAACGCAGTGGCTGTTAGGAGTCATTTTCCGGTAATGCATTAGCACTCAAATGAAGTGTCCTGCAGTTAAAGGTGAGCATTTATTGGCTATTTTACAACGGCTTTTAATGGCACTCAGCCAGTAAGAACTCAGGGTCAGAAAACTGCTTTTTATGTCTACAAGCTTCCTCACCTGTGTCTCTCTTTTTTCTGTTTTTATTGCTGAGCAGTCTCCAAACTATCAGAACATCCTCCCATTCCTCCCATCTCAGTCTTGAGTGTCAGTTCTGACAACTGATTTACTGAAGTCATTTATTGACCAAAAACGCCAGACATTGTCTGCTTCAAGCCTCTCAAAAGTGAGTCAGTTTTATATGTTTTCTAAATTTAATAAATTTGGGGTTTGGACTGGGGCAAACAAAACAAGCTGTGTGAAGACATCATCTTAGGCGCTATGTCTGAATAAAACCGAGTGGACAAAAGAAAAACAAGCTGTTTGTGTTTTTCTCCTCCAGCTGGATCTCCTCCCTGCGAGGTTTCTCTCACTAAATGATGTCTGCACATTCATCCCTCCCTCTCTCAATCCTTCCATTAATCCATTCTCCCTCCAACCCTCCACCCCCAGTCCTCTCTTCTCTCCCTTCCCTTCTTGTGTTTTTACAGTGTTATTACTCCGCAGTCACCTCCCAGTGTCTCCATCAGTGACTCGAGCAGTTCAGGGCCCTTCAGTACGTAGGGCATCTCAGACACACTCATGTTCCAGCTACTGAGGCATGAAATTACCTCTGCACCCCCTCTGGGCTCCTAAAAGATGCTCGACTGTTGAAAAATTTAACACAAATATTGGCAGTAAGGAAACTGAACATGAGGCGGAGGCAAACACATGCTAATCAATGTGTATAAAAGCATCGTACTGAAGAAGTGTTATGTTAGCTCTGTTCTTCCTCTGGGCTCTTAAGAGATTGCTGAAAAATTATTCGCAAATATATTTGATGTCGGGGAAAATAGGGGCTCCACAGTTAAAAAGGGTGTATAAATCAGATGGTGTGTTTTTTGTTACTGAATATAAAGAGGCAGCAGTACAGACTGAGCCCATGCTTTATGTTTGGTTGAGGCCTGTCCTGTACATGGAAACAGCAACGATGGTTGTTTGTTCAAACAGCTTTGTTGGTTTATTTCCCATCTCCCACTAAGAGTTCCTTTCAGACAAAACAGATTTTCTTGGCCACTTGGGGACAGCAGAAACAAGTTGAAACACTGAGTTGATATTGTGAACTAAGCAAACAGTTCCTTATTTTCATGTCCAGAAGTTACAGAGCAACATTATTATTCAGTTGGAGTTGTGTTTCTGGTCACCTGATGAATGTCCAATATTCATTTAGTTCTGTTTTTTGGTTTGTACCAACTCCTGAGAGAAATATCCGGCTCTTTAGCTGCTAAATGCTACATTGCATTCACCAGTTAGTCTCTAACTGTGTTGGTCCTGCTCATTGGGTGCTGAGCAGCGTATAGTGCAAAGCAGTGATAGAAGCTTTTACACTGGGCCTTGTTCCACCAAAAACCCGCAAAGGTATGTAGAGCAATGAGGGGTGATAGCCAAAACGGTAAAGGGACAATGAGCCCTGAAGAATGGCTATAAAGGTCAACAGTAAACATACAATTAAGGTATGGAGGATGTAGTTTGTGTTTAATATCTAGTCTACCCTCATTGATGGGGTCAATGCTGGACAAAATACTGGAAACACATTGCATAGTATGTCTCTGTTAAGCTGGGAAAAATGTAAAATGCATCTTTATCTCTCTGTTTAGCTATTTACAAAAGCTAAAAGGAACTAATTAGATTGAGCTGTTTTCTATTTTAAATCTTTAATCGTTCAGTGAGTAGAAACAGGGCCAGCTGCAGGTGTCTGTGTGCTTTGTTTAACATAAAGGGAGGAGCAGAGTGCTATGCTTTGGTTTGCCTTTGTACTGATCTGTGTGTGTCTATAAGGCCTTGACTTCCCCAAAGGACTCTCTGCTCTCATATACATTAGTTTAGTATGTAATGTATGTCCTACAGAATGAGTGCACATATCACATGAACAAGTAGCCTACAAGTGCAAATCTGTGTGTGTGTGTGTTTGTAACCTCTTTCCGTCCCACTGGACCAGTGAAGCTCCAGTCGACCCAGAAATGCTACCGGCAAAATTCCCTTTGTCTTTTCCATGCCCATCCTCGTGCACTTTTCTTTTTGGTATTTCCCTCCCTACTTTCCTCCATGTGCTCACAAGCTGCCCCTAAAACTGTCATCATCTTATGTTTTTTTTCATTTAATATATCACTGTCTCATTTCCAAACAGCAGCCTGTGTCTCACCCTCACTCAAACCTATTCCTTCTCTTCTCTTCATCTCTTTCCTCATTTTCCCACGTAGTCTTCCCTGTATCTGTAGTTTTCACTCTCCATCTCGCTCCCCTTTACTCTCAATTTCTCTCATATTCCCTTTCCTCTCTCACTTATCTGCTCACCAAACAGTTTTCCTTTCATCATTTCTCTATCTATCCTTTCCATCTCCCGTCTTTTCTGTTGACAAAGTAGAATCTTTCTTGTTTCCCGTCTCTCTTTGCTTCTATCTATATCTCTCTCAATGTGAATGAAACCTCTGTAAACCAGGTTCTCTCACTCTTTTGAGATTGCCATCATCTCTCCTGCTCTCTTCTCCACCAATATTCCCTCATCCTCTCTGTTCCTCCTCTCAAAATCCCAAAACAGAAATGACTTTTCCTCATCAGATTGCCCTCTTCTTTATCACTCTGTCTCCGGTGTGGAGTGGGGATCTTATGTGGCTGATTTCCATTTCAGTTTTTCTAAGACCATCTTCACTCTAATCAATCACTCTGACCCACATAAAGCTAAGTTTAAACCCAAGCTGCTTTGATTCTCTGACCCATTTAACAACACTTGTGTCCCTGCAGACAACACGCCGCTTTCATTGTGTCCCGTCTGCCCGAGACAGCCTTCAGGGAAATAACTCGGGTATCATGACCTGCACGCTGCAGTAAAGTTGATAGGTAGGGAAACCAGGGGCTGTATGATTGATACTCTGCAGTTTGTCTGAATTACATCACTAGGATGAAGTTAAGATGGTATTACTCCTCTTTTTATCCACTTTGAGCTTGATTACAGCATCAGAGCAGTCTGCAGCATTTTGGCCACTATTTTGTTTTTGCAAGGAGATGCATTAATATTCCCACAATACCTGTTAGTATAACATATATCTGTATTTAGTATTTCTTTAGTAAGCACCCTTGATCATGGAATTTGTAAAGAGGGGAATGGGGTGTATAAAAAATAAAGGAACTCATTTGTTAAGGGAATTAAGTCCTTCTGTTAAATATACAGCAGGCTCGAGCTGCAACCATTAATAGATCAGTCCATCGACAGAAAAGTAATAAACGCAAGTAAGTTAGATAATCAATTGATTGTTTCATTTTTCAAGCAAAGAGGCAAAAATGATCTGGTTTTAGCTTCTCAAAAGCGAGAAATTCTAGCTTGTCTTTGTGTGTGTTACAGTAAATTAATATTTTTAGTTTTTAATATATTCATTTAGAGAGGAACTGATAATAAATAACTATTTCTAGCTAAGACATGCAGTGGCTATTCTAAGCTTATAAATAAAGGAAGTGAAAAGCAAGCAAAAGCAGCCACAAGTGCAATGGGTTAATTGAGGCATTAAATATAAACACCCTGGTTTTACCCTCAAATTGTCACAATAACTTTACAGCTTAGCCGACCTTCCATTAACCCTGAATCTATCTCTTGCTCTCTCTCTCCTCTAGTCTGCTGTGCTGAAAGGACGTCACACTGGCATGTGCATAAGATACACCCATGCTGCAAGCTTTGCATACATGCATACAGGAACAAACATAAAAGCTCAACGTAGGGATTAACATTAACACACACTGCAGGATAACCCGTGTGTGAGTGAACGCCCTGTCGTTGCTTTCAGAAAGTCCTAACACACACACACACACACACACACACACACACACACACACTCACTTGACACACTAACAAATGCACACTGCAAAGTCTCCAGCTACCCTTGCCCCACATCCCTCAACTCGCTCCAAACAATAGGCAGCACTTCCTGAAAGTCAGAAATAACAGGGAACAGTTTCCTTCAGCGGTAACGGGGGAATAAGAGCGAGAGAAAGAGAGGGAGCATTTAAAAGTCTACTGTATATACCTGTGACAAAGAGAGAAAGGCCCTATGTCCAACATCACTCCCTTATGTAGTATTCCCTTAATACTCTAATGTTTGATCTATAGTGAGCTGTAAGTTGAAATGTGGGACACTTATGAATCACCAGTTGACACAAATTTTCGTATCATATCAGGTGAAGTATTGCTATGGGATTTTTACCAAATAGAAGTATACATGCTACTACCACAGCTTTTTTTTCTGCCCACTGTGAGAATTCAAAGTGCATTTAAATATACATTAAATGGTGCATAAAAAACCTGAGTGGGAATGCTGGAAATATATAGCCCCAAAAAAGGTTTTCATGTTTTAGGATAGAGTTTGTGTATTGATAAAAGCAAAAACAGACTTAACGAATGATTGCTTGTGTTGTGTGGCCCACTGTCCTGTGAAAAACATGCATCACCTTTTCCTGAGCTAAGAAAAACTGTTCTATTTTCCAGATTTGTATAGTTAAATGGTTTATTCAGCTGAAGAAGTAGGAAAATGTTCTTACTCCATAAAGTATCCTTCCGACAACATTCACATTAGGGTCTGTTTTCTTGAACCCGACGGCTTGACTTTACACTGAAATGAGGTCCCACACAAAAAATAGTTTTTCTAGGCTCTGAGAAAGTTTTACAAATGTTAAACTTAATAAAACTCATAAAAATCACGATACACACTTTGTAACAACAATCTGAGTGGACGTTGACGGGGTTTGGTAGGGTCGTCCGATATCAACGCTCTTTCCTGGCGAGAGCATCGGCCGCACTGAATCCAGCTTTCATGAGTCAAGTGGGTTCTTGACAGGTGCGTTATAGGAAGACATGTGTGAAAGACGGAGAGAGAAAGCAAGCGTAAATACGTCCATTTTATATATGTACATGTGCCCGTGCAGACAGAGTGACCTTATCATCCTCAATGGACTAACTCTAAATCACCATGCTCTCAAACACACACACACAGAAAGGGAGAAAGGAACCTCTTCATTGACCTTCAAGGGAAACATGGGAATTAAACACATGCAGAGAGGAGGAGAGAGAGGGAGTGTATATATATCTACTAGTGAGAGAAACAAAGAACAAGAGACTGAAAAAATTAAAATCAGAGAAAGGAAACAGACATTGAAAGAAAAGGAAAGACAAAATGAGGAGAGAAAATCAGCGAGTGACATACAGCATTTTTCCTTTCACCCTGCAGCCACTGAGGATTTTTTTCCAATTAAGGCTGTTATCTCCTCGACTGCCAGCCCTCCTACCAAGACCCCACATGGTATAGTCCCCCTCTTTTTCTCTCTCTCCCTCAGCCATATAGTGTATGGTTTCCTCCTTTCTCCTTTCAGTGTCTCTCTTTGTTGTCCTTTGCTTAATTTTTTTGTTTTCTGCCTGTTTCTTTCTCAGTGGAACACTTCAGGTTTAACCAACCAACCAACCTGCTTTTTATCAGTCCATTTCACATGCCTCCATCTGTCTACCTCTCCTTCTTTTCATCTCTCCATCTCTGTGTTGCTCCTTTGTGTTTTGGTCACCTTGAGGCAGTGTGGCCACAGCTGGAATAAAAGCCTTTTTGGTCAACTTCATGCAGTCTGTGAACAAAGGCCGCTAGCACAACGGCAACATACAATGGATGTTTTGCTCGCCACATTGTGAGCACCTAAAACTGAGTGTGTACTTTCTGCCTGCAGGAGCATAATAGTGATGTGAATGAGACTGATGGGGGTTACAGTAGGGTAACATTTAATATTAGCCGGGTAACAAAAATACAAAATACTGACGATTAATTGTGTAGTAGTGAGACATGCTGTACTGCACAAGACTTCCTGATAAACATTAAGCAGCATGAAAAGTATGAGAATTTGAAAAGGAAACAGGAGTTCTTTAAAACCATGAGCTCGGACTGAACGGCTGATGTTTCGACAATAACGTGGCAACTTCTAATCTTAAAAAAGTGAGGTTAACAGTTACAGTTTACTGAATGCTTATACAAAATAATCCAGACAGATTAAATATCTTATTTCATAATAGTAATATTTTTGTCTTGTTGCACCAAAAAATGTCAATGTAGTCTGTGCTTTGTTATTTTAAAACCGCCAAAAACTTCAAATCTTGAGTTTTCCTCAATTAACATCACACATGACTAAATAAGAAACAATCAAAGTTCAGAAAATGCTTCCTTCAGTTGAACAGTCAACAGAACTAATGTGCTTCATCAGGACTGTGTGGGTTTGATCAGATTTAATTGACAGTACTGTTTTTTGCAGTGAGCAACACAAAAAATTACAGATCAGATCAGATCTAATGGCTGCTGGACCACATTGAATGCAATTCCATCCGTCTATCCATCCTTACGAGGTCAAAGTCCTTCATTCATCCAGCTGAATAACACGCGTCACCCGACCCTCTTTATTCTCCCCTTTGTCCCACCATTCCTCAACCTATCCTATCCATCACATATTCATTCATGAAACAAAGGGACACAAACATACAACAGTACAGCCAACCTGTATGAAAAAAATTCAGCGACACATACATTGCGGCCGGTATTGTTAGTCTATTTACACGGCACACTGTGAATCACACAGCCACAACCAAGAGAGAGCAGAAACGGTGGTACCCAAGAAGAACAAAAATAATAGCAGCAGTGAAACAAATAAAACTTCAGAAGCCAGTTTTCTCTTTTGGCTGAAAAAGATGTAAACAAAGGCAGTGTGAAAGAAAGGAGATGCTTTGTTTTGTCTGCAAATTATTCTCTTTTTCATCCCAGACTACTGAAAATTCCTCCAACCCGTCAATCAATCCTTCCCTGATGCCAAAACACCTGGATAAGACACAATCTATCCATCCTTCCCTCTACGGGGAGAGTCTATCCCCCTTCCTATACTTCCTAACCTACATCCCTCTGTAACGCTAACCTACTCCCCCTTCCCTCCATCAAATCCAACCTTGCCTCAAAGGTCAAACAGCTGGAATGGATCGATGGTTTTGGAGAGGGAAGGGAAGACTGCAGCAGAGGAGAAGAGAGAGACGAGGGGAGGGGGGACTTTTGGTGTGGAGGAGGGACAGGGCCATGAGAGGGGGAGGAAAAGAGTAGAAGACGGACAGAGAAGAGATTTTGAAAGAGAGGAGGGAGACGGGATTAAGAAAACCCTGCATCAGCATTCCTCTGGGTTTCTATGGGAGCAGCAGGAGAGGAGGGAGGAAGGGAGGAAGGGAGGGAGAATGGAAGGTGAGTGAGGGAGGGATGGAGCAGGAGGAGTTGCTCTGTGAGGGAGGAATGGGATAAAAGGAGAATAGGACAGAGAAAACTAAGAAGAGAAGGAACACTCCTTTCTCCTTGTTCCACTTAATTGCCCTAATTGTTTCTTTACCCACAGGGTGGTAAACAATAGGTGTGTGTGTGTGAGAGAGAGTGTGTTGGTCTAACTGTGCTAAATACACAAGTACTAGCTGATAATGTGTTAATATAACAGAGTATAATACAGTAGCTTCACAGATAGCTGACATTACGTATGTTCATTTTCTACGACCTTTGAGGGATCCCCAGGGGAAGCAATGATATTAGCATTGTCACACCATCCAATCTCACATAACCGTGCTCTGCTGGGGAATAACCTGCTCCACCAGGAGAGATCCAGCAGTCTGCAGTCAGTCCGAGTCAGGGGAATAGGATACAAATATGTTGAATTTACTGTGTTAACTTACTGTCTTGTTAGGGACCACAAGTAGCACCCATGCTAATTACTTTGGCTGTTGTTGTTTCTGGTCCGACCAGGCACCACAGCTTCTAAAAGTTCAGCTTATAATTGTTATAAATGTTTGTATTGTTAGGTTACAGTTTGTAGAAAACACTGGAACTAGTAAATAAGTGTTAAAATGCAGCTAATTGCATACAGATACAAATGTCCAGAAGTAGCTAACACAGTGCTAATCATGTGCTAACAGGCAGCCTACAACAGCGGCTACAGTTATAGCGGTAGCTAGCTACAATGGAGGTGACGGTGTGAGAATGTAAAGGATATACTCAATAGTGAAAGTAGATATGATTTAAAACAGTATTTTTCGCTACAGAATTAGCTCCGTAGAGAAGTGGATACATTCCTGGATAAAATGTAGCTGCTTTTGTTTGTGTTTTTTTTAATTGAGATTATTGGAACTATTTTCTGTATTGGTGCATAAAGCATTGACAGTGTTAGCTTTGCAGAAACTAATCCCTCTCCAGTTCGCAGTACAATATCGACGGCCTGCAGCAGCACAGTAAAGGTCTAACCAGTACACTGCATAGCTCTGCTTTGTATAGAATATCGATATCAGTACAGACTGGAGCCTGCAGCCGCCACCAGAACGCAATCAATAATTCACAAACCTCCTTTACACCTGTGAATCACCAAAGCCTGCGTTGCCTGGTTAAATGTCTTTTTGTCCAGTTTGTGTAACCTTTTTACGCACATTTCTTTTTATGGTTTGTATGTATATGTCTTTGTAGCTTGATGTCTCTCTCTAAAAGTTTTTTATACTCCTATTTTCAGTCTCTGGGCCGGATTTGACACAGATGAGTGAGACATTCCTGGGTGAGCAAACACACACACACACATAGTTTCCTGAGTCATATCAGCTATGTGAAGAATTCCCCTCACTGAAGGGTTAGCATAACTCAACATAGCAGACCCTAACACAGCTTATGAAACCATGTTAGTGAGACCGCAGACAACTAGAGAACCCCTCAGCATGTCATCTGGTCAGTAAATGGGTTTATATGCCAGGTGGAAAATAACTCAATACATAAACTTGTGTTGATCACATACAGTCATACATCTAATGTATTGACTGTTTGGAGAATAGAGTTAGAAAATGGGAATAAGGGCACCCAGGGTTCTTCACATTAAAGTCCTGTTAGTTTTCTTCATAGGCAATATTAGGTGTAGTGATTGATAGAAGTCTTGGATTGACATTGAATCATCAGGACAAAAGATGAACAACTGTGTTCGAAAATATCTAAAACTTAAAAATAAAATAAAATAAAATAAAACTTGAGGAGAAAAGTCAATTCCAACTTCCAAGGAGCATTTTGTTAAGAAATATCAAAGCGCCGTACTTAAAATTCTGTTGCACCCACTGATGACAGTTGGCATGGCAATTTAAATCCCAACTTTAATGCCAATGTACTTTGCTGCTGTCAATACCAAACTGACAGAAAACAGAAACAAAGCTGAAATAATCAACACTGATTGACAAAACAATCTATAGTACTTCTAAATTATCCAGAAGTTTGCAATGTTTTGGATTTCATGTACACTTCTTGAACCAGCAATGCAAATGCAAAAGATATGGTACAGTCAACTAGCCGATAATAGTTGGAGAATTTCAACCACTTACAACATTAAGAAGTTTAATGCAATTACCTAACTTTAATGAAAAGAGGATTCTTTGCAATGAGCATGAGATAGAGCTATCAGTTCAACATGGTTGAAGAAGGAAGTGAAGTATCTGCTGGTATCTGCAATCTCATTTACTCAGTCACTACCCAAAGCCCATTTTACAATCATTAGTGAAAAGGCAACAAAGTGCGTAGAGTGCTTTCACCCCACACTCCACTCATCCGTCTGCTTACGCAAATAAACTGCCTGTCCACTGCTGTAAAGTCAACATCAGGCAACGCTAAGCGTTCCTCCTAGTCATCTTCCCATCTTCCCAGTCATCCGCAAACAGCAAACTGGCAATTGTATCGAGAGGACACACAGTCCAGCCAGACCGGAGCAGACAGACCCAGATCCCGTGCCAGCGACCCAGCCATCCATCCAACCCTGACCCACATCAGGGGCCTGGTCCTGGGCCAAGGCCATGAGCATCGGCCCATCAGACAGTGGGGAAAACAGACAATGAGCAGAAACAAGAGAGAGAGAGAACCAAACGGGTGGAAAGATGGGGTCTCATTTAATGCTTTTCACTCAGATTAGACGGCTCAGAAGGAAGCCTTCGGGGGCAGTGGAGAGGTCAAGCTTAACTCCAACATCAATTTATTTTCATTTATTTACCTTTCAAAAGGAGTGCAACGCCAACCCTGTGTTGTTTATTTTCACTTCAGCTGGCCCTGGCATCAAATTTTATTCCTCCTTTTCATTGCAGCGCTTTATTGGCTACACTAGGTATAACAAAAAAGTCCCTGGAGTGGCAGCAGAGTGGCAGAAGGGAAGTCAGCGCTAGATGAGAACAGAGATGGGCTCTCCTGAGGCTCTCTGAGGCAAACTCAGCACAGTAAACATTGTTTTCTTCAAAGGGCCAAAAGGACAACAGGCTAAATAAAGATCTGCCTGAACCTCAATGTTTAGCTAAAATTTCCAGTTTGGTCCAAACTCAAATAGGCACTTTAATCTGAAATTAGACCATAGTAATTTTCTTCAACAAAAAAGGGTTCACTAAACAGCCCAGCAGTAAGCAGCCTACGACTGCTGCACACACTGGCTCACAGAAAACAGCATTTATCCCATTCCGTAAGCCAACTAGCCCTGCCTATCCCAGTATTCTCCTCCTGGTCGGGCTCCATACAACACAGTTATGATATTGTGATCCTACCTTGTCAATCTCCTGCTGCAGGACCTGTTTGGCGACCTCCAGGTCTTGCAGTCGAACCCTCAGTTCCTCATTCTCCTGCTCCAGACGACTCCTCTTCTTTTCCACGCTGTCCAGCTGGCTGTGGAGACGGATGGACACGTCCTTCGCCACCTGGGAGGGGGAAGATGGAGGGATGGAGGAAGAGAAGTTTAGCTCAGTTGTGCATTGTTTAAATGTGTTTACGTACTGTACTGATGTTGCTATAGGACACTGTCTATATAGTAACAATATTTTTTCCATGCCATACACAACTACGTAAATTCTTAAATAATAATACATTTTTCTCATTAGATCAACCCACCCCACTCCATCTGTGTCTAACGACTTAAAATGGCCATAATATTCAGCTGTCATAAAAAGCCCCTTTCAGACATGCACTCTATATGTTAATCTGACAGCAATTTAACATGTTGGTCTCATGTCCAAATAAGCACCCAAGTAATTCTAACGTAAACTGACGACAGCAACTGAGTAACATTTCTGTATCACATCCAACAGTGGACAAGTCTGAACTGAATGTCATCAGATTGATTTAAAGGCTGCAGCAGCACAAGGTAAAACATGCACAGAGAGATTAAATGCATGTCTTGTCCCGCCTTTGAAGATCCCTTAATCATCAGCTCTTGTGCACAATACCAGTTAAATAGAGAGATTAAAAACCCTCTTAATATTATCCGACCAGTAGCCATATATTTCCAATGTTCATTCGTCTTTCGTCCAGTCTTCAGCTGAGAGCATGGGACACTTAAATAAACAAATGAAAGAACTAAACTAATTCCCACTGTGTGTGCATGACTTAGATATTCCCCCATAATAAAGCACACAAGGTGAACTGAGTCTCTTGCAGTAATCTTCATTTGCCAGTGCTGATTACAATAACCTTTAAAATGTCATCATGGGAAATTGCTCAGGAGATTACTTTTTATGTTTCTAATCTCTGCTCAGGTAAGAGAGATAGAACCTTGCCTCTATTTTATTTAATTTCCAAGCGTCAGATATGTTCTAGGATTGCTGCCAGTGCAAACAGGAGCAGTTCAGTGCTGGTTATTTTAGCTGAGGCTACAAAATGTGTCATCTCTATCTTAATCTAATAAAGCCAAAAAGATTATTAATACCACTCTGCCAGGAACTGATCTTTCATACATAAAGGGATCATGTGATCTTATGAAAGTCTGATTGTGTCCCCCTGAGGGAATGTATTCATTAAAAGTTTCTAATGTCAAGGAGTCAGACTAGGACAAAGTCAACTCCCTAATGTCTGATATGAAAACAGCACAACAGGACGCAAAAGCAACAGTGAAAAATTCACCTCTGATAACTGCGTTATGGTTTAACTCATCTAATGATTATGTTCTAATATTTAAAATTGCAGCGACTTTATTATGAGGCAGGACGTACACTCTGCCTTGGAAGCAGTAATGGGAGTTATTTTAAACAGAAACTTAATGAGATGTTTGCTTCATTTATTATTGGCTTGAATTTCAAGTCCATTTGCAATAAAACTGAATTAAATGTCGAAGGACTGTTTTGTTGTCTAAATAGCATACAGTGGGCTACTATACTGGTACATAAAGTCAAACCTGTTTTCTGCTGTGTTTTGGGGAAACAAAGCAAACACTGAAAGTCAATATTAATAAATTACACATTTTGGATGGGGGATGGATAAATACTGCCTAAAGACTTGGGCAGCTAGGCAGCAATAACACAACATAAAATCTGATATTTAAAGCCATAGTAATGCCATTTCATGCTGCAATATACAAACTTACACTGGTATCTGGTAACAACAAACTGTTTTGTTATTAGTATGCAATGCAAATACAGGTAGACATAATTTGATTTAAGTTAAGGCTGAAAGACTCCCATGGAAATGTGCAGTACTTTCGAAATGTTTTCTTTATGCCTTTACAGAGCCAGGCTAGCTGTTTCGCTCTGCCTTATGCTAAGCTAAGCTAACAGGCTGCTGGCAATAGCTTAATATTCACACTATGATTTGTGAAAACTGCAGTCATATCTCAGTCATATTCTTAAATGAAAAATATTTCTTGACATTGCCCTAAAAATCAGTTTTAGTATGATTTTAAATCAGGTGACTTCAGACATAAAAAATATGTCAAAAACACAACACTGTTAATTTGAAACCACAGAAGCTCTTCAGGACACCACATAACAGTCCCACAGTAAAACCAAAAAAAATATTTTTTGTACAGATTGTATCACACTTAATTTGTATAATAATCTTTTGGTTATTAGAAATTATGAATATAAACATGATTTAAAAAGTAGAGATAAAAAAGGTCAATAGCTTTAATAAATGTTGATTTTGACTTCATAATGATTGCTTAGGCTCAATTGAAACTAAATATGAGGGCTTTTATTCTAAAAGGCTGTATTAGATCTGATGAAATTAAACTTTAATGATTCCCGTCGGGAGCTGAGTAAATGGATACATCCAGTTTTAGAGAAAAATGCTTGTGTTAAATCAATCAGTAGCTCATAAATGTACTTAGACCCCATTAACCTCAATACTGATTTAATCTAGTTGGAGATGGTCTTTGGTAGCCTATCTGATGATTTAAGAGTTTTGTGGTAGATAGATTTTACTTTTATGCTAACAATTAGTGAGAGTAGGCCTTATTTATGTATTATTCACAATCATTTTACTCAATAAAAACTGTATACTGTGTGCTTTAGTTGCACCTGAAAAAGGATGAGATGACAACATTGTCCTGTTGTAGTACTGCTTTGCACAAATGGCCTGCCAGCTTCTTTCATTTGATTATATGGAAACAAGGTGAAAGGTTGCTCCATTCAAAGCACAGCAAAAGCTGGTAATAATATGGCTTGGTATTTTCTGTGCCCAATTTGTGGTGCTATAAATGGTTTAGTTTTTTTATTTAATTGAAATTTGAAAAACAACAGTTGATTATTCCTCAATTTACTGTTGACAGCAAAAAAATCATTCATTTCACACATACAACAAACATAACTGGAGTATATAAAGATCAAGTTTGCATCTATATTTGTTTAATGTGTGTTATTCTATTAAAACGTTACTTTTAATATATATGTATCTGATACATATATCAGTCTGAATGGTAACTGCAGCTCTGATGTGAGAGAAGATTTATCTAATTGTGCCTCAGCATAATTAATACCTTTACAATGTGCAATTATATCTGTGTGTGTGTGTGTTTGAACCAGTGCCAGTGTGCAGCTGAGTCCCACAATGCCCTTCTGTACTGCCCACTCTCACTCTACCCAATGGCTCCCTGAGCTCCACCACGCTCCAATTCATGTTTTTGTGTGTGTGTGTGTGTGTGTGTGTGTATGTGTATTCTTCTTCCCTCTGTACACCTTCTATATTTCTGTCCAGAAGTAGTTCCTAATAGTTCTCCTTGTACTACCCCACATTTTGGTTACAGTCCTATTTCTCTATTCTTTTTATAATTTTTACGCCATACTTCTTTCCATATAATTCTCAATTCTTCTTCTGATATACATTTATACAGGTGATCATTATACCTGTTATAATTCAGGTAACAATCCTCAGAAAGGCCACCACACTAATGATTGTTCAATTTAACGTTTCTTGTGAAAATAGAAAACACATCCCAAGCCACCTTCCTTCATAGATAGTTAGCTACCTAGCAACAGAAACAAAGTCTACCCAAACATGACATATGCTATGTTAACATTCAAGTAACAGTTCAATCATGCCTCTTGACTGTTGGGATCAAATGAAGAAATAGTCTCATATTGTTATACAGATAAAATCTGCAGAGGAAGGAGGTCAGGTCGTTTTATGGGTCAACAAAAAGTGAGACGCTAACATGGGAACCCCCGTTTGTTTCTTTTATCTATGACCACCGTCCCTAACCCAAACCATGATATTTCCCTAGCCAAGTTTTTTGGGGCCAAAACATAACCTAATACTATACTTGTTGCAGTGTCAATTCAGAAAATGTTTTTATTTTTTAAACGTATTTTTCAGCGTCAGATCAGAAAACCTGTGTCTCTCTCTCTGGAGGGTAATAACCAGTGCGTATTTTGTCGCTTCATTTAGAGGAATTGTTGGAATAGGTTTTCGTCAATACATGGAACATAGCTTTCACCAACAATGTCTGATTGGTAGGCAATCTCTAGAAGGAGCGGTGCAGAAACACGACAGCAATGAGAACTGAGTAGTAAATATGGGGATGATATTTAAATTTTATTTGTTTAGTGCCAAATCATAACAGAAATTATTTCAGGACACTTTTCAAATAAAGCAGGTCCATACTTATTATAAAATCTACAGTGGATCTCTGTAAATCTGTTTACAGAGTTCCACCAATTCCCACCATGAGCAAGCACTTGGCAACAGTAACAAGGAAAAACTAGCTCTATATAGGTAAGCGGCGGTCTGCCTTGACCGAAAATATGAAAATACTAACAAAAACAGACATATTTGTCATGTCAAGTTGCTCCCTCTGTCTCTTTAAAGCAGATCGACACGACACTTCAACATCAGCGTTTGTGTATGAAAACAAAGATGAGTTCTGAATGCGCGCTGGTTGGAAGCTCCTGGAGCTTGATTGAATTGGACAGGAAAGGTGACTGATTAACACAGGGATTGGTGCATCAATATTTGAAGAATAACAGCTTTTATTAATGGGATGTTTTCACCACTGCAGGTTTATGGGTCTTCATCTCCTTCTCCTCTACTCTCTTTTCCTCCTCCTCCTCCTCTCCTCAATTTTATAATGTCCTCCTCCTCAACACTCCTTTGTCAGCCGTTGACTCCCAGTAAATGATGCATTGTTCTTCTATGTTAAAGGGAAACGTGAAGGAATTTAACACCATTGAAGCTGTGGTTTTACCCAGCAACAGAGCTATAGGATGTAATTAGCATTCAGAGAGGGTGCTGCCGAGCTGGGTGAGAAAGAGCATGTGTGAATGTGTGAGTGTGTGTGTGTATGTGTGTGAATGCTTTAGAGAGTGTGTGTGTTGTGTGACAGAGAACATATGGAACCAGGAGAATAGGGAAAAACATCAAACCTCTTGGACCAGAGAGTCAGAGGGTTTCTTGTTCTCGACTGTTCCTTTACTCACACACAACAAAAAACTCAATACACACAATGCAAACAATACACACGGACGCACAGACACACACACACACACACTGGCCACAGGGTAAACAGCAATATCATTCAACAAGTGGCAGTTAGTCATCAAATGGATCTCTTTCATGTACACTGTGTGTGGTTCTGTGTCTGATTGCGTTCAACAACCAGATTCTTGTTCTTCTTGTTAAACAGCCTGCACTTCAGCTGCACACACACACACACACACACACAGGCTGCATGTAAAACCCCTCTGATAAAATCTATAGGGAGGGAAGTCGTTAGAGAGATGACCGTTATGGAAACACCACAGCTGTGTGTGTGTGTGTGTGTGTGTGTGTGTGTGTGTGTCAAATTGAGTTTTGAAAGAGGACATTTTGTCTGGTCCCCACTTCCTCACAAGGCTGTTTTTGGATTAAGGTTAGAAGTTAATGTTCTGGTATAGGTTGGGGTTAGACATGCACCTGTGGTGGTTATAGGGCTAGGGAAAGTAATGTAAATGAAGGTCCTCACAAGTAGATGCATGTGTTTATCTTGAGGAAGATGATAAAATAGCAAATTATAAAAATCCAAGAAAACTACATTAAAACACAAAAAAATATATTTAGGCCATGCCTTCACTTCCAACCCTGAAGAATCCTGATAATTTAATTTACTGAATAACAGAAGGGATTTAGTCAAAGCTATGATGTAATATGGTGAAATTTTAAATGTTTTTTTTAATTAATTTAAAACTATTCAAAAACTGACACATTTAATTAAGGCATACACTGACATTTGAGAAATACACTTCTTTAGCCTGTTTACCAGCCACTTGCTTATGGTATCTGCCAGATGAATGTCAGTTTCACTTCTGTGCCTAAAGGTTCTTTCAGTGTGTGAGATGCTACTGCTGAGTCGCTGCCCAGTAACCTCCATGATCTGTATTCTGGGTGGGCAGGAGCAGGGAAAAACTCAAAAGCCACCGCTGACGGCTTCATCCGATCTTCGCAATGGCCCGGAGGTTGCTGCTAACCACCTCTAATCTCCTCATTTAGCTTAACAGAATGTATTGTTGCTTACAATTAAGGTTAGTAATGTGACATTGACATAGCAACCATAGCTGTTTATTGAACCAAACGTATTTACATTTGTAACATCACTGGCTGTAAGCCTTACAGAGCGCAGAGGTAATGCTGCGATGTGTTAAGCTTAGTTTAGCACAAACTCTGGAAGAAGAGGGAAACAGTACTTGTACTTAAGACATGAATATATTTTTCCCCTTGCTCCCTGGTTCCTGCATGTGCTAAGCTAGGCTAAACACATATTTGACCACTCTCTCTACTAAATGAGGTGAAACGGAATGATTTCTTTATGCAGCACTTGGCTAGCAAACAAACAGACATGTTTCCATCAGAGCTTTACTTTAAAGCATAGGCTACACTTTCTTCTTCCACTTTTTATTCCCATAAAGAAAGTTTTCCTCTAGATTCAACCTTTTCTGTTTTTCCCAGGAGCAGTGGGCGGTAACAGTACAGCACCTCGGGACAACTCCAAACTTGCCCCAGAGCAATGACAGAAGAACTGCTAACACCTACTGAAACATTCATGTCTTTTGGTGTGGGTGGAAACCCAAGAAAGGCTCCAGTCAGCCCTGATGGGGTTTGACTGTTTTTTCTATGAGGCGACAGTAACTAACACAGAGCCACTCTGCTTAAACTTAATTTAATACACCACTTTGGCTTTGCCCAAAAAAACAAGCTCAGCAGTCAAGTCCTTTGTTGTTTTAAAATGTAATTTGAGGCTGAATGCATTTAGAGTGGTATTGTTTTTCAAAGTTAGAACATTAACATTTTTATTGTTGACTACATGTTGGAACCACAATTTTATTTATGGTTGCTCTTTCACTTTTTTCTGCTTTTTTGTCTGTCTCACAGTATTTCAGCTTCCTGCAGTAGTTTAGCCATTCTGTTGTCAAGTAAAATAAGAGCATAACCATTTATACTGATGACAGGAACACTCTCTCAATCCTTAGTTTCATTTACCTCAGCACTCTAGTCCTGTCTGTTGTTTATTAAATTACAGACTGTGGCTTCATGTTGGGGAACAATGACTACACTGAAAGCATCCGAGGTCTTACAGTCAACCTTGAAGGTGACTATATTGTTTTTTAATGAGCTCTAAAATATGCTTACAAAGTGCAGTTCTCTGTAGAATTATTGACTGCCTACTGTTTAGCTGAACCCCTCAGTTCATAAATGAGGAGAGTACTGCAGAATCAGCTTGTAGCTGCGCAGACAGATAAGGAGCATTGTTGAAAAAACTATCTTTCACAATCACACCAATCGTTTTTAAACAGCTGACAAACCAAAATAGATCTCCGTTTACATCTGGTTCATTACAAATCAGGCATGTTTCGTTGCACTTTCTGTTGCAACACATTGGACGCAATCAATAACAAATTAACGAATAACAAAGTCATATTTCACAAAAGAAAGAACCAATAACTTCTGTGCAGCTGTGAAATAAGTATTGATATATTTTATTTAAAGCAGAAAAAAGGAAATTTCATTTTGTGTTTATTTTTGGCAACCCCTGTGGACAAAAGTGGTAGTGTTTCTGCTGCTGCGTTTCACTGATTTCAAAGGGAATCTGACCGAATCCGACCAGGACAGACATTGAGAATAAATATATAGAAATAGCCAATCTGGTTGCTGATGGTCTGCTCTGCTTATGTAGGTCAGATAGAGGCATCAGTATTAAATTGAGAATGTTTAATAACCAGTTGAAAAAAAATCCTTGTAGTAGTAGTTTTAAGTAATTAAATAAAAAAATACTAAATTACAAATAAAGGTAAAAGAAATGCAATGGGGTAAAACTCTATGGCTACTCTCCACCTCTGCTCCTGTAACATCCCTCTTCCTTCTCTATCACAACATTAGCTTCTGATTACCACGTGCTTGGCACACAGTAGTGGTTTACTAAAGAGATACCTTGACACAACTTTATTCTACTAATAAAATAGTTAATGACAACCTGGAAAACAAACACAGTTTTATTCTCTATTTGTCATCTCGCTCAGTGTGCATCTACACTGTGGATTTCCAGCAAAAGCCTCATATTGCATCAGTCCATCACTGCTGTTTTTGTGTGACCACTGTCATCATTTCATATACCTAGAACTTATCACAGTGTGTATGAGCTACAAAATTAAACTTCCATATCACTAATGTAGCTGCTGTCTTGCTCACAAAGTATGATTTGTGCTTTCCACATATGAAGATTGTCAGTTGTAAAATACTGCATAAAATGGGAGAACAGTTCAACATTCAAGTCTGCTCACAAAGAGACTCTAAGGTAGCCCTGATGTTAAGTGTTGATGCTGCTGACCTTTTTGACATTCGTCCAACATCTCTCAGCACCCATTTAAAGGGTTGTTACATCACAAGTAATCTGCTTCGGGTCTAAATATAAAACCATAATGTGTGAGAGGGAGAGAGAGAGCCACTGGCGTGACAGCTGTTCCAGTACAGACTGTGTCTCTCTTTATCTTTGAAAAAAGAGAGGACAGAAAGAGAGAGAGGGAGGGACAGAGGGAAGTGAGGGAGGGTGATGGAATGTGATGAACTCCCACAATCCTTGCCGTGTCATTTGGCAGTTGGAAAAGTGTGATCTCACCTCCAGTATCACCGACCATCATCCCGTCCATCCATTCATGCATACATGCAGGCATCGATGATCATGCAGGAGTGTGCTTGATATCACAGTAGTTAGTATTAGTAGTTGCAGTAGTACTTGATAAGGCTGCAAATAATGATTACTTTCATGATCGATTTGTCTCTCAATGATCTTTTCAATTAATCACTTAGTTGACAAAGTGACAGAAAATAGTGAAAAATGGCCTCCCAGGTGATGTGGCGATGACTTCATATCTTCAATTTTGTCAACAAACAGTCTTAAACAAAAAAATATTCAATATTGAATTATATAAAACAGAGAAAAGCAGAAAATGATCAGAAGCTGGAACCAATGATGTTTGGCATTTTTGTTTGATTGATAATTCATTGACAGATCAATTTTCTGTGCTTCGACCAATCCATTAATAAGCTCATCATTTCAGTACAATTTATTGTTCTCTAAATCTCACCCCCGAACAGCGATTGTCCAATCAGAGCTTAGCATGCTGTGGATTTCTCCCTCCTTATGATACAGTGTGCATTGTGCTCTTATAAGATACTGTATGAGTTCAGTGGGTGGCCCCAATCACCATCACCCCATAACCAGGAGGTCCCCAATCCCGTTCAGAGCCCTTTAATATTGGGTATCTCTGACTGAAATGTATGTATACTTGAATGTTGATTAAATGTGTATCTGACACCTGAAATAAGCTGCAGCCTTCTAAATTTGGCATATTGTATTTTTACTAAACTATTTGATCCAAATACTGTCGGTCTGGTCCCTGCTGGCCTCCGGCAACGTCTGTCATTCTAACTGGTGAGAGCAACGGTCAGCACCAGCTAAACATGAGAAACTGTAAGCTTAGCAAATTTTTCCAACCTGGGTGTCAAAACAGAGTCAATCACCTGTGCAACCAAACAATTTTTCACCTTCTCGCACTCTAATTTTCACTCTCATATGGAGTGAAATGCTGCACCGTAGAGCCTGGCTGTCATAAATGAGAGCAGCGCTGCAACAATAGCAGGCTGAGGTGGACAACACTCACTGAAGTACAGGAAGGAAAGGATTTTTGATCAGTTGTATTTTCACTCATACTGATTCATTAAAATATGTCCGGATAGGTCTCAATACCAATACTTAGAATCAGGAGGTCTCTTTTGGGTGGTGTCAAAACCAAAATGATCAGTGGTGTAAGGAATGGATTAAACAGTGTCTTTGTCTGCTCTAAAGTAAAAGCTGCAAACTTGAGCCTTAACATTTTAATTACATTTTCACTTATAATACTGTACTAAAGCTAATGCTGGGGATAACTGTGTCTAATAAACATTAGCTTACTAGTTCTACAGTGCTGGCAAGACCAGTGGAAACTATAATAGTAGAAATAATCAATACCTGTAGCAGTAGAAATACTTACAAATATGTTCCTACAGTGTGTGCATGACACATGGTACCAGTGTGTGGGGTTGGGATGTGTGTGTGTGTGACAGAGAGCGAAAGAGGGGAAACACTTGACTGAGCTCATGAAGTATTAGAACAACTAAACTGAATCCAATTTTAGCTCTTCTCTCTCTCTCTCTCTCTCTCTCTCTCCTCTCCTCTCTCTCTCTCTCTCTCCACTCTCACTCTCTCACACAACATAACATATGGAGATGAGGCTGGGAGCTGGCCCTGTTTAGATAAATGTACCGGATACTGCTGCTTCCAAGCTCTAATCTAATGAATGTGTGTTTATGCTCTTGTGCTTCTATCTTTGTGAGGACCACTTAGCATTCAAGACCGTGAGAGTGGGGATATTTTTTGGAAAGTGAGACCATTTTGTCTGATTCCTCACTTCATGGGGTTATTGTCGTTTTTTAGGGTCCTCACACCTACTGCAATATATACTACAAGTATATGTCTGTGAGGGAAGTGGAAGGAAGGCACACACACACCACACACACACACACACACACACACACACACACTCTGCAGTAGCAACATATGATGTATCTATAGTACAGAGGTGACATGATCATATATGTATACAGTATATATGATATATAGATCATATCCTATAGGAAGTAGTACTGTGAAAAACTGAATGAATGAAAGAGGTAAGAAGGAAAAGGAAGAGGATATCAACATAAATGAGGGTAAAACTGAAGAGGAGACAATGTTAAAAGAAATTGACAATGCTAATAATTACATTTACTGTACTGTACTTTACTGTTTACATCACAAATGGCACAGACTCCACACTGGTGCCATATGTAGCACAAATATTATACATAGCACCATAAAGCTGACTGCTTTACAGTCACTGCTGTTCTGGTCCGAGCGCTCTCCTTATTTAGGCAACCAGCAACCAGAACGAGGACTCTAGGTTCCACACTACTTTCAGTCTGTGCTAAGCTACACTGGTGTGTATTTCTCATCTAACACCTGGTAGACAAATATCTAAGACCAAAACAAGCATATTTTCCCCCTTTAAGCAATCTGTTCACTCAAATTACGAACAACAGTGTTTTCTCACTTTTGAGACCTGATTGATTAAGTGTCAGATATTTTATAGTTGGCCCTTCAAGGCAGAACAGCTCATTCTCTCTGGAAATATGCTGTGTTGACATCATGAGAATCAACTATCAACTATTTCCTCTGTGTGTGTGTGTGTGTGTATGTACATGTGTCCAGATGTCTGTAGCCTGTGGGAATGAGAGCAGTGTGTGAGTGGGACAGGAAATGATGCCAGATATTCTCATGGAGATTCTGACAGTCATACAACTGCTGAATCCCTGTAAAACACACACACACACACACACACACACACACAGTCACACTCAAGCCGACGCACACAAAATATCTTAAACAACACAAATAAGAGCATGTGATGTACACAAGGAGATGTTTTTGACACAAAATATTCATGTGACTAACACATTTTCACAATCTTCCTATTTTTCCATTTCCCTGACTTCTCGTGTGTCTTTCTTCCATCTGTCTTTATCACTCTCACCAGCCCCCATATTCTCCCTCAAGGAGTGCTAAAGGCAAGATAAACAGAAATACAGAAAAGTTTGAGTGAGTGAAAACAGGGTGTGTGAGAGTTCATGTGTGGGTTTTAGTCTGTGTGTCTCACACATGTGAGTGAGTCATCAAATCAGGGCCTAATCATCAAAAGTAGTTAAGCCAATTTTGTGTAAAGCAGCTCAGTGCTGAGCAGCTCAACAAGTCATGGTCAAGTTGGGCCGTGGAGTGGGCACAGGTGGCACTTAACCTTCTAACGGTGAGAAAAAATCTCTGAAACATCATGTATTTGTCAGAAAAAATCTACCACATTTTTCTAATCTAATATTTTCACTTACTCAGAGGGTAACACCGCTGGCTTAAAGGTCCTGTGTGTAACATTTAGGAGGATACATTGTCAGAAATGGAATATAATATTCATAGGTATGTGTTTTCATAAGTGTATAATTACCTGAAATTAAGAATTGTTGTGTTTTTGTTACTGAAGAATGAGCCATTTTATAGATCTTCTTCCATGGAGTCCGCCATATTGAACCAGCATGTTTCTACAGTAGCCCAGAATGGACAAAACAAGCACTGGCTCAAGATGAGGTATAACACGTTTTTGGCTGTCATTGTAGTTTCACTCTTGAGCTTGGTGAGTTAAAGGTGTTTCAGTTGGTTGCAATCTGCAGTCTTACCACTAGATGCCACTGAATCTTACACACTGGTCCTATAACTATCTTAGGGTGGACAATGTGATAGCTGCTGATTGCTGTCTCTTTTCAACCTGTACTCGTAAATAAAGCAGAAGCTAGGTAGTTAGCTTAATATTTTTTTATGTTTGGTTTATTTGGTGGCTCAGGCAACAGTTAAGCATGCGGTTAATGTGTTGTTAGCATGCAGATTAGCTTAACGTAATGTGGTAAACAGGAGGGTATTTTTTTGTGATCAAATTTTTATGTTAGATTAACAGAGAATTGGCATAATAGGATAATATATGAGTCATTTTAGCTGATAATGGTAGCTGTGGAACAAAAGTGAATATAACCCGCTCCGGTGGGTTGTGTCGAGTGTGTGGGTGCAGGTAAAGATGGTTCTGGGACGCTGGAACACACTGTTGAGCCTTCTGGCATTTAGCACCATAACAAATAGTACGTTGGAGACAGATGGAAGATTTTGATGTCCGTTTTTATCATTTAATAGCAAAGCTAGAAAGTTTCCCACAGCTTTTACAGCTGCTACTTTTAGTATTTATACTATGGACATTCGTTGTTATTCCTTTTTTACTGCTGCTTAAGTTTTTTTCCAGTAGAGATGAATCAGTGCTGAGTCACAGAGGCAGGAGCGAGTGTCTGCTTTTATAAAGCTAATGATAAAGCTACCAGAATAAACAGAGGAGTGACTGTGGGAGGCTGGCAAAAGAGAAGCTTAGCATGGGCTTAATGCATGCGCACACACACACACACACACACACACACACACAGCATGGTGTAACTTGACCTGCTGTTTGAGTCTTTGGCCCTGGCGGCAAGAGGACACAATCAGCCATGTGTTGTGAGAGAGGTCAGGTTTGTCTCGCTGCAGTGTCTCTTTTTTTGTTATTCTGTGTTTATGATCCCCCGTCACTAATGTAGCCAACAGATGCAGACTTCACTGGTGTTTTCCCTCAGGCTTTCTTCTCCATAATGTCTGACCTCACTCTCTCACTCCTTATCCCAACACTACCATTGGCTAAAGATTTAAATTCAAGTCAGACCTCCATTCAGATCAACTAATCCTTCTTGAATACTTGAACACCTTGTCTTCCCCTCCTCCGTTTTTGTTTCTGGATCTTTGATATTTGTTAGTTTGTCTCTCTTTTTTGCATTTCTCTCTGCAAGTCTTTTTTTTCTGTTTTCCTCCCCGTCTCATCCTCCCACAACGATTGGTTGATTTGAATTTTCAAACAGTGACCAATCCCCTTTTTTTCCTTTCAGATTCAACACACACACACACAAATGCTCAGAGACACAGGATGTTCGTTCATCTTTTTTCCTTCCTTCCTTTCCTCTTCCAAAAAACAACCAGATGGTGAGACAGGAGCTGAGAGACAGACAGCAACAGCCGGTGGAAAGCCCTTAGAGAGTGACATCACAGTCTCACTCTCACACTCTCTCTCTCTCTCTCTCTCTCTTACAGGGTATAAAAGCCTCATTGTATCCTCTATCACATGGAAAATGTTGGAGGAACGCTGTGAATTTGACAAAGTGTATCCATAGTCCAGGGTCAGCGTGACAAAAAACACACTCAGTGTGTTTGTGTATAACTGGTCTTTATCAGGGATTCCTGAAGTGACTGGGATGACTGGTGTGTTTGCGTACATTGAAGGAAGATTGTAAAAGAGTGTTGTCTATATGTACATTTATTGTATCTGTGTGTGTGTTGGTGTGTGAAATTGGTATGACTGGTCTGTGTGTGTTAACCTATAATGTCCTAATGTGGCGTTCAGTGTGACGATTAGCCTATATATATTCTAAACAGGGAAATTCCTTAAACATACTAGAGGAAGCCTAACCTCACCACAGTCTCATGACAACAACAACAGTGTGAAGAAAATGGGTCATAAGAACTGTCTCGAAATACATAAAAACACAGCATGTGGCATATTTAAGGTCCTTCAATCTTGGGTAATAGCTTTTTTTTCTCTGTTGTTGGTGGTGGAGTCTGTATGTCAGCATCAAAACATTGCTAACTGCGAGTGTGACACTGTACTAAGCTCACAGTTGGGAAAGATAAAAAAGTTAACGTTCCCAGTTTGATATACACAATGAAAAGAAACTGACTTTACAAAATAAGGTGTGAAATGTTTAATTAGGTTTTCAGTTTAAGTGAGTTTTGTGCAAAATTTGAACAATCTCTTAAATAAAAAAAAAGCTTTTACACAAGCTGATATTCATCTACATAAACTAAACTGAAGAATAAAAATGGTGTGTTGAGAGTGGCCCTATAAAGATTAGAGACTTAAATTAAAGACTTTTTTTGGCAGAATCTGAATTAGCTGATGGGTTAATAGTTTTTTTGTTTGTTGTTACCTAAGAACTCAGCGTTTTGGAGTATAGACCATGTGCTTTAACATCAACAAATTAGCCTACAGCCACACTATGGCCTCTTATTCCTGATATCTCACTTTCTCTATACTGCCATAAATATTATTCATATAATATACTGTATCTATAGCATGAACTCAGCTAATCTCAAGCTATGACTCAACTTCAGAACCTCTTCATACTGCACACAGAGCTCCATTTAGCCATTACAGTCAGTCTCACTCAAACACACGAACACTTACTTTGACATCTTGCTCCAGAGTTCGTATCAGTTCTCCATCCACCTGCCCTGTTTGGGCCACACGGAGAGAGCGCCGCTCTGCCTTCCTCAGCCGGTACTGCAGGATGCGGCAGGTCTTATTTGCCTGAGGAACAGAAAGCAGTGTGAGTAGATGATGCCATGTGTCATCTGTCTAAGCCATCTTTGTTACTCGGCTGTTATTGTGCCTTGCAGCCATTAATGTGACACATAAGACATGCAGTACAAAAACAAGTGAAACAGTAAGGCAAGGCATTTGTTGCTTTTTACTGAAAAAAACATTCAAAATGAATTTTAAAGAGTCATTTTGAATGTCCATGATGCACCTGGCTTTGTCTGTTTTACACATTTAAAGTTCCAAAACCAAGATATCACAGGAAATCAGAGCACAGATTCAATGAGTGAGTCAGTCTGTCCGCCCACACTCGTACCTGGTCCAGCTGTTGCCGTAGTTCCTGCAGCTGGTAGACATCTTCCTCCATGTACATGTCCCTCATCTCCAGCATCTCAGACCTCAGCTCCTCCATCTCATCCTGGACACAGTGAAGAAGAGACAGTGTGTGAGTGCTCTGAATGTAACTCAAAGTGCCGACAGCATTATGTGCACACAAGTGGGTCATAAAGGGATTCCTTTAATGTTTAATAGGAGCCATTATAGCTTAGCATCTTTGTCATAAATGCAAAACAACATCTTCCATTAATTGCAATTGTAATCCATCCCATCAGTCACTGCTCGCTGTCATTAGCCACCACATCTTTGTCTTCATCATCCTCATTATCAGGATCACCATTAAAACAATTAGTGTCTTCTTAAAATGAACTGCTATGTAATATTCTCTAAAGTCAGATAAAAGGGGTCATCAGAAACAGAGATCTACATGTTGTAAATGTGCACTGAGTCATTTAATATGACACTGTATTGATTCTCCTTTCTGTCCCATCCAGGAGGTAGTACAAAGGAGGACAAAGGTCAGGGTCGGGTTATTAGATTACCTTAGAGGAGACTCTTAACAGTCCCTGCAGGGAAACTGAGAGGAAAGGAAATTCCTACACTCTAAAAATAAGGAGTAAAAATATCTGAATAAAAGTTTTCAAAAAGAATTGAATAGTTTTGAAATACCACTCAAAAGTAAGCCAATCCATATGATTAATTTACAGTAGTGTTGTTATCCACCTCTCTTAAAGACTTAGAGAGATGAATTATTCCTTTCAGTCTTACAGCATGAGTTGCATCATCCCTCTGAACTGTATTTAAGGTGCAGCTCTTGTATTATTGCGTGTGTGTGTGTGTGTGTGTGTGTGTGTGCACTGAAATGAACCACACCCCACTAGAAGAAGTCTAGGGCTCGTTGGGACAGCAAGCATGGTGTTACACAACAGTGTGCTTCCAAAGTGTGTAATGTGTGCATGATGTGTAAGCATAATAAGCAAAAGGAGTGCGAGCGGCTGTAGTAGTAGTGCTGTCATAATTTACTACAGTGGAGAATGTGGGTCAGCCTCTGCAGAGCTCTAAGTGTAGCAACAATGAGCTCTGGGGATGTGTGTGTGTAGGTGTGTGTGTGTGTGTGTGTGTGTGTGTGTATGCTGCTACCACCTAAATTATAAACAATTTGTGTAGAGTATGTATTGTAAAGATGATAACAACTAAGGTAACATGATTAAGTAGGCAGCAAACTGTGTGTGTGTGTGTGTGTGTGTGTGTGTGTTTGATCTCGTGAAAGATATTTGTTGATCAAGCTAAAACAGACTGCAGCAAGAAGCATCAGAACGACACTGACCACTGTGGACATCTGCAATACAGAGGAGAAAGGGGGAAGGAAGGAAATGAAAGAAATAAAAAGGAAAGTCGGAAAGATAAAGAAAGAGCTTGAAAGGACAAAAGGAAAGGAAAGAAGAAGAGGAGAAAGGTGAAGAAGGATAAGAAAACGAAAAGAAAACGAAAAGAAAAGAACCCAACAAAGAAGGAAAAGGAAAAACAAAGAAACACCAGAGAAGTAAAAGGGAGGAAAGGAAGGATGTGAAAATAAAGAAAGAAAGAACGAAAGAAAGAAAGGACAGAAAATGGAGCAAGGGAAATTGAAGCAACAGAAAGGGGAAGGGGAAGAGAGAAAAAACAAGGATGGGAAAAACAGAGCATGAAAGAAATGTAGACAGGGAGGGAGATAAAACACGATGGCAGGGAGTGAGAATGTGAGGACACGAAACGAGGGAATCACAAGTTAATGTGGTGAGAGAGTAAGAGGGAGAGGTGGTCCACTGACCTGCTTTTCACAGCTAACTAAAGAAGAAGACGGTTTCTGTCATGCGAGCAGCCAGCCAGTCAGGAGAATGAATCAAAGCCAATCAGATGTCAGATTTTAGTGAGCGGGACTGATTGATGTTAGGAATTAGAGCTCAGGCACATCTGCTGTGATAACGGCCCTCACTACCTGCTGTAGGACTGGGTGAAATGTCAACATCTTTGTATCTTCACGCCATGTTTCTAGTGCTATGAACCTGATTCCTGTAATTCCTCCATAGGTATGACTGTGCACTTCATTGTTGTATAAATACAGTAACTACAGTGGCAGTGGTTGTTGGACATTTGTATTTTGTATAATATGTTGCAGTACTGTGCAGCTTTTTAGCCAGAACCTACTGACTGGTTGATTATTTTGACTCAGAAATGATTAAGAAGTACTAATGATGTCCAGTGACAGAAATATGCTTTTATTTGGTTAGACAAGAAGATTGGTACGACTCTAATGTCTATATGATAACAGGGTGAAACAGCTAGCCTGGCTCTGTCCAAAGGTAACAAAATCCACCTACCAGCACCTCTAAACTCACTAATTAACACTGATTACTACCTTTGGAGTCCGGCTAGCTGTTTCCCCCTGTTTCCAGTCTTTGTGCTAAGCTAAGCTAATCACATCCTGGTTGCAAATTCATATTCACCATATGGACATGAGAGTCAATCTTCACGTCTAACTCTCCGCAAACAAATCCAAACAAAGTGTTTTTCCCAAAATGTACAGTATACATACACTAAACAATACGGTCACATCATTGTCACTACATCTTAAAAAAAACGTTTTTATAATATCAGCATATTAGAGAAGAAAAACAGCCTTAAATTCAGGGTGATCATAATGCATTTACTAGAAGTTCAGCAAATAGGTCTTTAAAAGTCATATAACCTCAAGATTCAGACATTTGCTTCTATTCAATAAACTGAAGAAAGCATCACAAACATTCAGTGCCATAGCAAGTCTTTGCATGTAAAATGATGTGAATAATAAAAGCTGGCTAACAGTCCTCTATACAAGCTGAGCCTGCACAGATGCTCAACTATTAACTTTAATTTTAGTCACAGGACAGACATTCCTAAAACCTAAGGCCAGAAAGCCCTGTCTTTGTGTCTCTGCCAGGTTCAGCTGCAGCATGAGGCCAGCAATAAAGGCCGACGTGTTCCTGCTGAGCGAGAGCTGCCCCAACAAGGTGTGTGGATGGTAGCATCAGACAGACAAACCGGTGTCGTCAGATAGCAATTTGTATGTTCAAGCTGTAGCTGTGTAAAGATAAAGATTGTACACACTGGAATATAAGAGTTAGTTGTCTTCATCTCTGATTTACCAGTAGCTGCATCAACTAAGAGTGAACATATTAATATAGACTACATAAAGCTATATAGTTGAAGATAGATAGGCCAAGGTGTAAAGTATGTGCTGAAAACGGTTGAAAATAACACGGGTAGGAATAGAAAAAGGGAACTGACAAGTGTAAATTAGACTGCAGAGGAGTCTGAAACCTCAGCAGCATGTTGTTCAGATCTTCATATTACTAACCAGGTGTTCCTCACAGCTGCAACAACAGACACAACCAGACACACTTCAATGCCAGGCCTCCCATGAGGCTTTAGGGTGGTCCTGTAGGGGAGCTACATGCTGTCCTATAAATGCGGGCACCTCAGCTGTGTGAAGCCATCTACGAGGTAAGTATCAAAACACTGTCGCAGAAGGAAGATGGGGTGGTTCCTCCTGTTTAGTCAAGTGCTGTTGATCAATCACCCTTTCCAATCAATCTCTGACAATTATTGGCTTGTCTGGTAACTGCCAGTTAGTGCTTAGGGACATGCTAATGTAATCGACCCGTCCCCTGATCAATCGCTCTCAAGGCAGGATGCACATATATTACATTTCACTGCCTGCACACCTGTGAGAGCTGAGAGATGCCTTTACTGTGAAACTATCCGCTCACATACAATCCCACTGCGAGCCCAGCTACTAGTGATGATGCAGTGATAGTCTGGTTTAAGTAACGACGTTTGTGCCACAGAATTTTGGTACCGATGTTGCCACTGGTCCGATTTTGTCCATGTTGAGTGTTTGACCACACTGTTGAACCACTGCTAATCAAACACCTTGGTAAATTATCAGCATTTCAGTGCAGGCTTTAGAGACTGACATCCATTGGCTTCTGTTGAGTACAACTGCATCCTCACCTCCATCATGCAAGCTAGAGGAAACACAGCTGACAACACAGCCAAGATCCAAAATGCTACATCCACATTACATCTAACTCTCCTCTACATGGCACCAGCAGATATTCCATATGAAACATGTCAACCTGAGGCAACAAGGATGCATGTTTTGCTCATGTGCTACTGAGACTGCAGACTCTATTCATAACATCATCATCCTTGTAGTGAGTAGCCTTGGATGGCATCCAGAGGCATCTCTACACACAGGGATGTCAGAGTGAACTGGTAAACAAACCCAACAGACTATAATAAAAACAGACAGCGGGAGGATTTGTTGATGCATCTTGGTCTAAAGCAAAATGACATGGCAGTAATTATTAAATATATCTTGTGTATGCTGCCTGTCTTTAAATTAAAAACATTTCCCATGGGATCCCTGATGCAGAACCTGCTCTGTCTGTCTAACAAACCAAAACAGCTTGGGAAGAACTAACACAAGCTATTTCCCAGACATTTAAATCCACATAGTTGATAGAGAACCTATAGGCTACTGGACTTACTTTGAGGTAATCATTCTCGGATCTCAGCTCTTCTATTTCCCGGACAAACTCCTCATGCATGCCGTCCATAAACTCCTCTGTGAGGTCTGAGAAAGCCAGGGATGTGCTGGCAGGCACCCTGCTGTCAAACGAGGTGACCGAGCGCTCATCGCCGGGGGATATGCTCCCTTCCCCGGTCTCCACGGCCAGGGAGAGCCGGTCCTTATAGTCCCTCTCTGCGGAGGAGCAGCTGGTCTTGGCGGCAGCTTGTTGGCTAGCTCTGTCCGCCAATGCGCCATCCCTGGGCGGCTTGTCTCCGTCCGGCCCGCCGCCCCGGCTGCTCCTCGATTCGGCGTCGCTGCTCACGGCGTCCGTGGAGAGCTTGTTTTCCTCAGAGGCGCAGTCCGATAGCTCGGAGCTGCTGTCGGTCGGGGAGAGCTTCCCTGTGGCGCAGCCTGAGTCCTTGGATAAATCGTCGGATCCGATGCTGGCGTCCGACACCTTCCTCCGCCCTCCGGTGCTTTTGCCCGCTTTGGCCGCCGAGGTCTTGGACAACCCTCCGGTGGAGAAGGACTTGCCCGCCGGTTTGCCTCCACCGCTCCTCTCTGCTTTACCGTCCTTCCCGGCCAGACTCCCCACCGGGCTGCGCCTGGAAATCCGGCTGCCCAGGTGGATGGCTCCCGGTTTGACGCTCAGGGTAGGGGTCCCAATCCCTCCGCGGATCTTCGTGAGCGACCATCCGGGTACATCCTTCGGTCTGGCCGGGGACGGAGCCCGGTTTATCTTCTTCTTCTCGCCGGGAGGCTGAGCGGGCAGCGTCGCCGGGAGCTCCGCGTTTTCAGTCCGGGGGTTGTGCTGCTGCTGCCCGCTGTCCGAGCCCTCCGTCCCGCCTCCGCTTTCCATCTTCTGTCGGAGATGGAGTCTCCGTTCCTTGGGCGAGGCGAAGAAGAGGTGAGTCGGAGAGTTATGGACATCAACCTCCTTTGTTTTTGTCATTCATTCCGTTTAGGCCGAAACAAGAAAAACAGAAATGAAACCTCCTATTTTGGGGAAACAGGGGGCAGAAGTTGGTGTGAATAAACAACTGCAGAGCAACACAAAAGGAGGGGACCCTCACTCCCACCACAATGAGAGCTCCTGTAGTGCAAGAAGCAGGAAACAGTCCAAAAATAGCAAACAAGAATGTCAAATATAATCCCGTTTTCCAGTGTGTGTGTAGCAAAATGTGCAGATGATTCCGCTTTGTTCTGATAAATCCTCCCTCCTCTCTTCAGGATGGCTGTCTATGACTTTAACTAGCCGGTTCCTGCTCCGAGGACTTGTGGGTGAGAAACAAGAGAGGCAGTATGGTCTCTCCCCCTCTCTCTCTCTCTCTCTCCGCCCAGATAAGGGGATGTAGCCCTGGAGGAGAGAGATAGAGAGAGAGAGAGAAAGTCCTTTCTGCAGCTCTCTGCCGCCACCATTGCAGGATACTGGAAGGACACAAGGAGGAGGCAGAAGAAAACCAGGTAGCCTGCGGATGCTCTGAGTGATGGATGGAGAGCAGGATTCACCATGGCTCGCTATGCATCGCTTGAAAGCTCAATAAAGATAAAATGGGAGTTACTGCATTTAAAGTACACTTTAAGAGTTTAACGTATACGCTGCGGTTCAGTGTTTGGCAGCCGCTCCCCCCAAAATGACACGGCATGACCATCTTGCTGCTGTCTGCACACTGTCAACATTGTTTATGTTTACTATGATGGATAGATATTTACATGTTCTGTACATGTCATAGCACCGTTTTTGGAGCCTGAGCTGCAACTTGTGATCCCAAAGAAGCTTTTCTACCTCATTTTTGGCGCAATGCCTTCTTGCACAGTATGAAATTAAATCATCAACACAACTTTTTTTAATCGCTGTAAGGACAACAGCATGCAGCAGCTTCCCGACCATGTCAACAGATGCACACACAATAGACAAAAGAGAGAAAACACGACTAAAAAGAAAGTTGACTTAAAAACTATATGTGGAACACATGAATACCATCAATAATACATAAAACACAATACAGTTTCAGGATCAGATATACATCACAGTGAACATGAAACCCATAATTTGGTTTGGGAAAAGTGTGTGTCTCATGATTAAATTATAATAATCCTGTTATGTATTGCTCGAATTCGAGACTGAAAATTAGTGTAATGTAATTGACAGATAATATCCAAATAAATCAAATGACCTTTTGATGCAGGGTTATTTTAATACTATGTCGGTATATACTGACACACAGTTGCTCATTATTAATTCACCTCCTTTCTGTTGTGGGAGGTCAGAGGGTCACCTGACTCCATGAGGGACCCCATGTGCACATGGTAACACAGTACAGTAAGTCTCAGGTTACCTCTCTCTCAATTCAATTCAGTTCAAAGGGACTTTATTGGCATGGGAAACATATATTGCCAAAGCAAGTGTGAAATAAAAACAACAAAGATGTACATTAATAGATTAAAAAACATAACTTAATGTAAAATTGAGAAATGCAGGCTTGCAGTCAGACAAATCTAAAAACATGTGAAACAGTGAGAACTATAAACACTGCAACTGTAAAATAAATATTTGTTCTGTATGTGTGTACAGTGTGTCTATGTACAGAGATCAATGGTTGTACTCCTGTGGATGCCCTTCTCCTGTCTTTGTTTTTGTTATTAGCCATACTAATACTACATAGGTGGTTGGACTCTCTCTTTTTCCTTTTCTCTCGTCAGATGTCAGCTAGGAAGAAAAGAAGGCCAACAGTATTATTAAAAGCTACATATCTTTAGCCAGGAATTTAAACTAACCAGATATACTAAACATGCCTGGCTGATCAATCAGAAGTGTGACTAAAATGGGGATATCAGTCTCTCACCAGCAGTGGCGGAGTGGGAGGGTGGCTTTAAACTATGAAGTTTACCATAAGTAGCTATTAATATACTTATTAGTATAGTAAGAGTTTTTGTTTACATTTGACATGAAGCTATAAGGTTTTGGTATGTATGATTGAGGTTTAGTGTGTAGGCAGTAATGCAGTACTGATCCTAAAGCCCAATAACCCTCAAAACAATATTGTAATGTAACTGAATGTCTACAGCTGCTCTGTGAGGCTGTACTTAGACACAATGTGGAACCCTTTATCAATGCTGAGAGGTGGTCTAAATGATTTATATAATGTCTAATAGGTTAAAAAAACAAGATTTCTAGTCTGTTCTTAGCTTGTAACATCTGTAAGCTTGTCCCTCTGGTTGATTCAGTAGCACACAATAGGCTATGCAGGTTAGGCCTTTATGTGAAGGACTTAACACATTTATTTGAATGCAACGTTTCCAACTCCCACACTATACAGTAAGAATAAAGGAAGCTAAAGTTTCCACAGTTCTTATGGTCTTAGGGTTAGGGCTTAACCAGTTATAGTTCCCCAGTCTTTGTTGTAGCTGTATTTCCCTTGTTTCTTCACAGCCATTGTATAAAAGCCAGGTGTTAGAAAAAGCATCTGTCCTGCAGTGATTTGACTTCTGAAAACTAGAGCCAATCAAAATGTGGGGGATCGTCTCAATATGTGGCCGATCACGAATGTCAGAATTTTCTGGAAATCCATGTGCAGACATTCCTCTAAAAGCCAAAAATGTCCTGAAATATAGAAACCATTACCTTTTTATTATCTCTTTGTTAGACTATATGCAAGAAATTGTGATATCATGAAGTAGCCTACTGTTTAGTTATTCATTCATGAAATGCTTTATTACATTTCCTTATACAACATGTTTCTTGGTACATATATGTATACTGAGCAAGTATAGGAAGCATGAAGTTGATGGGTAAAAATTTATTTCTGCTGTATTTTCCATAAGTGAATGTCACCTTCAGCTATTAACAGATGGTTTGTTTCATTATTAAGAAGCAGAGTGGGTCCTCCTCCTCTGATCCCACCTATCCCCTATCTCTAATAATAACCTCTCCATGTGCTGTGTCTCCTCAATAGTATGACTGCATATATAAACTCTTACACACTATCACATTCCATTATAACTTCCAATATAAATGTAACAGCATAGATTTTCATGTTTACTCTCTGTTCTTGATCTTTTGTTTCAGTTGTGGCTGCTTGTGAAAC
>NW_023339707.1:7429234-7437745 GCF_004916995.1 Morone saxatilis
TCATCATCAGAGAGCCAATGCAAGATGTCGATACAGTCTGCGGTGGCAGAATCACCCTCTGTGAATGATTTATGAGCAGAAACACTAGACCACACAGAATTAGAGCAGCTAGAATAGAGTTCAGCACTGGTCACTGGCCATTTGTTGTTTGGGTCTTGTTTGATGTGATTGTACTGTGATGATAACTAGACTAATGCATGACTCAAAGACAAAACTGATTATGGTGCCATTATGCTCTCTGCCCACGTTAGGCAGTCATGTATCATTGCCAGGTTTCAACTGGTTGTTTCAACTTGAGAGATCACATGGTTCTGTATGAATAGAGGAAACTATTCCACATTCAGGCCAGTTGAGATACATGTATAGTCTACATCTCAACAGTTTAGTGCCATTAGTGCTACAATAACCATTGTCATTAATATATATGGAGCATTATGAGGTCAGAAAATCACCTTTGGCTCAGTTGATCAAAGAGCAATTTATATACTGGCTCTATCCTGAATCCAATCTGTGCTGGAGCCGTTCTCTCACACTGAACTGTATTAAAGAAAGAAAAATCTTTAAAGATGATGATGGGTTGTATTTTTTTTTTTTACCAAACATTCAATTCTATTCACCCTCTCTCAGTCCTGTGACATTTCTAAATCCCCTGGCAGTAATCTTACAAGATGCTGTTATGAACAGGAGGGGTGAATTTATAATCAGTCTGTAAATCATTCATGGCCAATGATCCTGCAGTGGCAGCCACAGAATTACATCTGATAGACTGTACATCTCCATTCACACCAGAAATGCTGAACGGCTGCCAATAACAGGCTCACAATGTGTTGAGTAAATCACAGATATCCAATGGAAACTGATTCACTGTAGTAATTTACTGCAGCCCATAATCAGCTGGAAAAGTTTGTACATCTGTTGTTTTAAACCCTTTCATGAGAAGTCCTCATGTGTAGGCGAGTTGATGCATTTTATATTTCTAGTTTGTTTTGTTGATAAAAAAAAAATAAGAGGCTTTGTGCAGTTAGCATATAAGCAGCCTAGCTGAATGGGGACAAAATCAAACTGACAGTAAGGTAAAAGATGTCACAGCACTGTGTACACTGTGTGGTATTTGGAGAAAAATCTAATTAAAAATACAATTATTGTTAAGCAACTACAATGTTGTAATGGAACATTTATATACATGTGAAATTTCTATGAGTTGTCAAAGCAGGAAAAGCACATGTTACTAATAAAGTTAATGATGGCTGTGTTTATAAAAGTGTCTCAGTATGACAGTGAGCCACCCTGAAACTGAAGCAGCTAAATGGATTCAAGCCATCATTCATTTATTATTTACACCTGTGCTTTCCCTACTCTCGTGTCAAAATGTCTTCAGTGAAAACGGCCTATTTTGGTCAAATATTTTATACTGTGCAAACCAGAAGACATTTAAATGAGAGGTCCATGTCATATCGACTATTTTGTTACCCTTCTGAGCATAAACAGTAACAAAAGTAATTCTATACTCAGATTACACACTTATTAAGTATCCAATTCAACATGAAAATTTGAATCTGGAATGCTAAAATAGATCTTTGAATCATTAATGAACATGCAGGCCATCAATTGCTGCATATAAGGATATGGTAAAAGGCATTCATTAAATAATTAAGTGCTACACAAACAGCACCCATGTTGGCCCCTCACAAAGCCCTACATCAAGTCCTTCCATAACAGCCCTGTACAAAACACAAGGTAGTTTTTAGCCAATTCACAATACGGTGAAATACCTACATCAGCAACATTACAACTATCCCTGCAATGTTAATGCTGCTTGTCACTGGCAGCTCTTTGTAAAATGCAAAGTAACATTAATTAGGCCCACTGTCATGAGGACACGGAAACATATAACACACAGTAGTACCTGGATTTTTTATTTTATTCAACCCTGTCAGCAGAACATGGTGTATATATATATAAATATATATATATATATATATAGCCATTTCCTCAGAATTCTAGCAATAGCAGCAAGCACATGTGTGGTTTGAACACGCTAACCTCATGTTAGCTTACTGGTAAAATCACTTCAGTAAGAAATACCAATCCAGTAAGCACAAATGTTCCAAATTGAAATTCATGCATTAAAATATACAAGATTACATGTGCTTACATGTGTCTATCTGCTCTGCAGTCTGCTTGTCTGGGTGTAGAAGCGCTACCAGCCTGTGTGCCACTGTGGCTTTGACACAATGGGTGAATCTGCTTAAACTGGTTTCCAGGTTATTTAGCAAAGCAGATTCTTTCTCATGTATTAATCCAACCTTAGTATAACAAGAGTATTTACAGGATGGATGTTTTAATTCCGCTTCATTACTTGCTTCTTTGATGCCAGTCACTGAAACAACCAGCCATCCGACCTCTCATCAAGAATGTGAGTATAACTGAGGCGATGAGCAGTATACAGTCACCATGATGCCCCAAACACCCCACTGTTGTTTAGGCCTCAGTGGAAGACCGGAGGGAGGAAACCCAGCCGACCAACCAGCAAATACTTGTTAACAATGAGCATATTTTACTAATTATCTGTGAAAACACACCCTGATGTGCCTTTCATTGCTGTCCAATCTGGGTATTAGAGTGCATGATTTCCAGTCTGCTTTGCTGAGAGGAAAAAAGACGATAATAGAAACTTGCTGTCCTTGCAAGTTATCTTCAGTCCAGTAATTAGAAAGCAGTTGGTGTGTGTTGGTGGTTATAAAGACGAGCTGCATCAGCAGTGCCACTGCCACATTCTGCCTGCTGACAGGAGACAGATACAATTGTACTATATCTGCTTTCCTTTTATTTACTTGTTGCTGTATGTTTTGCACTTTCTAAACTAAGAAACATCTAATATAATATATAACATATAATTACCAGCCATTTAATTAATAATAATAATAATAATAATAATAATAATAATAATAATATGATCAAAACACCTTGCCTACTTGCTGGTTCTGCCTGTTTCTGTTAAGTTAAGCTAATGGCTGCTTGCAGTAGCTTTATTTAGATTTTCTGCACATACATGAGAGCGATATTGATCTTCTCACAGCAAGACATAAACCTATTTCCCAAAATGTCAAACTATTTATTTAAATGTGTCTTTACCTAATGTCTTTACACTATAATTTTTTACACCAAAACAAAGTTCCACAATCATCATTACTGCATATTTCTAATCACTTCCACGTGTTTTATCACTTTATCAGCTGTGTGGGTGTTTCCCTTCGGCAGCAGGGTTGTCAGGCTCAACTGATTATTTTGAATCCCCCTGTGAGAGTCAGAGAGGAATTTTTTTCTCCTGCAAGTAAAATGAGTCTCATGTGGCTCGCTTTATCTGGAATAACAAGTTTCTCCTCAGCTCTCCCTCCCTGCAGGGTACAGTAGATGGCCTATATATGATGATATCAAATCACAGACCTCCTGCTGACACTGCTGGATCTCGCCTGGGGTTTTTCAAAAGTATGGTCCCATACTCTTATCATTGTTTAAGACCATAAAATAAGGAAGAAAAAAAATGAATATCATCATCATCTTGACTTTAGAAAGCCTCATTATTGGATTAAAAATTCAGATTGGCATTTATCAGTTCTGTATCCTGGTTCCTGACCTCATTTTAACTATTTAAAATATAATCCTGTAATCAGAGGAAGATTGAAAAAAAGACTGAAAATTGAAAAAATTTCCCTCCCATAATCAGGCTTGAACATTTCCAGAAAACCAAATTGACTGAAATACTGAACAAACAAATAAATAAGATACAAAAACAAACCATTGACACATGTTCTTGTCCTCCTGTACCCAGTATCTTACAGTGGTGGAAAGTAACTAAGTACATTAAGTACAGTAACCTGCACACCAGTGGCTTCCACTCAAGGACTACAGATGACTAGCTCTGTCTGGTTCAATACATGTATTGTGCATTGTCCCTGCTAAATAAACATAATAATAGATAAGTGGGTTTGAGGTACTTTTTACTTCTCTACTACAACATCCCAGAGGGAAATACTCCACCACATCTACCTGACAGTTTTAGGTAATTGTTTTGATTAGATAATTAATGCAAAATGTAATCAACAAATAAATGATTGTACATTATTGTAGATTAAGCTACACAGCAGTGTAGTTAAAATTAACCCTACCTTTACCAGCTGCAACAGAGTGATGAACACATTAGTGTAATAATCCAGTAATATAATATATATTATTCTGAAATGGGACATTCTGCATAATGAGTACTTTTGACAATTTGATACTTTTATTTAAGAAAACCTTTAAATGCAGAACCTTTACTTGAAACAGATAAATTATATACTGAGTACTTCTTCCACCGCTGGTATCTTGACTATCTAATCTAATAATAATTTTATATATCATGAAAAAGCTTTTATTTCACTAAATACTAGTTTACTTGCTCAGATATAACGTATATTTCCACATGACACAGGGAAGTTATATCATTTATTCCTCAATTTTACTATAATTTATCTTGTTTATGTTCTATAAAGTTTATTTCCATTATGGTTTCTCAACTGAATACTGTACACATGCGTTCATTTATATTCCAGTATGTTACATTATGTTTGTGGGTTAACTTATTCAAAGTGTTTGGTTATCTTATTGTATCACAACTACTTTGAAAAAGGAAGGATTATGAAGGCCCAGCTATTAGAGGACATTAAAAAATAAAATATCAGTTATCCAGATTCAGTTCCACATAGAGGACAGAGGTTGATCAATCTTCTACCTCCATCTAGTGGTGAGCAGGGTAACGTACAGTGGCAGACAGAGACCACAGTGTACTGTTGGGGAACAGTTTGGATGATAAAGATCAAAGCATTTGCTTAACCAAAAGTGTTTTTATGTTGGGAGGCAGTTTGGCAAAGCAAACAGGAAGCAAACTATTCAAATGTTTACTCTGGTGCAGAGACTGATACTGAAAAGCAGATAAACTAAAGTTCGCATGCCATTTTCTTTCTGTCATCAAGAAATTGAGATTGTTATTTTCACTTCAGGAATGATGAGTGAGGAATGAGGAAGTGTCATTTACATTAGACTTTTTCTTACTCACTAAACAGTATGTGGACAATGGCCATTATGCTCAATCTCTGTTTAGTCCGGTGGAATACTTTTTTAAATGCACAGCACCACTATTAACACATTCCTTGTGTTTGTTTGTGTATTATGTATGCTTGTGTGACCATCTATATGTACAGTGCAAGACTGTGTCTTTGTGTGTACGTGTGTGTTTGTGTTCAAGCAGGACTCTGTGTTCCATTGTGAGCCTGAATGGGGACCATTTTCTCCTCTGCTCCACTGTTCTCTGCCTGTTCCCTCCTACTTGTTCTCATCCCATTCTCTTTTCTTTTCCTCTCATCACACCATCATGGTTGTTATGTAACGGTGGGAAAAGAAACACACACTGCTCGTCTGTCTGATGCTGCCCACAAGAGCAAATTATTATTCCTTTTCTGTGTGCAGTCATGTATAGAGTTCAGTCCTAACAGCAAGAAAAACTGGCACTTCTTTTCTTCTTTTTCTAAGGCCTCGTTGTGCTTCATTGAGATCAATCAACAGTCAAACACGTTTGTCTTTAGTCCATGAGATTTAGCTTATAATCAGCTTCATGAAGGTTTTCACACAAATATAAAAATCTATATTTGTTATTATCTAACGATGATATGAGGGTCAGAAATGAACATCTGTTCATCCTGACAAACCAACACAATTAAGACTAATTTAGTAACTTACAAACATGTAGGCCCCACACATGTACTCAGACAGACTGTCAACGTGGACCATACGCGTAATTCTTCGTCATGCTTGTGTTACTCTCTAAACAGGCAGCCAGTTAGCCAGCTGTATCAAACATATCAATGACTGACTACATAATTGATGAGAGAGATAATACATACTAGCTTAGCTGATGTCTCATAAACAGGGCTTGAAATGAACACCAGATATCCAAAGGCCAAATGTTATACAGAGAGAACCGTGGAGCTGAACATAACATTTTCTTTGACTAAGCTGACAACTGTGCACTATCAGAAATTATTTCTTGATGTGTTCAGACAGCCAGAAAAAGCCCAGGTTAGGATATAATGATGCAGATTGTTTAAAAAAAAATCATATATTCTCCATAATTTTTAGCAATCTTAAGTTCACCAACATTTCACCACCGTCAACTACTGACATCCACAAAGCGAGGTGCAAAGATGTGAATTCCAGTCATTCTCATCGTGTTCAGTTGATCTTGTTTAAGAGATAATAAAAGGACATCTGGAATATCACCAGGGTGTGGTGTGCACTGGCTACCCATGTTACATAATCCACCTGACTTTGTTGGCCCCAAAAATGTTCAATCATCATTGAAACAAACAGTTTCAAAACAGTAGTAAGATCAAAAAATGATAACTAAGATATGTGGCCCGTGTCATGCATACAGGCTTAACTTTAGATTTACCTCAGGACTATACATTTTTAATTCAGTAATTAAGAATAATAAAACAATATGAGCAAAACATATGTTGTAATGTATCACATGACGTCTCAGATTAAAAAAAACCCATAACAAAAAAAAAAACAAGAAACCATTTCAAACAACACGGGTAGTATTACATATTGGCTCCAATATCCTCTCAACGTGTATTGTTATTGGCCAAGTGATCCATGCGCTACACCTGATTGGCTGCGTACCACGCCTGTCATCCGTCTAGCCACGCCCCCAAAGCCAGCGACTTCCGCTTCTGTGTCAACCCTGGGCTACACTAAAGTCCTGCTCATATCTCTGGACCTGTCAAAACATCCACTGTGCACACACCGCCGAGGTAAGACGACAGACATTGCACTACTCTGTGTGTGGTCTCCTGTTGTGTTTTCAAGGGCGTAAATTTAGCTTCGTCTTCTGTGTACAAAGAAGGTTGCTAACTACGCTAGTTAGCCACCTTTTTTTTTTTTTTATGTTTTAGCCCGCCCGCTAACGTTAATGCTAGCTGTCAAAAAGCTCCCTGGCGTCCTGTCAGAGTCGGAGGACAAGCAGTACCACGTATGCGTATTCAGCTAAACTGTTTGCATTCAAAATGGTTCGCTGAAGTTAATTAAGTTCTAATATGGCAAGCTAGACCGATTGCTAATGTTAGCAAGCAAACAGTTGACGGTAGCGCATAAGTTAGCATTTGGGATGCGCTCTCCAAGCACTCCAGTTTGTGAAGTTGTCAGTGAAGATATCATGACCCACACACAGCTCGGCTTTAGGCAGATATTAGTGACTGATACTGTTATCATCGGACTCATTCTCGTGCGGGAGCAGAGTGCTGTGTGAAACCCCTCAGAGTCCCAGCAGATTTGTGAAGAAGCCGCTGGGCATCCAGCAGCAAGGCGTGTGTTCAAGTCCCCTCCTATCGCGTTTTACTGTCTCAGCAAACAGTGGGAATGTCCCTGCGCCTGTTGGGCTTCTCACTGCTCCATCTGCATGTAGATCTGACTCACAGGACAGACTAAACAAAGCTTTGTCTCCTGATGCTGGTGTCCTGCAGGTCAGTGTCAGATGCACTGACACGGCTCTTCCTGACAGACGTCCCTCAGAGATTGTGCTGCTGTATCAACTGACCTCTGATGGTGTTGATGCTGGGAGAAGTGCTTCCTCTGGGTCTGTTTAGATACATGCTGATATCCCGTTATTTAGTGTATTTAGTGTCAATGTTTTGATTGCCCCTAGGGAACATTGCATTACAATAAGTGATAAATGTGCAGACACATTTATGATACACGTGTAAGATATGAGGCGTAGTTACGCACTTACACACATTAAGAGGACATTGAATGTTTGTCTTTTGTAGATATTTCAGCAGCAGTTGTTGACAGACTAACAATGCGTTGAGTGCCCTAATTATTTTATTATATTATTATTATTTTCTTTTCACATTTGAAGTTAATAATTGAAGACAATTTCATAGGCATTATTTGAATAGAACAGCTTCAATACAACAACATTGCAGCTAAGACAAATTAAGTATTGGTAAACTTTTTTTTGTCATCTTTTATTTTTGATATTTTGTTGGCTAAATTATTTATTGATTTAATTGGAAAAAAAAAATATTTGCGGACCTTGGTAGTATACATGAAATCTCACAGAAAATGTGTGGGATGCTGTGTTCTACTTGAAAAAGGGATAAAAACTATTTTATACATGATACGAAACTTTTCTTTTCAATAACATTTAAAGATCTATTGATGGATGGATTTTTTTTGTCCAGTCCTAGAGAAATATTTCATTAACATGTTTCGTTGTAGTTTGAAATGATGTGCTGTCCACAGTAATGCACACCTGCTGGTTTTATTGCTACGAGACAGTTCTCTCTGGAATTACAGCTGTTGCCATTTTGTTATGCGTCTTCCTCCCTAAGGTGCCTTAATTACCCCCTCAGTTAGTTGCTATGGCGATGGTCTCCATTTGAGAGAAGAGCATCACACTGTAACAGCGGG
>NW_023339707.1:7437756-7438918 GCF_004916995.1 Morone saxatilis
CCCCCCCCCCCCAGAGCAGCAGAGTGAGGCAGTTATGAGCAGTTTCTGTGTTTGTGGATTTAGTGGTTGCCTAGTTAAGTGTTTCCACTGTGAACTCCTTAAGAGCAATTATGTAATATGTCTTTTTCAGTTGTGTGGTCAAATTAAAGGGAACAGGAAAGAGATTTTGCAAGCCATGTCCTAAAAGCCAGGTTTCAACACCGAGAGGAATGTTGCAGAGATGGCAGCACCACTCAGACGCAGACGTAACGCCGGCAGAGACACTCTTTCTGTTGGGTCCTTTCAGGTTTTCACTCATGTTCTTTGTGTGCGTCTTATACCTGCAGTCCGTCGCCACATGGGGATAAGGCAAAGTTTGTGCTAACGCTAATCTAGGCAACTATCCAGGGTAAGCGGTCTGTCAGTGGCCTGTCTGATGCACAGCCTTTGTGTTGTTTTGCTCTGTTTTGATTGGCTAATGGTCACAGGGGGTGCATGTTTGTCAGCAGGGAGGAACCGTAAGAACTAGCTGTCATTACTGATATTACAATGTTGCTGGTGATAAGTAGCATATAGATATTTATCTGTTATTAATGTGTTTCTCAGATTGTGCAGTCAGCTCTTAAATGATCCCTAATCACTGTGGTAATAAGGTCACTACATTGTTTGTCACTACTTGTCCGGGCTTCTTGTTTACTGATAGGGTAGATAATGTCAACAAACACTACTCGTGTTGCTCAGTAATGTTGTCCTTTTTCGGTATGCAGTATTCTGTGATCAGGCAAGGTTGCACTGCTGCATGAGCACAGTTGTTATGATACCTATGAAGAGAGTCTCTCATCCTGATAACCTCGACACAGAAGCAAAAATCCAGTCAAACCAGATTTCCCCAGCTGAACCAGTCACACACACCAGCACAATTCCAAACAGTGTTTATTGCAGAGTGTGCCTTTGTGCGCTTGTTTTATACGCAGTCAGTCAGGAGTGTGGTGGTGTTTGCGTTAAAGGGTGGACACATGAAAGACGTTTCGAGGCAAGATGCTGAGCTGGCTTTCTATTACCTGTGTGAAAATAAGACTCATCCCAGCAGGTATCGCTGGAACCTGCTGACTCATACTACACTGTGTGTGTGTGTGTGTGTGTGTGTGTGAGAGAGAGAGACTGTGTGCTCAGCATCCTGCTC
>NW_023339707.1:7439018-7442984 GCF_004916995.1 Morone saxatilis
TAGTCTTTAGCTTTTGACTTTGTCTTTAGCCTTGAACTATTGTTTGCTTTTGTCTATAATGGATTTTCATACAGTACTTCAAAATCTGGGTTCAAACTTTCTAAATAAACTTATTCTGATCATCTTAGTGCTGTGTTTGGGTGGGACAGTGTTTTGATTTTCTTCCTGGACTGAACTTCTGCAATCTAGACCAGTGTCTCTCTCTCTCTCTCTCTCTTCTCTCTCTCTCTCTCTCTCTGCATTTGGTGGACATGTTTTAGAGATTGTAAAACATGTTTTTGTTATCTTCATTTTGTCCGTCACAATCTCTTGGTTTGTGAGAAACAAGAGACACAAAGAGGTGAGCCAATTAACGATGGTGCGTTTTCAGCCTTGGTTAAGGTGTCCAGTTTGCGTCCCTCACTTGCTTCTCATAAGTTTTGTAGTTCCCTCACACATTCTCATTTATCATTTTTTTCAGCTGCACCAGTGTGCGATTTAAGCTTATTAAGTACATTATATTGCTGTTGCACCTTTGAGTTTTATTTCCATTCTGCTGAGCAGCTGTTAATTGTAGGCCTTTTATGTCAGTGGCAAAGTCCTCCCTCCGCAGACCAGGATAGATGTTGGTGACGTTAGCACTTACTGTTTTCAAATCGCTCCAGTCAGTAGATGTACTCCGACAAGGTTAGTCTTGTGATTGAGGTCGAGTGAATTTGATTTCATACTCGCGGTCGCACTCTAATAAAAAGCCGTTTGTAGGCTGTTGACATTTAAGCTCTCCCATGGTAATGGTCTTGTGATATGTTCTTTTATTTCCCCTCCCTCAGGCAGCAGCCATGCATCCTACTACAGATTATATACCGTAGATGGTGTTTTAAAAGGATCAGCATGAGCAGCATGAAAGATAGAGATGAAATTGACCTTATTTCTGTGATACAGTATGGTTGTTTTTTTCCCTCACATTGTTTGTTAGGTCTTTTTGAATGTTTCTGATGTGGTTTTTGTGGACAGGCAGCAGAAAAATGCAGCTCTGTGACACGGTGACCTCTCTGTCGGTAACCTTACTCTTTCTAGTTATGACCTAAAGCACTTGCTTAGTGACAAAGTTGCCAATGTAGAGCATAGTGAATTTACCTGAATGATTCTCCTCATCTCGTTATTTAATTTGTTTACTAAAATGTTGGTGAGACAAAAAAACTAAGTGCAAGTATGTTGGTCAACAAAGAGCAGCAGCTGATATTTGTTGTTCTTTGTAATTTACTGTAGGTTCCTCTATTCTGTTTTCTAAAATATAAAACTCTGAATTTCCGAAAATACACTGATCATACAAGCAGAATGTTTTCCCGACCGCTGTCTCTCCTCTGAGCACCTACTGTAACACACGCACACGGAGATCAGCAGAGTGGAGGAAAGAGACAGTGGAGAGAGTTGATGATGACTGCATTTTGCATAAAAATCGAACTGTGTGACAGCTGATGTAAAACAACAGAATGAACTGGGTCAATGAAGCTCAGTATCGCCGATACTGATCAGTTTAAAAAATACCTTGATTGGCCCCGATACTGATCTGGACATTCCTTCCCCAACTTGCATCACTTCATTAAGGGATGTACTGATTCCACATTTTTCAGGCCAAATTCAAGTACAATTAGGTACTTTGGCTGTTACATCGGATTGTAAAAGATCTACAAAGAGAGGGAGACAATAAAGCAAACTATTTAAATATTTACAAGCTCAACTATTTGCATATAGGCTAAACTATAGGAACAACCTAATCCAAAGATCCTGAAAGAAAAAGTGAGAAAGAAGGTCAAATTAACTATTTACATATTTACAAACTGTAAGAGCACCCTAATTCAGAGATCTGGAGAGAAAGAGTGAGAGAGAAGCTCAAAGGTGCCCCATACACCACACCTACCGACTGCCTGTGAACGGCGCATGAGGAGAGGGAGAGACCCCGGCGTTGTTAGCAGAAGAGGCGTGGGCGGTAATTAGGAGTGTCAAATACATGACCTTTCTGGAATGTAAGACCGAATATTGCTGGTGTTTCCACCCTTACTTTTTTTAAATTTAGCACTAGTTTCTTTGCTAAGTGAAGACACGTTTTGGCCCTTTTCTTCCTCTCTGCTATGACTCCTTCTTGTTGAAATTTTCAAGCAGCATTGCTGCCGGCATCCATAAAAGGAATTGATAAGCTCAGAGGTGTGCAGTACCGATGGATTGGACGATTTGGAACCGGTTCTCAACTTTCATCCTTAGCACCGAACAACGTCTGGGGCACTGAGATTTCACTCAGAAACTCATAGACCAATGGGCACACAGCCCTGAAAATACCCCACCCATGTAAGATGTTTGTGACAGAACTGCAAACAAAAACTCAGACAACACAAATGAGAGAGCTGGCAGCATAACCGCAAAGCCGACAGTGAGGGCAAAAGTCTGATCAGTGAAAAAGAAGCATAAGGAACTGTAAACCACAGGACAAAAAAGACCAACAGTTTACATGATTACACAAATATCTGTTAGAGAGGTATAACTTTTACTTTTGAGGTGACTTTTTTTTCCTTTAATGAGTTTATTCTCTCAAATTCTTATTTTTAATTCTAAATTTTGTTTGGTTATATTGACACAAATCTGATTTCTTCAGTGAAAAAGGACCAGTTGTCCATTCTGAGAAGCCACTGGTCTGGTCGGGTAGGATTTCATTCAGATGAAACGTCACCAATCCTACATTCAGTTTCAACTTGAATTGAACTGCTTCCCTCTCTACATATTACATGCTTTTAATTTATTCAAAAGTTGCTCTGTTTGTTGTTGGTTACATTAATGCTTGATATGGTTTGTTTCACACTTTCTTTACTCAGAGTTGATCTTATTGTGTGTTTTAGAATGTGTATCTGTGTGTGTCAAATTGACTTGTGGTATGTGTCTCACAGAGGTGTGTTACCTATTGAGCTAGGTGTGTGTGTAAAGAGAAAGAGGTGTGTGTGTGTGTGCTGTATCATTTCTGAGTACTGGGCTCCGTCTCGCATGGCAACAGCTCTCGTCTCTTCATTTTTCGTGTCTCTCTCCGTCTGTATCTGGTCCTCTCTCTCTTTGTCCCTGCGGCTTTGGATGTTTTTGTCATCCCTCGGAGGACAGCACAGAGACATGTTGCTAGGCTAGTATCTGTACACTGGACTTATGAATGGAACAGCCACATATTGGTAGGTTTGTCATTAAGGTTTTGAATGAAGCTTATTTGCCATTTGGAAAGTTTGACAGTGGGGTTGCTACAGTAACAAGCTATGGTGTAACCTGTTTGTCAAGGGCAGAATTAAAATGTAAGGCCCCTGGGGTTAGTGTCACATTGTTTATGATTATCTGGACCAGAAGTAATACATTGGATTGCTTAGGCAAATTGTCACTAGGTACTGGTATTGTTAATTGTGTCCCTGTGTGAGGGATAATGTTCAGTGAGCTGTTGTGATGCAAGTCCCTGTTGCAAGGCATCACCCTGTCAGGGTTTATTTCTCAACAATGACCGGCTCGCTGTTGAGGGTTGCAATGGTATGAGGGTTTTCACTGTACGGTATCACGGTCTCAGGGTATAATGGTATACGGTGTAATTATTATCATTAGCAGTTGAAATAACCCTTAAAGGATTCTTTTTGGGTTGAAGAAACGCTTTATTATCATTTCACAAAATTAGATATTTGAATTTTTAGGGTAAAACTAATAAGCTAAAATTCTAGGGTAAAAAGACTTTTAATAACACTATGATAGAATTCAATACCGTAGATACGTAAATATGCATGGTATCACAACCATCAGGAAATCGTACCATAGTATTGCTATACAAAACTGGTATTTAAAATGTGTCCCCCCACCCTTTTTTGAATTAGTCTGTTATCTCCTCATTTGTAAGATATTACTGTTTTGCATTGAAATGCATTGTTTAGAGTTGTCTCTTTGTCTTCAGGATTAGGGCTGGGCGATATATCG
>NW_023339707.1:7443084-7509729 GCF_004916995.1 Morone saxatilis
TGTGTGTGTGTGTGTGTAAGAGAGAGACTGAACATTTGCTCTCACTTTGCGAAAACATATCGGGATATATATCATATATGGATATTCAGCCTAAATATATCGGGATATGACTTTTGGTCCATAGTCAGCCCTATTCAGGAATATCAATAGCTGTCAGCAGGAAATAAATCTAAACCAACCAAAGTTCAGTTGTTCTATTACTCCATTTGAAATGTGTTATTTCAGGATATTTTGGATTAAACTCAAACTATGATATTGGGTCTATCTTGTAAATTAAACAATAATGGAAAAGCTCTTCTGATTATTATGCCCTTGTATTGTATGAGAGTAGCTTCATAATTATAAGCATCTTTTTTTCATTCTTGGCTGAATATTCACAGCTAAATGCTCTATGTGCAGGAAACGCTAAGATAAAAGAAGTTAGTTAGTATTACCAAGGTGAGGCTGCCTTCACCTTCTGCTATAACACTTTATCTCTACAGCCATCATGTCAAACACTTGTGTTTCTCTGTATTTGTGTGTCTTCCGTGGAACAAGAGAGCCTTAGATTAAGGTTACTTGTGATAAGCCATTGTCCAAGTATGGAGGAGTGTGTTTGGTGCCATGTCTGTCATGGTTACACAACAGCTCACAGGCAGGACAGAGCAAGCGTTATAGTCTGAGAGCTTATTGCAGCCAATCAGAGAGCTCTTTGTGTGTGTGTGTGTGTGTTCGAGAGAATTTGTGTAATTTATGTGCACAGTTATGGAATAGTTGATAATCAATAAGTTATTAAAAACACAAGATGACTTTCATCTGTAGTTTCTCATGCTGCTTTGAGATGTAAAGAAACATTACTACACATCACAAAAGAGAAATGATGTAACTTAATAATCAAGTCCCAATCCAGAATAACATCTAGACCTAGATTCATTCCCAGATATTGCACTGATTTTCAATTTCCGTTTCTTATCAAACATTAAAACATCAAACATTAGTCCCTCCTGAAGCTTTACTTCAGAAACACTTAAAGGAGTTGTATGGTTTGAACAGTTTACAGCCTGAGGGTGGTTGCAGTTTTAGTTCAACCAGTGGTTGTACTTTTTCTCAAATGTCGCCACATAAAAAGAACTGTCTTATGATCCGGCCCACACAGAATCTGCACCCGCACAAATCTGACAGCACCTCAACAGATTTTCTGCAGATTTTAAACTAATAGAAATGCTGCTTGTAAAACTGAATGTTAACACATCTCCACCCCTTGAGCGTGTTGTGACAGCTGTGTGTCGTTTTGAGAGGACATTAAGATTGTTTTCAACTGTAGCTCATGAAATAAAATGTCAAATTCTACTCAAATCCACTAAAGATTTCTTTCAGCCTGATTGATGTTAATTGGCGGTTTTTGGGCTGATGGTGGCCAGCTGGAAAATGTTAACATATTGCCCCACCATAATAGCTTGTGTGCACACCACCCTTAAAAATAGTTCTTCTTTGTTGGGTTGTAGACGTAAGATCTGAAACAGGAGCTTGGAGTTTGTTCACTGCAGGGACACTGTTGGAAACATAACGCTCCCTTTTACCTAACACAAAATAAGAACTGTGTGGTGACCTCCAGGCGTGGTTTTGGCTCATAGCTTGAAGCAGTATGTTATGAGATTAGGCTTTAGCTCGCACAGTCAAATCAATTACAGGCTGGATAATGAGGGATCCCCACTTAGAGACTTGGTGAATTGTAGCCAGTAAATAGAGCTTAACGGTAAGTAGGCTACCATACAAGGACGTGTTGGACAAATTCTTGCTTCTTAAAAAGTGACCAGGAAGGTTCAGCAAAAGCATCATTATTCTCAGTATGAATGGATCATACTGTTCACCAGCAGTAGTGTCGTAAAATATAACTCATGCAAATCACGTTTTCAGCCCTGTTTGCTGTAGTTACAGACGTAGCGGTAGGTGGCACTTGCTTTTTGTCATACAGTGCTGTTGCTTCACAGCAAAGTTAGCAATGTGTTTCCAAGATGACTAAACCATTTTGTCTAACATTTAGTGACGAGAAGTCAGCACTCCGTCGCATACCATTTTTGTTCAGAAGATGTAGTGTGGTCAAATGGTCAAATGTGGTCGTTTAGGTCATTCCTAAAGGGATCTTTCTGAATGCCCTGAAGGACAGGAGATTTTAAAAAAGAGATTTTTATGATTTTCAGTCAAATTTCTGTGTTGGCCTAACGGACGTTTTACATTACCATGATTTTAAAACAACAGAGGCGATGGGGGATATCACAATTGTGTTCCATTTAGAAGTGGGCAGTAGTTTGAGAAAGCTGTCTTTGTATCTCCATCTTGTCATATTTGGGTTTAAAAAGCACTGCTGAACTCTTGAGATTTTTGGGAGTGTCCTGGTTTATGGGATTAGTCCACAGATCAGGCTTTGTTGTTTATATCTCTTATATCAATTTGATTGCTGTTTAAATGGGGTAGTAAGTACTCGTGACAAAGTAGCAGAAATAGAAAAAAGAGAGGTTGGACTTTGAATTAGCTGTTAGAACAATTTAATACCAGTTTGTCATCCATTCTGTCCACCTCATCGATCGTGGACGCCAAGGCCAAAGTTCATTTGTGTGTTAAAGGCGTTACCTGGCAAAGGTGAAATCTTTCCACTGTGCAGAAAAAGGCAGAGTAAGATGAGGGGAAGGAGAGAACAAGCACTGCTTTCCCTCAGATTCATGAATTAATAAGTATACAAACATGATTGATCTCAGTTGCACTGGAGGTATGTGTAAAGATTTTGTAATTCTGATTAAAAAAAATATAGAATGATAATCTGCTGTTTCTGTGTTATCCAGAAGTAACTATGTATTGGTCACAAAGCAGCATCCTTTCAATTCAGTTTGTTCCATTGTGTTAAAGAGCCACGTGTAGTATTTAGCGTTCCCTGTGTGTTAGAAAAGAAAGAGACCCCTGCGGTGTGTCGAGCCTGCTGCTGAGCTTCTACAATGATGAATCAGTGTGTAAGTCAACATTTGTGGTGTTTGCCATGTGGGCTGTGTCATTGTGACCAAAATGTTTCCTTGTACTGTTACTAAGGTCAGGCATGCTGCTTGTAGTGGCAGCAGAAACAAGTGGATTCATTATGTGTCACTATGGACTGTGTCACTGTGAATTAAGTGGTGAAGTGGGCAGTGATACCACAGTGGTAGAAATCACACATTATTTTTAAACAGCAGAAGAGTGTGATCTACAGTGAAGTATTTCCTTCTGAATGCTATTTGATTTTTAAGGCTGACTAATTGACATACTCATTAACCCGTTGGCGTCACTTTGCTTTGTATAATGTGTTGATTGAAGTGGAATTACAGCCTGTTGGTTGGTTTACTCATTGACATTCAACGGGATCAAGAGAGTTTCATCTGTGTACAGCACAGTGACAAACGTTGTTAGGGCCAGTTGAATCAAATGGTTTTTAAAATCTTTTTAAAGCTCATTTAGCCAAGTGAATGCACCTTTTTTTTCAAAAATGAGACAACGGTTGTGATCAACATTTGATTAACACGAAACAAGCAGCCAGTCAGCAACCTGTTCCATTCACAGCCATTGTCCTGCTTTAAAGCGACGAGCTCACATGTAGAAAGACAGAGTACAGTCTGAACACAAGAGTCAGTGTCACATACTGAAGGCATGTGTTGCTCAATAGTTCAGTACATTTCATATAAAGTGTAATTGAGATTCAAAGTGATCGTTTATTATGCCGATTGGTTTCATTTTACAACCGTGTCGACTATGTCTAACTTGTTATTTTGGAATTTGAAAATCAAAGGCCATTTGGGGTCGTCAGTATAAACGATGGAGAGCCAACGTACCAAACAGAAAGCAACAAAGACCCAGAATGCCAGTGACAGTGGTGTCCCGATTATGTAACCACTGGACTAGAAAACTCTCTGTTTGCACTCAGTGGGCCATGATAGACAATCTTGTTGCTCAGCCAGACTAAACAGATTTTCTGCTGGTAGCCTAGATAGGTGGGAATGACCCTTAACTGCTATTTATACTGGCCCTCCAAAAGAAGCAGTCATACGTTTTCTGTCCTCTCAGCAAGTTGCTTTCATTAGAAAGTTCTCACTCCAGCGTTGCTACATACCTGAAAACAGAAACCAATTAAAATTATTTGATCAGAATATAAAATAACACTCACAGGGTTAAGACTAGTCGCTGTGAGAGCAAGTTCTCTAGGTCCAGCCAAATGAAAGCCCTCCTGGAAATGTGGACTAATAAATAATATTATGTTTCCTCATTGGGTATTTCTTTGTTAAAAGGAGGAGGATTACAGAAGTTTAGTGCAAAATCACATCTCAGGGGTGAACATAGTTTCTCACAATGCTCCTTAAAAGACAAAATAATAATAATAATCACACTATATTGTAGTTTCGAGGCACTAAGGTGAGACGGATGTCTTGACTTAGTCTTATTGTTGGTCCTGACTCCTGCCTTTGGCTCTTGTTAACACAGTTTTTATGGTTTACATTCATTAACCGTAGATAATCTCTTATCTTAACTTATGTGTTGTTTTTTGTCTCTACAGGTTACTAATTTTCTCCTGTCAGCACAAACTGAACTCTGAAGGTACACCAGCTGGTGTAGTTCTCCTTTGGTCAAACCATCCCCCAGAAATCAACATCATACCGAGTTTGGGACATTCCCCGCCTGGATATTAAACGGACATTGCGCTGTCGCTGTGGTGACACTCTAGAGGGACCTTGATCGACAGGTCTGCCACCAAAAGGAACATGTGCTAGAAGTTGTACATCTGTCCTGAACGACTGCGAGGCTTTGACTCTAGAAGATGAGCAATGAGGATGAGTTCTACGACGCCGTCACAGGTGGGTGTGTGTGTGTGTGTGTGTGTGTTTTCACATGGTCTAACAGTCTTTCTCAAAGAAAAGACACTTACACTTCCTAAGTACTCAGTATTGATGCTTTTTGTTATTTTTCTGACTAGTTAAAAAATGGAAAGTTCTTCCTCAGAGAGACAATTCACTAATGCTGTTAGCAGACCAAATGCCTAAAGTAATGCTGGAAATGTTCTCTCTGTGAATTTTAACATGATTATAGAGTCTTAATAGAGTTTTCTAATTTCATAAACCCAATATATATGTATTGATTATTTTTATTAGGATCTAATTTTGTCTTCAATGATTTTGACAGTCAGTCCTAGTTAGGTCGTCTGCTTTTGTCTCTATCATAGAAGCATAATACCATCCAATGCAACCTAACCTGCCTTAGTCTGATGATTAGTTCAATAATTCATAAGTCTGCTGTCTCGTGATCATGATCAGTAATGTTACTAACACCCTGGATTCTGGGGGAGTTTATGGCTGTGGTCATGTCTGTATGTTTTTGTATTTTCAAAAATAAAGAAATAGACTGAAAAAAGTGTTTAGTTTTTTAGAAGTGCTCAGTTACAGTGTGTCATTAATCTTTTATTTTATTCAGCAGAGGCAGAAAAGGTACAGAGTCGGGGTAGTGACGGCCCAAAATCAGCACTTAAACCTCTTTATCTGATATCCCGTCTTAAGGAAGGCAGTTAAATGAATTTCCCAATACCCCGTGACTTTTATTTCTGATTTCTCTGAAGTGGTTTCGGATTCAGATAGTCCTCCAAGTCAACAGCCATGGGATGTCATGCATATGCTAATGTTACAGTTGCCATGACGGCTCTGATATCCATGCATTAGCTAATTACAAAATACATTTGACGAAAACAAATCCTGATAGAGCTGACTCATGAGGATGTTGTGTACAAGTGTTGTGTCCCTCTAGTGAGTATCTAATCCTTCTCTTGGTTTTGGAACTTGCTTCCACACCCTGAGTTTGAAGGGGCTTCACTGACAGGATGTTTGTAAAAGTGGTGTGAACCATTGCTGAAGAATTGAAGGGCAGAACAAAGCAGGGTGTTGTTCTTTGTCAACAGTTATTAGCATTTGTACCTTTACTCCCAGTTGTGTTCTCGTGATATAGCTCGACATCCAACTTAATGCAGTCATTGTGGTGTCACTATTATTATGTCTAATGCAGGTTTTTTTCATGCAGTCATAAATAAAAGATTGTGTGTGTGTGTGTGTGCCTGTCTTTGTGTCACTATTATGATTATCTTACTAGTCTGAGACAGATGCAGACCAGGGCAGATGTATTATTCATTAGTGCGTGTCAGGTGGTTGCCAGCTTGGCTGCATTATCTTTTTCTGAATTAATATTTATCTACACATTGTATCAGTCCGTAAGGTGAGTTGTAGAAAGCAAGACTTAATTAGCTATTTATCACAGAGGTCTGCTCCTAGGTTGCTTCATGGCAGCTACAGAGGCATGGAGGATATTGTCAAATGATTGTGCATAATAGAATTCTATGGAGATTTTCTAGGCTTGTAGTACTCATTGGTTGATGTTGAATTTTAATGAATGAATGTGAATAGGATGGTTTCTGTCTATCTTATATTTGGTTATTATTTTGCGCATAAAATACACGGTCATGCTGCTGAGTCCATGTCCCTCTCTCATCGACACCTGATGAAGCCTCTTTCTAATCTGGTCTGGTGTTCAGTAATACTTTGTTCCTCTTTCCATATTATATATTCATGTGAGAGGCTTTTGCGTTCGTTCTATCTGAAATGGCTTACCTGATATGGTAAGAGTACACACCTGTAACCTTTGACGTACTGCTGACAGCTGAGTAGGTGTGTTTACTCAATGATAATAAATCGTTTGGTCTATTTTAACCTGTTGTTAAGGCCCCACCTCGAGTTCACCACAACTCCACCCTGCAGCACTGAATTATCACATAGCATGTCCATGTCCTGGCTGCCACCCAGGTTAAGGTCAACACGTATTCCTATAAACAATTACTGTTGATTCATTCAAGTCCCACTCAGGCTTAATGTTGCCGTCAGGCCGAGTAATGCAGCTTTATTTACAAGAAATATGAAGTGGGCAGACATCAACAGAAATAAATATGTAAACACCACACTGAGAAAACCTGCCATTCCATACTGTAGGTGTTGTCTTATTATGACTGGTGTGGTTTTACAGTGAGGAAATCTGGTTCAATGTAACAATATAATCTCACTCTAAGTTGTTATTATTATGTTTGTTTATTGAATTGAAATGTCTTAAATGTCCCCAAGGGGCAATTTGGTGTTTATGTGTTTTGTTGTTTAATTCTTGTTCATTACCGTCATCTTTTACATTTTGTTCTACATTATTATTGCATTGAATGTTTTTTTTCCACACTGTATGATAATGTCCGGTATACAGTGTATTTTATAAGATTCCAGGGTTTCATATGGCTGCACCGTGACAGTTTATATGCATTTTAGCATTATTTAACCTGACATATATTTTATCTTAAACATTTAGAATCATGACTTGAACTTAAGAATATACAGGAGTTTTTTAAAGTGAGCCACCCTTGTGTCAGTGAAGAGGTTGGTCAGTGTGAACAGTTTCAGGCAATCAAAAAAATTTGCCAGTCAAACACCGGCAAGAAGTTCCTGATGCAAAATAGTATGCACATTTACTGCACTGTCTATGACTGAGCAAACAAAATATTCCTATTTGACATAAAAATCAACTGCCAGCAATATCATAGAGCCCAGTGTGTTGCTCTTTAATCTAAAGACTCCTACTTTACCTGTTGCTTTTCATTATACTGGGGCATGAGCAGGTATTCTACACACATCTGCTACAACAACCTATGCTACATTTTATCTCCTGCAGGCCTGGATTCGGACGAGTCATATGAGGGAGTGTCAGAGGCCAGTTTCAAAGATGCACTGGTGTTTGACGGCAGCAGTCAGAAGAACAACGGATCAGTGCCACAGGAGAACGGCATCAAGAAACACAGGTACTGTTGCATTCCTCCACCTCACTCCACCTGCAGTGTGTAATTGTATGTTTGTAGCTATCCAAAAACTATTTGAAGCATCCTATTGAAACCAGTTTAATGTGCTGGGCAGGGTCAAAAATCTTACTCATTAGGGTTTGATGCTTGTTTTGACGAACTCCTTTGCAGTTGCTGATCTTTTGCTTACTTATTATTTTTAAATGTTATTCTTTTCTCCACTATTATTATCCTAACTGCATTTGAAATGCGTATTTCACTTAAGTCGCAGTTACATTAACGTGGTTTGGAAGACAGCTTTGTTACAGTACTAATCTTCAGCACATGCAAAGAAGGACACACTGATAATGCGAGTCCAAGGTTCTCAGGGAAAGGGAGTGAATGTTGGCAAGAAATCCTGCTAAATACCAAGACCTTTTATTCCCAGGCTTCATCACCTAAGTGTTCCTCTGCTTGTGCAATGTTCTAGGTGTCGAAAATGATTATTTCTCTATAAAAGTAGCGTGAAAGAAAAATAGGAGCTGCTTTTGTTGCTGTCAGTGGGAGACTGATGTTGTTGACTCATACATAAAAGTCATTTTGCAGCATGCCGTTTTCCACTTCCCCATTCACCTCAATTAGAGCCACTCTAGGAAAGAAAGCCTTGGCTTTATTCGTCCCTATTCTGTTCTGTCTCTGTTCGTCCTCACATTGCCATAATTGGGTGTTGGACTCAGGGGTGAGTTCTTTCTTTCTCTGTGGAACATTTAACATTTCTTTCCTATCTACATGTTCTATATATTCAGGCCGGCAAACAGACCTGACAGACCACATGCTCAGCTTATCTACAGTGTTTGTTTGTGACCAGTTTGTTAGATCAGATACTGTCTCGTACTGATGCACATGACAGTGATACTGACAGCAGGCATGAGAGAACAAAATGGTTTGCCTCTCTTTTTCCCTCTCTCTCCCTCTCTCTGTGTGTCTGTGTTTCTATATCATCATCATCATCATCTCAGAAAATGTTTTTGTTTGGATGCTAAAGAAACTCTGGCAACGCAACTGAGACCTCCTAAAGCTTAAAATACGAACTGAAAAACTACAGATGGTGGAAGACTGGGTGGCTTGTTGTTTTTGTGAAAAAGATGAGAAGAGATATTTTCTCCTTCAAGAATATATAATGTACTAAGTGAGAAATATCACACAAGCTGTGTGTGAGTGTGTGTGTGTGCGTTATTTGTTCGTGCCCCAGTCATTTCTTGTTTTCTTTAATTTCAGGACGTCCCTACCTGCGCCTATGTTCTCCAGAAACAATGTCAGTATCTGGAGCATCCTGAAGAAATGCATCGGACTGGTAAGGACCCACAGATCTCCAGACTTAAATCAAATGCCACTTCACATACAATAAATAAATGACAGCATCCATATAATAATAATAATAATAATAACTATAATACTTTGTACAGACCAGGCTAATTAATTATTTTGGCCCATTATATCCCTGATTAATAAAAAACATTTGCAATAGGTTTTCAGTGACTGCATGTCATTCTGGGGCAATGTAACCATTGATGAAGCAGTACATCACATATGTATAAAATGACATATTTTTTTTTAACTGTTATATGTCAAAAATTATTGAGTAACATTAGGCAGCAATTGTTTCATTGTCAGTCTTTAGATATTAGTGGTTTTGTCTTGCATTGGTTGGATTCAGTGGGACCAAGAGGGAGAGCATGTAAGACATGATCACACAACACATTCTGTTAAAACCGAGTGTGTATTTTACGTCTGATCTTTGCTCTGTGCTTTTCACAGGAACTGTCAAAGATCACAATGCCCATCGTCTTCAACGAGCCTCTGAGCTTCCTGCAGAGAATCACAGAATACATGGAACACACTTACCTCATCAACAAAGCCTGCTCGCTGTCCGACTCCATAGAACGCATGCAGGTCAGACACACACACACATACACACACACACACCAAAATCATTTAATTTGGCATGGTGATCTGACCAAATACACTGGCATCACTAGAGTTCAATCAACCTACCACACACAAACACACACACTCATTTACCAAGCCCACCTCTAAAGAATTAATGTGAGAACATGCAACACACGTGAATAAAAACACACCTACATTTTCATGTCACACACACTCACTAATGTGATCTGTGATTGTTTGTCTTCAGGCAGTAGCTGCTTTTGCTGTGTCAGCAGTTGCTTCCCAATGGGACAGAACTGGAAAACCCTTCAACCCTCTGCTGGGAGAGACCTATAGAACTCACCAAGTACCACACACACAACACACACACACACACACACAAACACACACAGTTAACACTGAGCAGTTTCTTTACCCTCTTTCTTCTCCACCGCCATCTACAGAGAGGGGCTGGGTTTCCGGCTGGTTTCAGAGCAGGTATCACATCATCCCCCGGTCAGTGCCTTCCATGCAGAGAGCCTGGTCGGGGACTTTGTCTTCACCGGCCCATCTACCCCAAACTCAAGTTCTGGGGCAAAAGCGTTGAGGCTGAGCCTAAAGGGACCATCACACTAGAGCTACTCAAGTAAGTCCAACAGAGTAGTGTGTGTGTGTGTGTGTGTTCATATCACAGTCGTTTGAATCAACATCAGTTCCTCTTTTATCCCCTCTATCATTTTTTTCATGTTGTTTTCTTCTCCTTTCCTCCAGGCACAATGAGGCGTACACATGGAGTAACCCTTACTGCTGTGTACACAACATCATCCTGGGCAAGCTATGGATAGAGCAGTATGGCACAGTGGAAATAGTCAACCACAGGTAATCTATACATGAGAGCTGTGGTCTTTGATTGTGCTTGATTTTTTTCTTTTTTATCATTTGGAGGCATAAGTGCACTTTGCTTTTAACATAACTGACATGGTGACCCAAACACAGTATTTTATAATTAGACAAATAGGAAGTAATGAGAAAAGCCTCAGAGAGAACAGTACATAGTAAAACAGGGCTGCAGCCAACAAGTCTTTTTATTGATTAACTTGATGTTTGTTTTTTACATGAATCCATAAGTTAATAAAATGTGGGAAAGTAGTGGAAAATGACACAATTTCCCAAAGCCTTAGGTGACGGCTGTGCTTGTTTTTACTGACAATTATATAAATGTAATGATATAAAAGTAAATGTAGGACTTTTTGTTTGACTTTTAAACAACAATTAATTATTACTTTTTTGGGATCCTTTTCGTTCATTCTAACATACAACTAAGGTAATAAGTCATCCATAGAGTTAATTGTCCTATATTGGTGCTCAGGAGGAAGTACAACATCATCACACACACACACACGAACCCCATGATTGTCCAGAGTTTTGACTCAGTTTTGAAACAAATTGAAATAAAGCAAAGTAAAACTGACTGTGGCTCACAAAGCTGTTCAGCATTCCTGCCCGGCGTCTTCATTTACCTTGTCACAGTGTGTACTCTGATACTTTAGACAGCAGCTTGTTTACTCTTGTCAGGCAAACAATCCCTGGATCACTTTTGGAAACATTATTAATCCAGGGAAGCTCTGCAATGCTTGTATTGTTCTTTTTTTTCTCACGCTCTGTGTCATGTTCACACAGTTACACAGATTCACACCAGGAGTTGTGAAAGCATCAGAACTCAGTCTTGCGCAGTTTGCAGGCACTGAGCTGAGCTGGTGCACTGATAGGATACAGTTTTTATATGATTTTTTGGTCAGCACCCATGGTTCCTTAAAGACGTTAGAGTTGAGTACACCAGGTCTTTAGTTTGAACTGACTGGATAAGTGCCTTGCATGGAAAATGGGAAAAGTTGATTGACATTTATTTATTTCTGCATTTATTCTGGGTTCAGACTAAATCCTTTTACCTTTAAAGGTCCAGTGTGTAGCATCTTTTCATTAGTGTATAACCACCTGTAAATACGAATCGTCACTGGTCCAAAACTGTTGGCAGTTGTCATTGTTTGAACTCAACCTGATAAAGTGAAGTAATGCAAGCTGAATTCAATGAAACAGTTATCTAATGGTTTTATTGCGTAATCTTTATTGAAACAAAAAAACAAGAAGTCCCAATATGCCAGTATGGAGGAATTACTATTTATTTAAACTTTTTACGGTCACCATTATTCTGAAATACAAAGCTAGTGAATATCCGTTAACTGGTTCCTCTTTCCTCCTGCAGCACTGGAGACAAGTGTGTGTTGAATTTCAAGCCCTGTGGGATGTTTGGCAAAGAGCTGCACAAAGTGGAGGGATACATCCAGGATAAGAGGTTAGACTTCACTCTTTTATTGCTCCGTCACAGAAAGTATATTCTCTCATCTTATAGCATTGGAAGTTTAGAACATTCTCATTCTAATTTGGTTCTTCCTTTTCTCTTCTCTAATTGTTCCTCTTCTTCCTCATTTCCTCTTTTTCTTCTCCATACTTCTTCTTCTTCTTTTTCTTGTCCATTCTTCTTCTTCTTCTTCTTCTTGCCCATTCTTCTTCTTCTTCTCCTTCCACTTTCTGTCTTCTCGTGCCATTCTCCTCTCGTTTCCTTATCTTTCCCCATCTTCCTCCCATTCTTTTACTTTCTCTTCCTCCTTCCTGTGTCCAGTAAAAAGAAGCACTGCGTTATATATGGGAAGTGGACCGAGTGCATGTGGAGTGTCGACCCTCAGGCGTACGAGGCGCACAAGAAGTCAGAGAGGAAAGGAGACAACAAGAAGCACAAAAATGTGAGAACAAATTAGAAAATGTGTGTCGTCTGTCATTTCTTTAATCCTAGACTGCTGCTTGTATTTATTTTCAGTATTGTATTCTTCTGTAGCGTTGACTGATAGAAGCGAGTTCAGAATTTCTGTTTGGTGTTTTTATTGCAAATATAAAATGCTTAAAGACATTATTGTATTGCCTTTATTTTACCCAGATTCTGAATATTATTTAACTGCTTGTTTTCTACAATTCTTGTCTCATGATTTTGGTGTTAGTCCGATTTATTTGTTTTCTTTTTCCTCTTGATTTCCTGTTGGTGTCCACAGCTTTCTGTGTGGTCTTATACAGGTAAACAGGCTTGTGTAGGTTGGTGTTATCCAGCTCTAGTCTGCTTGGTCATTTGTAGTGAAGCATCATAGCTGCAAAATGTTTGACTTTCCCTTCCTGCTGGGAAACAGCTCTATCAGATCGTGACAGAAAGTGTGATATAGATGGTAACTGTATGTAGATACAACAAAGTATAAAGTCATTTTCTAATGTGATGCCAGATGTAATTTGCCCCGGAACATTTTGACTGCATCTTTTCAGAGTAACGGCAGTTACAATAAATAGTTATTATTTCCAGGATGAGCTGGATGGAGCAGACAACGATGATGCAGACGACATGCCCGAAGTCCAGGAGACGGTTTCTGTCGTACCAGGAAGCACTCTGCTGTGGAGGATAGACTCCAGACCGGCACACTCTACTACGGTATTCAAATGAAAACACACACACACACACACACACAGACATTTTGATCAGTTGACATTAACCTTTTATTGGCCTTAAAGGACAAACACACAAGCCACAAAAGTAAAATGTAGTTAATGAGCTGTTTTAATCAACAGATTTTTAACAAACAATGTTGTTACTGTTTGTCATATTAGTCAGTAGTTGAGCAAATATTAAGCAATACAACATAAAAGTGTTTCAAGGCTGCATTTACAAACACACACACACACACACACACACTTAATATCCCTAATTCCTTCTCTTCCTTCCCCAGATGTACAATTTCACCAACTTTGCGATGTCTCTCAATGAGCTGGAGCCTGGCATGGAAGCCATCTTGGCCCCCACAGACTGTCGCTTCAGACCTGATATCAGAGCCATGGAGAATGGCAACATGGGTAATTTGATTTAAAAGTTCCTTATCAGTTTAATGGAGCTCTGTTTGCCTGAACATAGTGACTTGTTTGGCAGCAGTGCCCTGCAGAAACCTCAGTCTTTTCAAAATAAAAGTATTATCAGAAGTCACAGCAGACATTTAGATTATTCTCTCAGTATAATTTCTGCAGGCGATTAATACATCTGAAAGTATGACGTCTTCTCATGGGATACAAAGAATAGACAGTAAAACAATGCTGCCACCTGCTGGGTCTCTGTGTGTCCGTCTCATGGCATCTTCTTGATCTGAGTGATTAAAGAACTGCATAAAGTAAACTTTGTTACCTTGAATATTCCAGCTCAAGTCTCGTCATACACTGTGTGTGTGTGTGTGTGTGTGTGTGTGTTTTTCTTGTGCAGACGAGGCCAGTAAGGAGAAGGAGAGATTGGAGGAGAAACAGAGAGCTGCCAGAAAGGAGAGAGCCAAGTACGAGGAGGAGTGGTCTACAAGGTGGGAAACTAACTTTTATTGCAATTAAACATACAGACGGTAAAAACATAACAAATCTATACTGTGATGTTGTCACAGCATTTTGTGATGCTTTATGGTCAATTCTGCAGACATCTAATCTGTTTGTGTGTCCTCCAGGTGGTTCCAGATGGGCACCAACCCGTACACCGGCGCCCAGGGCTGGCTCTACACCGGTGGCTACTTCAATAGGAACTACCAAGACCTGCCCCATATCTACTGATAGCCCGCTAGCCTTCATCCTCATCCTCCTCTTCTTTAACCTGCAATGATCTGCCTGTCATGAAATGGAGAAAAATGTTAAGAATCCACATACCAGTCTTTATCTCACTGCCTTCATCATCGGACACACCCAGCATAAATTGGAAAGACTTATAAAGAAGCCAAATGCCTGTCACTTCCCTCAAACAGCGGCCTGCTTGATGTCTGCTGAGTCTTCAGGTCTTTTTTGTTTTTCTTCATGTAAAAGATTTTACATCATCTTCACTTCCGCCGTATTCTTATCATCTTGTGTGATTTCGTCACATTAGGACCAGCAAGCATTTCTCATCTCTCTGCCCCGGCATCGTTTAGAGCACAAGGTTATATTCCCGACCAGTCGCAGCGGCAGAGAGTTGGTACGTCTGAAACAACGGTTAACGACCCACAAACTCACAGATACAATTTTGAATGTTTAACGCCTTTACAATCAAACTCTCGCCTGAGGAACCACCTGCCACACCTCCGGACCGCGTCACGTGTTATTAATGAGCAAATCTGAGTAAAAACAACATGAAGTAAGACATAATCACAGCGATGGATTTACAGGCCGATACCTAGTCAACGGGGAAATCAGGGATGTGAATTCTCCTTTGACTGAAGACGGATCTCGATGATTTTTGTTTTTGGAAACCGCTCAGAAAATAAATATAGGTGACATTGTACTCTTTAAGGAGCGACATTATAAACAAATACTGTTGGTTTAATTGGTCAAGATAAATCGAATGCAAGCATGAGCTCATTACTGTCCATGTGTCATAACCATAAAACATTTAGTATGGACTGTTACTCGCCCATTACCCTTTCACAAGGTTTATGCATCAAAATAAATCAAGACATCTACTAGAAAACAGTTCCTCGACAGCGGAGTGGAATGTGCGGCTCGAGCGGGACGAGACCTGGGATCAGCACAGAAACCACACGCAACCTGATGTCCTCCTGCATGGGAACAGATGAATGAATAGAGCGTGGGTTCGGTGGCACGCCTGAGCTGTTTGCACCCTCAAAATGTTACTCTGTTGTCTTAACACCTGGCCTGTAAGTCTGTAAGAATAGTTGCTGGTTTTACTTAGAGACAGTTGAAATGTAAAGTATGATTAACAGTCCACTGTGCTCACTCATTAAGTGAATTCTCTCTGTGTGGGTTGATAAAATAAAACAGAGCAGCTGGAGTTCAGAGCCAGAGTTTAAGGAACACTGAACAGAATGTTCATGTACATGATATGCATCTTGGATAGCTGGCTAACTGTGCTGGCTGCTAAGTCATAGCTGGAGATTACCGGCATTCAAAACAGGCTTCACAGAAAATCTTTTCATCCTCTGGTTTATACATTTCTTTCAGAATCTGATGGTCAGTGCCTGCATGTGCATGTAAATCTAAACCTGGAAGATAAATTCACTCCTTCAGAGTTAAATCTCACACTCTATAAAATGATTTTGACATTTTAAGTGGATATTTAACTCCCAGATTAGACAGTGACAGTAATGAAATCTAATATAATACTGAGTAAATGTAAGGAACAATAACAGTACATGCACATTCATTGTGTGAGTGAGTATATGAATATGTACGACACCTAAAGCCATATTAACTACAAGAGAGAGTGGATTTGCTGTGTGAATGACGGGAATTTGACTGTCAGCCCTTAAAATTTACATTATTATTATTATTATTAACCTCACTATCATCATAGCATGATTAATAAAGAAAGCATTATTCATGTCAGTGTAATATAATGTAACATGCACCGTTAGATATTCTGCTGTCACGCTGGATTGGATGCTAGAGAATGGATAGATTACTGAACAGGCCCAAAGGGTCACCACCAAAAGAAAGACACACAATGACTGTAGATATGTAAAACGACTACAAAGAGACTCATAACGACAACAGAGAGATGTAAAATCAACAGTACTTTGTGTCTCTTGCTGTTTTGGTGTCTTGCTCCTGTATCAGAGGGATGAAGGGCCTTTAACATACAGTATCTGTGCCCAGGGACCTGTTCTGCCATCCAGTGATTTTTTTTTTTGTCTTCTGATATTGATTGTCGTAAAAAAAAGTGTTTCATTCTCAAAATTGAAAAAAACAAACATGAAAACCAGTCTAATGAATGTCAGCACACACAAAAATAGTAGAGGGAGAGATGGCGCTCCTGAGAAAGACTGTCGAGTGCAACACAGCAAGGCTATCAAGTATTTGAGAGCTTAATGTACAGAAACTCTTGACTCGATGAGACATCCTGTGCACGGTGCGTCTTTCTTCTGCACGTTTTGAATCACGTTAAGCCTCGCGACTCGACTCAGACACGAGATACCACATCATGTTGCACCGAGCAAATATTTTGGACTTCAGCTGCTCTGAAGCTTTATCGTGATGTTACAGATTCATGATATTTAGAAAGCTCACTCAGTATTTTGCCTTCAATTCCAGCTGAGCAGAACTCACATTTCCATTCAGACTGGGCGCTTGAAATCCAAATGCAGATGTAGGATCTGCATTTTGTTAATAGGACATCAGGAAAAATATCAGATGGGAATGGATTGGACAGATTTTACTTTCAGTTTATATATTTTTAATATGTATGCTGAAATTATATTACATATATTAAAAAAACATGTTTATCAGAGCTCCATTCTCCTGAGCTTCAGATGAAATTAACATTAAATAAAATGTAAATAGCCTTGATCTTGTTGAAGAACAGTCAAAGGTTGTGTTTTAGATTTCAGTTGTATAATGAGGTTACAACCCTCAGCTCTCCAGGTTATCACCACACCATAATACTCTCCACATTACCTGCAGACCTGTTTGCACTGGTGAGAAAGAGCGTATAAGATAAAGTGAGATACCCTTCTGGACGTGATCTACAGAAATCTTTATTCTGGATATGTCATTCACCAGGTTGCAGATGTTTAAAAGTCATGTTTTCATCAGTGCATTCAGGAGCTATGACGTATTTCACAATACCAACTCTATGCAACTCCTCAACATAAACAGTACACGCCTGGTCTGTTATTGTACAGTAGCTTTACATTCCCCTCAACCCCAGCAGCACACATCTTCAGCTTGGACAGGCTGATGTCTCTCAAAATGAAGACTTCTTAGTTTAATATATAATAATTGGAAATGAATAGAACTTGTCACTACAACCAGCCTCGTACCGCATCTTGGACCAATTTAACTTTTCTGTTTTTAAAATGTATTTCCATGTCTTGCTTAGTTCCTGGATTTGTTTACCTTTTTTCCCATTACCACATTTTTTTTTTAACTTATGTGTATTATTTATGATGTTTGATGTTTTATGAAATGGATTCTGTTGTCAGTTGTTATTTTTTGCTTATGTAGCTAATCTAAAACAGCTCTTAATTTCTCTTTTTTCACTTGAATACAAATTTGAGCTGTTTTGTAGAGGAGCAGAGTGTCTAAATCGGGCTTGAAGTGAACATCATTCACCAGTTTAACATTTTGCTGTGACCGTTAATCTGTCAGATGTAGGTAGACAGTGACTCCTTCCTGTTTGAATGTCTTTTGGCTGCTAAAATTCACGTGGAATACCCCGAACACGGTTATTTTCATGCCTACAAGATCACATTTTTTTTCAACTTGTCATTAAAAAGTCATTAAAACTCACACAAACACTACTTGAGTCACAAAAAGGTGTGAACTGAACACTGGTCAAATGCTGCAGTAGTAAATGAGTCCAAACAGGAACACCAGCCTCTGTTCAAAAGTAGCTTTTGACTCTAATGTAAAAAGAGTGGGTAAAATAGTCCCAGCAGCCAGTAAACATATGGAACAGTCACATTCATGAGTGCTGATTCGGCTCTACCAGTCACAAGACTAATGCTCTGTCACTGAACTAGATCTAGGTTGTTATTTTGCTTTGAGTGTTGGTTCTTTCTATAAAGATGTGTCCTTCTCTTGGACTGTATCACGGGGTTGTCAATGTTATATATGTGTACAAGTGCTGCACAGAGGTAATCACAAGCAAAATGGCATATTATTTTGTGCAATTGATTTATTTTTATAGTATTTAAACTGTTTTTGGTGAGAACATTGTACCAGATGTTTTATTTTGAGGTGGGGGATTGTAAGGGGTCGTATCCAATCTGTGGACAGTTTGGTAGATTAATGAACAGGGGAAATGTCTACTAATAAAATCCTAATTTCAGTTTTTGATCGTGTCGCCTTCTTTTTTTTAAAAAATATAATGAATATTAAGGAGTACATTGGCACAAGTCTGAGTTGAAACACAGTAAATATCAAACAGCATTCATCAGTCACCCTGTACCTGCAGCCATTTATTTACTCAATGTGACTAATAAACGCTATTAAAAAGAGGAAAATAAACAACTAGAGTTTCATAAATAGAGAATGGCTTCTAGAGGGAGCTCAAATGTTCACATTTCAAAGCAGTTTGAAGCAAATCTGATTTCTGGGCAATTAAATAAAACTGGATCCACGTCACCCAGATGTACAAAGAATCAGACTTAAGCTGTGCGGATTCAGAGGAAGTAGGATGAATGGGCTGAGTATTCTGTGTAAATTAAAACTTAAGACTAGTTCTTTTGTGTATTTTTTGCAGCAGGGTTAGCACAGACGAGCACGTGCGGTTCATGTGCAGTTGGTTATTCCAAACTGGGGAAAAAAAGTCTAAATCAGTAGAGTTTTTCAGATTTTGAAGGGGGGTCATGCCAGAAATCATTAGTGAACCAGTGGGATACTGCACTGGGGGTGTAGGAACAGCACAGGTTACAACATTAACAATGGATCTGTTGTGAATCAGTGTCAGTAAGTCCTGACAGTGTCACAGTGAGCCAGCATTAACAACGCCAGGACCCTGAAACTGAAGCAGCTAAATGGAATTCAGCCGTCATTCATTTCATTATTTTCACCTGTGTGTGTCCTGCTGTGACGATGTCTTTAATGAAAAAAGCCTAGGATGATGCTAACATGTTGATCACTATCTTAGTTTAGTGTGTTAGCATGCTAACATTAGCTAATAGCACAGAACACAAAGCACAGCTGAGGCTGATGGTGATGGCATTATTTGGTCATAAACCAAAGTATTGAACCCCATGGTGGCGTGAGAGGCAAGGTTCAAATCTAATGTAATCTCATCAACAACCCAAGAGCCAATAAGAAAGAAGAGGAGGGAAACTTTCTGGGAAAGAATAATATTCCCATCACCCCCTGTGCTCAGTCTGCAGCCTACTAAATGTGAATGAGTTTGTGCCTTTGTGAGTGAATTCATGAAGCGCTTTGCATTTATAACTTTAGAGTGAACTTTAACAGAAATGGAAAAACACAGATGTTAATCCACCAGTTTTTAAAAAATGACTTAAACCCAGGATGCAGTTAGAGAAACATCAAAAACTAAAGTAAGAGCACACACGGCAAACAGTTTATTGTTTTTATGTATTTGTCTTTTATTTATTTTTCCTGATTGAAATGTATTGTAAGGTCATAATTTGTCATTCATCACATTACATGGCATGATGCACCAGGTCTACTACACCCATTTACAGGAGGAATACACGGAAACATACACAAGGTTTTACAATGGGGAAACAGGAAGTTTAGCTCATTGCACTTACAACAGTGAATGGAACACTTTGTAGTCATTTTTAGGCTCTCGACCTTTTTCTGTATTTTATTTTCACCCTCTTTTCTTCATTCAATTGGGTTATTTTATGATTTTTTTTTCACACATCTCCATTGTCCAATTCACTCTTTTCATCTCCATCTCCCCAAATAATTATCTGTCCACCCCAAAAATTACATGGAAGCCAGAATATTTTTCCCTTTTTTTTGTTTTTCATGTCATCTCATTTTACAAACACAACATGTATAGAAACTCTACACAGACCAATATGTTTTTATATTTTTTCTTTTATCCGAATACAACTTTTTAATGAGTTTTAAACAGTCCGCACGAGCCGGCCACATACGTACACAATGGATTTTTTGTCATTTGTTATTCAAATCAACAACTGCTCATGTTTGTTATGTAGGTTTTGTTGGTTTTATACACACAAAGCACAAGTTTGGGCAGGGAGGTTCAGGCTTGCATACGCTCCAGCTTGTGTTGCTGTGTGCAAAGGCCTCTCTCATGCCTGTGTGTGTGCGTGTGTGTGTGTGTGTGTGTGTGTAGTGGTATGTTATCCGCATGTTTCTGTAGATTTACATGTTTTACAGACATGTCCTTCATGGCATTTACATGTTGTCTGTTTGTTCAAAGCGGACTCTGGTCGGTTCTCATCTGGTATTACCTGGAAAAAATATGGCAGCCCGTGGGGTGGGAGGTCAAAAGGTCGAAGAGGTTCATAAGGCTCAACGGGACGGGTTGGGTGGGGGAGGTGTCCAGGTCATGCACTTGTAAATTTTACTTTGATGATTCAATTACAGGTGAAGATGAATAAACGCTCCCTGATGGTTTTACAGTGAAAGATGGAGTTTCCCTCATGGTATAGTTTGTTCAGCATTCTTGTTCTATTTTTACAACCTCTCCACCTATTAATGTTTACTTTTTATTATTCTATATATATATATTTTTGTGTGTTTTAAAGTCTTTCTCCGGTCCTGCTTTATGTCGACTGTATATGCGACCAACAGCAGTGGTGACAGTTACTACATTACGAACTGTACAAGCACTGTATGCTACCTTTTTGGTTAAGAACACACACACACAGTCTGGGTTTCCCAAAAGCATTCCAAACTTTAAATACATTTAAATACAGTTGACTCAAACTCTTTTCAGCTCTCTGTGGCGCTAAAAGTTTGTCATTTGTCTTTTTCATGGCTGTGCAGTCAGGAAAATACCTAGTTCTGATACCAGATCGGTGCCACAGATTCTCTGACTGCCTGTGAATACAACCTTATTGCTGAGCCTCAAGATTCGAAGACGAGTTGGACTTTTGAGATGTCTGTAAATCGGACCCTTTGTGTTCTATTGCAAACTATTAAACACAAGAGTTTTTTTCCGAAACATAATTTGAAAGAATATGTGTGAATCTCAGCTCATAATAGTTAGAAAAATTTCATTTTTCGCCCATAAAAACTAGTTTTTCAGTTTTATTTTGTTTTTTGTTGGGGGGGNNTTTTTGGGGGGGGGGGGAGCTTAAAGAAGCTATTCCACAGCAGATTTCAATTCAAATTACTTTGTCCTGATTTGGAACACAACTCAAAGATTGATCTTTTGTGCTTCAAACACCTCTGAAAAACCAGACTGTGGCTTGGTGGTTTTGCCCACTGGGGATTGCTGTGGTCTGAACTGAAGTCTGTTGCGTTCCTGGATATAGACAGACACCATGCAGAGTATAGACAGAGACCACGACTGGCTAGAGGGCAGTAACAAGATGGCTTTCTTCAGTGACCAGTATTGTAGTATAAAAGCCCTTGCTGCTATGCATATTTAAATTCACCTTCAGTGGCTGTATTCACACAGGAACAAAAAATGTGACATTTTTTACAAATTTTGACGAAGATGTCGCTATTAATGTCTTCATGGCTGTGTCATACTGTGTTCCTCTAGTTAACAGCAGCAATGGGAAGATCACATCTGTGTCATAAAGTGTTAAAAATTAGATTTATTGAGCCTGCATAAATCCATCAATTATTTTCTACTGTCTATTGAACATCTTGTTTGCGATGCTGCATTTAGTGTGTGCTTTCCTGAGGCAAAAGTGATTGAGGAACATTTTATTGAACATTTTATTTTTTTACAAACTTCCAAAAACATACGACATACAATAGAGGAAGTTGGTAATAATTTGGGTAACTTTAAACTCTCTCTCATATTATTTGTTCTACTTTAACACGTGTTGTCTAATTTTAAGCTTCTGTGGTGAAGTCACTGATCTGGTGGCAGTGTACCTGTGAGGTGATCGCTCCGGGCTCGGTGCTGTTTGTCAGGGCCACGTGAACCTGATGTCAAGGACCAGATCCAAACAGAATCAGAATAATCAGACTCTTAATCCAGCAGCTGAATTTAACTCTACAGATTAAATTTGAACAAGCATTACAACCTGTAACCTTGTACATAAAGTAGGGAAATAGGAAAATTATGGAAGAATGTTTGAAAACAAATAATCAATTGACAGCACACTGGCAAAGATTATCTGATTACTGTGGTTGTGCATAAATCCAGCTATAGATAACTTCTGCATAAACATAATCTCTCACTCTATAGATTTCAAACTTAAATCTCTTTTCTTTCTTCTTTCCCAGCCAGCTTTCTATCCCCTCTCAATATGATAAAATAAATTCTTACATAGATAAATCATCTCATAAAATGTTTCACAAAAAATATACATACTAACTTCTTTTAATGATTTGTTAGGCCATGCTCAAATAAAGTGTAGGAGTAGTAAAGGAGTTGGGAGTTAAGGGATGTTTTCATACTGCATAAACCGCCTCTTTTCAAATCTGTATTTTAATAAATAGCTTCTATGTATAATTACCTCGTAACAGCAGACTGCTGTGGTAAATTTGCAGATAACTCTTTATGTCTGAGGTACAGAAATTTCCGTTCCACAGTGTATTTATAGCTTATAGATCTAAGTGTGTCGTGGCAGTGCATCTTAAACACTCAAACACACACACACACACACACACACACACACACACACAAACTCATTCTCACACCACTTAATCTAATTTAGGAATGCCTTGAATAGTGTTTCATTTGTTGCCTACAGTCAAATATAATCTATAAATTGTATATTATCTGTAATATGTATATATATATACTAATATATATATATATTTGTATTTGAACTGGCTTTGTGTTTCATATAACTATTCTTTAAATTGAACTTTCTCTGCAAAACAATAAGTGCACATTCAGGTAGCCTGAACCTAGTAGGAATTTTGGGCCATGGTCATAAAAAAAGAAAGAAGAGGAGCTTTTATTCTTCACCCCTGAGCAGACACAACCATATTAGGGAATATATTGAAATCTTTGTTTATATATATATATATATATATATTGGTGTGTATTCTATATTTATATAAATCTTCATTTTTATCTATATAAATTTCTGGACAACTTTTCTGTAAACTAATAATGTTCTGTAGTTAACCTCTGCTTGAAGATAAACAAAACAGTTGTTCGGATTTGTTCATGTCAACTGGGATCATTTGGTGCGTCTGCTAACTGCCCAGTTCATCTGTTATCCCAAAACAAGCAGCTGTTGCGAAAGCAAACAGTTTCTCTATATTTGCATTTTGAAGAATTTCTATCATAAAGCATTTGAACTGAAAACAGTAGTTTATCTCTGCCATCTCCTTACTCATCCCGTCAGTTCTAACTGCCATTTCCCAGCTGTCATGAACACATCTTTAGAGAGAGACCCTTTGGCAGAGACTCCCAGTTGGGGAGGAGAGGGGACCCTGACCATGCCAGGTCAACATAAGTAATACAAAGACCTTTCTTATTATTTCCTAACTTACTGGTGACCTATAGTATACACAAACAAATTCACAGAATATCCTTATTTTGATCTATGAGGAATGCAAAAACAATTGAATCTTGGCATTAGAAGAACTCAAATGTGATTAACAATGATTTTGTGACTTTTCACGTCCTTTTTCCTCTTCACGTGTCTGTTTTTTCCAAATATGATTCATTGCATAGAAGGACTGGAGATGAGAGGTCGCCTCTTCTGCCCACCATATTTGTTGTGGTTAAACTCGTGTTTGTCTTGTTTTCTTTTCTTTTCCACATTAGATGATGGTCGTTAAATACACGCATACAGACCCCCACACACATACATACAAACATTAGGAACAGAACAATATAGAAGTGACTTTGAGGTTTTCTGAGCCGGGCGGCATGCGAAGGTTCCCAGCGAGCGTTCACACAGACAATATACAGCAGAAGTTGGTTGGTTCGTTGGTTTTGCTAAAGGCCTCGCAATGTTTGGCCCGACAGAGTACGTTTTGAGTACCGAACCGCAGATCCCACAATGCACTGCAGGAGCAACAGCAGGGAGAACACTGACCTGAGAAGTTTCCATGACAACTGACAGTCTGAGAGAGAGGTTTTCGGGGGTTGGGTTACAGGTCTGGACGCCACCACGATAGAAAATAAAAAGTTAAAAAAAGGCGAGTGACTTCGTGACACAACCAAGTGTGTTGTTTTTGGTTCTTCAGTCACATGAGTGCTGATTTTTTTCTCTCTTTTTGACACCTTTTTTCAAGTGTGTGTTTTCATGTGCGCTGTGCACATCTGACAGAGTGAAGACACATGCTGATACACACTGATGTGTAAGGAGGTCGGCGGGGCTTTTTGCAAACGCCCAATAAACGTCCATCTTGGAGGGTCAGAAGAATCACATCGAAACCCAAACCCCCGCAGGTGACGATGTCAAGTCCAGTTCTGCCGCGATGTGTGACTGGTCTGCTTTCAGTGCCTCTCTGCTGCCCTGCAGTGCTTTCAGATCAGACTCCAGCTGGCTAATACAAGCAGCGTATCACTCCGATCCACTGACTGGCTGATTGAAGACATGATGTCTCACTGTTGGTTGGAGGATAAGATCTGGGTGGTATCAAACTCTTGTTTATATGTGAGCTCCTGCTTTCTGATGTATTAGTACAGCAGTAGTACAACATTGGAGTACATTTTGTGGTACGTTTAAGTCAGACTTGAGCAGTACATCAGTGGTAAGTTAAACAGACGGAGGCAACACGTTTCTGTTCCACCAACTTTTAAAATGACACAAGATTGTGCTCTTTACTTTCTTACCTCTAACTCTATTGCTTTTATAAGTATTGATAATAAATAAGAGTCAGAAAATTGACAAGGGGCTTGATGAAGGTAACAAAACATTACAAAACATAAATAAAAGAAAAATAATATCACAAACAGCTATCAAAAACAAAGTTAATTTAAAAAATATAAATTAATCTCACTGTGACCAGTGTTCCAGCTGATATAACTACATAAAAAAGGGTGTGATGAAAATATGTGTTCACAGGGTGTAATACAAAATATGTCACTTTTACATCAAAATAAAATATTTTAAAATGATTAAGGCGATATTGGTAACCTGCAACATAAAAACCAGGCAAATAACAAAACTAAATTAGAAAAAATAAAAACACAAGAAATGAACCACCTATAACAACATGAGAAATATCTGAAAGCCAAATGTTACGGAGCAGTTGGAGAAACCCCATCACCACAAGCACTGCAGGTAAATGTTGTCTTAATGGCTTTGTAATGGCTGAAAAACAACCCAACCACATACGGCTTTCACTCCGAATACCAATTGATTTTTTTCCACTTATAAAACACAAAAGGCTCCCTTTTATTCCTGTGGTCCGATTCCTGTGTGTTGCTCCGGAAATCTCTCTTCTTTGTTATTATTTACGTTGTCTAGCTAAGCTGTGTTTCCCAGTGTCTTTATGGCCTCTGTTAAGTAAAGATGAACAGTGTAAGGTCTTGGATATAAAGTTCCATGCATTCCAAATTCCTACTTTTTTTTTAATCCACTATACACTTCTTCTTTAAAGACATGGCAAGTTGAGGATTGTTGGGCGGGGATTAGAAAGAAAGAAGAATCAGCATTCAAGAAACGCAGAGAAGTGAGGAAGAGAGGAACAAAAGGTTTTAACAGTTTCAATCTGGAATGTAGATAGAAACAGAGCAAACCGTGGAGAAAAAAAAAACACACACCGACACACTCGTTCTCTGTGTGTCGGCTATGTTATTTTTATTGTCTTAATCATTCAATGTGACATTTCCATTAATTTCCCTTCCGAAGGGTGATGTAACAAGAGGTCTTTAGTACCAGAAAAGCCTGCAATGCTTCAGCGAGTTCTATTCCATTTCCCCCATTTTCTTTTTACTTTGACAAGAGATAGAAAAGAGGAGAGAGGCTGGTTTGTTGCTGTTACTCCTTGTTTGAGCACAGGACTGTGAAACCAAGGATCCTAGCATGCCACCATGCCATGGTAAAGCTACCATTTCCTGTTAGTAGGAAAAAGCCGCTCTCATATAAACGGTTAAGTCGTCAGTATATGGGAGTAGAATTATACCACTCTTTTATTTCCTTCCATTGAAGCTTCATTGTTAAATCCACATGGAGGGCGGAGTTGGTAGACGGCTTCCATTGGTTTTACTTGACTTCAACGGCTGTGTAGATCTGGTAATGTAAGTAGAGCTCCCTCTACTGGCATGGAAGAGCAGCAAAAACAAAAACCTGTTTCTTCTAATTTTGCATTAATTTTTGGCTGCCAGTTTCTCTTTTGTAAAGAAGGGACGGAGATGTGTCAAACTGCTACAGGTTTGTAGTTTGGTGGAGTCTAAATCTTTGGCTGGGGACACTGGATTGGGGATAGTCCTGAAGATGGATGTAGGCTTGGAATGATCTGTGAAAAACCACAAAAAAGTAATTTAGTCAATTTATTGAACACAACCCTATATAAATATGTTTATAACGGTCTTTGTAGATTCACATTCAGTTTATTGCTACATAGGACTAAAGAAACCACAAAATATTAACAGTTAAGAAGCTGAAATCAGAGAATTTGGATATTCAAAATGGTTGCAGATTAATTTAATAGTTGATATTATAGTATGATATATGACTAATCGTCTGGGACAACAACTTATAGAATATATTATATTGTGACACATGAGCTCAATTTCTGGGTGCAAAAACTATGCATTAGATGCACAAGGAACCTCTTTACCCAAGTGAAGGTGAATGCTGGATAGAGTTGTATTGATGTAAAAATGAAGTTGGCCACTAGATGGTGGGCAAGTATAGGAAATGCATTGCTGATCTACAGTATACTGTACGTGGTTCTCGTCATCGAGCTCATGAGATATTTGGTCATTAGTCAGTCAAAGGCAACAAACTTCTGCTCCCTATAATAAAGCTTGATCTTGATTTTTACCGTAAATAAAAATGTGAGACATATCCTGAGTTAAAAATGGCAATGAAAATGCCTTGTTTCTGCATTTATCTGTTTTACACTGGTACAAATTACATAAATGATTTATATTAATATTTTTATTTACCACTGCATTTACAGCATATTAGTATAGCAATTAGAAGGGTTCTTGCTGAACAAAGCCAAAGTCATTTAGACCGCACAAGGATCCTTGTCGAATCAAAATGTTTCATGTTTACTAAATCACCAGTGTCACTGATTTGTGCTTAGAAATCCTAGAAATCGCTGCTGGTATTTGTCTTCGTCAAGCATGTCATACATTGGGGCATCCTATAGTTCAGCGCTGGTGAGCTGGCCCCCCACGTACCAAAGGCTGAGTCCTTGCTGCAGCAGCCATAGGTTCGAATCTGACCTGTGGCCATTTGCTGTGTGTCATCCCCTCTCCCTCTCCCCCCTTTCTTGTTAACCTTCAGCTGTCCTATGTAATAAATGCAACACCCCCCCCCCCCAAAAAAAGAGAAAAAAGAATGGCATCCATCTTTGTACGTCAGCATCTGGTCAGTGTATTTTATTTATTAATTGCCTTAAAAGTCTACCTCCAGATCTTCGTACACCTAGCTGCAAAGAAAAATAATGATAGCGAAAGCAGGGGCAAGATGGTTAAGTGTATGGATATCCTGTGGCAGCAAACAACAAAACTGAAAAATTAACAGTACTTCAAAGCCACATTTTATTTAACATTGTTCAGAGTGAGTATTTCCAGCATGGACCAGCTGTACAAGGTAGAATGAGAAGAATGAGGCCAGAGATTTTTCTAACATCCCCAGACACCATGTCAGCCTGTGCTGACACAGCACCTGTCAACATAATGGGAAGGGCGCATGTTACGCTACTGCCTGAAATAACATAGGAGGGAAATTACTTGTATGATGTGGCACTTCAAATTTGCTGCACAGCTCTGAGATAAAGCCCTTTCATTGTGCAAACTAATAATGTTTAGTGTGCTTTCTCTTATTATTTTTTGTAATGTATAATGTATTTCTACCTTTGCAAACTGGGATCTTTTTTTTATTTGTTTTGCTCATAAACCGTCTCCCTGCTTCAGGCTAACAGGGCGAGAGCACTCTAGTGCATATGTAGACACTGCAGTAATTAGCCCCAATGCAAAACATCTGTGTACCCTAGCTTCACCTGTGGCCACTAGTGTCTCTACAGTGTATTTCAACCCTGTGTTTTACAAATTTATATTTATATGCAAATGTTCTGCATTTAGGTTCAGTGTCCATTGCCAAAATTGCCAATGCAGGAAGTAGTTTTATTTGCATGTCAAACCTGCTGTTACAGAAATAGCATATGAGATTTGTGCAACTAACATAACGTCAAGATGCACTATTTATTCATTCTTCTTCTCCAAATAAAAAGGGTATTAGACTGTAGACGCTTTGGGAGTTTATAATCACATTTACAGGTTGTCTTTACCCCATTCATGAACTCCTATTTTCTGGTAGGTCAAGTAGCAATATGTTTCCCAAAAGACTATATATGCATCCTTTTAGAATCACTTCCTTCTGGTTTTGCTTCCCACTGTGTCTGACCCAGATTAACTGCTCCAAACATGCTGTATATTTATATGTGCCCAGCACCAGACTTAATCTGTTCCAGTGAACACAGGCCCCCAAAGGGCTGGTACACAACACACACACATATACACACAAACACAGGCAGAATGACGCACACAAAGATGTATGAATACAAGCACGGACACATGAACACACACTCTAGCTGACTCACTGGACAGAGGGAGGAAGGCAGTGAAAAAAGACAAAATGCATACAGTATATGAACACAACTCACTAATGCTTTCGTTGCCGAATGGGAGATAATCCCTACAACCGGGTTAAAAAAATACTTCAATAGCCTCCCAGAGGAGCGGAAGCTCTTCTAGCAATGTATTAAAACCTTCTAGGCCATATAGTGTACCAAATTGCAAGAGTGAGAGAGCAACAAGGGGCAGGACAAGCAAGAAAGAGACACAATGGAGTTGAAAGAGCAACATTTTTCTCTTCATGGGTCATGGGATGAAAGTAGAAAAGGCAGAGACGGAGAACAAAAATGGGGAGATCCTTACAGAAATAGAAGGAATGAGACGAGACATGCAGAGAGAGAAAACGAAGGATAATGTGGGAATCTTGACAGAGAGAGCAGAGCGAGGAACGACAGCAAAAAAGTGAGAAAGTGAGAAAGCGAGAGCAAAAGAAGAGAAAAAAGCAGTGATGTTTGACAGCAGGAGTAGAGTGTGGGAGGAGAGACAGAGTTCTCTTTGCAGCAGTCACATGAGGCAGTTAGTCAGCGCACGGCTGCACAGCACACAAACACACAGAGTCCAGGCTCAGTACATTATCTTTTATGGCACAACAGCAACATCAATGCCTGCTCATCCCCCCATGGTGCATCAAAAGCTTCAAAACCCACTGCACCAAGGCAAAAGACTGTACTTGGAATGAAAAAAAAAAGAAGCATGTAATAGATTTTCCTATTGCTGTTTCTGTCTTTACTGCCCCAACACGTATATATACACTTTAGCAGAACCGCATGTCATAAAATGTCTCCTGAAAATTACAATCATACATAACTAAATTGCATTGCCATTTTATATGACCTAATGCAGGTTTATGTTTATGTATGAACCACAGACTGTATAATAAATTGCTCCTGGCTAATCCAAAAATGGGCAAAGCCGTACAGCGTGGGTGGAGCCGAGGTGGACCATACGAGGCCTGGTTGCTAAAATCAGCCACCATTGATGGCTCCCACCTGTCACTCAAAGGGGGCACGTCCTTAACTATGCATAACCAAGCCTCAATATAATTTAAACCGATGAGTTATACAAAAAAGTGACCCGTACAGTTGTCATCAATAAGAAATTTAGCTACAGAGACCAAAACTGTTGTATATATATTAATAAAACATGTTTGTTTCTGTTTATTTCTGCCATTTTAATACGTTGGTTTATGGAGATTGACTCGCTTTTGGAGCAAACCTTAGGTGGCGATTCGAGGAACTGCAGCTGCACTACCAGTTTGGCTTCATTAAACAGCCATGGAGGTTGCCACTTGTGTTGAACATATCTGCAAAACATTTACTGTCAAACTATTGTATTTACTTCACTACAAACTACACTCCTGGCAAATAATGCATGATCCACTTCTATAGTTATGTTTATATGTGAATATGTTGGACCAAACAATGTTGCAAAAGGAAGGCAGTGTAGTAATTTGAATGCAGTTGACACCATCAGAGGATTCTGTCAAGTCAAAGAGTTGATAAAAGAATAGATACTGTAGATATTGAGTGTTCTTTTGATTATTTGACGTGGCAGTGTTTATCAAGTTTACAAATTTTTCTTGCAAAATGTGCTAGCTTCCGTGACTTGAACAGTTCACCATAATCACACTAGGATATCACAACACATCTTTTTCTGGTGATGTACAAATGATATATATGTGATAAATGCTGAACCTGTACATACTGACTCCGGACCTTTATGTAACAAATACTGTATTTGTAACACACTATAAAGAGATGCAGTTAATTCATGTGCACAGCAAATTATAGCCCATATTCGGGCACGGCAAGTTGGCATGAATTGTAGAACCATTTTGGAAGAGTTTAATTGTTTCAAACACACCTCTCAGTCTGTATTTCCAGTTTTGTGTTAAATAATTACAAAAAGACTTTGTTTGTATAGTACTTTTCATACAAACACAATGTAACACAAAGTGCTGTATTTTTGTACATTTTCACTTTGAATTGCACTGCACTAGTTTAAATTTAGGTTTTGAGGTCTTTAGGTGTTGTCACACCTCAGAAATAACTCTGACTTCTGAAGTTGTGAAGATAAATAACCCCAAAATATACTTTTAATAATGTGCAATGACATCAGTGTCAGTGACAAAAATCTGCGTCTCACATTGAATGGTGATTAAAGGAAAACATTGTTGCCAGTTTAGCTTCACCTCTCAGCAGCATTTCACTTTGGTTCTTTGTTCAACAAGAGACTAAATGAGCTACAAGCCTGATTCTAATCCTATTTGGAGTTTGATGTTTTTATTGTCACTTTTCTCTAATAGGTTAAAATCAGCTCTTTGAATAAAAAAGACTTTGGCTGATTTGTTTCTGGCCGAGCTGACTGCAGGCTTTTAGACTCACACAACCCAGATGCCAGTGATTTTCAGTTGCAGGCCACAATGCAACAGCTGCAAAAACACAGAAGCCGTGACAAAAATGGCTTTAGGCTGTGCTGGAGGAACAAGCAACACAGGCAACTTGTATCCACATGACAAACATTGAGATATTGAGATGGAGAATTCCAGATGTACAAATGACCTGAAGACAAAGTGATAAGTAAATTGAAATCGTACTTTTGTACTCAGATGTGTTTCTTTAGGGTTAGATTAACGGTGCTGTGTTTTTAAAGAGGTCCTGTGGAGTTTTCTTGTAAATAAACAAAAGTTATGTTTACATTCAGTGTTACTCACCAAAGTGCATTGTGGGTATCCTTTAGCTCTAGCAAATGTGTTAAAAATATTTCCTTCCTCATAAAACATTTGCAAAGCCTATTTTTAATCTATTAATTTAAATTTTGCATTGTTTATATCCATGTTTACTAGCTTGCAGTCTTCTTCTGTGCCTTTAGTGGTGCATTGCTGCATATCTTGGCATGTTACCACCACATGTTGATTAGTGGAATAGTGTGACACCATTGGCAGAACTGTGTACTGTGTCAACCATGTGTGCATGCACTGGCATATTCATCGTTATACACTTCCACAGACTAACAAGACCCACTCATAGAAAACAGCTCCATAGAGCTACTAGAGGTCAAAAACTCCACAGGGAAACTTTCGGAAAAATAGTTTGCCAAAATATTGTACGTCAACCAACCATGTGGTAGACTTTTCTCTGTGATCCAAGCTATAAAAATAGTGTGTCACAGTGTGGCATACAGCAATATGTGTGAAATAAAATCATTACTATTATAACAGGTAACTACAGCTGCTACAGTAATAGTTCTCAGTGGGATCAGTTAGGAAAAGTTAAAGGTAACTTACTGTCTGGCCTGCCAGAGAGAGCAGCGTGTTCTCTCTGCCAGTGTGTGGTCAGGCCTGAGACATGAAGTATCCGGAGGATTCCAGTCCTAGTTGGCTGCAACAGGAAGCAGCAGCATTTTAGACAAGATATTTATAGAAAGAATTCACCCACTGATACATAGTCTAACATGACTGGATCACATTTGCAGACATTTAACACAAGTTAAACTTGGGCATCGTAGATCTTACCAGAGTTCACCAATGTATTTATTGTACACATTCTTAAAAAATAATTTAAAAAACCTCTTGTTGAAAAAAATGCTTTTCTTAACATGTTAGTGAGGGTAAGCAGAATGCACCATTAGTTTTGGTCTCTGTAAGGATATGCTGTGCTCATTTTATATCAGTACGGGAATTAACAGTTTGTGATTTGTTTCATTTCAAGATCCAAGTTGTAATTACAACCGGGAATAGGGAAATTGATTTTACTGAAAGCTCTGATACATCTGACTTAAAGCGTAATGATACGGAAGTGCCTGGAAACCAAACAAACATGGATGCCTCATGTCAGCCAAAGCTGTCATTTAAGGTTATTAAATCAAAATTAAACGCATATAGTGTTACACTGTCAATGCACTAATTTTTAAAACAAGCATATGGCATGAACATGCAATTGAACTTGTTTTTTGAACTTCGAAACCAAACATGCAGTTCAACCACTGCAGGTGATTTTAATACCCAGCTCCTCTGGTTGATGGGGAGTTAATTAGTGAGAAAACAGCTGGTGAATGAAGACCAGCCACAGTTTTGTCCTGAAACTGTGGTGTGCTGGTTAAATTTAAATACTCACCAGTATGCTCAGCTCTCCTCTCTGTTCCCCTCTCTCTCTCCTTCCTCTCTCTCTCTCTTAGTAAAACAAAAGCAGGGGGAACGTCACAGGTTTTTCTGGTACGAGGCCTCATAACTTCGTCATTTGACATTTACATAGTCCTGCAAAATACACGGATACATTTAGTTCGGTTATATAATATTCTATTTGATCTCAGGTTAGACAAGACAGCATGTGAAGACTTCCTCAGCCAAAGCAGTGGACCTCAAAAGACACAGCAAGCAGCTTACAGCCCCAATGAAAGAAGTCTTAGGTCATTTTAGACAAAATGTTTAAACAAGCAAAATCCAAGTCAGGCTTGAAAATCAACTCCTTTCAATGCACAGGCCCAAAAATTAAATAGTCATTCTTTTTTATTTTATTTTAAAATGTCAAAACTTGAGACTTGTTTTTGATTTCATGTCTTTGGGAAGTCCAGTCTCAAAGCAGTCCAAGTCTGCAGCTCAAGTGGTGGTGTGTACAGTATATGTACATATATAATACAACATGATTTGATGCCACAACTTCACAGCGCTGTGATAACCTGCTCTGTAAACACGCATCCTGTTTGATCCAGACAATGCATCATGGTAGGAACAAGTTGTCATTGTCAGTGTTAAATCTTCACCCTGCACATGTAGAGCAACCAGAGGACCAAAAAATGATAACACAGACAGAGAAGAAAACACAAACACTCAGACACGCTGCTTTAGGAACACACTGTCTGTTCTGAGTAAACGACTTTAAGCCGCTCGCTGCCTAAAAGAGTCAACACACTGTAGCTATCTGTTGACATCCCAGCAGACTTTGAAGCAGCGGCATCTCAGAGATTTATTTTTCAACCTAATGTTGAGATGCACTTGTTCACTGAAGAAAAGACTAAATATTTTCAGTTCTTTGTACATGAATCATTGACCAAAACTTCCAACCATTACCGTGTATTCTTTGAGAAGCAAAGAAGAGGGCCTTTTTCTCCCTCTTCAGATGCACAGTCATGCTATTGGCTACATTTTATGAACCGTGTTATGACTTTTATTTAAGAGATCAATGCACTTGCTCTACATAAAAGACCTACGTGGAGTTCATAAATAATGAACATAATCTTCAGCTCAGGTAAAAACCGGACAATAAATTGAAATGAGTTGAACTGCAAACTGCTCTTTTCGAACTGCTTGAGGGAAGTTGTTTTCAATGTGAAAACCTCAGCTACAACCATTCTCAGAAAATAAGTCCCAGTGGAAAATAAATGACCTTCCAGCTTCCTATTCTGTTTTCAGTGATGCTTATTTTATGAATAATATGGCTTCTGCAGCTCTGACTTTGCACATTACTTCCTGGGATACACAGCAGAAAGGCATTAAAAGTAAATACGTACCATAATCTTAGCACCTCAGAACAAAGAGGTGAACTTCTTGCCAAAACCAGAGATAGCTAGAGGAGAGTGAACAACAAAGAGAGGTTAAAAAGATGTTAACTGAGGGGAGACAGTACATGCACTACATTGTAAGATTAGGCATTTTCTTTGGTTTGGTTGATGTGTAACTCTAATGAGTTACTATAACTGACTTTGCAATGCACTGCACATGGTTATTGTCTCTTTGTTGCAATTTTTTGTCTCTCATGTTGCATCTCTTTGTAGTTGTTTGATTTCTTAAACAATTATTAGAATATTAACATGGTGATGATCAATAGTAGATGTTTTCAAATTACTTGTTTAAAGAGTGTTGCTATAGTTATTTGTTTGTTGTACCTTCTCCCAGTTTGCCGGCCTGCTCTGCAGCTCCTCCAGGCAGGATCTTGGACAACATGCCTTCATCCATGCCAGGCTGACCTGCTGCTGCACTTCCAATACCTCCTGGCCTAGGAACTGCCTTGGAGCCTGGACACAGAGAAGATTACAGGGTAGAAGAGAGAGAAAGAGGAGAGGGAAGGAAAAGACCGAGAAGGATTCAGAGGACAAAAGGAGTGAGTATCTGTGCAGGTCTAATAGGAGGTGGCATCTACCAGTGTACATATTTTTTATTTTGGTGAAGTGCTCATTGCTGTTGTGTCTTTTTCATTGCACTTCCCAAAGATGTCTGTCTCATTCTTCAGTGGCACTAGTTGCCTTTGTTGAATTTTTCTGTCCTGCCAGTCTACTCATATTTAATTTAGCAAATGACAATAAGAAACAAGGTATTCAGAATATTCAGAAGAATCCTGCAAATACTCATATATGAGTAGTATGAACCAGTGATTTTGTTTGCATTTTTGCTTAAAAATTATTTAAACAATAATCATTTGTCAAAATTGTTCAATTTATTGTTTCAGTTCTAGAAAGACCATTGTTATGGAGCCTTTACTCTAGTTGTGAGTTGTGTAACTGTATCTCATTTTGTGTGTGTAATCAGATTTGTAAATGTGTAAAAAAAATCTGTGTTCAGATTTGCAAATGTATTGAGATTTGTAAATGTGTAGACAAATCTGTAAATGTGTATATGGATCTGAAAACTAGATCATATCCACATTTACCAAAATCAGTGAATAAAGTTTAAAGTTGTGTTTCAGTACAGTATCAGAGGAAGCAGAGCAGAAGTCTAGCAAAAGTTACGTGTAAAAAGAGCCAATTGAGAGTCCTGCTTGAGTTGTAACTGATGATTTGTCTGTATTTCCAGCTCTTGCAGCAAATGTGTAGATTTCTCAGCCATTAATATGTATGTCTGCATTAATAGATTTGTCCATGCATTTTCACATCTATATACGCATTTAGAGATCCGTCCACACATTTGCAAATCTGAATACAGATTTGTAGATTTTACACATTTACAAATCTGATCACACACACAGGACTTGAGATACAGTTACACTCCACTCACATTTGTAAATTGTGTTGCTACAATAATGGCTCCATACATTGTCGTGGTATAATATACCAACAAGAAAAACAACCCATTAACAATTAGGCTACTCTTTGTAAAACAGGACGTAAGATCCATCCATTTACCTACCACACTGCATAAAAGACAAACTACATCAGCAATGAATTTTCCAAATATGAACGTATTTCATCTGGAAAATTAATAAGTACTTTCACACTTTCCCACCTACCTACAGACTAAATGACTGCATACTTACTCAACAAATTAACGGAATTCCTAATATCAGCTAACTAACAAATTAACTAACTAATGCACTGTGTAGTAACTTGGCACACTCAAGCTGATCTGCTGCCATGAAGTGAAACTCCCTCCTGTGGGTTTTCCACTGTGGGATTATCTGCAGATTAAGCTCAGATAAAATGACACAGCACACACCGGTTACATAATACAGACACAGTAGGCAACAGCTGGTTGAGACGTGGGAGTGGTAGGAGCCTGTGTGTGTGTGATCATTATACTGTACCTATGCCTGTAAGTGGGGGTTGGGCGGCTTTTGTGGCCATGACGGGCGCTGCCTTTGCTCCAATAGCTGTTGCTGGAGGTGTGTCTATCTTGGCCTGCGGAGAAAAGCACCGTGGAGGGGAAGCACAAAGCTCGTCATTTAGTAACACAAACATCTCATCAGAGATCTCAGAGAAAATGGGATTCATCTCTATTTATTCAAACAAAACCTGAATGAGAGAGTGAGAAAGAGAGATATATGGGGACACAGTACAAAAAGAGAGAAAAAAGATATGGAGCGACTGACAGGGCATGATAGAGAAAGCTCCCCTATTGTGTTGTGTTGTGACAGCTCACTAAATGACATGAATGATGAGTTTTAACATCGTCAACACAGTCAACTGCCAATCAGAGGATCCTTGTTGAAAAAACATCAGTTAGGTCCATTCCGAATTTTATTATTAAAGAAAAACTAGCTTTTGTTGTTTCTTGTTCAGGTAAAGTACATTTTAGAGAAAAATCTCCTATCAGGGGCCAAATATTTAATCACTGTATTTATATTGTCTTGACAGCTCCTAGACACAGTTAACATAGGCCATTAGACGTTGGCACTACACACTTTAAATATGAACTGGTCGTACAGAAACAGTTGTGACATTCCCAGTTAACTGATTTTGCAAATAAATGCCACAATTTATGTACGGATAAATCCTGACCTGAGATAGACTGAAACTTTGAAACTCCAAACTATATAAATGTTCACTTGTATTATTCATTATTTATTTGTATTGCTGCTGTTGTCAGTCAATTTTTCTTTCACGCACTTTAAAAATTGTACCAACCTGATGAAAGGTGTTATTTGAATAGTGTAACTGATTGGTGTTTTTTTTAACTTCCCTTTGTCAAAGTCCCACATTTTCCTCACCTCATCTCTTTGTCTGAGTGGACTGGTTTTGGAAATCCTGCTGAGTCATTGTGAGCAGTTTGAAAGCTTTTGTGTTGCGGTGTTCTTTCCAGCTCTGCCCTCAACATTAAAGGACTAAACTACAGCAGCTGCTGCACTAACACATAGTAGCTACATAGCTTCAAGATGCAGACCAGACCTTTTCTGATATCCATCAGTTGGTTTCTGAACACAGGAAATATGGCCCAGTGTTTGCTCGGGTTTGAGCTCTCTCATTTTTATGTTCTTACTTGGTGTCCTCTGTTTTCTGTAAAACTCTTAGTCCCACTCTTGTTAAAAAACACTGCTTAAATTAACTTGACAGACATTGAACTGATGCCATGTAATCACATAATATTCTGTATTTGTTTCCACCGACTCCAGTTTAGCTGCAGCAAAGCAGAGGTGATGCATTATGATGCACCGTGCAGCATAAGGCATTTCATTATTTACAGCCACTTAATCAATGCTTTTAATTACACAATGGACCAAACATAGGAGTGTAAGTGAATGAGTTTGCAGACGGAATAATAATCATATGGCAAATTCTATTTACTGTTTATGGCTTCCTGTCAGAGCTATTCCACAGCCGAGCTTTCAGAATAATTTTGAAGACAAATTCATGCATAATGTGATATCAGACCAAATGAATTATTTCACTTTGCTTTCCTGCTGATAGTACCACAATGCAGCAATATGAAAATCATGAGCGCCTTTCAGGGGTGAAAGCACATCATGAATAATTTGAGGATATTTATAATCGACATGGTGACAGTGGGTTTGTGAATTTCATTGGCAACACATTCATATATTTATTAGAGAAAGATTGAATTCAGGAAGAGAATCATTACATTTATCTGAATTTTCATGTTAAAAGTCATAATCAGATTTTTAGACTCCAATAGCAAATAGATTTATATGGATTTATGATTATGGAGTAAATGCAGGGTATAATAGATTTTGCAGGGAGACATTTTGAGTGTCAATTTCTTGAGTGTCTAGCAGACAGTGAATCAGCTACATTCAGTTATCAGCTGCCTCTGTGTTAATCACAGTGTTAGATAAGGCCTGCCAACCGAGGCACAGCAGAATATAAATAAACCATCTGAACTGGGAGGAGATGGTCCAGTTCTTATCTCTGGGAGCATGGAGGGACACATGAGGATTTTGTAAAATTTTAAATAAAGTTTATTAAAAACAAAAAGCAAAGGAGGAAAGTAGAAAAAAAAAGAAAGCAAAGGCTGAGGGTGAAGACTTGCTGAAAACTAGGAAAAGGTGAAAGTGGAGGTAAGAGATCAGGTAGGAGGGGGTGCAAAAAATGAAATGATTGGGAGGAAGAGGAGGATGGAGAGAGAGAGAGAAATAAAGGTGAATGAGAATAAGCTGAAGGTGGGAAAGATGCAGGAGGAAAAACTAGCTAGCTAGCTGGATGTTGGAGAAAGAGATAATGACTAAAATGTTTTGTTACAACAAGATGACAAAATATTAAAAGGCAGCATTGTCATTATGATGAACCATATCAATAATGTTTTCATGACAAAAAGCTACATTTAAATTTCTCTTGGCCATAGAGAGGAATTTGTGTGCGTATGCGAGAAATATTTGTGCCACATTAGTTCTGCAATACAACATCACTATCAGAGGAGGAATAAGTAGTATATTCCATGCTTCTCTTGTTTCATCAATCACACACCATGCAGTGATGTAAAAAAAAAAATACTGTAAATCTGATCTGAATGCAGATATGTAACTGAACTGCATTTTTTATTTTAGTTCAAACTGAAAAGAGAACTATATGCTCTGTCATTATCATACCATCTCTTTATCATATCAACTGGAAACAACCACGGCAAATCTTGTTATAATTCTAATTTTCTTTCTACTAGTCTTCCCTACTCACCATGGTGGGTGGCGTGGTTCCTGTTGGACCTGTCTGCCTGGCCTGCCCCATGGGTCCACCTGCTGGTCCCATCTGCCCTGGCTTGGCCTGCCCCTGCCCCATGCCCATGCCCATGCCCATCCCCATGCCCATGCCTTGGCCCTGGGCTGGGGGCTGCTGCTGAGGGCCGGTGACTGCTGTGGCACCGGGCTGCCCAGGCCTGGCAGCTGATGTCTGGGCTTGTTGCTGGAGCTGAGTCCTCTGTCCTGGAGCCCCGTCTGTCTGGGCACCTGGACCACTCTGTCTCCCTGATCCTGCAGGCCCACCAGTGGGGCCCTGAGCACGGGCAGAGCTGCTGCCAGACCTAGAGGAGCCTGAATGGAGGAAGGGAGCATGGCATTGTTTTTAAGGAACAGTATGCACTCATTGTTCCAAAATTGTCTCAGCTTACGTCAAGAACTAGAAACAGGTAAAAGAATTGGCAACAATTCGGAGGTCAGCTTTTACAACAGAAACTATAAAACAAGATAAAAATGTACTCTGAACCTCACAGGCATTCACCTGATGTTAAAATGCAAGGAAAGGTTTGACAGGTCACAGTAATAATGTCTGCCAATATGATTCAGGCAATATATCTGTGAACTTTGCATAATTTGTTCCTTGTCTTATGTGAACAGTTCCTAGTTAGAAAACTTCGACTGAAAAGATCCCGTCAGTGAGGTCAAATTAATCTGATCAGATTACTTCTGCCTCCAGGAAAGTTGCTTTTGTAGAACTAAAAATCTAATCTGCAGATTAAGGAACTGCAGTGTTTCTTTTACAGTGTGTTTTTTTATTATAATGGCATTCCATTTTTCGGCAATTGCCAGATGAAGCAGGAATGAAAGACAGGATGATGCAACAAATATTGTGACCAAAGATCAAACCAGCGATTTAATGAGTACACTGCTAAGAACACAGCCACGTGCTGCCTTAGGAGAAAACATTTCCTCTGAAAAATTAAGCTTGATATAGTTAATTAAAAACTGTTGATCCCTGAGGGGACAGTTGATTGTAAAAGAGCATCAATCTCAGTCTGAACAACAGGGTATATTAAATATTTTTGCCTCAGAACTAAATATAAAAGTCATAGGGGTCTATCCAAAAGATGGCAGCCTGTTCCAGTGATAATCTGAGGGTGTACCATAGGAAATTTAGTTTAGATCTGTCAAATTGTCAATTCATTCAGTCAATATGGTTAATGGTTTTATTTATCAAGGGTGATTCAATGATACGATTTAGTACGATTTAGCTCACTTATAAGTAAAAATAAGAAACTTTTAAAAACCCTTTTTCCCTTTGTTCCTCTAACTCTCAATGAATCTATTAAGCCTGGTACTTATCGTAATAATCCATGTTTGTCATGCTGACGATACTGTAAAACACTGTTTCCCATAAGAACAACTGTGTGCCTCTCTCTTTCCACTCTTCCTATTTTCTCTAGTCCTTTAATAACAGTACTTTTACTTGAGTAAGATATTGTAGTACGCTTTCTAACCCTGGGAACACACCTGTTACTTATCAAGTCACTGACATTTTGTTTTGGACATTTTGGCACCACTCTTCATTCTGGACAGGTTCTAGACTTCCTAGACGGGGCAAAATCTGAATGAGATTGTTCTAGTCATAAAATGTAATGAGTTAATGCCTTTCTTCACTATCTTTTACTACTTCTTCAACAAATTCCAAATGCCCAAATAACCTTATAATGCCTGTCGATTCAACTGGTGGCACATCCGGCCCAGAAGCCACCTCCAAGACATAAGTCTAATAAATGACAAAATAAGTAAACTACATACATACTGTATGCCTAATGTATAGAAGTAGCTAACGAGTGAGCCATTTCGCTTCCCTCTCATTTCTGTTGAGAATTGCATTTGTGGACTACTGATAGGGCAGAATGTTTACAGATGTAGTGACACTGCCAATTCTTTCACAAATCAAAACAAAAATTTTTTCATGTTATGACCATGCTTACTAAAAAATGTGTTTCTGTCAACCCTGAAATGTAAAACTGACAATATAAGCTGTTTAACCCTGCTTGTACTGGCAAATGCTTGCTTGTCCCACCTTGACACCACCTTGAGAAACACCTAACTAACACCTAACCTAACAAGCAAAACAAAGGTTTTAAATAGGCTCAGACATTGGCCCATCTACATTTCCTGGTTTTAAAATCTGGCCCAATTGAATTTGTAATCTAATAGGCCTGTTGTAATGTATAATATAATAAGTAGTTAAGATGCAAAGTCACAAAAGTGCAAATGTAAAACTATGTTTGCTACGGCTGACAAAGAATGCTATTCAATGTCAGGTGCCCTGTATGTACCTGGGGGTTGGCTCTGCATGTCCACTGGCTGCTGGGACTTGCTGCGTGAGGAACGGTGTGGGTCCCCCTGTCTGGAGGAGCGCTGGCCATGGTGGTGCCCAGACGGATCCCGGGAGTAGTCCGAAGAGTGGTATCCTCCAGACCTTGAATCGCCACGCCTTCCTGAGGATGAGGATCGTCCTGAAGGTTCATGGCGCATTGACGGGTCTTTGGGGTGACCCTTAGATGACCTTGAGGCCCTTGGCTCATCTGAATGACGTGACGAGGATGAATGCCGGCTAGAGCTGCCATGATGCCGGTGGTCGCGGGATGAAGAGTGTCGCCCTCCTTGGCCGTACTCATCCTGGGGCCACAGGTCCTCCTCAGGAGGCTCATCATAATCATGGTAGGTGTGTTTAACGCCATGCCGGCTCCTTCCAGTCGAGTGGCTGCCGTAGTGTCGAGAACTGGAACGGGGCTTCTCAAACCAGTCAGTTTCTTCTTGGCCCAGATGGTAGGCTTTGGAAACCGAGAGCAGATCACAGTCAATCTCCATGTCGTTTGGAGACAGCGGCATGCAGGCTGAGAGAAGGAAGGAGGCAGGAAGAAGAAGACCAACCGCATGCAAAAGAAAAGAATAGATGGGAGAAAGACACAGAAAGAAAAGCAGAAAATAAAAATAAAAGTTTTACATACATGCAGAAAATACACTTCACATCGCTTTCACACATTACAAGACAATATAAACAGGATAAAACAAACACTGCAAAACTGTCCACTTTTGGCAGCTGTTTTAGTGCTTAAATGTTTCAGCTTCAAATTTAAGCCAATATGGAAGAAAATGTATGCTGCCCAAACATACTTTTTACAGCTGCCTTGTAAAGCTGCATTTAAATCTTCTTCCTGTTAGATTCAGCAATAATACTGGCCATTTTTTGAAAGATAAGGTTGAAATACAGAACTGATTGTGAGGACTGTATTGCAGTGTAGACAAAGAATTCATAAATCAAATGAACACATGTAAACAAAACATCAATGCCAAAGACATAATTAAAGATAAATCCCTGTAAAGAAAACACAATGCCTCTGTGTCGTGCAAAGAAGACCTTTCAAGTGAATCAGAGTGTAGCGAACGAGGAAAACGACCACGCCGAAGAACCATGCGAGAATTGGACAGACAGACGACTGGACGAACAGGCGGAAGGACGGACAGGCAGGCAGACAGACAGACAGCAGTCCACTGATAAGAGAGCTCCAAGTGACTCTCAGGAAGAAGAAAACATCAGCATGCAACGGCTATCTCTGTCTTTCTTTTTCTTTCTCTTTTTCTTTCCTAAGCCTAGCCTTTGGGTGGGTGGGGGACGTTTAGATAAACGGTGGGGGCAGTAGTAGGTAGTGAGACTGTTTGGGCATTCAGCTCCCACAATTACCTTCGCTGTCTGACACAGCGCAATGATAATCATCTATTATGTATGTATCATCCGATTTGTAGACATGTGTCCGGGGAAGGTCCCGTATGTGGTCTTGTACGTCTGGCAGCGAGTGGCTGGAACCATACTGGCCATAATAGTACTGATATCTACTGCTGCGACTGTCGTATGGGTCTGGACCTAAGCTTGATGATCGCCCAGAACCCATGAATCTCCCCAGGGGGCTGAGTGGGCTCTCCTCTTCAGAGTACTGCCGGGTTGGGTGGCGCCCCCTGCTGTAGCCAGATCGGTAGGAGCGGTCGTCCCTCTCATAGGATCGGCTGCGATACCCAGGGTAGTCCCTGGCTGAGATCTTGTCCATGCCATAGCCGGTGGAACGGGAACGGCCGGTGGAGGTGTAATAGATCCGATCGTCCTCCCCTTCTGTAGAACCGTAGTATCGACTACCTTGAGTTGTGCCACTGCCGGCGTCATAAGCACTCCTCTTAAAGCCGTAATCCTCGATCAGCTGGCGCCCTCGAATTTGAGAGGAGGAGTAAGCCCCACCTGTCGCTGAGGAATAGGAGGCCAGGTCTGCCTCCACATCCCGAGCCTCCTCGATGGGGGAAAACTTGGAGATTTTTTGCTCCATACTCCCCAGTTTCCTGTGCTTGCTGCGCTTGGAGGACATGACAGCAGGAGCCAGAAGGCTTCTGGCGGACAACGAAGGTTTCTGTACCCCGGAGCGGATGCTGCCATGTTTGTAGTCGTAGTCATAGTAATAGGGGGATCCCCCACCCATGCTAGCGCTCACGCTGCTGCTGCTGCCCCCTAGAGGTCCGTGCCTGTAGCTGCTCTTACCCCTGCCGTGGTGGTCGTACAGCTCTTCCTGCATCGCTGCTTCCTCTTCAGGTGCCCTGCCGTACGAGGAGCTGCCAGTTCCCCCACGCGTCGTGCTGCCAATGGTGCTGCTGTGGCCGTGGAGGTCACCCGGGTAACGCCCACTGCTGCCATGATGCATCATGTCCCCTGTTGTCGTGCCCAGCCCGTCTTTTGCCGTCAGCTCGCTTACATCGTCAATCATCATGTAGTTCCTTGGGATGTTTTGCTCTAAACCAGGAGCCCCATACATCCCATCTGCAGTGCTGTAGGTGGAGGGACTGTCTACAGAGTGCCCATAGGCATTGGAAACTGTAGAAGTGTACTGTCCATAAGAGCTGGCTGTGGTGGCGGTGTAGCCATAAGTATTAGCAGTGGTTGTGGTGTACTGGCCATATGAACTAGCTGAGGTTGAAGTATACTGGCCATAAGTGCTGGGTGGCATGGTAGAGTACCCACCATAGCTGCTGGACACTGGTGCTGAGCCATAGGGCCCATAGGAACTGGCCATGGTTGTTGACCCAGTGTACTGACCATAAGAGGGGGCTGCACTGGAATAGGCAGCATCCTGGGCTGTGGTGGTGACCACAACTGTGGGGTTGCTGATCGTCTCATAGTTGGTGGGCATCTTGTGTTCCAGATCAGCTAGCGAAGTCTGCCTTGGTCTTCCTGGGTGGACTGTCAGGATATCTACTTGAGGCTGCCCAGGGTATGGGGTGGTCTGGCTGGGGTAGGAGGACACAGCGCTGGGATAGGGTGAGCTGTGGGTGGGGTATGGGGGCTGACCAGGCGGTGCAGGCCCAAATCCTGTATGCCCTGGCTGGGGCTGAGGCTGAGGTGCAGCTGGTAACCCCATGTCTGTCTGGGGGTATGGGGGCTGAGTTTGGGGGTAGGAGTGGGAAGGGTAGGAGGTTTGAGATTGGTAAGAAGGTCCAGGAGGGGGGACATGGCTCTGGAGGGGCGTGGGCTGTGGCAGTGCCTGGGACTGAGACACTGTTGGATAGGGAGGCTGGTTGAATGTTGAAGACTGGTATGGCAGACTTGACTGCTGAGTTGGTGCTGCCGGTTGGCTCTGGGGGTACTGACAGGGGAGGAAGGATGAAGTCGGTGGGTACTGGGCTGCTGTGTTGAGATCACTGGTGAACTGGCTGAGAGGGGCGGTGCTTGGCCTCGTTGACAATAGCCCATTGGTCTCATGTGATGCAGCTGCAGCTGCTAATCGTAGGTTATTTAACTCACTATCAGACATGTAGTCCCTAGTGTCTCCCATACACCTCAGGTAGGCAATATCCCTCCTCTCTCTCTCCTTGACCAGTGTCTCTTTCCTTTGATGGATCCCCAACTCTAGGTATCTAAGTTTAGCATCAATCTCTTTCTCTTCCTCCTCCAGTTCAGCTTGCTGCTTTCTCAGCTTAGTCGACTCTTGCTCTACGGCCTTCAGCTCGTGGGTGAGGTCTTTGAGGAGGCTGGCTTTGGCAGCCAGGCCAGACCTGGAGCTGGGCTTGAGGCTGGGCACGGAGGGCAGGTAGACCTGTTGGAGGGCAGGTGTCATCATGGGCAGGTGAGCTGATGTGGTAGTCTCGTCCGGAGGAGGGCTAGGCAGGGTTCGCTTGACCTTACGGAGCAGTGAGCTCTGCTGTAGGGCTGCCAGCTGGAGAGAGAGAGAGAGGGATGGGAGAGCAGGAGAATATAGGGAGACAAAGACACATGGAAAGAAATGGATCGGAGAGGTAAAACAGAAGAGGGGAGTGTAGAGAGAGATCAATGGGAAGTTAAATGGAGAGGTATAGGAGATGGGACATATGTGGAAACGAAATGTAAAAATGATATGGACAGGGACATAGCAGGGTAAGGGACAATGAAGGCAGATAAATAAACAAGGGAACAGGATTAAATAGAATAGAGAAACGAGAGAAGAAGGAAAAAGTGGAAGAAAAATAGGGAAGATGGAAAAGGAAGAGAGCCAACACAGATTGAGCAGGGGGTAGGGAACAATGTAAGGAACAGGTTGAAGAGAAAAAAAGGAGAAAGGAGAAATGAGTAGAAAAGAGGAGATGTTATACAGGGAGATCCATAGAGAGGGATCACAGAGGGAGGAGAAAGTTGAAAGAGTTGGGAAGACAGACAATGGGCACAACAGATGAATAGAACAGGAGGAAGAGGAGGGAGGAAAACTCAAAAAGAGAAAAAGGTCAAGGAACAGAAGAAACAAGGGAGGACGCAACAACAGGGATATACAAGGGAGACAAAGGAGACACATAGAGACAAAGAGACAAGGACAACAGGAAACAAGAGTGGAGCTTGTGTTAGAGGACATACAAAAACATTAAAATTAATGTAAATTATGGTGCAGTATTCCATTAATTGATTTGATGCAAACCATTCATCATTTTGAGTAAGATATTGTTTTATAATTAGAAGGAATGCACTGGAATGATCATAATTTTTTCAAGTCTGTGTTCACTGCAGACCCTCACTAAGATGGTCTGAAAATGTGGGCTCACTTCGAATTGCAGTTACTTTGTGGTAAGAATGTATCTTGGAACAATAATATAATTGTGATGTGTGGTATTTGTATGAATATAAAAGCTAAGCTGAACATTTTTTTGGAATCGCCTTGCAACTGTCAAGGAACAAATGTCCCTTCAGTTATAGATTGGGAAATTGGCAGCATGAATTTATGGCCGATATACAGTAAATAGACCTAAACCCATAAGGGATGCTACCAACACCTTGTTGAACAGTAATGGGGTTCTACCACTTAGGTAAGTATACAGAATAAAGCAGCCACAGATGTTGTTTTGTACATTTTCCTGTTGTTTCTTCTCTTTGCAAATGACTTATGGATTGCTTCTGATAGCCTCATGCTTGTTTCCAAGGGCTATTGTGAGCTTTTAACTTCAAATCTTCAGACCAAGCCTACTGCACCATGTGTTCCACTGTAAACCCCAAGAAAAACACAAAGAACAAAAGACAAGAATTTTAGTGTATTTGATTTTCATTTTTGCTGTATATTGTGATTGCACAATATGGAACTAATAAAATACTAAATATGTGTAAGCTGCCTATTCTCCTGTCAAAATCCAGCCAAGCAAATGTATCTTGTTCTTGATGAGTCAATGTTTTACTGTAGCTTATCAATATCATGAATGACATGAATGTCAGAATGAATAGGTTCATCTTTGTTTTGTTTTTAAATGTGTGTTAATACTGTATCTTCCCTTCTCCTACCAAAATGCAGTTATTTTGAAATTTTGAAATTTGTAAATAGATCTATAGAGAATATAGAGAAATAGATATAGATTGTATATCTGGAGTGTGTAATGAAAATAATTTCCCTCTGGGATTATTAAAGTATTTCTGATGATCTGATCACATCATGTGTCATGTGTTGTTTGGCATGTCAGTCCGTGTGGGTGCGGCGAGATAAAAAAAAAAAAAAAATCATCTAATCTTAGGTGGGCAGTAAATACATACTCCCAACATCCCAAATAATTAGGAGAGAAAATACTGTACACTGCAAAAAATCTATACATAACAAAGGGGTTGTTCTAAAGAGATAAAGAAAATCTTTTCATATACTCCAGTCACTTAGCATTTTGAATGGCGGTGATTTGACAATGTAACAGCAAATAATGTGGAGGTGGATTACTTTTTAATAATTGGAGGACCTTTTTAAATCAACTGACTCGAATCAAATGCATGCTGCATCTTACACCAGCTGGAGGCTTGCACAAGCTGACAAGACGTAACAAGTATCATTGGACATAAACTACTACCCTATAACACAGAGATGGTGTTTAACCTCTCCATCACCCTAAAAGTTTCCCATAGATTTTATATTTTATTTTATTATTTGTTAATTTCGATTTGTTGGCACTTTGTTGCACTTTTTAACTTCAGTTTTGAAAATTGCTCCATAAATCAATATCATTCTTGTTATCATGTATTAATTTCTTATTATGTTATTAATATGATTCTCATTAATTGGTCTTAAGAAATGAAGCCTTTCACTAATGTGAGAGCAGTTTGGCCCACCATGTATTCTGCAACAGGTTTTATTGCTCTGGTTTGTAAATATGATGATATTCAACTAGTTATTAATGCACAGAATTATGACAGTTTTTGTTTTCTTTAAGAATTTTATAGATGCCCAAATCATCTTTAAACAGAGATATTAAATAAACCCACAATAACTACCTTGTTTAGAAATCAAATTGAGTTAGGCCTTCACCAGGCGTTTCTATAATAAAGGCCTATAATACCTCATGAATGCTCAACAGTGGATTTCACTGACATAGCAGCTATTGCCTCATAATAGTAGGTGTCACTTCAAATTGGGGATGGGGTACTCTATACGCCCTAAAGGATGTGGAAGACAAAACAATAGTAACATCTGAAAATCCACAACAAAGGGAATTAGTCATCATAGCATTCATATAAAACATTCATAGCACTCACAAAATAAAAACAGGGGCAAAGTGGAATTAAAGGAATGGTTTTGATCAAAATTACATAGAGGCCATTGAGTATTAATGCCTGATTCCACTGAATAACATTAAAGTCAAACTATTGACAAAAGCAAAGATAATGACTGTGAGAACTTGTGCTGGGGCCCTGTCCCAGGTTTTAAACAGTTTTGAATCATTTTCGTAATCTTTTTATATTGGTTATTCAAATAAACATTGCTGATTTTGATCAATATTTTGTCACAAGAGTTAATGCAGGAAGCCCTGAAGACGAATTACCACGAACATATGGAATAACAGCAAAAACCAGTCTTTTTTACTTAATTTTCAGTTCATAACGGTGTATCTGTTTAAATTATAGACAAGGTATTACCAGGTCTAACCACCTTAAGTATTATTTAGGCTGTTTTAGCCTTTTGCTGCAGAATAATAACTACGTAATAATTGTTGTCGTAGGTTGACACTGGACCTCATCTATTGGTTACATACAGTAAGGTATTATCTATTTTATATTGACAGCTGGCCTACAACTGAATTAGCTTCCCAGGTAGTCAATTACATAACATAATAACAACAAGAGTGTAGTGTGTAAAACATGTTTTTGTACTATATGCTACTTGAGTATAGTTCTTTTTAACATAAGGCAATATTTTATAAGAAACAGCAAATACAACAGAAATAGACTTTACTATATCAAGCTAATACCATGCCTTTAAAATGTTCCTTTTATTTCAAGCAATCCTTATCTCCACTGTTAAGCTATTTTATCTAGATTGCGTCCTGAATTGATTTTAATTGCTTCTTTGACATTTAACTTTTAATGTGCTAACTTTACCTGGCTCTGGAGTGCTTGTTGTTGATAGAGGGACAGCCTGGCCTTGGTATGCTCATCTGTTGTGGGGCTGAGGGGCTTGGGGTCTGACATGGATCTTTGCGTGCTCTTGATGGGTCGGGGCACAGAGGGGTGTCGCTGGGGGGACTCGGCTGTGTAGGACTTCTGCTGAGGCGTGACATGGGCCTTGTTCAGCCTTTCACTGGACAGAGAACTCTCCAGCAGGCGGTGAGGGGACACTGGGGACACAGGAGAGTAGAGGACTTGTGGGGATTTGGGGGCTGTCTGCTGCTGCCGGATAATGCTGGAGATGGACTCGTTGTGGAGGTGGTTGTGAGGCTGGTAGTTGATGTCGAGGGGGTCAGGGCGTCGTCGTTCAAACTTGGCTGCGTTTGCTGCAATATGCTGCTGCTGGCGCTGCTGGGTCAGAAGGTCGACAGAACCAGATTGTTGTGTTCCAGTACTGGTAGAGGAAGAATATGGACTGACTGTGGTTGGTACACTGAGCTGGGGAGCTACAACACCCTGTGACTGGGCTTCCGGGTCAGTCTGGCATGCTAGAGACTGTCCTTTTTGGGTCCGCTCAGGTCCAGAGATGTAATGCACAATCTCTACTTTATTTGGGTCTGGTACTGTCACATGGATTGCTGGGGAGACTCTTCCTAGGTGCTCCACTTCTGTCTGGCAAGACATTTCCCTGATGGTCTGGATGGCAATACTGGAGGATACCATCTTGGGAGTGTCGGTTTTGGTGTCAGTAGATGCGGTGGTCGTGGTTGCAGTGCCAGTGCCAGTGGAATTGGACTCAGAGTGCCGGGAAAAACGTGAACGTCTCCGTCGGACTGGCTGCTCCATCTCAGCCTTGTCTTCATCATCATCTGTCTGGACGGAGCAGTCAACACTGCGTCCACGCCTTCTGGTGCGATGGCGCATCATGTACCTGGTGATGTAGAGATGATAACAATAAGGAAAGAAATAATAATTCAATATATTACAGCGTACAAGTTACATTAAAATTTTTACATACCAGTAAAGCACCTGGTAGTACAAATTTGTACAACAATCACTAACATTGTTAATTGTCTATTTTTTAGATTATTGCTACAGTAATACTATTACTCTGTAACAAAACAAGGAGTGTTGGCAAAACAGGTTAAAGATACTGATATGCTGAGGAACATTGGTAGTTATAGTATTACCCCATTTGTAGGCTGTATTATAAAGTGCTAACATCGATACATATCCTCGGATAACAAGCCTGAGTTTCAACAACTACTAATACCGGATGTAGTTTCATCTTTTTGTGTTGCACAATGCTTTTTGCCTTTGAAACTCTCAGAGAGACGTGACATCTTTATTCTCTGTAAAATTGTTTATAAATTATTCATAATGCCTGCATCTACATCTCTGCTTGTGTCTTGTTTTTTAATTACAGAAAGATGTGAAGTAAATAGGAAGACTATCGAGGTAATCCTTGTCTAATAAACACACACACACACACACATTCTTTCATCTACATCTGCACCCACATCCACCTACACCCACTAACGAAACATTTCTATGTATCTGTCCACTCACTCACTCCACCCACCAGCACACACACACACATCTCTACCTTTCCTCCCCATCTTCATCGTCTGTCTGCACAGAACTGTCCACGATCCTGCGGGGGGAGCCATAAAACACCACGCCATCTCCGTCCAAGCTGTCCCTACTCAGCCTGGTCATGGAGCTGTGTTTCCTCATGTTGTTCCTGGTCTCCATGTGCTCCTCCTGGCTCCTCAGACACATTTCTGACGAGGAGTTGGGGAGGGAACGGGAGCCAATCTGAGAATCAGTGTAGGGGTGCAGGGGTTGTCCGTTTACATCCAGCTGAAGAAAAAAGGATTGTTGTAGTTTTACCCCCTCACCCACCATTGATTCAGTGCAATAGCAAAGACTGAGTTGTAAGTTGTATCTTGAGAAGTTAAGAGTTGATTTTCAAATATACAGATACAACATTTTCTTTGCCAGCCCAGTTAATTCATGAGGTGTCAGATGATGTGATGGCTTAATCAACCCTTTGACATCAATTATGCCTTAGAAAATATAACAAGAATAATGGGAAGTGTCAAGGTTCAAGGTTCAAGGGTATCTTTGTCAGGAAGGAAATAATAGGAGTAGGAAATAAAACATTCTGCACAGATAGGTAGACATGTATCTGGCAGGCCAAAAATCTATTAGTGACTGTTTCTCATGGCATGTTTTTTCTGTATTTTCACACTCTCTATATCAAAAATTTCTAAAAGTGCTTATGCCTTCAACATCAATGCTATGTATGCATGTCACAACTCTTAAAAGCCATCTGCCAGTGTTCCTCACTCCCCTCACCTGCACGCTATGAGTTGCTGTTTTCTGTCTCTTCTGCTCTACAAGTTGCTGCTGGAGCTGGTGCTGTAAAGACTGGATCTGGTCTAGCTGGGACTTCTGTTGGGCTAGCTGCTCCCTCTGGAGAACAAGTTGTTTCTCACGTTCATGTTGCTGCTGCTGTAGAACCTAAAAAATGTTGGTGGACAGGAGAACAGAAAGAAGTACACGTCGGCAAAAACAGAGAGAAAGGACAAGAAAAGTATGGAGGAGCATGGCATAAGAGAGAAGTGAGAGTGAATTGGTTGAGAGAAGAAAATAAATGATCACAAAAGAAAGATAAATGATGGATGATGGAAAAAAGACAAGATGAAAAGTGATAGAAACAGAGAGAGAGAGAGACAGTAAAGACAGAAGAGGACAAGGTTGTTGACTTATGGCACATCTGGTTGAATAAAAGATGATCAAATTTCAAAAATGCAAACCAAATCACAAGACTCCTGAAACTGAACGTGATATTCTTGTGCTGATGGATTAGTTTTGAAAATGGTTCCAAGTTAGTCAAAATTCACATACATTGTAAAAACCAAGAATGGAAGCGCAAAATAAATGTGCAGCATGTGCTGGTAATTGCTGTTGCCAGTCATACAATGCTCATAAGAAAATATTTAATGCATTTTCTTTGTTGCATAAATGGCAGGCCAGTGCAAATAAGGAGACAGGGTTTTTGCTTATACTGTAGGTTATGAGATGCATATTAAACATTCCATCTCTAGCTCATTCTCATTAAGGAAGGCTTCCACACCTGTTTAACAGAGTTAACTTGAAAGATTTTCAACTGCTTGTTCTATCAAAAAAGAAGAAAATTGTCATGTTAGCCCTTCTGTTACTGTAAAACATCTTAACAAGGCTATAGGATATATATAAGCAATATATTCAAATGTGTACTTAATATTGATTATTAAATGTTTACAACATAATGGGATCCATTTTTCTTTTACAAATCAGACCAGCAAATGGAATATGACACTGCTTTCCATTTTCTTCTGAATATGAATCAGACCAACAAATGGAACAGGAAACCGCTTTACAAACAAAATTGGAGCATCATCAGTTTCGGTCACACATACATAATACAAGCATGTTCATGCACACTTCTAATACAGGAAATGTACAGTAAAGTGTACAACATTGCATGCATACTTTAGAACTGTTTTGTAACGCAGGCTGGATGCAAACATTCCTTTCAACAAAAAATGCCTTCAATCATTACCAGCACGTTCTCACCCCAGGTCGTCAAATACCAACACTGCTTTGTCACGTCCCTCAGTGTTTTATAAGCACAAGGTACACTTCAGCATCTGTTTGGGATGCCTTTTTAATATGTGGTAATGTTGTTAAATGGCTGCAGTTCCGTAAGGTCTAGGCAACAAAACCACTTGGTTAAATTTAGGTTAAGATTGCGATTTGAGTTCAAATCAAAGAAGCTCTATAACAAAAGATGACACATTACAAACTGATGCTCCAGTGGTATGAAAATGGTCCACCCCCTGTCTCCTAAACACTACCTTGTTTGGAAGTATTGTGAACAAAAGAAACAATAAGAAACACAAGTTTTATTTCAGTTGTAACTTTTAATTCATGGTTTCACATATCAGTCTCTGAATTTTTATTTATCTGGTTGGAAAGCGTCGTTTGCAGCAGTGCACTAAATCTGGACCAGATCAACAGTTCAGCGCCAACAGAAAGAAGAGATATCTGTGTTGCCAGATCTCACAAAAGTGTGTTGCTGAGACACAGAGACATCTCGAACAAAATTAATTTTAACCTGATTTGTAAGTCTAAATGTTTGGAAGATATGTGGCTTGTGAAAAATGGGTCCAATATTTACATTGGTGACTATGAGACAAATTAATTTGTCATAATCTGTGCACACATTAATTTCCCCATTGGACTGCTAGTCTCCTAAAGGGGTGGGACAGTGGTAATAGCCACGTGACACAGATACAGGAAATAACTCTAATTGTGCCATCTCTTTCTAGTTAAAATAAGATGCAAGTCACCTACATAACTTTATGTAACTTAAAACTCAAAACTCAATATTGAATTTTGGTTTCATAATGGACACGAACCCAGCCTCCTAAGTGAAAGTTCCATGTTTGACCGATCCACCCACCACATTTCCATCCCTATTTGGACTTCACTCTTTACACTACATTTCCTGATGTGGATGGGTTACATTGGACTTAGTTGAATGCTCGGTGCGTCTCATACAGACACTGAAGGGCACCTGGTGGGTCTGTATGAGACACAGAGGGCCGTGACATACTGTTGACATTTGACAACCTGGGAATGAGAACTGGCTGTCATTACATAAAACACCATATTCTGAATGGATATTTAATCGTCTCTCTGGCCAAAAATGTCAATGAAACTGTCACAGATTGTTAGAAGTACTTTTTTGAGAAATTGATAGGAGAAATGCATTGAAAGACATGCATATACTATATAATGTAAATAGAATTTGTTTATTTTTTGGCATATTTTTGGAAATGATGAACTTGAAGAGCAGTTCCATTTACTGGTTGCAAATCAATGATGTGACATTGAAAGAACAAAAGCAATTTAAATAATATAAACGGATAATAACTTAATAACACCACAAGTAGGACCACCACAAAACAAAAAACACAACATCCTAAGCAAAACCAACAACCACAAAACATCAAACAAGACACCAAACATCTAACTCTCATTTCCACCTCCTGTTTCTCCCTCTACCTGTTCCTTGATGTTCTGCAGTTCCTGTAACTCTCTCTGCACCAGCATCTGCTCTTTCTCCCTGTGCAGCTTTAGCTCTATCCTTTCACGCTCCAGCTCCTCCTGCAGGCGTAGTTGCCGGAGTTTCTCTAACTCCACCCGCTCCCTCTCCATCTGCAGGAGCTGCTCTTGCTGCCGGTGCAGCCTCTCTGCCTCGGTTTCACCCTCTTTATGTATGGCACCTGGTGGAGGGAAGGGAGGAAGTCCCCCTGGAATGGGTAAGCCACTGGAGGGGGCAGAGGGGCCCACTGCAGGTTGGGTGTAGCCGTGAGTGTGTGAAGGAGCTGAGGGTGGGTAGGCATGGGCTGCTGGAGGAGGCTGTTGTGGTTGCTGAGCAGTTGTCGCCTGTTGCTGCTGTTGCTGACTGTTTAGGTGTGCTTGGGACAGGTTTATTGGCTGCTGCTGTGGCTCCATTGGTATGGCAACTGTTCCTTGTACTGACGTGACCTCTACTGATGAGGCACCTTTACCAAGGTAAACCGGTTCATCTTGGACTGTAGAGATAGTAGTTGTCATGGAAACAGACACTGCTGGTGCTGAAGTTGTTAAAGCAGCAGCAGTAGTGGCAGTAGTTGAAGTTGTTTGGAGAAGACCTGGTGCTGGGTAACGGACTGGAGCTGGTCCAGATAGGGGCATTCTGGGACTCATTGGTAGTCTGGTAAGACTAGATAGGGGCACAGGGGTCATGTTGGCAGAAGGGTATGGTCTGTAGACCCCCCTCAGTAGAGGGCGAAGAACTGAGGCAGGCTGTGTTGTGATGGGAAGTGTCGAAGCAATAGGGGTCTGAATGGTGGAGTAGATCATCCCATCAGCGGACCTTATAGCAGCAGGGTACATGGCTCTGAGACTGGCCTGCCTGGCATTGATAAGGTTGGTTAGCGCCTGACTGTGGGAAATTGGCTTCCCGTCTAGTCCAAAGAGGAGGTTTTGTCTCAAGCCGAGACCTGCTGCAAGTCTGGAGGTCCCAGGCCCGGTTCCTCTCCCCAAACTGCTAAACTGCATCAAATCAGGGTTGCTGCTATAACGATCGATGGAATTGAGTGCTGCACACATTCGGCTGATTTCCCTGGCAGTTGTAGCACTGTACTGAGCCAAGTTAGCTTCTTGAAAGTTAGCAATGTCACGAGCAGAGTAGCCATAGTCTGAACTGATGTTAGACAATGAATTATATCTCCTTATAGGCAGTGTTTGGACTGTGATGTCTCCTCCATGCCGTAAATCTGTGTAGGAGCCATACTGCATCCCCATATATCCTCCATAGCCCTGTTTCATAGCCGTTAGATCTACAGCAAGTTCTCCCGAAGGTTGAAGCTGTGGTTCTAGTTTAGAATGATAGGACTGTAACCCAGCATCAGCTAGGTTTGTATCAGACATTGAAGGCTGAAGCCTACCAGGAAAAGGTAATGTGTAGGCCTTACGACCATCTATTGAATAATCCTGGTAACTTCCAGGTTGTCTTTCTTGGTCAGACTCATAGGTGAGAGGTGGGGCAGATGGAGGTCTTATGCCCTCTTTCTCAGAACCACCAACACAGCTTCCGCCAAATGGAAGTCGGTAAACAACATCGCAGCAAGCAGGTTGGTTGTCAGGTTTAATTTGGCCTCCTGTTAGATCCATAGCATCCTGTCCTTCTTCTACCTTTACCAGCTGAGTCACTGCCCTGGCCTGCTCTAGCCCTCCATCCATCTGTACTACCATGCTATGTGGTGATTTACCACCTGACATCAAACCAGGAGGACTTGGTTTTCCTTTCAGCTCAATGGGACCAGTGCCATAAATCTCAGGGTTAATGACTGGTGATACAGCACTGACAACAGCTGAGGCAGTGCTAGTCTGGCTGACTAGCAAGTCTTTTTTCAGTAAAGGTGAGATTTGACCAGTAAGATTGTACCTGGCCAAAGCAGATGCCTGTTGCTGCTGGTGTTGCATCTGATGATGCTGCTGCAACTGCTGTTCAAGGAGCTCTTGCTGCTTCTGCAGCTTCTCTTGTTGTTTTTGTAGCTCTCTCTGTTGGACACTGAGGTCTTCTAGTTTGGCATCAATTTTTGGTATTGATGGGTCAGTTGGAGGTGAAACTGGTTTGTTCTGGGAAAGACACATAGCTGAACCCATGCCCTGACCCAGATCCACTCGATTTTGATGGGGATCACCATAGACTGTTGGCTGTTTGGGCTGGGTCATGAACATGGAAGCAGCCACAGTGACACTCACAGTGGTTGGTGTGGTGGTCTCCTGGGTGTTTAGGTTCATAATCAGTGGCTGTACAATCGTTGAATGTCTGCTACCCTCTGATCCACCATGGTATTTCCTGCTTTCAGTGGCCAAGGAGGTGAGATCCATTCCATGGTCAGTCATGATAATAGGAGCTGGTTTGGTTGCTGTTCTGAGGTCAACAACACTTCCACCTTGGATCATATGGCCCTGCTCTACTCTAGAAGTACCTGGGACTGTAGATATCCGACAAAGCGAGATGTTGTCCATTGACATGGACCCTCGGGTGTAAGTGCTGACTGTGGTGACCATACTTGTTCCCACATTTACCTTCTCCACTCTTTGTGTTCGGTAGAAGCTGTGTGTGGGAGACTGTTGGTAAGGTGGAGTGTCTGGAGGGCTGCCACATGGGGAGTAAGCATCAAAAGTTGATTGGCGACTAAATCTGGTAGGCGAAGACAGGGGAGAAGTAGCAGTATTGACTGTCGTTGGTCTAGCTGGGCTTGGGGGTGGGGAGTATGGGGCATCCTGGGAAGACTGCTGTCGATAGAGACGTGGGGAAACTGATCGCTGTGATGTTTGGGTTCCCTGAGCCATCACTGGAGATGAAGGCCCAGAGCCAGCTGACTCCATTCGTAATGCTGAACTGAAAGTCTGTGTTGAGAACTCAGCTGTAGGCCTTCTGGAAGGTGAACGAGTGGGACTCTGTGTTGGTGGCGATGGAGAAAGAGGAGGACTGGTGCTCCTGTAATAAGTAGTATACTTGGGAGAACGGGGCTCAATAATTCTCTCAGTAGAAGATGTTGAACTGTCTCTCACTTGGACACCCCTTGTCTCCCCTACCCTTCTGGTGATCACTTCCCTTTGACTGTAGGCCTGAGTAATCTCTGCAATCTTGCTGCATACACTTGAAACTGTAGCTGAGGATGTGGCAGGACTTCCTGTGTGTCGGCTATATATAACAGCCTGAGTAGACGTCACGGTATGGCTTGTACTAGTCTGAGAAATAGTCACTGCATCTCTGGCATAAACTCCATAAGCTGCAATAGTGGTGGCAGCCACTGCTGGAGTTATTCCATTCTTTCCTGCTTGGCTTTTGATCCTGTCTTTGTGTCCATCCTTTGCAGAGAAGTGCTGTGTTACTCGGACATCAGGAATCCGTCCTCCAGTCTCAGCAAAGGAGACAGGAGCTGAGATCTGGGTGGGGCTGGTCCCTGGAGTAAGGAGAGCATTGCTTTGCTCCAGTAGCTTAGCAAAGGCGGAGCCTGTGTCTAGGAGCTGTTTGTCTGGGTAGGAGCTCTCAATCTCAATCTCTACTTGCTCATCAGTGGCCTGCTGCATCTTAGTGATGTTCTGAGATGTTTGTCGGATCTCCTCATAAATATCAGTTTCTGTCTCTACTGCTTCATTGTCATATCCTGTTTGATCTTGTTCATATTCATATTCATCATCATAACCTTGTCCATTAACGTCCTCCTCGTAGTACTGGCCATGTCTTCCATGTTGCTGCTGTTGCTGCTGTTGTTTCTGTTGTTTTTGAAGCATCTCTGCCTTCCTCATCATCTCCTCATAAACCTCCTCAGCACTCTTCAGTGGTTTGGAAGTTGAAGATGGAGCTGTAGTGGTTGTTGTAGTTGATGATTTCTCTACTGGTGAGTAGAGAGACATAAAGGTAGGCAGGTTGTACTCGCTGCCTGACTTGTAAAGTTTGGACTCGTATCCCTCAGCCTCTGAGTCAAGACTCTGAGGAGAATATTCAGAAGCAGAAGAACGATGGAGCTCTTCCATTTCTGCAGCTTGTCTCAGCTCTTCTGTTGGAGAAGCATCTTCAATAGGTGAGAGATTGCTAGGTGGTGTCTTGGACCTCTCTCTGCGCCTCTGAGCCCTCAGCTCCTCCTTATCCCTCTTAGTCTTCCGTGCTGTGCTCCTTATTCTCTGTTGTTCCACCTCCCTCATCTTCTCCTGTTCTCTCAGAAGTTCCTCTTCCTCTCTCAGCTCATCTTCTTCTGAAGAGTCTTCAATGGTGGGAAGGAGAGGGCCGTGGGAGCGGTGCCGTGCTTTCCTCTGCTGTTTGGCCTCTTCCAGCCTTTGTCTCCTGCTGGGGCTACTGTCACTGTCCTCCTCCATAGATGAAATGGATGTAGGAGATTGGCCTGAGCCATATGAGGATGAAGTGGCTGGCAGAGTGGAGGAGTAGTCACCCCGAGAACGCTCCTCAGGAGACCCTGTCAAGCTCTCCATCTCTAGCTCTGGTTCCCGGTCAAGGCTCAAGTCATTTTCATTGCTCAGTTCCATGTCTCGGCTATAGCTATTGGTGTTATTGAGTTCAATAGTTTTGAAGCGCCTCAAACCTCCTTGTGAGGCCATCACATCTTCCTCACCCTCCTCCACTGAGCCTTTATAAACATCGGTTGAGCTCTTAGTTTCCTCTTCAAAACTGCTGGAGTGGTGCTGAAGACGCCGCTTCTCTTTCCCTGAGTCAGAGAGCTTATGGTGGCTTTTCTTGGGTTTCTGGTAGCCATATCCTTCATCTTCCTCATCTTCCTCTTCCTCCATCTCTTCCTCCTCCTCCTCATTTTCTTCATCAGCGCTCATCTCCATTATTTGTCTTCTCATATACTCCTCATCTGTCATCTCTGTGGGCTCTGCATCTTTTTCCTTCTTTTTCTTCTCCTTCTTCTCTTCCTTCACTTCCTTCCGTTTACCCTCCCAGTCCCCTACATCCTCTTCTTCCTCCAGTATATCCTCTAGTTCCTCGTCAGAGTCGTACGCATCTGGTGGGATTGACAGGGAGCGTGGGCGCTGCTTTCCTCTGTCATCCAAGTCTCTGTCTCTGTGCTTCCTCCCCCTTCTGTCCACCTTCTCTTCAGAAAGACTCTTCTCCAGCAAAGGCCTCATGGAGCTTTCTAGCTTGGTGATTTCAGAAGGGCTTAGGGGGGAGCCCCTCCCACTGATCCCCCTTTCACTCAGCTTCATCTCCTCTTCTTGAATTAGACCTGTGATTTCACTGTGGGAGCTGGAGATGCCATCAGAGGAGTAGCCAGTGTCACTGAGGCTCTGAGGGCTGCGTGACAAGTCATGGGTGCTGTTGTTTTTTGTATCCTATAGAGAGAAGAAGAAAGAAAGAAAAATGCATTAAATCTGGGGAAGCTAGGGTTTTTAATTGAAGTAATAATTTAGAATGTGTTGATTCTGGATAAGCACATCAGTGCATACAATTTAAGCCCACATCTATTTAGATTACGATTTTTAAATATAAAATAAATGATTTCTTTCTCTTTTTAAAATTCATCTATGAAAAAAAAATGAGTAAGAAAAATTATATAAAAACAGGACCTAGATGCATTGATTAATACAGGACCTAAAATTATTGATTAAGTATTAAGACAGTTCAGAATTGTTTCTTCAGTTTTTAAAATATGCCATCATTCTGCTAGAACAGATGCTAAAACTGATGTTCTCAGCTTTTAATGAAAAGGTAGTGGTTGTAAATATATAATTTGACAAGATTCTGGTCTTAGCATTTGTAGAAAGTTCTCTTAAACTTTAGATCTAAAAATATCTTTATAAATACAAACTACAATGTCTGAACCCATTCAAGTAGCGTTTCAGGAGGTTAACAAGCATTTGGTGATTTTAATAGGTTTTTAATGGCATATGATTAATGAAAATGATTTGTTATTTTTGGAACATTAGCTACTAGTAATGAAGTGCTATATATACTCAATTTAAAACAAGAATGCAATAAATGAAGGGGTTCTCTTCATTAAGTCAGAAAATTTGGAGGTCTATAAAAAACATTTCTTGCCACACTGTTATAAAATTATCTTTAGATCCACTGAGTAACAAAGTCTGTACTTTAAAACATTTAATTGACAGCACAAAACAATATTCAGTAAAAAACATCACATCTAAAATGTGTGGGCCAAAATTGAGTGCTTACAATTTATCTCATAAAAAGTTTGCCAAATTGCACAAAGAACAAAGAAAAGGTGATAAAACTGAATTCACAGAGAACATGTAAGAGAATAGGCTTGAGGTTGTTATTCTTTTACACCATGGATAGAGGAAAACACTAAAGACTTACATGTTACAGATTTATCCTTCCTACTTCCAAAACAGATATCAGCCCTATGAACAAACCTAAATAAATACTTTTTTCATTACAATGTATTTACAATTCAGATATATAACAGAGATAAAGTATTACACTACAATAAAATATTAAAAGTATGGTCTGATTTTATTAAGAGGTAAATCTATATAGTATAATGAATGCCAACATTAAGAAAAATAAAATAATTATACTGTTTTCATAAAGTTGTAGTTATAGTTGTTAGGTTTGTTAACAATTTTTGAGCCATTGGAAAGAGGTTAATCAAATTGTCTTTTTTAGGAATGAAAAGATTTCAGTTTTTAAAGCAAGATTGTGAAGTTATCCTGACTGGCACATAAAATCAAAAAAAAAAATGAAACTCATTCATCAATGGCTCTGCCTCTGATGTCTGTTTATAACATGCCAAATCATATTCTCAAAGGGACTAACCTGGTAAATGAAAGGGGGATGGAGGAAAGAATACAAAATAGATAAAAATTATGGAAATCTTTTCTAGAAAACCTCTTACAATGGTTACAATACTTCAGAGGAGACTTTACTTTGAGCTCTCTGCACTTTAAAATCCCAGCAGCTCCACAAATGAGGAAGGTCTGCTCTGCCTTTGAAAAGGCCCGAAGCAGCCAATCTTTATAAATATTTCAGCAGGAGCGATGGCTGCCGCTGAGTAAGAAGAGGCATTATTTTACTCCCTCAGTGTTTCTCCCTCTCTCTCTCTCTCTCTCTCCAAGGTAGTCCATGAATACCTTGCTGCCACTTGCATTCTGTTAGGAGGGAATCAATGACATGCAACAGCCATGGATGTCCAATAATAAAGGAGGAAGTAATTGGTTTAAAACTTACAATTTTAAATAACTAGATTTGAAGATTTGAAGTCTTAGTGTCCTGTCATACCACAACTCTCTGAACAAAATCATCATTTCCACTTTGTAGTATAATAAATAATAAACTGGCTGTTATTAGCAAACTTAATATAAATATAGTTCATGTGACGTATTTAGGACATTTTTACACAAAGAGGCATTTTGTACAAGAAGTGAAAGAAAAAAACTATAAATTAGGAGGTAAGGAGTTCAAGAGTGAGAGGCCTGAGCAGAGTGAATAAACAAGAAATATTATGAAAAAAAACAATATAATGGGAACTGACATTGTCTGTTTTCAGTGAAAGGATACACATGGCGTGGCAAAATATGGACAGGCCTAATACAATGCATCTAGAAATTGTTTCCTAAATTTGGTTACACTGTATGTCATTAAACTCAAAACCATTCCATTCCATTGGAAATAAATGGGTGTCCCCAGTGCCACTATAAACCTTAAGGTATCTCACTTATCACTGTAATTATGATTTTGTTTTAAAGTTAAAATAGTGTTAAATGTAGCTGAAAATAAAACAGATAAACAAAGGCATAAGGGTGGCACATTGTATTGCATTTTTGTTTTGCCTTCCATTTTTACTTCAGAAGAAAATGGATCAGTGGCCAGTTACAAAACTAGCAGCTAAGAAACATGCAGGAAAAGATCTAAAATATTTATAAGAAAATAATGGGAGATTTGTGTCCAAAACATACAGTTAAAAAAATACTTTAATTTAAAATTTTCTTTACCAAGAAAAAAGGGAGTCCAGCAAAAACTGTTTTAAAACATTGTCATAAAAATGGAATGGTTGTTGTATTTCATGACTGTGTTGTGAGAAACAGAGATATTTAGAAAGGTCAAACTAATCTGAACTCACAGATCTGCTCAAAGTTACCTTTATGAACTTTTACAAGTGTTTATATGTGAGCTCAAGTCAAATATGAAATATAGGCTGTATTCACAGTAGCACGGATGGCCTTAAGGTGCCACTTTCATTTACTTACTTACATCTGGAGTCTAACACAACCTTCAAAACCTTGAAGGAGACGTTGGAGGAAATCTAATGTGGCAACAGGTAGCTGGTCGATGGCAGGATGTCATACAGCGATTTAAAACATTTCTCTGGTGTCAATCAACACAATCTTTTCCAGTCACACAGTCACATGGTCCATGCATCACATGCATCACCTTTTCTAAAGCGTAGATTTGATTCTGCTCGGGTCACTGATGTTTGCCATTTTTAAAATGTACATGTGGGCTTCTGCCCCCTCTTCTATATAGATTTAGGATTATTCCAGACCTTTAGAATTGCCGACCACATCTTCAATTTCAGCGATTCCAGTGGGTCTGGTGTTGTGCGTGTAATGGCTGTTGCCACCGGTTGGAGAAACAAATCACCAGTCAGAATTTAGTAGGTGGGATTAAGAATGGGGATAAAATCTTCCTACATTACATCCCACAAACATATGTAAATGTCTTCAATTGTGATGTTTCCACGGCTGGAAATGCAGTAACACAGTGAATGTTAATAATCTGGTCCATGTCAACCAGTCAGGTTCCATATCCAACTTCCTTCTGACTCTGTGGTGTTTATGTTTGTGTTGTGGAAGGTCTCAAATAAATAATTTTTTTGCCAAGATTTCATATTATCAAATCATTTCTTAGTGCTTACTGAGACTTGGTTGAGGTGATTGTGTTGTATTCAATAAAGCATGTCCAAGTTTTAATTATTTTCACCCGCCACAACAAAAAGGACCTGCATCCATAAACATCCAATGGTATACAAGTTCATGGATATGTATTTAGATCTGTATATCATATTATATCATACCATATCATATGAAAATAAAATTTAAATCTGTCAAAGATCCAGTCTGTAATCTTCTGCATACTGTCTCCTTTACAAATACAAACGTATCACAACCTTGGATAGTACTATGTTTTTGTCCATTTATTCCAGTGACAGTGTCTATGTTTCTTTACAGCTTTCATAAGGCCTTCACTACTGCAACTATAAATAGCAATAACCCACAGTTGTACTTAATTTCAATAAGATATTGATCAGTCGATCAGATATGGAAAAAAGACTGGTGGTGTCTTATGAAATTCTGAAATAGCAAATGCCCACTTATCAAAAAGCAGTAAAAGAAGCCAGGTCCTCCTGTTTCCTAAACGTCATTGTAACCATCATAACTTCAGAGTTCTTTTCAAAATCATCAAATCCGTAAATAACCTTCCTACTAGTCAACAAACCTTAGCCATTAACAATCAGCGATTTATCTATCTCTATCTCTAAAGAGAGAAAAAAGAAAATAAATAAAACTCCAGATTGGCACAATAATAAATCAGGTTTGTGTTTACGTCACAGAACCCCATAGAACCTGTGATGTTCCTCAAGGCTCCATTCTTGGATATCTGTTGTTCTGTGTTTTCTTGCTGCCACTGGGACATATCACACACAAACACAAAATCTGGTACCACTGTTTTGTGGGTGACAAACAAATTCATGTCCCATTAAAAACCAAACAAAGAAGTACATTTCCACCAGTTATTATCTTGTCTGTCAGAAAAAAAGTGTTGAATGTCCCAAAACACCGTGGCTCTGTGGCCCCCTCCACATTCACACCACACCACTGCTCTGCTTTCAAGAAATACTAGAAGACAAGATTATATCAGTCCTGTTTAAGCCTCTCTTCACTGGTTACCTTTAAAGCACTTTATGGTTTAGCTTCCAGTTGTGTTACTGAATTGCTGCTCCTCTATGTTAGGATCCCCTACTTTGTAACTTTCAAAGGTTCTGTTTAAATAAAGTTATTATTATAATTACATAGCGAGCTAGCTACTTAGCTATCGTGATGAAAATAGCAACAGAAACATGGCATTAAGTATGGATGAGATTAACAAAGCTATACTATGTGTAAGCAAATTTACAGAAGTAACAACATTTAAATCAACATATTTCTTTGATCAAAGGTAAAAAAAAACAAGACGGCAGTTCACAGATTATCAAGCTACACAGCATTACAACACTAAACAACATTTAGAGGAGTTGTCTATGAGAAAGCCTGGTGAGTCAGAATAGCTAGGGAAAAAGATGCTAGCAAGGAAGGGGAGCAGAACCTTGGAACTCTAAAGGAAGCCATCACAGTAGATCCTGCCTTTGACCAGCCGCCTGCACAATATCTGGTCAGATTATTGTTTAGGTTTTACAGCGAGTTACATATATATTGGGGCTGTTCACACAGTAAGTATACATTTAAACACAGGCACAAATGTGTGGGGCAGTCCCAAAGGACCAGATGCTGTACTCACTCCAATACCTGTTTGTGTAATAGTTTGCTTGCTTCACTATGTGCTTTCTCCCTGTCGTGTAGTTTACATATTGTGTGTAATCTGGATCACAGCCATATCCCAGCTGTAAGGACTGTGAGGTATTGTGAGGTGCAACATTGGAAAAATCCTGATGACTACACATATCTGGTGCTGAACAAGAGCAAGAGTTTCCATTAAGCTCATCAAGCTTGATGGAAAAACTATATAAATGTGAAGCAGGACCACGCTGAAACAGCCATGCATACTCACATAACCTGCATACATATTCTAAAAATAGCCATTGTTGGTACATTGGCCTGTATGTTACTCTATGGTTTCCACAGAATATTCACTGAAAATCGGCCTAATTTTTTGTATTTTTATTTTTTCAATGCATCTCTGTTAGTGCATTATATATTTGGTTCACTTTTGGTACTTTTCCATAGCTTAACATACAGAGTAGTACACTGGACTAAAGCAATATTACAAAAAAATCCAACTTACATCATAGTGCCTGGACTTCTTAATATCCTTGATCGGTGTGATCTGCTCTCCTTTCTTCTGGGAGGGTTTGGTCTCTTTGGCAGTTTGGTTCTCAGGCTCGGTCTTGGGTTTCTCCTCTGTGGGTTTCGGCTGTTTCTGGGTCTCTGTGGTTGGTACTGGTGCCGTAGCTGGTGTTGTGGTCTTGGTGTCAGTCGGCTGTTTGGCAGCAGTGGGCGCAAACGGTCCGGTACCGCCAGTTCCAGCATGTGGTTTCTGTGTCTGGGACTGGACTGGCCTAGGACCCTGCTGAGTGGTGGGTTTGTGGAGGGGGCTTTGCTGACTGGTTGGTGCCTGGTGACGCGGCGAGCCCATTGGCTGGTGCTTGGGGGACGGATGAGGAACAGGAAGCGGAGGATCGTCGAGACCACCTCCTGACATCAGTCGCTGGGTCTGGCAGTTGAGACATAACCACTCCTTTTTCTGAAACACACAGGACAAAAACAAAGACGGTTAATGATAACCAGCCTGTTTTCCACAATAGTACAGAAATGTTTTGCTTTTATATGGTCGATAAAATGTATTTGAAGACACGCTCCTTGATTTAATTATAGCTTTCCGAATTCTTTCTAGCTTATTGTTAATGCTTTTAAGAGGCTGTTTTTAAAGTTGCAACACTTTAACACTAACCTGGGAGGAAAGGCAATGCAGAAAAATCAGGGCCTGTATACAATAAAAAAATCTAATAAAGTGATATTTTGAACGAAATGTTGCTGGCTTGAATTCAAGACAACAGGAATAAGAAAAAGTCAACAAGAAGGTTATTACTGCTCAACAGCAACACTGGGTAGCTCCCAGGTAAATGTGTGTTTCTGTGTGAGTGTGTGTGTGTGTGTGACTTAAATGGCATTTAAGTCTCCTTCCTCCCTCCTCCTCCAGAGGTCATGCTAAAATGATGTGATGTGCTCTCATTCAACTTCTTGGGTTAAATAAGATTGACGGTTAAACGGGATAATTAATATTCTTAACATTAAATGTGTCGAT
>NW_023339707.1:7509782-7523547 GCF_004916995.1 Morone saxatilis
CACACACACACATACTGTATATACTCCGGAAATCTTATTTCTAGACTGAGCTGTCAGAGTTGCAGCAGGCTAAGCTAAGCTGACGTACTTTCTAAAAGGCAGTCTCACTGACAGCTACACCCTACTTTCATCACATCAGCTCCACTCACTTCACACACTGTGAGTCTGACTGAAATTTAACTGCAATGCACACACATATTGTACATAATCTATCTTCTAGCCTCGACTCAAACTTTTTTCTATGTGCTGATGATAAACAGAATTTCACCTAAGCCTTAAAACAACGGGAGCTGAAGCAGACGACTGCATGAACTTCGATAGCCACCATGACTGAAAAGACTAAGAAAAAAGCTCTGTATTTCAGAAATTTCACAGAGGAAATGTAGCTGTCCCGCCCACAGTGTTTGATTGATAGGCGATCTCTGGGAAGTGAAAACCACAGGAGTGAGCTCAACAACATAGTGACAGAAAAAGAGAGTTATTGATTTATTTAAACAGTTATCCATCATTTTATATACGTAATATTGAATATTCCTGATCTCTCCACAGTATCTCGCTATTATCTGTTCTCCGTCTCTCTCCCTCTCTATCCAGGAGAATAACTAATGTTGTTTTGGGATGAAATGTAATAAATAATTGACAGATGCAGCCCTATACTCATCTCTCATCTCTCATCTCCCACCTCTATTCTTTTAGATCCTCTCATCAAATCCACTCTCTTTCTCTCTCTGCACAAAACTCACCAAACCTCTCCTATCTCTCCTCCTTATTGAGCCTCCTTTATCTATCTCTTTCACTGAGTCCCTTTGAGACTTTATCTGTGAATAGGTGTCATTCAAAAGACTTCATCCACAGTGACTAATGCTGCTTTGGGTTGATTGGTGCACACTTTAGTACTTATTCCTTATAGACAGTCACGTTAAAGACCATTTAAATCTTTGTAATGATACATGGAATTATTACAGCAGTAACAAAAACAAAAAAAAAGTTCCTACTTGATTTTTTCTCTTGTGAAACTAGAAAATGTCACCAAGAAATGAATTGTTTAGGAATGTTTCTGTATGCATATAAAGCTGTTAACCTTGCTCTGCATCACTCTGTGTTAAGGCCTCATTTCAAGACTGTCGAAATGTTTTAATGACCCATAGATGTTCTGTCATTGCCTATTTATCGCCAGCAGAGTTTACTCCCTGATGTGGTTTTTACATCTAACAACTTGATGTAAATACTTACACATACAACATACATTTTTCTAGGGGTATTTGGTCTGCGGTTATATAAGATTATAAAAGAGCTCTCTATAGTACTGAATGTACTGTAAGATGCTGACCCTTTACGTGTGTGTGTGTGTGTATGCGTGTGTAGCTATGCGTGAAGCAGCACACTTTCATCTGTGTATGTATGAGCACATTTTGTGTGTGTATGTGTGATACACCATCACTCAACCACTTAGGTAGCCTACACAGCACAATGAAGCCTCCACTCATCATACATCACACATTGAAGTGAAATAAGTCACAACTATTCCTTTACCTATCAAATAATACTTTGTGTGCGTGTGTGTGTGTGCGTGCGCGTGTGTGTGCATCCCCTAAAGCAGCACACTGTACAGTAGCTTGTGAGGCTGTTGAATCATTTTTAGACTAGTGAACAAGTGAACTCATTCCCTCCTTTTGCCAGACAGAGTACATTCAGTCCTACAGATGACATCATGAGTGTGTGGGTGTGTGTGTGTGTGTGTGTGTGTGCATGTTTGTGTGTGCGTGTGTCTGCTCTGTCCCGCAGAGTACCCCATCGCTGCACCACTTAACCTACATAGCACAAACAATCTGGTCCTTTCTCCTCCTGTCAATAACGTTCACTAAAATGCTCCATCAGTCCTAATTCTGCATTCAGACTGTCATGCATTGTGCTGTCCACTCTCCTTTTAACATTTCTTTTCATCTCGTATTTATATTTCATAATGGACCCGCATTTTGTTTATCCATTGCGCTCCATATCTCTTCTGTCCACTGGATTTGACTGATAACAAAACTGTGAAAATAACTGACCACTGTGATCAACCCCCGTGTTACCCTCAGCTTTACAATTACTCATCAATGGATGAGACATATTTGTCATATTTGTCCCCGAGGGAATCTGCATAATCTGTAAGGTGTGAGTCAGGAAAACAAAAGAATATGATTTAATGATCTACCCACTGGCACTTATAATGCCAGGATCTGTTCTCAGCTTAGGTTCATGCTCTGCTGCTAGAGAACTCAGTTGATACAGACATGACAGACACAGATGTCCACACTGATGCAGATGATCAGAAACCTGGATTTCCAACTGTCAGGGGAAATGTGTCGTGTCAGTTTCATCATATCATATTATATATACTGTTTGCAAAATTCTGAGGGGCACATGAATGTCTGTGCCAGATTTGTTGCTGATATATTTCACTCAAAGCCACAAACACTCTCTGGTGGCACCAGAGGAAAGGTCAGTAGGATTCATCGCCTAGGAATCACGAACGTCTGTACAAAAATGAGTGCCAACCCATCTGGTAGATGAGATATTTTAATGTATAAGTAAAAGCTGTGACCTGTTGGTGGGGCTAGGGTAAACATTTTAGAAGCTAGTAGGATTTATGTCTGTACAAAATGTCTTGGCAGTCCATCCAGTAGTCAATCTGAACCAAAGAAATGGACTGATTGACTGACATTGCCATGCCCATGAGTCGTGCCACTAGTTTGGCTAATAAAATGTGTTTATAGGGTTTTGGTTTGACATGTTTATTGAATTGAATTTTTATCCGATACATAAAGATTTATACTGGAAAAATGTTCATATTAATATGTTTGTAGTCAAGTCATTCAGTCCCAGTCAACATAAACATCATATCCCAAATATAATCTAATATTAAATATGATTAGACTCATAATGATGGCACTATTGTCACTCACTCCCTCCATTTAAAATACTCGGTAGAATACTTCTCTCTACTTCTCTCTACACTTCACTTCTAGTCTGAGTCATTCTCATCCTCTTTGAGTTTTGCTTTTCACACATTTGCACCTGCAGTTTCTCTCTCTTCTCTCCCTTGACTACATGATCACTAAACTTCTATCTTTCCCCTTCCTCTCAGCTCTCACCCTTCCTCTCTTCTCTCCTCCCGTCACTCTCCGTCTCCTTTTCTCTCCCTCCAACAGAGCGAGGGCTATTTTTACCCAGAATGCCATTGTTCTGCTCGAGCGCACACTTCCCTAGCACTGGCTGCTGCTTTAGGCTGCACTCTACTGCACCACGCATACACTCGTACTTACACACACACACACACACACAGAGTCACACAGTTCACATCAATGCAAAATGGAGGAGGCGTGTGTAGCTGAAGGCTAACCAGAAGGAGAGAGAGATGACAAGCAGAAGGAGGAAGAGGAGGAGGGAATGGGGAGAAGAGAAGCCCACTGGGTGGAGGAGAGGAGAAATGGGCAAAGTGAGTGACACCACACATGCACATGAATGCGTGCACACACACAGTCATTCAGCTCGGCCTCTAACGTGCCTCCCTGCTGGGTCTGATGTAATTGGCTTGAAGTGGGAGCAGAGAAGAGAGGAGAGGGCCAAAAAAAAGAGGAAGAACCAGGGGAGGTGGACAAGAGACAGGTGCTGCTGAGGATGATGGATTGCACTAAAAATGTTTTTGCCAAATATGTGTTGGTGGAAACGTAACCTATATTCTTGTACGGCACAGAAGCCAGATTACCGGGAATTCAGGTTCAGGCTGCGACAACACTTTGGTAGGAACAGCATTAGGAACAGTTTGTGGTTTTGGTTTAATATATAAAAAGTCCTGTGTCATGTCATTAACTGTCAACTTTTTGGGTGTCAAGGAACCCCAGATACCCTACATGTTAGGCCACAGACCTGTATTTGATAGGATGTAGTCTGATAATATTTAGCTGTTTCATAACTGTATAGACTGCAGATTGGCAGATTAACAGTGAACAGTAAAGAGCGGGCCCTTGTTCCCTAGGTTGAAAACTACTGGGCTAAACATAAGTAGGAAAATAAATAATTCTTTATGGTGCTAAACAATCCCAAGGAAAAGTGAATACCCCAAAACTAATGTGGTAATAGTTTATTGAGGTAAAGCAACACACAGGACCTTTAGTGTTGAGCCAATATTCCCTGTATCACCACAATATAGGAATTAACTGAGACTGTGCTACACAAAAAGTGACACAAAGCCATGCATTTTCTGAATCATCATCACCACGACACCTGTGCACTTCCTCTGAAAATATAGCAGACTGCCAAATACAGGAGAGCACACATGAAAGAATGTGTAATGATAGTGAATACACAGCTTCCTATAACAGCCTGCAATGATGACATACACAAACATACAAATTGTTTTTTAGAAAAAAACAAATAGTCTTATTCCTAACAAACACTGAGTGCTTTTATATATACTTTCTTTTGAACAAATCACCATGTTTGACTCTCTTCCATCCCCGCTTTGTTGCGTCCTGGTTTCCTGACATGCTTATTATTTTTTACACCAACAGTTTTGAACCCAAACAACACTGCGTGAGTTTTTGGGGCTTTCACAGCTCGGTTAGCAAGTTGCATCAGTTGCTGTCATCGTACGTGAGGGGACTCACTTATATATGACAACAAAGAGCTGATTTTATAGAAGCCCTTCCACATAAACTATTTTTCCTCACGCTATTTTCAGAACTACTGACTGACTGACTCTTGTTCACTGTCTCCATCTTAATTCCTGCCTCTTGAGCTCTGTCTCCTCTTTACAGTTTTGTTTCCTCTCACTAATTTTGTCCATTAAGTTACGGTTTGGTTTTTTTGGCTGCTTTCTCTTTCTACTCTCTTCTTATATTTCTCTTTAACTCATCCTCCTCTCCTCTTTCGCTTTGTGCTGGCCAATCATCAGTGTTTTGTGTCTGGGAAATACTGCACACAAGATGGATGTAAGAAGAACAGAGGTGAGGTGAGAGAAACTGTAACAGAAATTATTACCCAGGCAGCAGTGGCACTGTACTTAAATACTTTTGAGAGCCTTGTACTTTAATTACGTATTTTAATTTTATGCTACTTTAGATTACTATACTTTTTATTTGACAACAATAGTTATTACTTACTTTTCAGGTGAAGATTTTACAGTAAAAACCTATAATAAGCTTATATATACAATGTACAGTAAAACATCAAACCAGTGGCTCCCAACATTTTTTGCTTGTGGCAATACAATACAAATTATCCACTGGACTGAATTACAGTTCATAGAGTAATTAAAATAAAAAAATCTATCTTCACAGGGGCCATTTTTTCTTCAGAGCAAGTCATTTGGCTTTTTCCGGGAAAAAAAATATTTTTCTGATAATATGTTTTCAATATAGAGTTTTACAATTAATGGATTATTTCTATATTGCCATATTAGTACTTCCACTTCCACCCCTGTGACTATGTAAACACATGTCCCTCCTTGTTTAATGTATTGTGTTTGTAGTAGACTATAGTACATATATTGTAAATGACTGATACAATGTATACCGTGTACAATGTAATCCGACAGTGGTCGCAAAACACGCAAAAACAAGAGCAGTCGTATCAGTCAGCTTGTGTTTCGTTTGTCTGTTCTAGGCTACTGAAACCTGGTGGTTTAACAAGTCGGACTCCATGGACGGCGACCCACAATGTCTGTAGATACAAACAGCTCATTCTAAGGTAGCAAAAACACAATGACTCCTATATTCATACACCAATATACGCCAATATACTGCCAATATAGCCTCCTAAATGTTACACACTGGACCTTTAATAAGTCAGATATCTTTAATCAGATTTTCTGTCATGCCAGTCAGGGAAAATAATCTAAAGTGAACCAAACTGAAATAAGAAGTAAGAAATCATGAAGGAGAAAGTTGAAAATAAAATAATTTCTGAGATCAAAAATCTTGTCAAACAAAATCCTCATGACTAAACAATTTTGTTTAATTATTGAATTGGACATTGCATTTAACTATGTAATTTAGCTTTGGAAACAATACGGTACCCTAATATAATATAATTGATTTGATTTGATCTGATCTGATCTGAGGGAGGGTGCGTGAACAATTTTAACTGCATTTACAGGATGAAATCTTGGCCTGTGCACATAAACATATACAGCAATAAATTAAAACACAATGCCACACATGCACATATTTACACACAAACGTATGAGACACAGCACGCACATATTGCACATGTCCATACGGGCTAAAGCACACCAAGAATCTTAGTTTAAGAAGGTAGTGACGTGTGTAAAAGAAAACAGACAAAATCTGTTCGGATTCAGACACACACACACACACACACACACACACAGCACTGTTAGAAAGAAGAGAGGCAGGGACAGAGAGAATATGAGAAGGAGAAGGAAATAAAATCAAGGAGAGAAGGCAATAAAAGCAGGAGAGAAATATTAGAAGAATTTAGAGGACAGCAACAAGAGTAGGAGAGGAAGGGGAGAGGGGAGGATAAAGAAGAGAAATAAAGGATGAGAAGGAGGGGATGAATTAAAGGTGGAGGTGGAGATGAACGAAATAGAGAAATAAATTAGAGAAAGAGAGGAAGTAAAGAGAGGGAGGAGGAGAGACGCTAGGGGAGGAGAGATAGGAGGGGATGAATTATAGGAGTGGAAAACCAGTGAAGGAGAGAATAAGCAAGAAATAAATTAGAGGTGGAGAGGAAGAAATGTTTAAGAGAGAAACAAGTGGAAGAAAAAAGGGGGAATAAATTACAGGAGAAGGAAAAAAGGAATAGACAGAAGACGGAGCATGTAAGTAGAGGAGAGAGGACTGACACAAAACGCAGGAGAAGAGGCTTATACAACCCAAACAGGTTTCGATATTTTAAAAATCTCCTCTTCTCATTTGATCGTCACAGTGGAGCCTCTTTAATTATGTAACCTTGTTGTGAGAGGCAGTCGTAGGCACCAGGCTGTATACAGTATGTGAGTGTGTTTGTGTTAATGTTTACACATTATGTTTTATTGCCCACATTACACCGTCACCTCTTTCACTTCCTACCTATTTTCTGTCTCTGGCCGGCCGACCAGCCATTCTTCACAGAGAGGCAATATAAAACCCAGATGAGGTTGATCTGCCCACCTATTTCCTCTGCTGGAGCTATGTGTAGGAGGACCGAATCAGCATATGTTGTGAATTTAGAACTGCCGTGATGATGAATTTTGACATAGCTGAAAACTATTTCTGTGAGCTTTTTAATCTGTCTTCAGTTTAACCCTTTAAAGGAGCACTTTCAAATGCTACCGTATGCCTTAAAGGTCCAGTGTGTAGGATTCAGTGGCATCTAGCGGAGAAGCTGCAGATTGTAACCAACTGAATACAGCTTGTACTTCTAAGTGTGTAGGAGAAACAACGGTGGCTGCGGAAACGCAAAAGGCCCTATCAATTTCATCTTTGTGTGTTCAGGAGAAAGACTGATTTAAGACTCGCTTAGCATAGCATAGCAGACACAGGCAGGGAAACAGAGAACCTATGTAGTTTCATCAAAAATGCTGTCCAACAACTTAAAAGCTGTCTTAGTTGTTAATCGTATCTTGTGTACTACATGAAATGAAAAAAGATATTCTGCTTGCAGTTAGCTTACACATTGAAGTTCACGTATTCACTAAAGATTGTCTCCTACTTTTGGCTCTTGAGCCACTCCACTGCAGTGGATAGAGGTTCAGTGCTATTCTGAAGGAGGGTTTTCCTGTCTAGATTAACTCAGACAGATCAGGGATTTGAACCGACAACCTTACTGTGACAAGCCGGCTTAGAGGCAGAAGCCTTTGTGGTTGAGAGACGTAAACAGACCAAAGGCGTGCCATGGTTGTTTAAGAGTATGACCCACAAATCTGTCATAAGAGCTAATTTTAACAACTCATTGGGACTTACTGACTGACACATACAGATGCAAATGGAGGCGCATGCACATCAATTTACACGTCTGACGCACAGGGAGAAGCAATCTTTGCAGTCCAAGTGTGTGTATTCCTGCAAGAGTTTGTGCATGCATTTGTGTGTGTAATGTTTGTGTGAGCGTATGGACTGCAGGGATCAGAGGATTTTGACTCCTGCAGTAATAGGATGGCAGCTAGCCAGCAGCAAAACAGGGCAGAGCTACAGCGGGCCTGGCTATCTCAGCACAGGGTCAACAGGGAACATGAAGACAAAGAAGTCAACTAACTTTTACAACTGCTTTATCATACATATGGTCACTGATCACTGAAACAAACTCAACATTGTTATTTTCTGTTTAAGCAACAAACCCAATTACAATGTGTAATGTGAATGGGGTTGCTGGGAATTATCAACTGCTTTGCATGTACCGTTTCTTAGCCTCTTTTAGCTCATTGTTTTGGTTTTACAGCACATTTACAAAGTCCAGTGCATGCTACCTACCCAGCACAATGGCAAATTTAGCGACCAGCTGGCACATTTATCAGCTGAAGATCCAGAGAGGAGTTGATTTAGACGAAGAACTAAAAGGAGTGTATAGAACCTGGGACTGTTAATGTTGCTCTGTGTCTGATGGTGAAAGTGGGCAGCTGTTCGCTAGACAAGTACCAACTTCTTGCAGAAATATGCTTGGTGTGAAGCTACATCATAAAATATACATTAAGTTTGCCGAGTTTGTGTAGGAGGACCGCATTAGCATATGTTCTCTCTTTTTTTCATTCAGAAGGCTAAACCAGAAGCTTTTGGTCAAACAATGTCAGAGTGACTTTATTTTGCTGCTATTTTGTTTTGAAAATTGTACTTACACTAAGTTAAGCAACGTGTTCTTGCCAAAATTTGATTTACCTCTTTGGGAACACAAGAGTCTCTTACAAAGTGGAAGTTCTTTCCTCACTGTGTACCCAGATTTGAACCGTATCCTCAGTGGTGGTGGTGGGGGCTGCTGGGTATTATTAGGATTTAATTGATCTGGCCTTGGTTTTAGTATGAGAGAAACTGCAGCCTTTGAAGTGCTGAAGTGTGTACTTTGAAGTGCAGGAGGCAGTCCTCACTTGGACAGGAGCATTATGGGTAGGGGAGATTGCTGGCTCATCCGGTAGGGCGAAGAAAAAGACATGATCAGACAGATGCTAGAAAGGAAGTTAGAGGAACAAATCTTGAGGAAAGTTTAGCCGAGAGCTCTAAGCTCTCAGGGAGAGGAGAGGAGAGGAGAGGGGAAGTCTTCCAGTGTGAGATGACTGAGTGAGATGATTGGGAGGGCTAAGGAGGCTGAGAAATGGAAAAAGGGAATGGGTGGGGGTGGACATGAGAAAGGATGGAGTGTTGCATGGATAGAAAAACATGAAAACAGAGAGAGAGTGATTGGTAAATTAGAGGGTGTTGAGGGTGAAATGAGAGGGAAAGGGAACAAAAAACCTCTCTCAGCTCTGATTTCCTCCTGTTTTTCCCCAGCAAACTATAAGTCAATTCGGGCACAATACAACGTATACTGACCCAACAGTAAAATGTTTTATAGACTAAAAGTAAATTTACTTAAAGGCCTGATCCTGGTGGAACAGAATTGATCAAATATCCGTGTTTGTGATTGGACAAAGCAAGATAGTAAATCCAACAGCTAAGAAAAAAGGTTGAATATTATAATAATTATAATTTGTGGTGGGGAAATGGAGCTGCTAGCTTTAAGCAGAGATTAGGAACAGGTCACTTCTTTTCACACACACACACAGATTTCTTTTCATTTTTAAACATCTTTCTCCACATATGCAATTGTACTCCCGAGACCTACAAACAGACTTTGATGTGTAAAAACCTCGGCACTTCCCCTTAAATCAAAAGGATTACACCTTAACAAAACCCTAAAGAATAGACCCAAAGCGTAACGGAGAAGGTCTTTCTTATTTGACTGTACACAGAGTTAGCCCCAACTAGACCAGCCCCTGTTTTAAGAAACAGGGAGTGAGAGCGATAATGAAAGGATAAAAAACAAAAGCTTTCATACATGTTAAAATAGATAGGATGGCCTGTGCAAACACTGGACAGTCAATAACAATTTAAGCACTAGAATGAAAGTTTATAAGACAGATGTCAAAATCACAACCCTATATCTTTCTAAAATACTTTTTTTTCCAGAGCTGTTTAGTTTCCTTCTCTATTATATGAGATTTTGTGCCAGTTTCAGTAGCTGTCAAACTGCATGTCACTGTCCATCGAATGCTCGCAGGAAGGGAAAGAAGAGATTGGAGGTAGCACAAGGAGGGCATAGGGACACAAAATGGGTCTGAAAGAGAGAAAAAGTGAGGAGAGTATGAGAATGTATGAGGAGGTTGGTAAAATGGAGGAAGACAGAACAGAGATGGAGAGGAGGAGGGAGAAGAGAATGAGGGGAAAAAGAAGAAATCAGACAGTGAACAGAGATGCAGGCAAAATGTCAGAGTAAAAGAGGGAGGCAGAGGAAGAGGATAAGGATATTAGCGAATTGGAAAGAGAGATGAGAGGAGGATGAGGGGAGAGAAGAAAAGAGAGGAGAGGAGGAGGAGAGAAAAGAGAGGCGGATTCCAAAAATGTACAGTGAATTAGTTCTGCTTCATGAAACTGGCAGTTCTGGCTAAGAAATGCTTTGGGGGCAGGATTTCTGTGTGTGTGTGTGCATCCCTGTTTCCACGTTAGTGTATCTGCATGAAGTGTGTGCTGGTGTGTTTGTATGATTTTTGTGTATGTCGTGTGTTCTTCCAGTCTTTGCTCCTTTTGTGTGTGCATGTGTCTTTGTGTGCAAAGAGCATCACTGCCTCCCCAGAACAGAGCTGATGCCGTGTTGACATTTAGACAAAAACACAAGCTTCGTCTTTTAAAAGAGCAACTCTGAGAGTGAAGCTCGCAGAGAGCTGACAGGGTCAGACATGACTGCTCCTGCTGCTGAGTACAAAACAGAAAAAAAAAACATAAACTGTACCTGTCACGTCATAACACGTCATTTAATCATAAACTAGTCCTTAAAGCGACTCAAGCAAAGATTTTTAATGGAAAAGTAGCTGTTGGCTCCAATTTGAAACTGGGGCAAAATTCTGGTGGTGATTAACTGAAATGTAATTATATAATTAAGTTTCTCTTAATCTGCAGTGAATTATTGGTTTATCCAGAAATGCTAAGAAGAAAATCTAAAGAGAAAAATGCGTGGTTTACTGATGCAATATTACCTGCTAATATAGGTCTACAACATTTGCACGAACATAATTTGAAGGATTTTTATATGCTTACAATATTGGCCATTGACTCAAAAGAATGTACACAAACTCTATTTACTGTAATTAATTTGTTTTTATTGTCTTTATTATCATTTTAATTATTATTATATTACTTTATTGTATGTATATATTATATTGATATATAATATGTATTGGCTTTTATTATTATATCCCATCTTAAACTGCCGTTTAATAGTTAATAACATAAATAATAAATAAAGGCAGTACAAAAATGATTTCATTATTACATGTGAGAGTGGAAAATAAAAATGAGTTGAAACTTGAGTTTAATGTGTCCTCACATGACTAAAAGGTTGACACTTTTGCAGATATCCACCTGGTTCCCAGCAGTTAATATGAACATACACGCAGAAAGGAACAGTGTGTAAAGGTCAGTGTCGTCTGTCCTTCACTGTCGATCTCACCTCCAATGTGTGTGTGTGTATGAGTGTGTGTGTTTTGACCCTGACTTACAGTGTGCTGAGTCAGCCTCTAAAATCACACACACTTTTTTTGTTTGTGCACAAACAATATCTGGGTCAGTCTGCACTTTACCATTGATAGGATTCAGTGGGCTGCTCAAGGGCACTTCAATAGCTTCAGCTCCATAAGAGAAGGCCTAATAGCTGTTAGCACTGACAATACACATGGTGCTAAGAAACTGGCCCCATCAAACTGGAAGAAAAATAAATGAAAAAGGTAAAGTGCGTGACCTCAGTCAAGTGTCATGCTGCTTTAAAGCCCTTGAGTCCACATAAGAGACCACAACCTCGGTCTGGCGGTGACTGTACACAGCAGGCATCCATCGTGTGTATCCTTGTGCAGCTGCAGGGCGATGTTAGTACAGCATTTGACATCAACTCCCCTGACATTACTAATAATACACTGCAGAACGCATTCAAACACCTGCAAACACACAATCCCGCACACAGTATACACGCACATGCACAGAGATGCACTCACAAAGCAGAGACCTTTACCTTCCCATCCAATCAGATCTCTCTGTAGGAGCGTGCTCACACTGTGCCGTGGAATTATCCACCTGCTCTGAGAGACAGGGGCTCCAGATAAATCACACTGCTGCAGCTGTTTGTCTATTTTTTTGTCCCTTTTATTTTCTTTTTACCATCAGTGTCTCTTGAATTGTTTTTTTGGCTGTCTATTCTCTTTCTATCACTCCCTTTTCTCTCTTTCTCTTTCCTGCACCAGCGTATTTTATCCTTCAAATGTCTTTTTACCCATTGTCAGAATATATTTTTCCATCTAACCGTTCTTATATTCAAAATAAATATAAAAAAAATGTGCACATGTATATTACATAAAAATGTGTATATGTATATATATGTATAATGTTGATTAGGTGTCAGTGTTGATGCTCTGCCTCCATCATTAGTTGATATTACATATTACATACATACATATAAAATGAAAATAAATACGATGAAAGTTCAATTTAGCTTTTTTTTACACACTAGGAACAAACCCTGAATGAAGCATGAAGTGCCTTGTTGTTGGAGGATCTGTAGTAGCTGCAGGGACAACACGATCGCTACATGGTGATTATTTGTCATCGCTGGGCAGCGATGACACGCTGCCTGTCTGTCGCTGCAGCTCAGATGAGCATTGATTAGGTGTCAGTGCCAATGCTCTGCCTCCATCATTTGTTCATTTTACATGGAGCAGGACAGAGAGGCCTTAACCAGAGACTGCTGTCCCTCTGCTGCGAGGGCAACCGAACGTGAAGACAGAAATAAAAGACAGAGTGAAAGGCAGAGACTGTCATTTTGAAATCTCTTATAATATAATTCCAGTTTATTACAACTTTTGTCTTATTTTCACAATCAACAAGATAATCTGACTGTAAACAAGCTCTTAGTTTAGATTACCTAAACTCAGAAGGTTTACAAAAGGATTTTATTGGCAAGGTCCTGGAATCGTGTGAAGGTGTGTTTATTTAACACTTATGTCACTCTATTTGTATTTCGCTTTGTTCTAACAACTGAAGTGAAGAGAAAGCGGCTGTTCACAGATCAATAACCAATAACCATTCATTCACACACATGGCTAGCAAGACCCCTGACAGTACAATCAATAGGAGGAAAATGGGAAGGGACTCATGGGAGCAGCATCCACTGATCTGAAATTACACACTGAGGAGAAACAAACATGTAGACTGACTACTGTACGTGTCTTTTCCTGGTTTCATACAGATAGTTGCATACGTTATCCATAAATCCGTAAAGAGTTTGGTCCAGGATGTGTTTGGGCTATAGGTTAGAGCAAATACTGAAAATACTGTAAATGAAACTTGCATTGGCTTTGCTGCACAACTGCTTGTTGAACCCATCCTAAATCTCACACTGCTTCCATTTTGGCAGTATTATTTGCACAACAAGAGGTCATTAGTTTCTATGTTACTGTAACACTTCTATCTGTCTTGTACCCTTTCTTTGTACATTCACTCTGTTGACTGATTATAAACGCTTTTAAAAAAGAGCCAATGGTAGA
>NW_023339707.1:7523565-7524625 GCF_004916995.1 Morone saxatilis
TTCAGAGGCTTAATGTGAAAATGATACAAAATTGGACAGACATTGTTCATTATCTAAACATTAGGTGGTCACGAGATTCAGCTGAGCCAGCACAGGGAAGTCACCCTGAAGTCCCTGCAGCCTGTTTTCATGTATTACATAATGATTCACGAGTGACAGCACAGCTGTAAAATGCAGTGAGGAGTCAAAGGTGAGATGAAGTAAACAAAGAAGTGTGGATGATAGCAGAGGGGGAAGGAAATTTAGAAGTGGAGTAAGAGGAGGGTGTCTGGATTTAGGCTTCATTACTAGTATTTGTTCCTGTTTTGAAAGGCAGGAATACTGAGGGTCTGAACAGAACTGAATGGAGGAAAGTCAAGAAAGATGGAAGGTGAACAACTCTTATGTAATCATGTAGGCTACATTCACATCAGCAAAACCGCACAACCTTCACTTATATAGATTTAAAAAACTGTCTACTCCATATACAGGCACGCACATCTGTGTTTCCTTGTGAGGACCTTCATCGTCATACCACATAACCCCTCACAACTGCACGTCTAATCCCAAACTGTCTAAACATAACCTGAACCCCATTCTTAAAGGAATAGTAGTAGTGAGGACTTTTTTATATCTTTAATGAGCTGTTTGAGGGTTAAAGGAATCTTTGGGACATACGCTTATTCGCTTTTTTGCCAACAGTTAGATGAGAAGATCAATACCACTCAACACACAGAAGGTTGAAATGATTGGCTTGGCTTAGTAAAATAACTGGAAACAGCTAGTTGGAGTCTCTACTGGTTCCAAGAAATCACTGGCCTGGCCAAGAAACCAGCACGAAGCTCAAAGTAAAAAACTTGTTTTCACACTTTACACATGGATTAAACAAACAAGATATGTATCTATCTTTTCAGCTAAAAAACGCAAAGCCAGTGTTTGGTTTGTCTGTTCTGGGCTATTGTAGAAACATGGCGGCCTCCATAGAAGGCGACTCACGGCGTGTATTAGGTAACAAAAACAAAACGATTCCTATATTCTGGTGATTATACATTAATGAAAACACATACCTATGAATATTATA
>NW_023339707.1:7524752-7528526 GCF_004916995.1 Morone saxatilis
CACACACACACAAATACACACAAAAAATCTGATGTTGGCAGTCCATTCAATTGCCCTCAACTGAATCAGTCAATCAGCAGAATAGAATTTGTTCCATACCATGCAAGGATAGAATAGATCATTAGAGAAAAATCTGCAAAGCAGCTATTGGCAGATCACAAGCCCTATGTTTTACTGTTATTGACGACATACAGTCGCATGCCACCACAGTACACATACACACACACTGCACTACACTACACTGTTATTTCTCTGCGTCCCTTGGGACAACTTAGTGTTAAAGCTACCTTCAACCCTACAGGAAATTTACTGCCTTTCAACACTACAGCACACATGCACAAACACACACACATGCACTCCAGTACAGGAAAGTTTATTGATTAGTACCCAAGAAAACCCATTGGTCAGTAACAGGGCAGAATCTACTGTCATTGGATTCAGAGGAGCCTGGACTGTAATTTGAATCGCCAAAGTGCTCCAGGGGGTGTTTTCTAATTGTTTTATGCTTTTGTGCACAGGAGTAAGTGTGCTTGTGTGTGAGTGTTTATGTGCGTGTGTGTTTGCTGAGGAGGAAAGATCTATTTACTCTCCTCTCTCAAGGGAGTCCCAGAGATAGTACACCTGCTCTTCTCTCTCCATCGCGTTCTGTTTGCCATAAAACTCTCTCTGCCTTTCTGCTTCATTTTCATACTCCTGCCTTATCACAACTCTAAAATTTTAATTTTAATTCCTTGGTGCACATGCATTTATTGTAGGGGTGTGCAACTTTCCCATCTAAGATGACGATCTGATAGGTATCTAGATACATGGGATACAATACGATTCAGGGACGATGCATTTTAATATGGAACAGTTCGGTTCAATTCAATACGATACGATGCGATCTGATACAGTTCTTAACATTTGTTTAATGTAGACATTTATTTTCCATCCTAATATAATGTTGTAAATCGTGTTGGCCTTGTTTGTTTATGTACCGACCGAGTGTGAACAGGCCACGCTACACTAACACTACTCTCGTCGCTCTTGACCCTCACGTTGACCTTTTACCTTTCATGAGAGTGTAGATGCTGTTAGCAGCAAAGCTTCAGTCAACTGATATACAACTTCAGAATCAGACTGGTTCATAGTATATTTGGATAATTGCACGGGTCTGCGTACTGATATCTATAATTGTATCTATAATGTTAAAAACGATTTCTGAATTATGAAATTATTCCATCCATCTAATAACTGTACATTGCTGGTTATTGTGGTGAATTCAGTCATATACATATATACATATACTGTGTCTCAACCCATTTATTTTATCTAGGCATATGTGTTTTTTTTCTTTCTCTGCAGCCTTTTCAATGGAAATTGCAGGCTTTTTAGACATTTAAAAAGGTCCAGTTTAGACGGTTATTCAACATCCATTATACTTCAGAAAAAAAGACATCCCCTGGCTACGGACACTATTAACATAATAAAGTGCAGTATCTATTTGTGAAGATGGTAATTTGAGCTGTGGACAAGGAGAGAGGTGAAGCTGACAGTCTACCAAAGAGATGTGTCACTAAATATAGTGATTCATATTAAATATGAAACTGCAGCAAGAGTTTGACAGCAGCACAGGAGCTCCTGCTGAGATACAGTTCTCACTCTCACCATCTTTTTCTTTCATCTCTTTCTCTGTTTCTGTTTTTTGCTGTCTCTCCCTCTTTCTTTATTTCCCCATCACTGTCGCCTCTTTTATTTCACAGAGAAACTGTATTTGAAACCAACAAACAGATTTATTATTATTAATTAGCTTGTGCTGTGTAAGTCATGTTTAAAGGTATTTTTTGGACAGAGCAAGTCAAGTTTCAAGTCCTTGGAGGCAAGTCAAAGTTGACCTAAAAGTCCATAGAGCAGACTATAAGTTAAGATGTGTCGTAAATATAAATATGTAAGGTCTACCTGTCACTATTTTATTTCTTTTTTTTCCTTCTACAGCTCCAATAACAAAACTTTCCAATCAGTGCTTAAGTCCTCTTCTTTGTGACAGAAGACTTAAATCCAATTCTCGAGTCTACAGCGCTGTTAAAAAGAGGCAACCTGAAGCCACTGCCGATTGTGACATTTATTGGAAGTGGATGGTGACTAACTGTGGCTTCTTTTGTTATCCTTTCAAAGGGTGGATTGTCCCTCCACAGAACACCTCTCACACAGCTATCCTCCATCTTTTCCTTACCACCACCATCACAGAATTATCTTTTAAAGTCACATGAATGCTAATTGCTGACATGCCGCATGTCAATGTCCACATGTGAATTGAAAATCAGTTTGTTTTATAAAGTTTTATTTAAAAATGTATCATAGCAAGTGTAGAGAAAGTGCTGTGTGACAGTCCTGTTTGCTTGTGCTAATTATAAATTGTGTCATAATACATTTTGTAATGTGTTATTGATGATAAATCGCTCAAGGGATCTTATCAATAGCGAGAACATGACACTAGGTAGTAATTCAGTCCAGAAACAGCTGATATCAGCACCACGGACAGAGGCAACATTCAAGTGCAATAACCACAACTCACCAGCAGGGGGACAGGCAGCTACCATTAATATGAGAGCTGTGTTTCTTATTTCCTGTAGCCTGCATAATGGAACATACTACACACAGTAATGGAGTACTAGTTAGACTGACAGAGAGGGAAAGGGGGAGTAAATCAGCATTTCAAAATCACAAAAATATCAAGATAGAGAAAGTGGAATGGAAGTGAAGGAGAGAATAAGAGGAGGCAGAGAGAGAGATACTGTAGAGAGGGAGTGAGCAGCAGTAGAATACAAACCACTGAGCTGCTGGTTGCAGCTGGATTTTTCTAGTTCCACACACACACACACACACACACACACACACACACACACATACACACTATGGAGGCTATGGAGTCTAAGGCTGAAAAAAACCAATCAAAGGAAACCATTCCACCACTCTGGTCTCTGGCCAGGGTTTGCATGTTTGTGGTGGTGCATTTTACCCAGTGGGATTTTATATCTCCCCCAGTGGTTTTGATGGTTGGCTTCACAAAAGATAATCCTGCCATTATGATAATGTCCATTTTATTTTCATTGGAAATAAGCTAAAATCATTCAAATGTAAAAGTCATTTTAGCAACTGCCCTTCCAAGTTAAGGTTGCACACTGTGAGCAATGAAAGTGTCGATCCAATGAGTCCATTTCACATATTTGTCAGTGGATTTTCAATGTTCATTTTGGCAATAATTATGCATTTTCAACTACAAAAAGTGCAATTTGTGTAAGCAAATGGAAGATTCATTTTCAAACTGAATGTTTTCAACTTGATATTGGCAGCCCTTGACTTCTATAACACAAACTGAAACACATTGATTCAATTCTGTCTTTTTCGTGTGTTCTCAGTCCCTGCCTTTTCTTTCTCTACCCTTTCTAACCCCCACTCTGCACCATGGTATAGTCTGATCCTAACCTTTTGGCTTATTTCCATCTCACTCTCCTTTAGCCATCCATCACTTCTTCTCTCTCTCTTTCCCTCTATATGTGTTTCAAGCTCACTCTCTTATGGTGTTCGTGAGGACCATTATTGCTCAGATTTGTCACCATGAATGCAGTAACAGTGTAGGGGGGTGTGCGTTTGTATGCAGCCATGTTAGGCTGTGTATGTGCTTTGCATATGTGCTAACTTGTTTCTCTCGCACTCTTTTCATCTTTCCACTTCGCTCTCTAGAGAGAGCGAGAGCCATTATTACTGAGATTTGTCACCGTGTACAGATAAAGT
>NW_023339707.1:7528568-7528814 GCF_004916995.1 Morone saxatilis
TCAGTGTGTGTATTTACTGCGTGACTGTGTTCTGATTGGTGGCTTCAAACCATCATGAGACACTGTACGCACACATAGGGACACACATACACCCAGGTCGTTCCACACCACAATTAGTCGTCATGTCTCCCACTGAGCGTAGCAGATGAACAACATGCTAGTGACAGAGCTAATTCAACAACCCACGCCAAATTACACAAGGACAGAATTTATCTGAGAATATGTATATGTGAGTGTGTGTGTGTG
>NW_023339707.1:7528846-7532689 GCF_004916995.1 Morone saxatilis
GTGTGTGTGTGTGTGTTGTTCTGAGTGGGGCTTGAAATGTAATGCACTGAGATCAAAACAGAACTGTAATAGCTGCTCAGTAATCTGAAATCACTCTCCATTTGCTTCGTTCTGCCTTCTGCTTCTTAGCATGTACACTATAAATAACCTGTTCTCAATTTTAGCACTGTTCTCTATCATATTAGATGCTGGTTATTATACACTATTTTAATGTACATGTTCAAAGCAAACACAGCAATTCAATTGTTTGTAAAGATACTGGTATATAAGCAATTGACAAGGTGTCCAGATACAGAAAAAAGGAGGGGCTGTGTTCAAAATGGGACCAAGTTTGTAAGTTAGTTAGATTCAGCGCCTGTGCAGTGTTATTTCACTGCAGTGTATTTAATTGAAATGTAGACTGCACAAGTTTTTTCAGCATGGTATTGCCAGAAAGGAAAAATGTGATTATATTACCACAATTTAACCAGCACACGTCTTGATGTTTGTTCACATTCTTCAAATTCTTGAGAGGAAGATGAAGCAATTTCAAGAATACTGTTCTGTGTGACCACAGAACTGGAACGCAGTCATCAACAAAGATCTGGGTTTTGACCGTACAAGCAAAAGAAGAACAGTACATCTGCCAGCAAATCACAAAGGAGTACTTTCTGTCACCAAGGTATATAATAATGTATAGTATTAAAAAATATAGTAGAAGAATCTTATCATACAATTTATTGTATTATTATAAGGATAACTGTGACAAATGTATATTAAACATTGTCACTGACCTACAATGCTTGAATCAAAGAGAATAAAAGATATTTTGTAATAAAGGCAATGGAAATCAAGGTTAAACACTGAAATATTTTCTAATATACTGAACTGATATTGGGGCAGTAAATGTTGTTCAATCTCCAACAGGATGGAGCTTCCCTGACCAAAGCTGCATAATGTGCTATCATTGTTATTTGTACATCAAATGGCAGAGGTAGAGGTGCCAGTCTGTAAAAACTGGCTCACACCGTCTTAAAAAACCTTCCAAAAAGAGTTTCATTTGTCCAAATGTCAATAAAATGTTTTATTGTCCCAAGAAATTCTCAGTTTTTTAACTGACTCCTTGGGTGTACTCCCCATAGTGACCCTCCAAAGGATAAGTGGTTATAGATAACAGGTGGATGGATGAATGGGTATGGAAGTTCTGCTATATTTTAAGACATCTCCCTGTTTTCTGATCCACTTGTGATTTCATTTACTTTTGATGCTGTTAATACAAACTCAGCGCTTCTACAATGTTTACCTAATTTCTTGATAAATGTAGTGTTTCCACACCACCAGACTCACCAGTACAACAATATATTCACACCACATCCATCGCACAAAAGAAATGCTGTATTCATTCAGAATTTAACTCATCACTTCTACTTTGCAGTTTTTTCCCTCGCTATTAAGCTACATACAACTCAACACTTCCTGCAATGATGTTACAGTTTTAAATCCTTCCAGTGGCTCAGTGGACATTCTCCCTCTCCTTCCTGGTAGGCGTTTAATGTGAAATATCTGCAGAAAGTGTTTCACTGACAGTAGCGTATCATTAATAAAAACAGCAAAGCTAAAGTGAATGAATTATTGATAGGCTTTGTTTGCGCCGCCACACTCTTGCTCATCCTCCTACCAGCTTCTATTTGAGAGTTTTTTGGTAACTAGTTACACTCGCCCCACTTACAGACATGTGATTTAATACAGGCTTCAACCCTTTTCATGAAATCTTTTATATGTACAGTTTCACTAATCTCTGATGTCTGGTGGAGTTATGTGTTGGATGTTAACCAATTTCTTGAAATAATCTACATTTTCAGTCCAAAAGTATCCATATCAGCATGCATAATCCCATGAATTGTAATGCCAATAAAGCAACAGAACATAGAGGCAGAGGGGGAGAAGAGGAGACAGAAGGAGAGAAAGTCTGAGTGGGTAGAGGAGAACAGCTGGAAGGAAGGAGGGAGGGATGAACGGAGGAGGTAATGGAGCAGAAACACATCAAGCTTCAGTCTCGGGGGCAGGACTGCCAGCAGAGAAGAAAAAAACACCCCCACAAACACCAACAGAATGGCGCAGCCCGCCTGGGAGTCATCCATTCAGTAAGCATCACAGGATACTGGAGGAAAACACAGTAAATGTATCTGGCTGGGTATAGCCTCTTATTTCTCTCTCTCTCTCTGTCTTTCTCATGTGATCCTTCCGTCTCTCGCTCAGTATCGTGACCTCTGACCACTTCTCCCTCTCTGGTTAATTCTCTTGCTCGCTCTGTCAGATTTGCTCTCTGTTTCACGGCTGAGTCATCATCTAAGTCATTTCTCTCTTCTCTCAATCCTTCTCTTTCAACCCCTCTCTTCTCATCTCCCCTCTTGGGTGTCTGGTGCGTTTCCTCTTTTCCCTCAGTCCTTTCTTTTCCTTGTCTATCTTGCTCTCACTCTCAAACATAATTATTAAACTAAAATACTGACTCACATTGCTTTACAGAGCAACAAACTTGGTTGGTTTTACTCCATATCTTATCTGTGTATGTTAGTTGCCTGTATGCATGTGTGTATGTGCATCAGGGATGTAATGGATGTACATTTAAATATGTGTGTTTGCATGTAAATGTGAGTGTGTCTGCATATGTACACAGCTAACACGTCTAGTGTGCACACGTTTATCTGTATCTACATACACATATGCTTGAGTGATGGATTGTTTATATTTGCACGCGCACGTCTCTTTATCTGTGTGTGTGTGTGTGTGTGTGTGTGTGTGTCTGTCACATCTTGGTAGCTGTCAGTGTCAGCGACGGGCAGCCACACACACAGGATATGACAGCTGATTGGCAGACGGACCACCAACATTCGTCATGGCAACCACAGAGGACATTGTCAGGCTGTCAAGGGGAGTTTATACTGGATACTGGAGTTATTAAGGTTTGTTTATTAGATGGACTCACATTTGCACATGAGCCTACCGCTGGTGAACAATTAAAAAAGAGATATTAGCGTTTTATACGAGCTGTGTGATTCAAATAATAACAAGGATGGGCTTTACTCCATCAGGAGACATCTACATTACTATGGGGGCAAATTTGTACAGTGTGCATTTCTCATTTCATTTTGCATTGGAAATAAAACACTAACTCAGCTTTGTATGGTATTATAGTCAGAACACAGAACCCCCTGTGAACTGTAGCCCCTGTGACACCAAGCATCTGCCCTGCTGATGTGTCTTTAAGCAAGACAATGAATCCCTACCAGCCAGTGACCCTGTGTGCTGCAAAAACATTCATGTGTTCTTTGTACCACTCTATGATTAAGATTGCCCCGTTGCAGTGCAACTGCAGGATGGAAACACAAATGATTTCTGCAATAATAGGTACCATTTCCCTCAGAGTAACCTGTGAAGGATCTATTTAACCATTCAGCCCCTCCAGCTTTTGGATCTCAACCTATTTTATGACAAAGGGGTCCATAGCAGGTCACAAGAGTCATTTGTGAGCCTGATAATGTGACATTTCTCTACTGTCACTTTTCTTAGTTTTTGCTCATGGCCTTACTACAGTAGGTGATGAATAATATATAGGGGTCAGTGCAAATTATTTATTTGGTTAAAAAGCTTCAATGTTTTATTATGTCAGGTGGTCGCAAATTCGAGCCGTAAAGGCTGCTAATATGGATCTTTTTGGTGACTTCTCAGTCAATATTCTCAGCAGTTCCCATTCTACTTCCAGCAGTTTAGATTCACACATTTAACACTACTTCCTGTAGATTTCTCTGATTCAGTCTTAACACATAAAATGAATCGTAAAAAAATAAAAATAAAAATAAAAAA
>NW_023339707.1:7532712-7532855 GCF_004916995.1 Morone saxatilis
CTCTGCTTCCCTCCGAATATACAGACAGGAAGTGGGTGAATGAAAAAGTTGTGAATCAATGTTCTCCCAGTCTGTCACGACCCAAAAACGCACAACTCCATCTCTTATCATTTATGCGTGTGGCACACAGGCAGACATGCATA
>NW_023339707.1:7532955-7548409 GCF_004916995.1 Morone saxatilis
AGTGCGCGTGTGAGAGAGAGAGAGAGAGAGAGAGAGAGAGAGAGAGAGAGAAAGAGAGCGTGTGTGTGTACTAGGTTTCCTTTAAAAAGTAATTTCCTTTTTATGTTGTAAAGCATTATGTGTGTTATTGTGTGATCCTTCTTTAACACAAAGAGAAACACACGCACAAACAAAAACAGACACATATGCAGAAATCTGCTCATTGAGCACTCATTTTGCAACTAAAAAGGTGTGTGAAGAGAGAGCATAACATATACAAGAAAGGAGGATCAAATGCTTTGTCCTTTGATATGAATAACTCACAACACAGGAAGAAAGCCAGAAGAGCCGTGGGTGCAGAGAGACGTGAAAGAATTGCTTGTTTACTTCTATCAGTCACCTATCACCCACGGCGAGTACGGCAACGCCTCCTCCATTTAAGTTAGCACAAGCGCCCTTGCCAAGTTTCCTGCTGTCAGCGCTTATATGTTGATCCAGTAAAATTCATGCTGTGTTCAGAGATCCTGGGAAATTCTGGATATTCTCAATATTTTTAACCTAAACGAAAAAAGAGGAAACTAGCCAAATTGTTTTTACCATTGTCTCATTGCTTTGTCAGTTTTTCCTTTTTTTTTTTTGTCCAAGTCCGTAGAGTAACACAGAGGAAGTTCAGGCTATATCCTTCAGTTCCCATCTGCCTACATTCAGGTGCCTCGACCCACCAGGGCTCTTTGCACCTGAGCCCTGCACCCTGTGACAAAGACTACTAGCTTATGCAGATATTTGGCTGGGAAACGTATGACAATAAAATATTTAAGGACTGCCATGAACATTATCTCATCCATTTAAGTTTTAAACTAAAATAATTAAAGTGAGGATCACCCAACTGCCTGACGCTCCACATTTTGTCAACTAGTGAAGTTTTTTTTCTTTCTTTTTTGTCTTCTGGACCATCTGTCTATTACCGTCTATCATTGACGAACTTCAACCGATGAGATCAACAAAACATATAATGTGGTCAAACTTTTACAAAAGTCAGTTTTTGCTCTTTTTTCAGTGAAGAAATACTCTCCAGTTCTTATATAACTGCTCACTCCAGTCGCTCCCAGTACTTCCTCAAAGGATGCCAATTGGTCCAGTACCACTGTAGTTGGGCCACAAACACTGAGTGAAGCCTGGGAAGATGGATTCTCACGTGATCTCATGATTTTATTATCTTGCAAGTCCAGCTGCCTCACAAATACATCTTTCTGAGGCTGAGAAATCAAAGAAACTATGAAATTACTGAACATGGACAAATTTACAGTCAGCTCAAACTCGAAAAATAGCCCAATCCAATTACATTGCTAGAAAACTTCATCAAGAATCATTGTGCAGGATGTCATATTGGCATAAAGAGTTACTTTTAATTAATGTTCCTCAAAAGCCACCTCCCCTGTTCGGGATTGTACTACGTTGCAATGTATTATAAATATATGTAGGCACCTGCTCAATTTAAGGAGTAAAAATGCCCTTAATCGCAGTGTATTCTTGTTTTAGATGCTAGTCGCAACAATGACACAACATGAGCTGCTAAATGCAGTAGCATGTTTCACAGGGCAAACAAAACGTTCAAGGACATTTTTCTGCGCTAGAGTCTCCTTGTGGTTATAATGACCACCTGCCAGCAGTCAATTCTGAATTTATACTTTGAAGAAACGCAACATCAAACCACAATTCCTCGAGTCAGCCATCACAGCTAAAGATCCAGTTTAAAGTTGACATATTTCTCAAACAGAAACCTGAGGTCTGGCTCTGCTGCAACCTTTATATGGATAACAAGCTCCATGTCATTTTAAGACACTATTACTCCAGTCAGCCATAATGACTCAAGAAGATCAAGCGTCTACTCAGCACATTGCTCAAAGAGAATCCTTCATTATGGCTCAGCAGCAGACTCAGTTCCAGTAATAGTATTTTTTTTTTTTCTTCATCTGATCTGTGCCCTCAGGCTTCGCCTTGCTAAAACAGTGCTCATCTTGTTTTCCATCACTGGCAATTGACAAATCAGTTACTGAGGTTCAGAATCACAGCCACTCTGGTTCTCCATTACACAACTTCTTCAGTGGTTGTGATGTGTGCCGAGCCTCACTGGGGCTCTCTGATCCCTTTGGAGATCTGCTGCCTCGTTTTGTCTTAAATCTATCTCCCTCCACCATCACGGCTCTGGGCCCACAGTGTAGGTTGCAGATTGTAGAGTTTTCCATTTATTTTTTTTTCCATTTAGTTTTAAATTTTAGATATGAATTTATATTATGTTATTCCGTTTTCCAAGGCATACTGTCTTTGTACAGTTTTTTCATGCTTTCACATATGTTTGCGACCTTCCAGACAGCCATTGGTCAATGCAGATTTATTTAAAATGTCAAACACTTATGTAACTTTAACATAATAAATGAATAAATAAATACGAACCTGGTGTTCAGTGTGATGGACAACGCAACTCAAGTTTTAAGAATCTGCTAATAGATTGTCATATTGTGCAAAAATGTAATGAAAGAAATGGCTTTCCCAGTTTGGTGTGGAAGAACTTGACTGGTCTGCACAGAGCAGTGACCTCAACCACATCTGAACCAGGCCTTGTCAATCAAAATCGGTGTTGGACCTCACTAGTGCACTTGTGGCTGAATGGGAGTAAATCCCTGCTGCCTGTTTCCCAGAATTTCCATTTGAGTGGAGGCCGTTTTAGCAGCAGATTAATGCTCATGGTTTTAAAATTACATGTTTAAAACTCGCATAATGTCCAGTTGTCTACATATGCATTTGTGGTCATGTATCTCTATATCTTCACAGAACCTATACTCCAGATGCAATTTTGGATTAGTAGTAGTAGTATTTTTGGACTTCAGTATAATTTTTAGTGGCAGACGAATTAAAGCCTCAGTTTTGGTCAAATTACAGCAAATTTTATCTTATTTAGCTGTGAAACTCTTGTTTTCTCTGTTATAAATAATCATTCTGGTTCGACACTAACAGATTTAAGTCAACTGAATCCTTCTTCTTCACCCCAGTGAGGGAATTCCCATCTTGTCTTCCGCAGTATCGTCCATACACCTTTGGGTTTTAACTTGTTCAGAATCACACATTGTGCTTCTGTGGGAGTCTCTCTTTGTGCGTGTGTGTGTGTGTGTGAGGGGTGCTGTTAATCAGCTGTGTAGCCCAAGGGAGGGAACAGCTCTCCTCACTGACCCACTTAAAGGCAACATGGTGAACAGAGTAGTGAAAGTAGGACAGGAAAAATACAAAACTTAAAAGAACTGCCTTGCCTCTGTAAGCCTCTACAGGCTTTCACACTGACAACACACACCTATGTCCTCGACTCCCTTGAGATCTTCTGTTTTTGTAGCTAAGATGAACATATTGATCTGTCTCTCAATGTCCCTACCCCCGCACATAATGCCTTTATGTCAAACGTGTCTACACATAAGTGCATTACCACCCTCAAGAGTTCCATTTCTCTTGTATAGAGGAGATTTTGTTCCCAAATACCCCCCATTGTGGACAGGAGTAGTAGTGTACACCCCTGTGTGTGATGCTGGGGCTTTCTGAAGGAAGGATGGTCCCCAGGAGGGCAGTTCTTACAGCTTCCATTTCAAAATAACACCACTACCACTGACTGCAGGGGGGACAGTAACACACCTGATCATGGAAGGGTGCAGTCTCACACACATGTATGGAGAAATACTCAAACATGAGAAAATACTCATTTTCAGATTTCTTTTGTGACATACATTTTAAATATTCTCTAAATCTGGAGCTGTAACAAAAAGCACAATTACTGCTGGTGATGAAGGATTATTTTCATAGATAATTACCTATCTAGACCTATTTATAGAGGATGTCCTCCTGCACTCCTGAAATATTTAGCAGGACACATTTTGGAACAGTATGTTTCCTTGCAAACATCCCCAGCCGCTCCTCTGTGGTTATAAAGAGGGAATAAACTCACTGCCCTCCTTCCCATCCTCTTCTCCTGCCTCGGTTGTCTCTCTTTATGAGTTTATCTGTTGCAAGAGCACGTAAACAAATCACTCTGACAAAGTAAGTCAGTATAGCACGTCTTAGACATCGCTGTGACCCACAATACCTTTAAATTAAGGGTAAAACTCTCTCTTTGCTGCTGCTTTTAATGTATGTTCTTTTGCATTTCTTTTTGTTCTGCTCTATAAATCTTGTTCCTTAATGCCATTCTATTTTATTATACGCACTGTTGTTGGTATACCTGTGTAAATGGCACACAGTTTTGCACGTCATCAAAATCATTTAACCGACTGATCTCATGAAAGTGTATTCTGTGTATCTGCTGCAGTTTGGAGGAGATAAGTATGATGAAATGAGTGGAACCTTTACATTATTTGATAAACAGTCTTTTAAGAAATAATCTTCTAGTTAATTTGCTGTCATAAAAGGTAATAGCAATAGTAATATTCATGGGGGGCAAAACTAAAGAGATAAACATAAAAGATCTATTTTGGTGTTTGTTGGTCTATGTGTCTCTGTGTGTGTGCTTTAGAGCAAGTCTTTCGTTTCCAGCAGGGAGCTTTATGTTCACACAAACAGTTAGAAAGAACAGGACCAGAGAGAGTTGACTGTGAGAAAACAAGTTAGATGGAGAATGAAGAAAAGTGACTGAGCTGGAGCTATAACTCATTCACACAACAAGAAAGTAATGAGGAAGAGAGACGGCAAATATAGGGGAGAGGGATGGAGAGATAAGAGGATGAAAGAGGATGAAGCGGAGACAGATTGAGGGGTGGAGGCCGACTGAAGAGGGAGGACAGAAGGATGAACAAGAGCAGAAGAAGAAAGGGAAAGATGCAGGAGTGGGACAAGTGAGTGGGTGGAGGGTGATATGGAGGAGGTAGAGGAGGGGGAAAAAGGTAGCATAGAAGTGAAGTGGATGGACTGAGGAGGACGAGGAAAAACTGTGGAGTGGAAAAGAACTGAAGACATTAGAGGTGGAGGGATGAAATAGGAGGAGGAGGAGGAGGAGGAGGAGGAAGAGGAGAGGGTTGAGAAAGAGGAGTAAATGAAGGTGAAGACAGAGGATGGGGCGGGAGGACGTTGAGGTGACAGAGAGAGAGAAGCAACGCGAGGTGAGGTGGAAAACATCATAAAACAAATAAAGACAGGAGTGTGTTTGTGTCTGAAAGAGAAGATTTGTGTCGGTGCATAAATGAAGCACCCTCAAAGACCTCAGACTGGGGACGCTTGATTTATGCCACAATGGAGGTTAAAGAATTAGTTTAAAGTCTTTTCTGCACGTTCAGTATCTTAGGAACAATAAAATAACAATGACAACCACTGAATAACAGGTCATTGGTTTTCAGTTTCATCACACTAACAGAAACATCTTAAAATGACACTGGCACCTCCCGCCTGACTAAGCTAAGTGAGACAAAACTAGCGTGCCTCAGTATACGTCATCTGCTGGTATTTAAAGAACCGACTGTGAAAAGTAAAGTTAGCACGCGATGCGGGGCATAGACGTCACCCCAAAAGGAAGGGGGAAAAGGAGTCTGAATGGAGCTTAAAAAAGATTTTGGCGAGGATTCAAGAGAATATACAGTACATATGGTTTGAGAGAGGTGAGTCACCCTCAGGTGAAACAGTCAGTTTAAGATATTTAAAGGACTCAAGACTTAGTTTGTACTGTTCAAGATCAGTACCAGAACCCTATTAAAGGCGTTCCTAATGTGGGCATCAAATTGAATTGGTTTAGTCTCTGCCATGGAGCCATAAGTACATGAGTACATAAGGGTAATGTTTAATACTAGAGAAAGTATATTTGAAAATCCAGATATCCAGATTGCTGTGCAGTTTGTGAGACAAAAAGATTCTGTTTGTAAAAATGAAATGAATCCATTGGAAATGGAGATACAAAGTCCAACCATAAAAACATTAAATAACCATTTTACACATCTACTTCAACGAGGAGAATTTACAGTTAAAAGACTACTGGATGGTTATTTTTTTTATGACTGTGTCGTGATTTCAATGACTACTTTGATAAGCAGCTGGCTGAGAAAAAAAAAAGAACACATGCAGAAAAAGTTACTTGCCTTGCAGATTTCTCAATGCATATTGTATGAATACCTAAAAAAGTGAGAGGAGTTAGGTGTGCTGAAGTCTGAGAGAGAGAGAAAGAGAGAGAGAGAGAGAGAGAGAGAGAGAGTGCAGTGCAAGCATTAAGAAAAGAGTAAATGGAAGAGAGGCTGAAAGATGAAAGAGGACAAAGAAAGACAATTTGTGAAAAAGAGAGGTGTCAGAAAATAGAAATAAAAGGAGAAATGTAAGAGATAGAGGTGAAGGAGAAAAGGAGTAGATATGTAGAAAGTGGAAGGCTATATTTACACCCAAAGCAGGACAGTGATCAGAAAGTTGCCAGTTTGAATCCCACCTGGGAAAATTTGGGTGGGAGAGAAAGGATGAAAAAAAGGAGGCAGAGAGGACGAGATGAAAGGAACAGATGGAGAGGAGGCGGGTGGACAGAGGCGGCAGGGGGAAGAAGAGGAGAGAAAGAGGAGAGGAGGAGAAGGAGGAAAGGATGGCGAGCCGTTGTATTATTAATTGTACTGAGATGTCCTGAAGTGCAGGAGCGAACCGTCCGTCCATTAGGAGCTCTGCGGTCCCTGCTGCTGCTGCTCTCCTCTTTTTTCGCTCTGATTTCTTTCTAAATAGAGAAGCATGAGTCACTCCATCCTTATTTCCTACCTTTGACTCCTCTATCCTTGTCAGCTCTCCTTGTATCTGGCCCTGAGGTACTTAGGACTTTTTTTAGTGAAGTAGTTTTGGACTGATATGAGTTTATGAAGGCCAATGATACCTTTATTCTTAAAATCTTTTTTTCATTCCATTTTTTCTATTTTCACAAATGCAGTCATTACCCATTTCACCATAAAGCAATATAATCAGCCTCCCTGGAAACACTCATGAATGTTCATGAGGGAGGTAGTCATTTCCTATTGATTAGTGGTTTCATATTTTTTTCATTTTTGCATCTCCTTGATTTGAACAGTAACACTCATTTTTAGGGAAAATTACTAAATTGGGAGCCAGATTTAAAGCACACCCAATCAACAATCAGGGAGAAGCAGTGAACACAAAAAGAAGACAAGGACAGATATAGGAGAGAAAACGTGTTAACTAATAGTACAGTACTACTACTACTAATTATAATAAAGATTCTACACATTTACAATACTGTAATCTAACCATAATATATATCATAACCTATAGGAAATATCTGACATACACAGACACACACACACACAAACAGATGAAGGGCAGTGTTTTTGAGTATGTGTGAGCGTATGGGGGTTGAAGGGGGGTCTTGCACAATGTGGCATCTGCTCCTTTCTTTCTGTCTGTACTATTTTCGGATGCTGACCAGCACAGCTGAACAGACTGTAGAAATTGTTCTAACACACACACACACACACACACACACACAGCGTCACAGTCACAAGGTGATTATGAGGATGGCTAGAATCAATTTAGTCACACACACTTGGTCATCATCTTTCTGGTGCGGATGTTTCGTTTATGGCATTTATTTGTTTGGTGTTGACTAAATGTCACACAATTTATGGAACATTATGCATCTCCTGTCTTTGGTTACATTTTTCTTCTTGCTGTTTCCTCGCTCAATTAGTTTGTGCCTCTCTCTGTGTTCGCTGCTCAATAATTTACAGATGGTTATAATTTTATTTATTCACAGTTTGAATAGAAATCAGGGCAAATAAAAGTGAACTTAATAGTGAGCAGCAAGATGAAGGAGAAAGGTAAAGGAAAGATTAGAATAATGAAACATAAACTAACTCTACTCCATTAGCTCTGATGACCCCCATAGTGCTGAGAGCAACCTTTATAATGACCAATCAGGGCTGTGGGAACTTCTCACACATCTACACACATAATTAAAGACATACACACAGAGAAACTCATTCAATTACACATGTTAACCTTTTGGCTGTTGTGGCATTTTCCTGAGGCAGAGCAGTGTGTCTGACTGTGTGAGTCTGAGTGAGAAGACACTGCAATAAGATGGTAACTATAGCAGCAAGCAATGAGTCTAATGTAGGAAAAACTGATCTTAACCACGTGAGCAAACCGTGAAACCTGCTCTATATTTTACCCCTGTGGTTACTGGGGCTAACGTGCACTACTCTGTCTGAAATGCTACAGAACGATGAGAAGCTGGTGCATCTGTTTACAGTGCAGCCTCATGTTGTTTCATCAAAGAAGTCAGTCAATATTCAACTGTTTTCCATCACCACCACGCGATCTGATTTCATGATGTTGTTTTCCACAGAACAGCAGGGCACAGTAAAAGGAGTCGGTGACAAATACACTGCATTGCATGTCATTGCCCTAAAGACATTGGATTGTTCTGTAATGCAGGTTTTTTTTCAACTCTAATTATTTCCACCCAGATTTAGAAACAAAAGCTGAGAGTAAGAGAGTCCTCAATCTCTACTGAGCGAAGCGTTTAGAGACTGGTTTGTAAGACTTCCTCTGTTAAAAATGCCTAAAGATTTCCAAATAAAGTAACATTGGACATAAATCATTTAAAATGCTTCTCATAAATAAACTCAGATAGTATGGATTGTAGCTAACCACATATAGATCCAGATTTTGTAGCTGTAAAACATCTTTGTACTAGTTCACTTTATGAGAAGCACCTGAGAGCACAAGCAACTTTGGGCTCTACAAGGTTAGACTGTCTCGTGTGGGGAGGAGAGCCAGTTTCAGAATGGCCTTCTGGTCCGTTGAAGGACACATCTTCATGGGCTGTGTCCGTCGCAGAATCCAGCCTCTCAGCTGGAACACAGTTTATGTGTCTTCCTCATATAATGTTAAAACACACACAAACTCAGGCACGGACATAACAACACACACAAACACACCAATGCAGATTAAATGTCACACTCCTTAATCAGTTTCCTTCAGACACAAAATCAAACTCACGCACGCACACACATTTAGACACATATCCAGGTGGACTGGGTGCAGTAATCCTAATAATTGTTCCGACAGCAGTGATGACAGCTGTGAACGCCTGAATGACAGACTGGACAGAGAAATGGCCCCATTCACTCATTCACTAACACCTGCTTATACAGTGAATTACAGTGTGAGTGTATGTGTGTGTGTGTTGTGGTGTGTCATCATTCAGACCTTAGTGAGGAGTTATTCTGTTTAATATGTTTTCATGTTGAATTCTGACTAATAAATAAAAATATACATGTGCCTATTTTTGAAAATACACACCACCCAAACACTCCCTGTCCCTTTAAAGCTGCATTCAATCTATTTAGATGTCCAGTGTGTAACATTTATGAGAATTTAATATAAAAAAACAAGAATATAATATACATGGGTAATATGTTTTTTTATCACCTAAAAAGGTAAATTGTTGTGTTTTCATTATCTTAGAATGAGGTGTTTTATGTACATAGGGAGCAGGTCTTCTTCTACAGACTGCCACGTTGTTTGGTGTTGTTCATGAGTTTCACAGCCACCACAGACTTGAAAAAGGAGCAATATTCAGTTGGTTGCAATCTACAGCTTCACCAGTGGATGCCACTAAGTCCTACACAGTGGTCCAGCAAATATCATTGCCTATTTTTTTTTATCTCTTTCTTAATGAGACAACCGCAGAAAGTAAACAACAAAAAAGTCACACACAGAAAAAATACGGACTACAGGAGAAAGAAAAATGTTATTAGGAAAAGAGAAGGAAAGAAGGGATGAAGGAAACAACTATGGGAGGAGTAGAGAAGCGAAGAAGAGAGGACAGAGGGGGCAGAATAAACCTAGTGACTTTTTACTTTTCTGTTCCAGGAGACATTGCCTGCCCCTTGCATATTTCATCTCTCCCGCTATTTTTATTTTATAAAAAAAACCTTTGCTAAATTATTGATAAATCTGGCGAGCGCTACCCTCCATGTTTCTCTATCACACAGCGTTCCTGTCTTTCTCAAACACTAACTCTCATCCGCACCGCCTTGTTAGACACATTAATTTTTCAGTAAAGACACAAAGTTGTATTCTGTCACAGCAATATTCTAGTGTGAAGAGAGGAGTGTTCATAAAAATACTTTACATTACCGAAATGATTAAGTATAACATGAGGAAGAGTCTTGCTAACATGCTGATGTTTAGCAGGTATAATGTTTATCATGTTTATTGTAGCACGTTGGCATGCTATCATTTGCTAAATAGCACTAAATTCAAAGTACAGCTGAGGCTAATGGGAATGTCATTAGGTATGTAAGTATTTAAAGCCAGCATGAGCAATAGCCCAGTTGCTGTCTTTGGCTGAACTGCCCCTCTGGAGTGAAAAACTGTTTCATTTTGCTGTTGTGGCTGCAGAAATACGAGTAACCCATAATTGCTCAAGTCAGACCAAATTAAACTGCCATATGATCCAACTTTTCTTCAACAGGCATGCCTGCAGGACATAGAGCTAGAGCGGACCAGAGCCATTTAAAAAATATATAAAAAAGTGAAGCATAATGGTGCACTATGCACCTTGTCATGTGACACTGTAGCACCAAAACTTGTTATTGTTGCCGCTATGTGAGGGCTCTAGCTGAGTCTTCTGAAGTTGTGGAAACGATTAACAGTGAATGGTAAAATCAATGGGATGCCTTGTCCCTTTTCCCAAAAAGTCAGACTGAGGACAATTCAAATCCAGTTGCGTCTGTTAAAATCAAAGTAATGTGAATATTTTCTGCTGAAGGTAAGTGCTTCTATGTTCCAAACTAGTTTCCTCCACGATTACACAAAGGACTCCCAGGATGTGATTGGACTGCTGGATTTCAAATTAGTAGGAGGTTGCCTACAAAAGTAATAGTGCAACTAATTATTTAGGAGGAGAGTAAATGTAATATTATTACAGAAATGTATTTGTAATTAGTTACACGACTAGTTGAAAGTGATGTTAATACTGTAATATTATTACTTGTAATTAATTACTGCCCAACACTGGTCCCCGATTTAAAGTGACGAGTATCACCAAAACTTGTTACAGTTCATCCCGAGGGGAATGGCAATATCTATACCAAATTTCACAGCAAGAAAATACAAAAATGTCAACTTCAACTTCACAGTGTCACTAATTGCAAAGTTAGGGGATCACCAAAGTCAGCAGGATTCATCCTCCAGGAAACATGAATGCATGTACAAAATGCAATCCATCCACTGGCTGCTGAGATATTTAGGTCACGATCAAATTGGTGGACCAACTGACTGACATCACCATCTCTAGAGCCACAACACTAATGGGCTAAAAAAAGTACTGCATATGCAAGTATTTTCATAATTTGGAAAAAAAAACTTTTTAATAATCAAGACCTTTAGAACTCAGATGAACAAATTTAGCTTAACCGCCCTCCATCAGTCAAACCTCCTCAGCAGGAACTGCACTTCTGTGATTTCACCGCTCCTTTGTCGTCATCTTTCCCTCCCCCTTCTTACTTCACTCACTTGATCTTTTTTTATCTTTTTCCCTACTGTTCTACTTACTGTCTTTTGTATGAGCGCGCAAGTGTGTGTGTGTGTGTGTTAGTGCCTGACTTCCCTCTGGACCGAAGGCTGCACGTGATTTAGCTCTACATGTCTGGTTTCCCCTCAGCCTCTATCCAGTTCTCTTTCCATCTGTTACCACCGCGCCTTCGCTCTTCATCTCACAGACAAATATGTGTCTTTTTACTCATCTGTTTCTCTTAATGTCTCTTCATCCATGTTGATGTCATTGTGAGTTCATCCTCATCACTTTCTAAGACCTTTTCTCTCTTAATTTGTTATCTTTTCTTTTTCTTCTCCTCTCTTGGCTTCTTTATTCCCAACACTCCTTTTTCTATACGTCTCTATTCATTCATTCTCCGTCATCTTTATGTAAAGTCTCCATCTTTTCAGGTCCTAATCATATTTTTTTCTGGCTTCAATTCATACATTACTTAACAAATACATTGTGTCATCACTGTTTCTCTAATTTACTGAAATAAAGAATTTTATTGATTTTATTTTTTATTCAAATTTTTATCAGGCAGTCATTATGTTCATTTCTGAATCCCTCTGACATTCCTCTCTCCCTCGTGTCTTCCTTCTGTCTATTTTCTCTTTCTTTCTGTTTCATTCAATTCTTCTGGAGAGCCACAGGCCTTAATGCACATTGCATGCATACACACTCTATAAACAGTATATGTATTCTTTTGATCTGCATGTGTGTGACAGTTTTAATGGAATCGATTCCTCACGGTCCAGATAACGTTTTGATTTTATCACTGTCCTGTACACAGTAGTAGTACTTATATATAACCCTGCATATTATCTCTAGGTCTATCTTAAGGCAGTGACAGTCCATTACAGTACAGTACTGTGAACAACCGTACTCCCTAAAGACCCTGAAGGCGTCATGGTGCCTCAAAGTAAATACAACACGAGTCATTCTCAATCTGCCTGACTGACTGACTTACACGCATCCTTGCTTCTTTCTGTCTTTTCTTTTATCTGTTTCTTCCCTCAATTCTTCTTCCTTCTGCACCTCTTTCCCGCTTTTTATCTGTCCGTACACACTAGTTTCCTTGCTTTTCCATACCTATTATTCCTTCTTATTCCTTCCTTTTTATTTCTTTCATAGGCCTTTTTTTCCTCATGTAGTCCCTCTCTGCCCTGCATTCTTATAGATCTCCTTGACATTCTCCTGTTTTTTGACTTCCCTCTTTAAAACCTCCCTTTATCCTTCCTCATGTATGTCCCTCCCTACATACCTAATGTTATGCAGAATTCCTCAATTACATACACCCTGAATTCTTTCCTCTTCTCTTTTTAACCTCCTTACTTCCTTCACTTATGTGATTTCCTTTCTTTCCTTTTCCATTGCTTTCTCCCTTCCTTCTTTTCACCTCTAAGCCTGCGTCTGGATCGATGAAGGGGAGGTGAGAGAGCAGTCTGCCTTTACACTCGTTTCATTGTGGCATGAGCAGAATCACTTTAGAGGAAAGAAAGAAAGCATAACCGAAAGCGATGTCTGTGTTTTGTAATTCTGCTTCTCTTGAGGCTTTCATTCTCTCCCATTCTTTGCCTTTTTGCCCTTGCTTGATCTTTATTCTTTATTTTTATTTTTTATCTTCCTTCTGTCCATTGCCTGTTCTTAACCTTCCACTCTCATGCTTTCTTCCCCTCTTCTATCTCCATTTTTTGCTCATTGTATGTCCAGCTCTAAATATTTGTATCACCCTTCACATTTCCTTCTTGCTATCCTATGAACCAAGTATCCTTGAAAAAACAAAAGCCTGTTTGTTAAAACTAGGTTTCACTTATTTAACAGCTAATGGCCTGTTGGAGGCCACGTTACATTGATTTCAAAGTGAAATGGTGATTTTGTGAATGTAAGTCTGTCTTTTGGAATAATAGGAAATAAGAACCTAGTGGACATTATGGCACTGAGAAAATGTCTATTTTATTCATCTATTTTAAAGGTCCAGTGTGTAACATTTAGGAGGCACTTTGGGCAGAAATGGAATATAAATTTCATAGGTATGTTTTCATTAGTGTGTAATCACCTGAATATAGGAACTGTTGTGTTTTCGTGACCTTAGAATAAGCTGTTTATTTCCACAGAGAAGCCAGGTCTTTTTACACGTAGGCTGTTATGTTGAACTGCCACGTTTCTACTGTAGTTCAGAACAGACAAGCCAAACACTGGCTCTAGATAAGGATTTTTTCGTGGCCACAGTAGATTCTCCTTCACACTTGGTAGGGAAGGGTGATGTGAGGGGTTGAATTCATCAACTGCACTGCTAGATGCCAACACATCCTACACACTGGTCCTTTCAGTTTGAATAATAAATTATTCCCTCAGACGGTAATGACACGCACATTAAGATGATCCAACTCTTTACATTTAATTGTTTATTTGTTTAAATATATCTGTGGTGGGATACAATTACTTTTGATCAATACACAAATAATATCTAGACGCATGCATTACAATACTTTTAACATGCTATGGCTGAAAAAAAAAAATCGTAACTTATAGCGAAGCTCTTATTGTTTCCTAGTTTCAGTGGTTGCTATGGCATTTTTTTTATTAGCATGTTTACTGGGAAACAGTTTGTTAGCGGTTAGCATATAGCATGTGTTTGACAAAGCAAGTTGGAAGAAGCACTTTTGTTTTGGTTTGTTGCTAGTGCCACAGAGGATTGCAACATTTAAGTAAATAATAAATGATACAAAATTAATCAAATTTCAATTTTGTAATAAGTATTTGCTTTCTTTTCCATATTATGAGGGCAAATATAAGCCGATAATTAATGTTTAATGAGTTAAAAATTAATTCAATTATTAAATGCAAATCTTATTTAAGAAAATGAATAATTAAATTACCAGTGTAAATAAATGGAATAAAACTAAATCAAGCTCAGGTACAGAGATGTATATGAACGTATGCAGCATAATACCCACAGACAATGAAAAAAAACAGCTTTGTGAATAAAAGCAGGATTTAATAGGGGGACAGATGGAGTAGGAGGTATGGAGGGGGCAAAAAGAAAAACATTTTTTGTAAAAGAGCAAAAAAGAGAAAATCTGAAATCAAACAGGCCTATGAACACAGATTATGACAAAAGAGTAAGAATTGAGAAAAGAGAGTGAATTCTTCAGAGGAAAGAGAAAGATGAGAGCTTCAGGTCTAAATGCATCCACACAGTAAAGAAGAAGTAGTCCAACAGTGGAGTGAATAGTATTTTCTATTTGTGCTGACTGGTATTGATTGTCTGGGAGGAGCTGATTCTGAATTTGTCTGTGTGTGAGTACAGTTGTTGTTCTTAAATGTATGTTGTTAAACACGTTTTGCTTGCTGAAATACATACACGCGTGTATCTGTGTGTGTGAGACTTTGTGTGTACACTGTGCTGCATGTATGTGTAACACTCCTCTTACCTCCACCAGATGTGGCGTGGGGTTGAAGCCACACAGGTTACACACTTGGCTGTGACACTGCGTACAGGTGTTGTAGTTGGGCGGGTCGGAGCTGCCGATGTTCAGCTCCGTTTTACAAAGAGGACAGTTCACTTTAGGCTTTACAGGCTCTGGAGCAGGTACAGGAGCCACCACGGGCTCCTGCTTTTGTGGCGCTTTCTGCAGATGAGCAGGCGTTTGCTGATGCTGTTGTCCTTGCAGCCCTTTTTGATGATGCGCGGGTGACTGCTGCTGGGGCATTCCTTGTTGCTGGGGTGTGGTCTGCTGCTTCTGGGTCGCTGCATGAGGCCCACCCATTTGGGGACCTCCCATTAGGCCCGGCGCGTGAGGACCCCCCATTTGGCTCGGTGGATAAGGGCCTCCCGTTTGGCTTGGTGCATGAGGGCCTCCCATTTGACTCGGTGCATGAGGACCCCCCATTTGGCTCGGTGGATAAGGGCCTCCC
>NW_023339707.1:7548519-7552662 GCF_004916995.1 Morone saxatilis
AGGACCCCCCATTTGAGTTGGAGCGTGAGGGCCCCCCATACTGAATGGTTTGGTGCCAGGGGCCCCTTGTTGTTGCTGCTTGTTGTCAGGGGTTGCATTACTGAATACCACCTTGCCTCGTGCAGGGCTTGGCTGGGTGGAGGCAGTGGGTAGAGGGTCAACATTTATCAGGGTACTAGCCTGATTGAGCAGCGATGCCCCAAAGCCAAACAGTTTGGTCAGGCCGTCCTGGGCAGGTGGAGGGGCCTGACTCTGAGGTCTGTGGGCCGGGGAGGAGCCAGCACTTCTGGTCTGGTCATGGTGCCGCGCCATAGACTGGTGCATTGGAGAACCGCGACCCAAATCGGGCTGTGAGGGAGCCTTGGTCAAGCCAGGGAGGGGCACAGCACCAGGATGGGGAATCCGTGGACCACCAGGCTGGTTGGGGCCTCCTACAGGACCTCCAACAGCTCCTGGAGCTCCGGGACCTCTCTGGGAGTACGGGTCGGACTTCATGCCCTGCTGAAAGGGCCCTGTCTGAGTCTGGGGGCCGCCAGGGCCTGGGTGTCTCTGCAAGCCTGGGGAGGTATGAGGCTGACTCTGGGGCCCTTGCTGGGATGCAGGATATGACTGGGGCTGAGACTGGGGATACTGCTGAGACTGGGAGTAGGGTTGAGACTGGGAGTAGGGCTGAGACTGGGAGTAGGGTTGAGACTGGGAGTAGGGTTGAGACTGGGAGTAGGGCTGAGACTGGGAGTAGGGTGGAGTCTGGCTGTAGGGCTGAGACTGAGGCTGCTGCTGCTGCCGCTGGGTTGGCTGACTCTGTGCCAAAGGTTTGGGCTGTGCTGCTGCTGCCGGTTGTGTTGGCTTCGTTGGCTGAGGTGCAGGCTGCTGAGGCTGGACGATGGGTTTGGCTTGGTGGGATGGAGAGTGAATCTGCTGTTGGCTCTTAGAACGAGGCGTGGTCATATCAATGCCAAGAGCTCTCTGCATCTGACAATTCAGACATAGCCACTCCTGGACCTGCAGACAGAAAACAGACAACAGTTATTTTTTATATCCTGTATCAACTTATTCCAACTCTACATTAAAGGTACAGTCATAAACTGCTCAGTGTAAATATATACTAAAGGTACAGTATATATTTACACTGAGAGTTTTTATGACTGTACTAATACATCAAAAGGAACAGCCTGACATATCTTGTATCTTTGGGATCTTCCCTAGATTTTAAGCTTCTGTTGGTTTGAGCAATGCTTGGCAGCACAACATGTGTCTGTACTGAGTGAGTCCATGAGGTTAAATAGGTTATGACTGTTGTAAGTTTGCTTTATCGATGTAAGAAAAGTCTGAAACCAGTTAGAGGAAACAAATGAAAAAAAAAGGAGGAAAAGAAAGAATACATTTCTGTAAAGATAGAGAACAGTAAATATATAAACTCTCACTATGATTTATTCATTTTCTCTTTTCTCTTCATTTTCAAAGCAGATTGCTATTGATTACTTTAAATATCATTGCTGACTCAGACAGGATGCACAAGCATTTCTTTTCATCTAAACCACATGGACACTGTATTCATTCGGCCAACTTCAAAGCTGCCGATGAGAGACAGAGTGCATTTGGATGGCTACACATAGAATATGGTCCATCTTTCTTCCCGTGGAAAACAGAAGCGCAGAGAGAATAGTTGTAATCAACCAGAAATAGAAGGAGAGAGAGGTAAATCAACCACAAATTGACTGCAGCGCTGAGTGATTGCTGAGCCGAAACCGCAACCTGAGTGAAAAGCATTACATCTCTCACAGACACACACACATATAAATCCATGCGGGTACACAGGTATGCACCCACATCAAAATCAAGTGGAGACACAAGCTAGACACAAACAGACACACAAACAGACACACACACACACACACACACACAGAACAATGTTATTAATCTTATTTCTCTCACACACTCACTGACTGTAAATAACTGATCACAGGTGAGTCAACCGAAAGACTTCCACCGCTCGGATCGACAAGTAGAAATAGTAATTAGTTACTTTTATAGTTATATGACTCTGGTGGCTGAGGCTCATGGGTATTGTAGTATTTTTGACCAAACAACTATTTCCATGAGGAGGTTCGTCTGTGGACGCGAGGAGAGTTTGGATTCTGGTCATTATTTCTACCTGTAGGTGTTCAATCAGTGATCAATAATCTCCTCTCTGATTGGTTACTCGTTTCAGCCACTCAGCTGAAGCCAGACGAAGGAACACCTGAGCTCCCAGAAGGCCGAGTGAGGGTCCGCCTGCAGAGCGACGGGTCGCTGCACGATGTTACAGAGTTTGAGATTGAGAAGGTAGCTCTGGTTCCTTTGAGCCTTTCTGTGTGGTTAACAGTGGACTGACTCTTCCTCCTCCTCCTCCTCCTCCTCTTCCTCAGTGTAACCCCTCAGAGCTAGACCTGTGCGAGGATCTGAGCGACCTCCAGAGCGTGAACGAATGTGGAGTCCTGCACACTCTGACCAGTCGAGCTAAAGCCAACATGCCGCTAACGCACGCGGGACCCAACCTGGTGAACTTCTGGCCTCCGTTACAGGCGCACAGCAAGGTGACATGCGGCGGATCAATCGCACCCGATCAACAAAAACATGATTGTGTAACAGCCAACTATCAATAATATGAATCACTTAATTGGTGACCCTTCCTCTTCCTCCTCTCCTGTGTCAGACTCCGAGGTCTCGGCGAGGGGAGTCGGTGTGGGACGCTCCTCCCGCTCTGACCGCTCTGGTCAAACGGGTGTACGTGTCCATGGTGGGGACCAGGAGAGACCACAGCGTGTGTGCGGTGGGACGCAGCGGGACCGGCAAGACGACGGCGTGCCAGGCCTTCACCCACGCTCTCCTCAAACAGGCGGGTACAACCGGCGAGAAGATCAGCGGTGAGTTCAGCAGCCGGGCGCATTCACGTTTATACGCTCGATACACGCGATTTACACATGTTGTATTTTAACAAACTCCTCTTACACCATTCATCACATTGACTTCATATTTGGTCAGCGTGTTCTAAAGACAGTCACGATTAAAAGTTATCAAAATCCTGAGTTTTTGTCGAAGGGCGTGTCAGTGGCGCCGAATTTCGACCGCCAAGAAACAGGAAGTTGTTTAAACTTCACATATTTGATAAAAGTCCCGCCCTGAACACATCTACATAACAATATTCAGTCATAGTCATAGCGCCCCCTACTGGCAGACAGGAAATTATATGTTCTATACCTGTGTGTACTCACAGGTTGATCAGATCCAGCCGGTTAATCAAAACTCATGAAACTCGACATAAATGTTTTAAATAATATTTCAATGAATCAGCCCCCGCAGCTCGTTTGACCAAGATATACGAACATCAGTGGCCCCGTGTATCAGGTTCACGCTTACAAAAAAGGCTCCAACAGGAAGTCGACCATTTTGAATTCAGTATTACATTTTTATGCCGTTTTTTGCCAGTTCTACGCGTTGTATTTTAACAAACTTCAGTGCAATCTAAAGACGCTCACGATGAAAATGTTATCAAAAGCTTGAGGTCTCGTCTGACTGTCCGTTGCGTCAAAAATCAATGCTTCGCCATGGAAAAGGATGTTGTTTTATAATTTCAGTGTTCTTTGTCCAATTCCTCTTTTGCTTTGTGTCGCCAGTGGAGCGCGTGCAGGCCATGTTCACCATCCTGAAGTCTTTTGGCTGCGTGAGCTCTCCGCACAGCGACGCCTCATCTCGATTCGCCATGGTCTTCTCTCTGGACTTTAACCACGCTGGACTGGCTGCTGCCGGACACCTACAGGCACGAAACACACACACACATTTAACAGAGTCTAACACGGCTATATTTGAAGACACTCATGTCTCCTTCTGCTCCCTCCTCACGCTCCCTCCGGCTTCTCCATCAGACGATGATGTTGGACAAATGGAGGGTGTGTCAGACAACGCAGGGAGAAAGCAACTTCCTGGTCTTCAGTCAGATGCTGGCAGGACTCAGCACAGATATGAGGTAAGCTACATTTAAGATGAAAATATTGTACTCCATTACATTATTTGACAGAAATAGTTACTTTTACATAAAAAAATTATATGATAAGCTCATAAAATGCAACAAATGGTTCAGATTAAAGGGATAATTCACCCCAA
>NW_023339707.1:7552709-7553048 GCF_004916995.1 Morone saxatilis
ATGTAGGAACTATTCTCTTTCTACGTATCAGAAGGAAGGTTATGTTATGTGACTCAACAGTTCTTCTGACAGTTTCTGAATATCCTCCATCAGGACAGAACTGCAGCTGCATCAGCTTCCTGAGTCCAACTCTTTTGGTATCGTTCATCCCACCAAGGTACAGTAAATGCAGCAGAGGACCTCAGCAGACTGACTCACCTTTCACATGAATCACAGGTGTAAATAAAGACATTAAAGTGACCTAACCCCTAAGTTCTTCTACCTTATATGGTTACATAGCGTGTGACACTGTTCACAACAGCAGGAATACAGCTACTGGTAGTCAGAGCTAACGGAGCT
>NW_023339707.1:7553148-7563430 GCF_004916995.1 Morone saxatilis
AACAGACACACAAACAGACACACAAAGTCAAACGAAATGAATCCGAAACACGCCTCAGCATCTAAAAATAAAAATAAAAAAACATCACCCCTCCTCCTCCTCTTCTCCTGCCTTCCTCCTTCTTTCTCTTCTTCCTCCAGATGAGAGCTGATACTCCCTTGTGTCCGGACCTTGCTTGGCTCTCTAATTTCTTCCGACTGGAAAAAACACACAGCTCATATCTGAACTGTGTCAACCTGCTCTCGTCCTGTCTGTCCTGCTGTAGCTTTGCATCCACCACAGCGACTCAGCTGCCATAAATAGTGCTATTTTAGCTCCTCTGCAACCAGAGCAAAGCTAGTAAATCTCTGCACGTTCCAAGCGTTTCTCCCATCCCCTTTCCTTCCCATAATGCAATGCGCATACGTACTGTATCACCCCACCCGCTATCCACTGAACCCCCCCCCCGATTTTTTTTTTGCGAGGTGCTACAGGACAAGGTGGCTCCTTGAATTTGAGAGAAGATGTGGAAAGCACAGGGAGAGGAAAGGAGAAAAAATGCCTGCATCAGTCACGTACCCTAACTAAGCAGTTCCTCCCACTGTGCTGTCCCAGCCTGCTTTGCTGTCTGGCATTTTCTAGCTTGACAGCATCACTGATCCCATGTTCTGTTAACTCAGCGGCTACAGCCACTGCTACAGCCTGACATCCCCCTTTCCTCCTTAACATATTCTCTTTGTAGCTGTCTTTCCCCTCCTCTCTGTTTCTCTTCTCCTATTTTTTTCTCCCCCTCACATCCACTCTCTTCTCCCCCCTATAATTCCCTGCTCTCTTGGTTTCGGTCTTTACCCCCATTTTTCTACTCTCTCTCTCTGATCAGGTTGAAAATGTAGGTCTCATTCCTTGAATCGCTGAAGCGGAAGGAGATTTGAAAGTATAATTTTGCTGAGCAGGCTCCTCCCACATTGTGCTGCCATAATTACAGCTGATGAAGATGGCGAGAGGGAGATGAAGAGAAGTAGATAGGGAGAAGGAGAAAGGGGGAGCTGATTTTAATGAGTCCCTGTCTATCCTTCTACTTTATAAGCAACATCACAAGAGACACTCAAAGGAATGAGGGATAGAGCGAGGGATGGAGGGATGGGAAAGAGAAGCGAGGAGATGGAGAGGGAGCGAACAATGGAGGGGATGGAGTCAGCAGTTTTTTAATCCAGGCAGCTCCTCAGCTCTCATCATGTCAAGCTTAATCAACAGCATAGCGGCACATAATATCCACTTCTGCTTCACTGTGGTTAAAACCAGCGAATCCTCCACACACCTGAGTCCTGTGCTAACAGGTGAGGAATAATCACGTTGCTAAGGGTTTGTTCCATGAGTCAACTCACCAAGTTATGAAAAAATAGATTTTTCTCACTTACCTCGGGCAGTATCTAACCGTACAGACAGTTTTGGTTTTAGTAAGTAAGATTTGTATTTATGTATCTATTTTTGGTTATTTGGGTGATCTGATTCTGAACTATTAACCCTAAAATTATAAACCAATGTGCTTTGTTTGCCTGTAATACTGCACCTGACGTTTGCATCCAATTTAACCCTTTTTTCTCTGCTAAATTTGAGGCATATACCAGGGTACCAGGGTTATTTTTTGTTGGGACTGTGGCACTAGTTCTTACACTAAAATTATATATTTTTAATTTTTACCAAAAACTTGAAATAATGGCTTAACAAATGTATAATATATATTAAAGTAGTAGGTCATTATACCTTAGACTAGTTATATATCTGAACTGTATGCTGGTTATTGAGAGTTAAAAGTGTACACGCATTTAGGGTGCAGCATGTAGGACATTAGGCTCATAAGTCGTAAGAGCCATGACATAATACAATCAGGTGATATAATATGTGGACTCACACAGAGCTACAGCACAAAGCCGAACTTACAGTAGATCAACAGTTACTTCTCACTTAACCTTTAACCAAGGAGTCTCGCTGTGATGAAAAGTGCCTTTTACAAGAGAAAGTTGGCCAGCGTGTAGCAACTGAAAATTTAACAACTGCCAGTTAATGCAACACCTAACCCAGGAGGACAGCGCTACAAGTGAGTGGGTGAGGATGAAAGACATCTCAACTGCAAAGGTTACGAAAACTTGCTCTAAAGACCAAAACACAAAGCAGTCAACATTTAGCCTCTCTCACATGAGTTTAACATTAAAATGTGTCTTTACTACAGCAGACATTTTGACTTGTCATGCTATAAAAAACAGGTGTCACTAATCATCTTAATGATGGCTTAGCTCTATTCAAGTGTCCCAGTAAGCTATAACAGTGTGACAGTGAGCTAGCATTAACAGTAACATGACCCAAACAGAATTTAGCTTACGGTACATTCAGCTGCTAAAACATAAAACACATTTCTGTTTGCAGATGGAGCTCAATTAAGATCACATAATTATACACCAGCCTGCAGCCTGACAAAAAAAAATCCAGACAGACAACATCCAACCTTGTTTATGAGCAATCACCATCATCTGACCCTCCAAAAACGGCCTCAGGCCCATTGCAGCACCTTGACCCAGATGTTAAAAACCACAGCTCTGACAGAGACTGATAAGCCTGTCACAGGGCATCTTTGACAGGTGTCTTATGTACCTTAAAGCTTTAGAGCACAGGTGTCACCTCAAGTTATAACCCATTTACTACTCTGTGTGTATGGATCACAAGCCAGTCAGTTGGTGTGTCGGGTGTCGGCCAGGCTCAGGCAATTTTCAGGCCTGTGGAAGTTATTACAAGAACAAATGGCTGCAAATATCTTCTCTGAAAGGAGGAAAATGAGCCCTGACATTCTCCACTGATGCTGACTCTGCACTCTCCAGCAGGAAGAAATGTAAAAGAGAGGGAAACCAGTGCCCCATTTTGACTTAGTAGAGAAAACAGTTTTCAGAAAAACTCATTTCTGCAGAAGCAAATGTATGCCTGTTTTTGTGTGTATTCAAAGATTCATAATGATTTAGGCTTAAATCATAAAACCATAGTTAATTCCTTCAAATAAAGAGGAAATGTGTACCATTAAATGTCACAACCGGAATTGCAAAAAATCCGGCTGAGACAAAAAATATATATTTCTTGTACTTCCCCCAAATGCATTCCTTTTAATAATAAAACAGATGACAGTAAATTTAAAAAAACACATTAACATTCTTTTTGACTGCAAAAGGGATGGCTACATGTTATTTCAGTTGTGGACACACAAAGGCACAAACACTGCAGACCATGACTGTCGCCTCTCACTTCCAGCTTATCCTAAGTAGCTCAGCTCTCCTCAAACCTGCAGGACTCTGATTTCCTCGATCACATTTCTGTTTGCTCTTTGTCGCTGTCACTCTACACACACACTCGCACAGACACAGTCAACCACCCAATCTAACACACACACACACACACACAGGTCTGAGCACCTCTTCTAACAATCATTGACTTGGAGGTCAGGTCTATCTATTCAAGAGGCCGAACTCTGTCGGTATTGTATGTCTCTATCACACACACACACACACACAAAACACACACACAAATGAACCTTCAATTGGATTCACTTCACCAGGTCTACAGGTATTTAACAGGTGAGCAGATGTTAAAACATGGATTGGAAAATGCATTATTTGATGATGATTAAATTGTGTTTTATGCACTTTTAGAGCTTCATGGTTAAAAGTAAGTCAATTTTAATACAAACTTAAATGAAGTCATAAAGTCAGTGCAAGAACAGTGACCAGACAAAGAAAGTCAATTTAAAAGATGCAGTGTTTTAACAGATTAGCGGAGTGGAGAGTTAAACAGTTACGCCAACTGCAAAATCTATGAAAATAGTTTAAATATGACAGCCCATATCATGTAGTTACACTTTTGAGTAGTAAAGGCGAGTGGACGTTGCACGGAGCAGAGTTCACTGTGACTCTAATCTAATTGGTCATTAATTAGCGTGGACACACAGAGAAAGGAGCGGAGAGGAAGCGGGGGAACCAAGATCGAATAAAAGAGCTAAAACAGCAAAGAGAAGGAAATCTATGAGGTCTCCCTTCCTTCCATCTCACTATCCCTGCTGGTTTTTAAGCTACTCTCGACCAAGGAAGGAAGCAGCTAACTGAGAAAACCGATCGAACACAGCACCTGATTATACTGTGTTCAATGGCTTAAATTACACAGGATCCAATAGAACAAAACAATGATATTAAACAAACAAAAACAACATTGAGATAAAGAATATGGCAAGTCATTCCCTGTGGTGGTCCTATATTGTTGTGATGGTGGATAATCATTTTTACGCTTTCTGTTTCGACTGGTGGTTTTATCTCACTCATTAACACACACACACACACACACACACACACTAACCTTTGAAAAGAAGCCACTGTTCTATCATCAGGAGAGAAAAAGAGGAAGTCTGACACTTTAGGCCTCGATGACAGGACGAGCTATTTCCTGTGGCTGTAGCACGCAAACTGTGACATGGATACAAACCTAGTCGCACTCAAAAACACACACACATACAGCACACTCCCACAGACACACACGCGCACGCGGCTACCAGCTGTCAACATAAAATATTCACGTCACAGATCTCCAAACAGTACGAGTGCTGAACAGGTGTTAGCGCTGTTTCATGGAGAAAATTCGAGGTGTGATTCACAACATTGTCTGCAGCAACATCGGCAGACATTTCACCTTTGCATTTCACTCAACACGATGAAAGCAACTTCCAATAACACTCTCATTTATATTTAATTTTAAAAAATGCCTCTATTTCCAGGAAGTTGTTCACCGTGCCGCTACACAATCATACATAACCTGGAGACTGTGGAGTGCAACCAGCTACAGTCCTGTACTGCTGGCAGCTCCACTAGACCATTTGGGTAATAAATGCCTTATTCAAGGGCACCTCAACAGATTCCAGACATACAGGCGCCCCATCTTCCTGAAGCATCTTACAGTGGTTTATCCTTTTATTTAACCACCTCACTCACTACAATAGTACTGCATATTCATAGTTTCTATGTGCTTCAAACTGTAGAGTGATTATTGTACCTATAGTATTGGACCGTATACACTAGTGGGGATGAAACAGAAGGCCCCAGCCTGCATATCACAGGGTTCATCAAAGTTCATTATTTTATACATTTGAACATCTGTTTGTTGGTGAGTCTCAGCAGCTGACCTGGTAGAGCATTGCGCCCCATGTACTAAGGGTGAGTCCGCAGCGGGTCGGGTTAGATTCCAGCCTGTGGCCCTTTGCTAGTCTCATCACCTCTCTCTCCCCGCTTTCCAGACTAACCCTTGCTGTCACTATCCATTAAAAATCCATAGACAAACCAGAAAAGTGTTCCTGTGGTTACCTGCGGTTACCTTGTACACTGATTTCATCAATATCCCTTTGACTTACACTCATATTGGACAATACACCTAAAATGTACATCCAGTTCCAACACAGGAAGTAGTAGTATTAATGTACAGACATGGAAAGAGTGTAGCAAGCCCATTTTCAGTAAAAGCTATATTTTCTCAGCCCTTAACCAAACCATAATTGGCAAATTTGTATCTAGTTCACCTACCACCATATTATAGTTATATATATATATAGAAATATTGATGTTTTTAACTTAAAATTTCATGGACATCTTTATTTGTATATGCTGCCTTCTAAGTTTGCCCTTAATTACAAAAACAAAAGTTCGTTCCCATATGACATGTTAGATATATATACGCTTATAGAAGTGACAAACTGAAACTATATATATGAACTATTTTCTTAAAAATCATTGCACAGCGTGATTTTTAAATTCAAGTGGTTGTCTTTGTGACAGCGTCATCAGAATTGTATCTCTCTACACCAGCTCTGGTAAACAGTGGGGGAGTGAAACAGCCCACTGAGTAGAAGCTGAGTGTAACAGCTGCTTCTAAATAGCACAGTAGCTGAGATTTTTCACCCAACAGTTTCACTTGCTATGGAGAAACAATGTGAGGTCTATTATAGAAATACAGGTATAACATGGTTGCAGGTGCCTTTATTACATCAAAGCAAGCTTGAATTAACTTGCCATGAGCTGTAATTGGTTTAGAGTGGCTGGAAATGTCACATATAATGTAAAGTAAATGAAGCCCACCGCAGGCATCAGAAGCTGTTTGTGGTTTGGTGTTGTGGTCTGGGCTGAGCTGCTTACTTACTCTGTCATGGGAACAGGCCACACACACATTAATGCATATACTGTACATACACACACACACACACACAGACACTATAAATAGCAAACACGCAAAAACCCACATTTAGTGCATCACACAGCCTCTCATGCTCCTGCAGAATCCATATGTACCTCCACACAGGGACATGGTACACAGCTTTTAATAGACCTGTCTATCAACACGGTGTGCAGCCTTTCAGGGCAAAGTGGAAGAGCGAAGGAGGCAGGGAAAGAGGGCAAACACTCAACAGTAGGAGTGTTTGGAGAGATGCAGGTCGAGGATGTGCATAAGATGAATGTAGAGTGATGAGATAACAAGAAAAAAACAGATGCTCAGATTACCATTTTCCAGGATCTTTCTAGCAGTTTTTGTTGACAATACAGGACAGCATTTGCTCATAAACCATCCTAAAAATGTACCAGCCGGCCTAGTAGTGACACTTTTAACCCCAGTTTTATTCCTCTTTTTTAATGATGCAGGGTTCATGGTGAAGTGTCTTAGGTTCATTAGGTGGTCAGCGTTTAAAGGACACTCCGAATTAACTCACTTTTGTGGTATGCCTAACAGTCGTGCAGCCACAGCCCGTAAGTAGCAATTCAGATCAGGCAGAATTTATTATATGTTACAGAAACCTCATCTTCTCAAGTTTTGTTTCACATACAAATAATATTGCTGCGCATGTATTTATCAAGCACAACAACAAATGTAAAGTTGATTTAATAGGCTGTATCCGTGTAGATATCACAGTCTACAGCATTTCCACTGGGCTTCCCTGAGAATTCCAAAAAATAGGGTCCATGCCAAAAAGGTTCCTTCATATCTGGTGTGAGCAGCTAGACTGACCCACTTTGTGTCTAGTAAACCCACTTCGAAGTGTCATTATTCTACCAAACAAAAGGTGTTTCTATGAATGGTCTCTAATTTTCCAGCTTTCCAGTTGTCCCTGTTCTTAATCCCACCCACAGGGCTCTGATTGGTTGATTGTATCTCTAACCTACAACAACAGATCTGAAGTATAAATTGTTAAACAAATAACAGATGATTTGAAGCTCTGGAACCTGGCTTTACATGCATTGAACAATATGTTTTACTTTCCATTGTGGGAATTTTGATTAGGCAAATCCGGATCATGCAGAAATATACAAATGATGCATGCACAAGCTGTGCAAAATATAGTATACGAGGAAGGCCGATATATGAAATGTAACATCAAAGCGTGTACAGCTGGCACACTGTATGTTTTACATTTACCTTGACTTTTAGTCATTGAGCGGAGGCTCTTATGCAGAGTGACTCCAGAGAGTGAACAGTTCGTCTGACTGCTCACAGTCATGGCAGCAGACTAATGTACTGATCAATATTCCACACAGCGAGAGGACGTTCCAGGAAGTATTCCCATGATGAAGGACCGAGATTCTACAGCTAATTATGGAAACACTCCAACACACACACACACACACACATTTTATTATTTTTTCAACGTACATACTTGTGAGCACACCCGTTGGCATAATGCATTCTCTAGGCCTTAAATGTCTACCCTAACCTTAATCTTAAAATGACTGACGTAATAAATAAGGCTAAAACTAAAAGTTAAAAACATAAAAAAGATAGGTAAACTGAACTGAACTGAACTGAACTAACAAAGCGATGACGTGAGGTGAGAGTCAGAGTGATGTGTGACCTCCGACCGTACAGCCGCTGAGGATGTACTGAGGCATGTGACCTCTGCACTGCAGTAGTTCAGGGACGAATAATAAGCTCTCTCTCAGATCTCAGTGGGTTTTCCTGGATGAATAAAGACTAAATGAATCAATAAGAAGGACATCAGACATCATTATTAAGTGTCTGCAGTCCGAACAGGAACCCTCAGTCTATATGTCTATAAGTCTCTATGTGTAAATATCTTTCATAAACACTAAAGAGCTGGAAAAAAATCCACAAGATTTTACATAAAATTAAAGCTAAAAACAGTATTCTAATTATAGACAATCAGTTGTTTTCTGTTATTTTACTGTATTTCTGGAGCCATTTTGTTTTCCAGTGCACACAGATTGAAAACTGGAGGCTGTTTGTGCCTTTAACTGAGAGCACATATAGAACTTTATATGGTTCGTGCTACTGATGTTTTATTATTATTATTTAAGCAGAAATGTTTCTGTACTTTATAATAAATCACATGTGTTATATCACAGGGTGTTTATCTTTATTTCATGAGATTTAAAGTCTCAACCTCCTTCATGTGGTTCAGTTTACCGGCTGTGTGAGACGATGCTGCTCTGCCTCCAGTAGCTCACTGCATCTTTATTTCTGTTGATTCTCTGTCTCCGTCTTTGGTTGCACTGGATGTAAATACAGGAATAAACTAAATATGGTAACAGACGGAGAGACAGACAGAGAGTGAGAGATTTGCTCTGTGGGGTTCGGTCATTTAAACGGCCTCTTTATAAATGACACAGTAATGTATTCACAGCCTACCTGCTCCATTAGCAACCCCTACTGAGACACACACACACACACACTCTGTGGCAGTGTAGTGGGGGTGGATGTGTTCGACTCACTCTGGCTCTCAGGTCAATTAGCAGATAATTGGTGGACAACCGCTCCTGACTGACTGGATAATTAACCAATTATCAATTAGAGCCGAGAGGACAGGAAGTGCATGAACACTGACCCTCCAGGTACACACCGGGTACACACCAGGTACATATACCGTACACTCCACCACGGACCTGACCAGCTGACTTTGCAGCGATCTGATTGGCTGTTGAAACCAGTCGCAACGACGCCATCACTCGGCTGAAACAACCAGTTCACACCGCCGTCTCCTCATTAAGGCAGACATCCGTTCCAGAGACCCGTTCCAGGAATGTTTGAGGAACCAACCTCATAAAGACCCTGCACATCCGGCTGCACCAAACCGGGTCACCTGATGTAGGAGACAACCTGTGGAGGCCCTGAGAGAGAACAGCAACCCCGCCACCGCCTGAGAGTGAGGACAGTTTCATAAGGTCCATCCAGCTAAGGCAGGAGGGAAGAAATCTGTGTTCGACCTCTGAACCTGCGCTCTCTGGCAGGGATGAAGGAGCCGTGGTGGCGTTTTTGGTCCAGAGACATTGTGTTTTCTTAGCATTAAGCTTGCTGTGTTCACACAGAGCCGATAATGTACGCAGGGTTAGAGAAATACTGAATACTGAACTTGCTAGAGGGAGTGTGGGGACATCAAAGCATCAGAGTAGTCATTTTAAAGCAATTCGTTAGAAAAAGGACCAGACCCTGGTGACCTCAGTGGAGGGTACCGGAGGGGGTGTAGTGCAGGTATACGCAGGTATACAGATGACACCCATGTATTCTTCTGTCTGCATTGGGTATAAATCCCCTCTGATGTGTATCATTCAGTAGTGTTTTTTTTCTAGGATGGTGAAGACATATCATGTGTGTCCAGTTGTCCTGAGTGGATTAGGATTGAGGAATACTTCCTGTAGTCGGTGGGCCGGTATTGGTTCTTCTGTGGATAATTTCATAATGATGATTACTGTCTGAAGTCCAGCAGCAGCTCAGTGACAATGGGCAAACACTCCTGACAGAACTGGTCCATTTCAGACACTGAGTCCAGCTGGTGGTCCCTGTACGAGCTCATTGGGGTCAGCAGCCCCCCAGTGGAGGCTGGTATCTGGGGCGAGAGCCACAAACAGGTACAGAGCAGACCTGGATCCAGAGCTCCAGAGAACCTGGTTCACTGAGAACTGATCATGAATCTGAGGGTTTCTGATCTGGTGTCTCCTGGCAGTGGTTCAATAAAAGGACTCTGAAAACCAAACCTGTCCTCCCCTCCGCTCTCCTCTCGTCTCAGCAGTGTGTTAATTGCAGGGTAGCAGTAGAGGTGGAGGGAGCGCTGGATTCGCGGTGCGGGGCGTCCAGGAGGAGTCAACCCTGTCATTTAGCTCTCTGGCTCTGGGCTCAGACCGGCAGGGAAGACGAAGATTTTCCCAGCATGCCGTGGGCCAGAGTGGACCGAGCTGCACCACGGTGGGCGCCTAATGGCAGCTCACACACTCACACACACACA
>NW_023339707.1:7563532-7563851 GCF_004916995.1 Morone saxatilis
TGTGTGTGTGTGTGTGAACCACAGGGGTACTTGTCAGCCTGAAGGGGGATCATTTTGTAGCTGCTTTCTGTGTGAATGTGAATGAATTCTTTGTGCTTCATTTGAGCAGCAGGTTGTAACCTGACAGCTCTCCGTTTTACAGGAAACACTCAGAACAAGTGAATTACACCTTTTTCATACAGCGGGATGAAAAAACAACCTGCTGCTGGCACTTAGCGCTGAGCCGAGCACGCTGGAAATTTCTGCACAGCGTCGCTCTAATGTGGAAGTTTATTACTGGAAGTCTTTCTGAAGTCCTCTCGTTCTGTCACATTTCTGA
>NW_023339707.1:7563951-7578863 GCF_004916995.1 Morone saxatilis
GATAGATAGAATAGAATAGAATAGTGTGTGTGTGTGTGTGTGTGTGTGTGTGTGTGTGTGCAACTTGTAATTAAAAGCCAGGGCCTAATCCTGTGCTTTTAGATCAATAGTAGTTTTGAGTCAGACAAACAGAAAAACAATACCATGAGGTAGTGCAATGGATGGACAGATGGATAGAGTGAGCAAAGGAAGATATTGAATAGGAGGAAGAGAGGGAGGAGGAAGAAAAAAGGGAGGAAAAGGACAAGAAAGTAGGAAAGGGAGTAGAAACGGGAGACAAGAGGTAAGAATCACAGAGGAAGAGATGAAGAAGACAGAATCAGGGTGGATTGTGGGATTTCAATGCATGTGAGATAAAAGAAAGTGTTGTTTGTTTACAGTATATACAGTACACAAACACAAAGGATTACATAATTTCACATTTATGTCTATGTGTGTCTACTTTTCTGTCACACACACATCCTGTTTTCTCTTCAGGAATGAGTTTTAATCATTACAGCTTCTATGCACCGATTTAGTGCACTATATATATGGGATTAACAGCTCTTTTACACAGAATGAATAACACTTTACTAGTAGGGGACACTCCCTTAAATGTGAATACATCCAGAAATAGAGAAATATTAAAGTTGGTATAACAAGGTCAAATCATTTCTGAACGTGTTGTCTAACGTAGAAAACTGGAAATGGATCCGTCCACTCCTTGACTTTATAAGGCTAGCTATATAACATCAATGGATAATAAGTGATAAGTGATCATACATAACAGGGTGTCAATATTTTACATATTTTAGCTGCAAAAAATTTATATTAAATAAAACACAAAAAAGAGGGACAAAATTGCATTGTCTATTTACTGTATGTCTCCAGGTAGAATGGAGAAAGATCAGAAAATGCTGAACCTACTATGAAATGTTGATACTGTTGTTTTGGAATACAATGATGAATAAACTGTTGTTTATGGAGCACAGGTTAACGTTGCTAACATTCAAGCTCCAAAAAGTAGAAAGATACCACTTTGAGACCTCATTCAGAGAAGGTGCACTGAAGACACATTCCCAAGACGTAAAGAAAGAGGCAAAGGAGAGGGAAGGAAGGGTGTTGGTGGTGGTATTATATGTACAATTACATGCTCTCTAATGTGCTGCAGCTGAGCAGCTAATTAGCTATCTAGCCTGCAAACTGAGCAGTGCATTTTTCCTCTGTGAATGTCTGTTCATGTCTGTTTGGTCACTCGTTCTACAAGCTAATGTGCATGACGAGATGTGTGTCCGTGTTTGTGATTTATATAATAAGAAGACCGTCTGTCTGTGTAATGTGTAATGTAATGTAGGTTGCTGTCTGTCGCTCTGGTGCTGTGTAGCAGCTTGCTGTCTGGCTCAATTTGCTCTGCCTGTGATAGAAGGCTGACATTACTGCCTTATGCAAGATTTGATTCGCTTTATTGAAATAAAGTCTCCATCTACGTAGATTGGAATTGTGTAGAAATTAACGCAAAACTTGGGTCGCCAAAATGAAACAAAAAAATAATAAAATCCTCCCTCTTGTTGAGATGATCTGCGGAGAGGCTTCTCTCTGCCTGCCTCTCACTTTGTTAGACACAAACAAATATGTTGAATAAGTACATCATTTAACACAATCACAAACAGAAAAAAACTGAACAGGGTTGGCAAGCATGGCATGCGTTTTCAGGATCAGATCATTTATATCGTTATAATAGATCATCAGTGGGCTTTCTTGCCAGATTTGCTCGTGGTTCACATAAAAAATAGAACAGGCAATCATGGAGCTCTGCGCCACGGCACGCGCTGTGTGACCAACACAATTGGTTAACATTGGCACTGAAAGAAAACAGGCAGCTCATGTGTCCCTGGCACTAGTTTCAGATTTTTTTTCAAAGGAGAACACAGGACAAGTGAATTACAGGGCAGATATGTATGTTGTAGAAGACGAACAAGCTGTGAAAAGCTGAATTTTTAGTTTCCCACGGCATTTCCAGTACCTGCTGCTTATCAGCTCAACGTCATACCTGCCATCTCATCTGCTAACTGCGCACTATTTAAGCAAGTTTCTTGCCCCCCACGTCTTATACCCAAGTTATGTTTTGAGTGTTGGAGGTAAAGATTAACAGAAATGTGGAAAGTTAGACACACTTTAGTTTTTCAGATTTTTCTCAGAGGGAAAGAGTGACCTGCTAAATAAGTTTGATGAATTGATTCAACATTTTAATTTTCTGCTTTGATTAGATTCCTTTGATGACTTGAACAACCCCATGAGGCAGATATGATACTGAGGACATTGCACCAAAGGGTGTCCACAGTCTTCAAGAGAGAGAAACCGATAAGACATCTATGCACCCCGGAAGCCAGCCAGACAGTGCCGACCTCTTTGCAGAGGTATAAGAGTGTGAATGAGTCGTATCACCTCCACCTCAAACAGTCTTATCACACAGGGACAGCAGCCAGTCAGCCTTTAAAAAACCTCCGAAGGCCAGTCTCTCCCTCTCCATCAACCGCCGCTCTCCTCTTGTCCTTTAATCTCCAACATATTCCTCCCCTTCGGTGTGTGTGTGTGTGTGTGATAGGAGCGGACATCAGTGACGTCCGTGTGAGTTTGAGTCTGTGGCGGAGAGGGAGGATGAACAAAAAGGTGTGGACATGCACAAATATGTGTGTAAGACTTTAGTGACACTGAACGGAGAAGAAGTGTCAGTGGGTGTGGCTGTGTCCTTAAACAACTTCTCTCAGCTGACAGGTGTGACGTGATGAGCAGCATCAGTCATTTCAGCAAATATCCCAAAAAGACACCTGCTCACGTCCTCTAGAGGCTGTAGAAGGTATGACTTCTGGTATGACCGGGTTCGAATCCGACCTGCGGCCCTTCGCTGCATGTCATCCCCTCTCTCTCTGCCCCCCTTCCTGTCTATCTTCAGCTGTCCACTATGCAAACTAAAGGCATAAATAGCGCCAAAAAAATAACTTAAACACTTAGAGCACTGTTTGTTTCAGTGTTGTTTTGGGGGTTTTTTTATAACCATGATCGTTCCCTTACCTTAAACACAAGGTTAACAACAACGGTAACTTCAACCCAAAGCATTGCTCTTTCGGTAAGAACAGTCATTCAGTAAAAACATTTTCAGTGTTGTTTTCTTAGCGTTAAGCTAGCTATGTGTCTACACAGACGCAGTTTCACTGGCATTTAGTGAGTGCCTCACTATTGCTATATGCAGGGTTTTAGGAATACCGAGGTCCAAAAACTGAACTTGTCAGGTAAGTTTGGGGGCATGCCTCATAGTACTTTATTTATTAGTTATTTAGCCAATTATTACACTGCTTTTATTTTATACCCCTTGGAAAACATACCAAGACCTCAGTGGTGTATATGGCTATGCTCACTAGAGGTGGCAGTATACAATAAGAAGTAAGGGTACTCATGTGGACATCTGCCTATTTCAGGCACTGGTTAGGACACAGCTGGAAAAAGTTGTAAACAGTAACAAGTAAACACGGTGCATCGTTACTTTTCAGCAACAGTTTGCATTGTAAGTCCAAATGGCACCTGCAGCCTCAAACAGAAAATAACTGATTTGTACATGAATTATTTAACTCATAAAATCCCTTTGTTTCTGAGAACGTCACATATACACAGATACTTTATAATGTATGAAAAGCTTCTCATTCAGTACATGAAATCCCTGTAGCATCTGAAAGCAGCAGGACTGAGATTACTGTCTGTGTTTACCTTTATTAATTCAATCAACTGAAAATGACAGCAGGCTGCTACAGTGTAACCACACAGACCTCTACACACATCAGACTGGTCAGCTATAACTCGATATTCTGCTTTTTTATGAAAGCTCTGTTTACCACTGCTCATCATAGTCTCTTTTCCAACTTTCTTTTTAGCAAAAGTAGTGATGTGTGTTCATGTCACAGCACTCTGAACCATGCAGACATTTCCTGAGGTAAAGTTTTCTGTTTGGCACAGCTGTTTCAGAGCTATAAGAGCAGTGATGATGAGATGCTCACACAGTGTGTGTGTCCTGCCACCCTGCGCTTGGCATTTATTATTCAGATTTTAACTGAGAGTGCAAAATATTACACTGAGGGTGCAATTCCCTTGTAGAACCAGGCCTGGCTGTTCTACAGACAAATGTAAAAGTAAAGCACAGGTAACCTTCCAGTTGACACATCTCTTCCATTTTTCACCACTATTAATAAAAGATAACAGTAGTAAATTCATCAGCTTATATTAATTATGGATCATTATAAATATGTTTTAAGTAGTCACACAGGGAACAAAATTAATCATAAATAAATAATAAATCATATAGAAGCTTATAATCGCATTGTAGCCCTCTGCATCGAGGAGGTGCCTAGAGATTCCCACCCCTATTGCGTATGACCTACCTACAGGCAAGAATGAAAAAAAAACACTGTGTGTAATGTGTGTGTATTGTTTCAATGAAGCCAAAGAGCTAAAGCCACTTTTCCATCAGTGACGTTTGGGGGCAAACAGAAACATCCACTTAAACATCATTTAATGTTGAGAAACTGTATGATAAACACGCCTGAGGCTATCAACTAATGATAGCCAATTTTCACTCTCATGTCTCAACCGATCTCATTTTTTATGGTAATTATAAAAAGGAATAATTAAAGACGCATCGCACAATATTTGTTACACTGAAGAAAATGACTCTAGGTTATGTGAAATGGTCACATCTATCTCTTCTCTATACTCCTTTTTTCTTCAGTTAGTCTTTCTCAGTGTAGGCGCTGTCTATCTGTATGTCTGTCTGTCTGCAGGCATCTGTGAGTGCCAGCAAAAGCCATTAATCATTTAAAGCAACTCATTATAAATTCTTGAACTCCTGGGCTTGCAGCTGCACTTGTGCATGTGTGCGCGTATCAGTGTTAGCGCATGTGTATGTGAGTGGACTAAAGTATATGTGTCTGTATGCTTGCATGTTTTGCTTTTGTGTGTGTGTGTGTTAATGCAGATGTGTAGAATATGCGTGTGTGTCCAGGTGTGTGCTGCTTGCCTGGGGCTTCTCTCTCTCTAGCTCTCGCCTGGCTGGAGCCTCTCTGCTGCTCTGTTCTCATGGTTAATGCATGTGGAGAGAGAATCCTCATCCCTCCAGTTTTCTCCCCTTCTCCCTCCCCCATACCACCCTAAATCCACAGAATAGACCTCAACATACGTGAAGAAAGATAACCCCAATTCCTCCCCCATTTCTGGTGCACACCTCTGGAGGACGAGTTACAAAAGCGTAGAGAGGGAGAGAAAAAGAGAAAGAGGGAGAAAGAGGGTAAGAAAGAGAGGGCAGGAAGATAACAAATGAAGAAAAAGGGGATGAGGGGGTGATAAGGAGACATGTGTTAAAGGTAAGGTGAAGAGAGGGAGAAAAGGAGTCACAACAGGGGGGAGAAAAGCCTTCTTTGAAAAAGACTGCAGAGAAACCCCCTCATCCATCCCTGTATCCGTTTAGAATAGCGTGTGTACATGTATAGATATCTGCTCAACAATTACAATGACAAATACTGTGATACAATGATTGTCTGAGTAAAATTATATACATTTTCAACCATATAATTTAGTTTACAGCTGAAAAAACACGTTTAAATGTGGATTATCTCTTTAATTTCAATTGGGATCTATAATATTGAAGGTTTTGGTTTCTTGCTCTATTTCTGTCTCTCCGGTAGCTTCCTCTGCCAAGACCACTCAGCTTTAACCAGTGCCAGGTTAGAGATACAGAACAAACACACACACACACGCATACACACATATAGGGCAGCTATCACTATGATACTTCCGCTGGGCTATATTAAGATATAATTCTAAACTGGCCTTGAGACACACACACACACAAACTGACACTGTTTCAATATCTGCTGTTTAGTATTCAATGTATTCAACCTCAACAGAGAGGGCTGCAAGCAGGTGTGTTGGTGTTTGCTGTACTGTTTCCCTCGCTGGCACTACATATCCAAAAGCATAAAACATGCCATTTGGCAGATGCTTCTCTCCAAAGCATCTCACTCTTCTCTCACTCAGCTTTTGTGAAAGCCGTTTGACGTGATTTTTAAATCATAGCCCTAAAGGCCCACTAAATAATCTCATTTGAAAAGAATACAAGGAAATAGAACGAATGCAGATCTTATTTCTATCATTAAAGTCCCCATTTACACTTGTCATTTCAAATGTCTCATATTTACACTTTTAGCCACGTATATGCCAGTCTGTTGGCCAGATCACAAATCTGATTGCAGTCCGTCTAGCTTTTATCGGCTTACAAATCATACTACTCCAGTCCAGAAGGAGGTTGCACTTGAAGCTGTTTGGTAACGGCTTCAAATGCACAGAGCTTATGAACTATAAGTGAGACAAACGTGTTATTGTCTTCACAGGGTCTAACTCATGCCATTCCCTCACCCCTACAGATCGATGCTCACTTACCCACAAAGATCATTCAGTGGTTGAACTAATCAGAGATCAGATAAATGCTACAGCAACTCGGTACACCTTGTATGTGTAGAAATAGCTTGTTGACTTGATGAGACAGTGAACAATAGATGTGTAACTAAACCCATAAAATAGTTAGCTCCCTCCCTCCCAGCAAATAAAAAAGAATTGAGGGACTTATATAGGGGGCGTGGCCCTGTGGCTACAGAGTGTGTGCCATGGTATGTAACACCGGCTCAGAGCTAACAGAGCTAACGGAGCTAACCAGCCATGAGCTGCTGCTCACTCAGCGCGGACACAGAGCTTTGACAGTCACTACAAGTACATTTACGGTGGTTTGTAACGGTTTCTGCATCGTACCTGTGTTGTAACGTTAGCTAAGCTAGTGGCTCACTGCCTGTGGCAGACAAAGAAAGACCATCTATGCATTAAATAAAATCATATAGTGATTATTGAGTGAGTATTCCCACAGACTGCTTTCTGACGTAGTAAACATTACTAATGCATCTTCATAAACATCAGGCGTAGAATGCATCACATTTAAGTCCCCTTGAATGCTTCTTGGATGCATTTGCAGCACATTTAGCTTTTTTGATCCACCAAAGACATAAAGTGATTAAGAGTAAATGTGGTCAAAATATCATCTCCCTTAGCGCCTCTAGTGAGCCAATTGAACGTGTGAGTTTCGTCTGGTAAGAGAAACATGCAGGGAAATAAAGGATGAGTAGTAGTAGAAAGTCTTCCAAACTATACATAAAGTCTTTATATAGATATTAAAACCCACACACACAGATAGTAAAAACCACAAATATCATGCTAGCTGTCTGCAATTAAAGGTGACATCTGGCTTCACACATCCCATTATGTTAAAAACCACACCTTCTATGTAAGATTTTGCTCACTAGCTGACCATAAATTGGTGCATTAAGTCCCATTTTATGAGCTGTTAGCTTTTAGCTAACCACATACAAAGTCAGTTGGAAGGGTCTGGTGCCATGCTAGCTATTAGCCTACCACACTGTAAATGAAATTTGTCTGTTGCGGCAACAACCATAGTTTTTATTATTATTTTATTATTATTTGTCATTGATGTTCATTGCGTCCTGTAGAAATCAGTTGTTTGAGAAAGGTGTGCCACCATCCATTGCCTGAAACTGAAACTCATTGTGTGGGTAGAATTGTTCATATTGATGCAAAACATGTGAATGAAGGTACATTATTGGGCCTGCATTTGATGTTGGGACTCTCCCCACTAAAACCAATATGTTTATTGATCACTTAAAAAAGAAAGGTATTCCTGGAAATAGGAACAGAAAGTAATAATTTCTAGGAATGTTTATTCATATGCGTAAAATCCTGAAACAACAGACTTGAAACAATACGGAGCGCAAGCTATTAGTGAGCTCTGTGAAGACAGAAAGATAAGAGATCAAAGACACAGAAAACAGACAGAAGGTAAATGTTCTTGTCATTTAGCTGACGTGCATTAGTCATGTTGTGCGGGTTGAGTGTATTTTGTGCCTGATTTTGTATCGCAGTGCGTGTATGTTTGTCTGTGTTTGCGTGTACAGTAAGTGTCCCCTGGTGGCCCTGATATTGCTGTTGCCATCGCAGTCCCTCCCAGCTGGTTTCTCCAGCTTGACGTTCCAGCATGCCCACAGAGCCTCACACATGGAAACATACAGTAATCCCGCCATCTCAGCATACACACACACCCAACCTGCATTATAGATACAGTGACCTTCACCGTGGATGACCAGGTTATCATGGTGACAGTCGTGTTCCCCTGTAAAGGTGTGAAATCTATGAAGAGTCAGGAGTGAGACGAGTGGAGGGAGAGGATAAAGGTGTCAGGAAGGAATGACAGGAAGAAAAATAAGAGGAAACAAGATAGCAAGGAAGAAGGTGAGAGCTCAGAGTGAGGCTGGGAGGACAAAGGGGAAATAGAAGAATGTCAAGTGGAGTGGAATTCTTTTATTTTTTTTTAAGAAAGTGATCTTCTGTCTCACTAATTGGAAAGAACAAGGCAGTAACACAGGCAGGGTTAGAGGTGTTATTCCTACTGGGGCCACTCATAGTCAGAAGGTGTCTGGTAAAGATGAACGTGTCCTACATAATTGTGTAAAGCTAGTGAGCTAGGTAGCTACGCTAACTGATCTGCTGGTGCTCCAACCTGATCTCTTGATTTATAGCGATTGATCACAAGACATTTAACTACAGATTTATCATGATAAAGAGGGAAAATAGGAGGGCTAGAAAGGAGCAGAATTGTTAACAAATAATGGTATTATGTATATTCCTATTCACAACCAGGCTGTCTTAATCATAGACTGTATGATTAAAAATGTATTTGGGCTCTATGATGTCCCCAATAGGTTTCTGAAGAGCCGTTTGTGAAGCTCAGTGTGGTCGGCTCTGACCAATACCATCCTGGCAATCCTGACTCTGCCGGCTCTCAGAAAATCCAAAAATGGGCAAATATGTAGAGTGTGGGTGGGGCTGAGGCAGGCTTAAAGCCAGGTTACTGAAAACAGACGCCTGTGACGGCACCAGCCTGTCAAATAAAGTGGCCATGCCCTTAATTATGCATAACTTTAAGCCTTAATATCATTTAAACAGGTGAGTTATATATAGAAATGAACCGAGGAACAGGAACAAAACCGTTGTTTGCACTTTTTTGTATATATCTGCTGTAAAGTACATTTTAAATTGTAACTACACCCTCCAGTTCTGCTAGCTCTCTCCCTCTCAGCTAATTTTAAAAAATGCATCAGAGACCTGCAAAGGACAGTGACTTTAGGGGGTGTGGCCTAGACACTGACAGGCGTGATTGACAGACTGACGGCAATGTAACAGCAAGCTGTTGAGCAGCTGCTGTCACACTCCCTTTGTCTGCGCTGGAAGCACAGAGTCCTCTGGAGGTCTTACAGTCACTCGTAGCACATTGATGGTCCTTTGTAAAAGTTTCTGTGTGGTGGCTGAGCTAGTGTTCTAAGCTTGCGGCTCAGAAAAACCGGTATGTGTGTGTGTCTGTGAGGGGACTGTCAGTGAGTGGGATCACATTGCAGTCCGGTGGTGTTTCTACAGCCATCTTAAGAATAGGTCTGAACTACTGATACTAAGTAAACTCCTGTGAATGATGAGTCTGCGGAGGCTGGGGGAGGTGGGCTGCCCTTCTCTGACTAGAGGCCATTACCACTATTCTTTTTATTGAAAAGGAGATTGACTCACTACTGGAGCTAGCCTCAAGTGGCCGTTCAAGGAACTGCGGTTTTTGTTACTTGTGGCTTCATTTGTCAGCCATGGAGGTTGCCACTTAAGTAGCACATGTGAGCTAATACTGAATGATAAATTCACCTCTCTTAAGCCCTTTTCAGACATGGAGTACGTAACATTGTTGGCTTCATCTATGAGTTAATGTTCTTTGCAGCTTCATCCAGACATAACATTATTTATATTTCATTTATGGAAAGAGTCCCAATGCTTGCCCGATATTTGTCACCTGCTGTGCAAGAGGGAGCAGAAAGAGAGAGAGAGCAGAGAGAGAGAGAGTGCGCAGCAGAGAGTTTAAAATGCTATGATGAGTAGGAGTGTATTCTGTTACTACACAGGCTGAATCACTGATTTTAATGTTGAGGCTTTGATTAATGAGCAATGTGAACGCTGTGGTTGCATGCTGTTTTAGAACAGATTTAGAAAAACTGCTACAAAAGAAACTACACAAGACCATTTGTAAATTGCTTGGCAAAATTTGAGATACGGTATGGTCAGGGAAAAAATGTCCAATCTCCATTTTGTATGCATGGTCATATAATATACATAAAATGATCATGATACCTTACTGGACAAGACAACAAGTGACAGGTGACAACAGGCCTAAAAGAAGAGATTAAAGAAAATACTGTCAGTAAGGAGCTGAATAATAGTGTGGCCTTTATAAATAAGTCGACTTTGGAGAGATGCCAAAGTTCCTTGGTTTTTTGCCGGAATGGTAATTAACCAAATTAATCACTTTGAACTAAGTAACCAAATTAATCTTTTCATTGAACCGTTCTCTGTCAGAACAGAACAATGACATGTCGGTTGGGGTTGCGGTGAGGAAGAGTGAAAATCTGGTTAGTACTCCTTAAAAGCAAACGTCCATACAAACTGTATACTGTACATGCATTCTGCCATGTGTTGATACCATATGTATGTGAGCATGTGTGTCAATGTGCACATATGGGAATTTACGTACAGCATGCACACATTTTTCCTCTCGGCCAGATTTGTAATTGTAATGTGTATTTATCTCCATATGTGTGTGTGTGTGTGTGTGTGTGTGTGTTGTCCGCTGTCAGTGTAACTGGAGGTTTTTAAATAGGATTCCTGCTGCTTGGCGGAGGTTTATGCCGACGCTGGGGCTTTTGATTCGCCGCTCACTCACGGACAGCCATGCATGACAGACCGCTTCCTCTACCGCAGAGAAGGAGAGAGGGAAAGAGGGGAGAGACAAACTGAAGACGAGCAGGTGGAGGAAGTGAGCGGCAGACAGAAAGGAGAGAGGTCGATGAAAAGGGGTGGGTGTTGGAGGAGGAAGGAAGACATGTGGACCTAACACGCCAAGAATGAAGGAAGATGAGAGAGATGGAGAGAGGGCGATGGGCGCAAAAGAGAGAAGCCTCTGATCTGCAGTTAGTTTGGAGAAGAGGGGATATTTCCAAAACAGCTTGGAAAATGCTTTACCCACATTTCAGCCAAGTTGAAAGGTGATTACTTTCACCACTTTAAATGAAACTTAATTGCATGTCAGGATTCAGGCAATCGCTTTAAATTCTCACTGGCAGCGACACCCCGCTAATGACTAATATAAACTATTTGCGACTGCTTTTTTGGTGCTGCTGTATGATTTCACCTAAGCCACTGTTTCTGCATCTCAATTAGGATTACAGTTATTGGTGGTAAAGCTTTCAGACGGTTCAAACGGTGTGAAAGAAACTAATTTCTGTAGCACACAAGATGGTGGTTTGGTTAAATACTGAAAATATTAACATTGTTCTTCAGTATCTAATATCAATGTACTGTGGAGCCTTTTATATAAAGATAAGTTTGTTCTGAAACATTACATAAAGACTTGGGAAGCAGTTAGTACTCAAACAACAGGAGAAAAGTGAGAGACAATGGAGCAGTGATGAGCTGACACCAGCCACTATATTTAACTCCATTCTAGGTGTCGTCTGAATTATAATCATTATCCTGCGTCTGCGGTGATGAAAATACATCCTCTCATTTAGGTCGGCACGGTCATGTCCGTCATTACAGAGGAAAACGTCATTGTTTTTGGTTCTCATTAGAGACTGGTTTCATTCCTCTATGAGGAAACTGTCATTAGAGTGATAAATATATAATGTTGTCAGCGAGAAATGTAAGAGGTAATTACCAAATGTCATTCCTGTAACCTGTGTCATTAACAGTATTATTGTTATTATCATCAGCAGGACTGCTATCAGGAATAGGAGCCACACACACTATTGAGATGGTTGCAAGTACTCATCATGTTGTGGGTTTGAGTCTCAGCCCAGCTGGCAGTTCATCTCTTTACACTGTATACTGAATTAGATATAAACAGTACATGATGGTTGAATAACGGATAATTATCACTGTGGTAAGAAGTACAGAAGTCGTTTACTGTGTACAGAAAGGTAGATTATTTTACTGCTGATTATTTATTGGTTTGAGAATGGAAGTTCATCCACTTACTAGATTTTTAAGAGCTTTCATCTCACAGACTTCATCATCACTCAGATCTCATTACGACATCATGACTTACAGTAAGTGTGGCATGATACACAACCACTTGTTGTCACATGACTGATGTCCACACATAGGTCGAACACCTGAGCCAGTTACATTGACAGATGAAAACTGTAAGATGTGGTTGATAGCTTCAAAAAAGCTAGTAAGTAGAACTGAACATGTTTACGTTTTTGTGTCACACATATTTTTGGGTATATTTGCCTTCATGAGGTTAGATGTGTTTATATACTGTACAATATCCTCAATGGGTATTCTTATATTCTTATTTGTGTGTGTGTGTGTGTGTGTGTGAGAGAGAGAGACAGATAAAGAGAGAGAGAGACCTACAACTGTGAGGTTTAATTAGCCATGATAAGGAAATGCAATAGCTCATATCATCTGTGTATATCCATGTAACTGCCTATTTTCTAAACTTCATTCCATCACTTTCTCCCTCTTATGTTCTCTGCCTTCTGCTGATTTGTGCTCTCATTTCCTCTCTCTTGCAGTAACTTTCTCTGTCTACTTGTGTGTCTCTGCCTATTTCTCGCACTGAAACACCTTTTCAGATGTCAAAGTGCAAAACAAAGAGTGAGAGACTGAAGGGGAGAACCGTGTTTACCCAAAAGCCTTTCTCAATTTGACAAAACTGACAAGTCATATCACTAGCCTAACAAACTGGGTGATATTTATTAACGGTCTTCAACTGTTCAGTAACAATGGATTGTGGTTTCTCAATCCACTCATAGCAACTAATCCATGATTTACATATTAATGGTTGTATTTATGCCATCAAAGCACCTGGTTAGGGTTAGGGAAAGATTGTGGTCTTGAAAAGCAGTGAAACATCTGAAGAAAAAGTTTTTGAAATGTCAATGTTGTTCTGTCAGATCAGAAAACCCAGCATGGATGTATTTTGCTGTTAATTTGAAGGACTTGCGGAAAAAGCTGCTGTGGCTATGTAGCATCTGCCTCATTTCTTCAGCTGATTGCACCAGAAGCAGGTAGGGATGGATGGATAGAGAGGAGGTGGGAAAGGAGGGGTGCAGAAGATAGTGTGGGATCGATGATATGGGTTCGGTCCCACCCCATCACCCTTGTTGTGCTTCCTCCTGCTTCAACCATGTCGGTGTGAAGCTCAAAGGGATAAAGTGAGGGATCTGTAAGTCCTGACTGTGAGTAAATCCTTTCCATGATGCAGGTAACTCCAAACTCATTCTTCAGCAGAAGTTAAACACTCTTACAGTTTCTGACTCAAGGCTTTATTGTTTGGGCCGAATCAATGCTCAAAGTGACGTGTCAGAAAGCGCGCTGGAAATATGTTGCAGTGCCTGGCGGCTCGTCTCCCTGAAAGAAACATGATCAACAGCCGAAACCATTCGTGTTGTCGCCTGCGTGGTGATGGAGAATAGTCTGTTAAAGAGATGAAGCGACGCAAACTAAAAGATCTCGTAAGCGTATAGTAGCCCCGTGAATGTTTTGTTGCGTAAATGGCGGTGGTGCGCCTGTGTTGTAGTTGCAGCATGGTGTGTAAGTGTGAGACAGTACGTCGAGCACGGCCGGGGAACGGAGCAATGTAAATTATTGTATCCCGCGTTGCGACGTTGTTTTACTATCTGAGAAAAAACAATAATGAACGACAGCCGGGATGACGTCATGATCATATCAGGGAGTACTGTAGCGAACCATATGGATTAGATGTTTTTATTTGCTCCACTGAACAGATTTTAAGACACCTCGCTATGTTAACGCGTGATGAGTAGAGTCACAGGAAACAAGTACTGTGTGGGTGAACGTTACTGAGTTAGCTGAACACAAAATGGGATCGCGCGCACAGCACACACACACACACACACACAACACGACACACACACAAAGGTATATATAGAAGTGTTGACAAGGCGCAGGGTTGCGTAAGATGATTGAGAGGACACAGAAAAGCACAATCTGCAGAGTTTGTCCGAAGCTAATTTAATCCAGCCACGACACACAGCAACACCCACACACCACGAACACGATTTCTATAGGGCAATCCCCAGCGTGCACGCTGAAGTCTTAAAAATTAGTACGCAGTCTGTTGAACAACAAAGAGGCGTACAGGAGGAAGAACATGCGCTTTGCCGAAAGCATTTAGATGGACAAAGGACGGGCTGAGGAGACAGTAGGTTGAGAGATTCGGTAGGTAGTCAGTGTTGGACAACAGCGCGTATTTCTGTTTGCTGTGGTGTGCGTGTTTTTGGTTTATTTTGGTTCCACTGGCAGTAACAAAACAGAAAGAAAACTCTGGTCAAGGGCAGCTGTGCGTTCATCTGCAACACTGTCACACTGACTGCGAGTGTTTAAAGGGTCAGGCTTGTGCCGCTGAGAGGTGTGGGACGAGGGTATCACCAGTGGAATGCGACAGAGAAAGATGGCGGAGTAACGTAATAGATCCACCTCGCGTGGGTTTCGCGTATCAATAAAAAAGTTTTATTTCAGAACCACTTTTCTCCATTTTTTGCTATGATTGGGTATCACAGGAAGGGATGCGTTAAATTGGTGGCGCAGTTGAAAATTCTAGTCTTGTGTGGAATAAAAGGAGAGCAATCATATCGTTTGTTTAGTATTTTTGTATTCCTTAACTAAAGATACATTCTTGTTCCCACTAGTGGCCTAATCATACTTGTTAA
>NW_023339707.1:7578963-7582333 GCF_004916995.1 Morone saxatilis
AACTAAATCAATTCTGTACAATGTACAATAAACAATGTAAACAGTAGAAAAGGTTACCATAATGGCACACTGAATTCAAGAATCATTTACAATTGTTTCTTCTCTCATATCAGCCTCGTTACTTGTTAGTTTGTTGTCATAAGACAGACAGCCTTAAAGTTTCCATTTCCACTGGGCCGCCCACTCAAGGCAATTTGGATAAAAGCTTCCACAAAATTGCATGCATTACATTCCTCTCATTAATGGCTCACAGAGTTGCTTTTATCAACATATTCGCATCAAGGTTCACACTTCTGCATGTTTCTCTGTAGCTTTGGTTGCTTAAAAAAAAAAAAAAAAAAAAACAGTGCAATCGATGCATCAGTTTGCACGACCACAGGCTGCTAATGTATTTTCCATCTCTGAGAGTGAGAGCAGTTGAATCTCAGTTGACACAAATTACGTAATTTATAGTTTAGACCACATTTTACATTTGAAAATTTGAAACTTCTTTTCTTATGTAACATTTAGGAGACGCTGATGGCAGAAATGGAATATAATATTCAAACGTTTGATTTTACAATCATCCTAATACAGGAATTGTTATGTTTTTGTTTCGATTGAACCTTTTAATTCTACAGATGCTTTGGGTCGCTTCTTCATGGAGTTTGCCATGTTGAACTGCCATGTTTCTATTGTTGCCCAGAACAGACAAACCAAACACTGGCCGTGGATAGGGGTGTTTTTCGCGCTTTGAATCGGAGGGTGAGGGAGTTGCAATCTGCAACTACACTGTGAGATGCTATTAAACCCTACATACTGGTATTTTAATATAACATTGGGCTGAACCAAAGAAACCAAAGAGGTGGTAGCTAATTATATGACGCTATAGTTACACTGTTGACCATCAATATCTTAATGTCTGGATAACAGAGGAAGATATCACTGTATCTGTATTCATTCATATTGGCTCAAGGATCAAATTCTGCCTTTAACGTTTAAAAGATGTTGTCCAGGACTCTGCCCTCTAAGGCTGAGATCAATCAATGAGATTATTTCAGTCTCCAGAGCTGATTTGCCACTTAGACATCAGTAATGCTCTGCAAATGAGGGAAATTGAGCAAATGGTTCCTGGTTTTCCAGCCCTGAGTGTGTGACTGTAGAGTGGGTGGTATTATTGAACAGCTGTGATGCACAACACAATTAAAGGCCATAGTTCATTGTTGAAATTGTTTTTTCAGTTCCAGAACATCTGGAAATGTTGACAGCCTGCAACCCTTCCAGGCATCATTTTTACACCCTGTATTCAGCTATGAGCTGCCACAGTGAGGGGTTTTCAGCATCTTTCCCAGGTGTACTTTTTCAGGGATTGAATAACTCATACAAATGAGTTGCAAATACATGGCGTGTGGGTGTTTCAATATCCCTCATCCATATTCATGAGAGCTGCAACACTCAGGGTTGATCCTTTTAAGGTGCTAAACTGACAACGCCAGCACACGGCACACATCACACACAAAAATATCCAATGAAAGAGGGGTTCATCTGGTTCATTCCAAGATGCTACTTATCCATTTTGGGGGAAAAAATGCTACCTGTAATTTTGCAACGAACACAGGATAATTCTAATCTCAAAAACAGAAAATGACTCAATATTTGAACTGCTAATGGGCTTCATAATAGCAATGGAAATGATCTTTTAAGGACAGTGACAGCATTTTCTTTTGATAACGCTTTAGGATCAAACCAATGATCTCTACTTAAAGGCAACTCTCAAATATGTGTCCAGTAACAACACTCAGAGTCAACATCCATCTTAGCAGTTCTGAGGCTGTACTTACTCTACAGCGGCGCTTTGTGTTAAATGCTAATACCGGCCTGCTACCATAATCACAATGACAATGCTAACAATGCTCTTTAAGTAGGTATAATGTTTATACCATGTTCACCATCTTAGTTTAGATTTAGCTAATTACCAATAAACACAAAGTACAGCTGATTTCATTAGTTATGCAGGTAACACAACATCTAGAGCCATGCTACATGGGTAAAAACCCTTCCTAAATGCAGATTGGTAATTTAATTTGTTAAGAATTTTTACTACTGTGCAATGAAGATCCGTCTTCGGATCCAAATGACTTGAATATATTTGTGGTTTGGAGTTGGTGTGCAGGTGGTACTATTTTCATGAATGCTGATTTCCAATCTCTGTACACCAATATGTGATGTGTGTATAATTATGTTATTTCCAATGTCTAGAGGCTCTGCAACAGATTCAGAAGATCCCCTCCACATATAGATGAAAATAAGTTATAAGGTATTAAGTTTAATTTCCACATTAACATTCTTAAGTCATCTACTCCTTCTACCTCATTAAAAAGTCCAGAATCTATGAATATGCTAATTCTGTTCATTTCTAAGGTTTTCTTGCTGGACACAAGATTTCTCGTACTTCACTGTAAAGTCCATTCTCAGCGTGAATCAGATATGTCGACTATAATCTCTCTGTGATCCCCCTCTTTGCCCTGATAATTGGTGTCACTCTCCTGGTTTAGTCTTCTAAATGTTATCTGATGCAAAAGGCGTCAGAACGTAACAAGATACGGATGCTGGCAGTGCTTATTAGATTACCAGGACAGAGAGTACATTGATTGAGTACAATAATGACAGAGGAAGCTGAGTTAAAGTATTAATCTGTAATTCTAGACAGAACAGGCGGTTGACCCTCAACACACAGCTGTAACGGAAATAGAGAAATTGTGTCCTTTCAGGATAACATTTTCATTGAGAAAATGGATGTTATTTAGATTTCTTTTTCTCTCATGATGAATTTTTCCTTCAATGAAATCAACATTGTTTAAACATGAAGAAGGCATGAGAGGACTATGTGTTGCTTAGTGCTTGTTGTCATAATGAACCATACCTGCCCTGTTAATATAAAATAATCTCTTTGGCTTGCCTGGCTAAGTCTGCTAAATGTTATCTGATGCAAATGGAATCAGAGCATAGTACGACGGATATGGAGCCCGGCGCTGCTTATTAGATTACCAGGACACACAGTACATTGATTAGCTGTGATAATAATGGATAATGTTCGGTTTAAGTATTAATCCATAGCTGCAGACACAACAGGGCTGGAACTCTGCCACACAGCTGAGGGAAGGTTTATTTATGTTTGCCAAAAATATTTACTGTATGCAAGGATAGTTTGTGACATTTCAAATAAAGTTTTTAAATGAGTTTGAACATTTTAAAGCATCCCATGGAACTTATTGCACATTCCCATGACATTGTGACCACTGGAAACATGAACTTGTCAAATTGGGTAGATGAAGTCCATGATACTCCTATACATTTAGACTGATTGTATGTGTTCTTGTGCGAATGTGTA
>NW_023339707.1:7582390-7582861 GCF_004916995.1 Morone saxatilis
TTCAATTCAATTCAATTCAATGCACACAAAGATTAATTTATATTGTATTCCTCCTATGCAGATGTATAGGAGGAATACAATTAACTAAGATGCTGGATTTGATGCTGTTGTGTTGCATTTCATGTCATGTTTTCCATTTTGCCCTCCAGGCAATCCCCGTGGGTTCCTTCAATTAATTAACATCACAATTTACTGCACAGGCTCCTTGCATGAATTATGTGGAGCCAAATGGGGGTGACTATATGTGTGCTCTGAGTGGGTGTCTAAATATCTGCACTGGTGATAGATTGTGTGCGTGTGTGCATGTCGGTGTGTGTGTATCTGTGTGTAATTTTGTGTGTGTTAATCTATCACAAGTGCAGTCCAAATCCCCAAGTCAGAGGCTTATCAACTCTGCACTCCTTCCACTTCATTTGCATTATCCACCATTATTAACCTGTAGTACTCACTCTGCCTCTCTCTCTCACACAC
>NW_023339707.1:7582907-7585186 GCF_004916995.1 Morone saxatilis
CACACACACACACACAGGACCATGTGTACAAGAATGTGCACCTGAGCAGCGATCAAAGCTTTGTCTTAAAGATAATCCCACAAGAGCCGGTCAGGAGCTGCTGTACTGTAAATACAGTAGGTGAATTTTAAATCACAGCCAATAAAACATTCATGACATACTGTGCCAACAATAACTAAGTCTTGTGCAAAGGTTGTTGTGTGGCTGCTGGTTGTTTAATGTTTTTTAAGAAAACTCAGTCGTTCGATGCCAACATTGCATAACATATATTAAGAGAGCAACCTACATCATGTGCAAGTAGTAGTGGTAGTAGTAAAGAAGATTAAAAGCACTAAACCTTGAGGAATTTTTGAAGGAATTTTTTTCTTTTTTTTTATCCATCATAGCATCAAGCAGTAAATCTCCACATTTGAGAGGCTGAAACCATTTTTCTATTAAAAATTACTTGAACAATTAACCGGTTACCAAAATAGTTGCAGCCATAAAATCAAGTGCTCCCGTTTGAGAGGTAGACTGTCTGACGAATCACTTGCTCATATACATGTGCACTGAAGGAAAGCAGTTTTGCTGCATTGGCAACCTTCAAGTATCCTTCACATTTTTTACTGCATTTTATGAGTAGGTTTGAATTATTATTTTTAGGCTATTCAATAAAAAAAAGTTCAGTCTTAAAGAGAGAATAGTGTATATTAAAATAATTCAAATCATTTTAAAATGCATACATCTGCAAAATGCCACTAATCACAACAAAACAGAAAGGAGATTTCTAATTGCCAGTACTGAATAACAGTGTTATTATTAATGGTATTAGTCATTTACTATTGCGCAGCAGTGGATGCTCATTTGTTAGCATGGAGCATCAGGGTGAATGATGTACCAGGTACACAAGGACTGTTCTGGTGCCAATACTCTCCCCCACAAAAGCAAATGAAAAATGAGACACAACAACACAACCACAGTTGTTTGTTTAATCCAGCAGAGTGTTTATCGCGCTGTCTGCCAATGGCATGCCCCGGGACCTGACATCAGTGGGAATCAATGGGTGCCAGCATGGCTAATATATCAGATATAGCGTTGTGCTTCTGCACTTTTCGCGGTTGTGTTCTCTGTCTGAAGTCTTTCCTGTCTGCCCAGGGAGGCGGAGATTTCCATATCTGTCACCAGACGCTGACACGAGGCTGATAGTTTGAACCCGTCACCAAAGGCAAGCGTCAACCTCCTCTCAATCAAAGAGAGCCTCTTAACCTCCTCTCTCCTTCTCAGCGCTCCATTCATCGCTGAATAACTTTACAGTCGCATTGATCTGTCCTTTCTTTCTTTACTCCTCCGCCCATCCCCCCTCCCTATCTCTCTCTGAATGCCAAATAATGTAGTGTTGGGCTTCCTGTCTTTACATCACACCTGAGTACAAGCAACTTTCGCACACACACACACACACACACACACACACACACACACACACATTGTCATGACCCATGTGTCTTGCCTTAGAACATTAATGGAGATTCTGTCAGCGCCTCAGGAAGGAATTACTGCCACTTGCTGAGTCTTTACACTCACTGTCTATCACAAATACAAAGACGTACACTACAAAGTCACACACACACAGCTTCTACTTTCATGGTCTCGTTCCTTTCCTTATACATGCGTTTTATACTTTTTAAGTTAAACCTTGCCATTATCTTTTTTTTCCTTCCAGAAATAGGAAGATTTTTTAGCAGATTTGTTTAAACTAGTTTTCACTTATGCTCTCTCTCTCTCAATCTCTCTCTCTCTCCATGACCTAATTTTTCTCCCTCGCCTGAAACCATCTCTTTAACTTCTTTCATCATTTTCATTCAGTCACTTCTCATTCAAGTCAAAGGTGCGATTTTTGGCACAAAAAACTAAAGTAGCTACTGCCAGAGCCGAAAACATCTCTCTCTCTGCTCCCTCGCTCATTCTAGCAACAGGCCAGAATAAATCTTTATCCTGTGTGTTTCTGCTGGTTCTGTTTCCAGACTCAAACTTTAGCTGTGTGCGTCCTGTTTTTTATCATCTAAACCTGAAACATTAATCCACAGTGACTTCTGTCCGCCTACAGGATTAAATTATATTCATACCCAAACACTTAACCCCCCACTATAAATCAGCATTATTTGATTATTGATTCCATTTATGTACCCAAAAAAACCTCAACAATCTTTTCTTGTTGTACAAATTTAAAGCGGCAGAGCAAAGACAGACATGGAAAAAAAAAGAAACAAGTTAAACCATCCTGCACACACACACACGCACAC
>NW_023339707.1:7585286-7585850 GCF_004916995.1 Morone saxatilis
CTTACCTCAGTGAGGTGCGGGTTGGGGTTGAAGCCGCACTGGTTACAGACGGTGGCCTTACACTGGGTGCAGGTGTTGTAGTTGGGTACAGCCGGTGGGTTGGACAGCTCTGTGGTGGTGCACACTGGGCACAGTTTGCTGCTCGGCATTGGTGCGATCTGCGGCACCGAGTAGGGTGAGGTGGGTGTCACGCCGCGGTCAGGAGACACAGAGGGAGACCGGCCTGTCCTGGAGCCTCCCGAACCACTGAAGTCAACTTGGAGGTTTCGACGGGAGGCGTGCTGACCAGGACTTTGACCTCCATGGCCTCCCATGCTGGACACGGCTGGACCGTGACCCATCCCGTGTCCGGACCCTGGGCCCTGCCCCATGCCGTGCCCCTGGCTGGACTGCATGTGTCGGGGGGATACTGGACTCTCGTGAGTGGCCAGGCGGTAGGGCTCGGCAGCTCTGGACCCTATTCCTCCACCAGTGCCCATGCCTGCTCCTATCCCGCCTCCACCCATTCCTCCCATCCCTCCTCCTCCTATTCCTCCCATACCACCTCCTCCTATTCCTCCCATT
>NW_023339707.1:7585921-7586173 GCF_004916995.1 Morone saxatilis
CCTCCTCCTATTCCTCCCATTCCAACTCCATGGCCTCCTTGTTGCATGCCAGGCTTGGGGCTACCCATTGGACCCATCGGACCCCTGGAAGAGAGAGAGACAAAGCAAAAGAAAAAGAGATTAACATCAAATCAGATTACAACTTTCCAGTTTCTGGTAAATTCTATAAAATTATGTTAATTAATAAAAGGTCAGGTCAGATTTCTGCTGTCACCCCAATACAAGGAACCTAACACAGCAAGATCTTTCACT
>NW_023339707.1:7586205-7606398 GCF_004916995.1 Morone saxatilis
TCTTTTAACACAATATCATGTACATAGCCATCAAATGCATAGCCCGTATATACCCATTTACAAGATTTTCTGTTTAAAACTAAATCAGCTTGAAACATTTAAAAGTCAGCTTATAGATTCAGAGACATTAGCTTTGACCCATTGTTTATAGATTTTCAATAATCCACCACTGTTGTCACTGTAAACTAGTGTGCAAGAACGGACACCTTGACTGGCATAGCAGCAGTAACTATGAGGGGCAACTGTCATATGTTAATCTATTCAGAATAAAGATCCTATTAGACCAAAACACACTAATTCATCATGACTAAGACAGATTGACAAACTGAATTCTCTGACCTGAAAATCTCTTTCAGAACGGTTTGTGTCAGTGTTTATTTAAATGGTATATAAGATTATAGTATTGTTAATTTAATGTTTTCTGCTGCAGGGCCAGAATTTAATATCTAAAAAATAAAAATTCTTATTTTATTTAATGCATTATTAAATGAATGAGCACCACAGGAGAATTCAGCCTGGTAATTGTCACTGTATTCAAGCAAATTCAATTATCTTCTTACAGCTAGAGAAACAGCAGCAGAAAGAACATTAAAAACCAGCAAAATAATTACTGATAAGGACCTCTGAAACATCCACAGGCAATAACAAATTAAAGTGGAACATAACAGGCTGTGGCATGACAAACCACATACACACACACACACACACACACACACACCGATTTCTACTGTGTCAAAGGCGACATGCACTCATACACACCCAGAACACATTCATTCAGTGCACACATCAGGCAGGAGACACACACACACACCTGAAGGGAAGTAAATCAGTGCAAAACTCAGCCTGAGGACACTTCTAAATTATTAAAAGAGTTGATGTTAACAATGAAACGTTCTTCAAAGTTATTTCCTCTGTTTTTGCACTTTACTTCTTTACGAAGTATTGTGCCAAACACAAATGTGTGTATGGACATGAGTGTGTACTGTACTTTTTTGTTTTTATTCCATAAAATTCAGAACGTATGAAACCTGTTGCTGTAAATTCATACACAATCATTGTGCATGTTTGTCTGTTAGGAATATTTTAAATCTTAGTTTTGAGAATGAAATTATTAGTTCCAACAGTGACTACATGTACATGCACAAAATATTCCAGTTATTCTGAAAAATACAATATTCCTAGTAAGCTGTTTAGATGGCTAAGGAAAATTAATAGATCATTTATATTCTCATTTACAAGCAGCTGCAGATATTCAGATTAACATAATGTAAAAAACAGCGGGCACTGTGATATATATAAATGCAGATCCCTCTGTTCTGGTTGCATAAAGAAGATTTCCTAAAATTAGATTCAAAGAAAATGATTCCCAATATAGGACCTTGCTTACAGTAGCGCAATATATCACAATATATTGAATCGTAACCCTTGTATCGTGAGGCGTATCATATCAGATTCTTTTTTTATTTTTATTAATATTTTGATAACAACAACAACACATACACAACAATGAAACAAAACAACAACAACAAAACAAAACAACACAAACAAACCACCAAAAAGGATAAGGAGGGGTCGGTACAGTAGTATATCAGTTCTTCACAGCATGGGGATCCTTATGTTTCCTGGAGACAAGATTTAAAAAAGGTCCACAATTCATTTGGCCTATTATCCTCTATTAGAGTGGAGGCGGCCTGTTCCATCGATAAAAGCTCCATGAAGTCCTTGCGCCAGTTCTCCATACTAAAACAATTTGGCTTACGTTGTTTCCAGTTCATTAAAATGATCCGTTTAGCTGATAGAAAAGTCAGGGCAATAATTCTTTGTACAGTTTTAGGTTTTTCAGGGTCTATATTTGCACCTAATATACAGGTTATCGGGCAGGGTTTTATATCTATGTTAAGGACACGTGACAAGCTTTCAATAATATCAGATTCTTGCTAATACACGCTCAGAAAAAAACTACTAATAATATTGGCATAATATATTGAATCGTAACCCTTGTATCTTAATCAGAAAATGCTACATTTGGAATAATTCAGAATATCTAAAAATACTGGAAAATGACTGTGAATAAACATAGTCACTGACACAACCTGCAAATATTCAATGCAACATACAATCTGATTCCAATCTGAATCACGATTTTAACTTACTTAAATTTGTATATGTAATAGTACTTCTGCAACTTCTACAACACACGACACTACATAAACTCAATCATGCATAATAACAGCAAAAGCTTTTCCCCGAAGCATCAGCTGAAACTATTTTACTTTCAATCTTCCGGCTCAGATGAAACTAGCTCAGTACCCAATTTTCCCTGTGATTGAGAGTTAACATTGCCACCTCTATACAGGGAATGTTTTTGGCCCTGCTGCCAAGCTAACTGCCCCTCTAAAACAGAAAAATAACACTTGATGTAACTGTAATCAAATGACGCCCAGATGAGACAACCTTCTATGCTGGAAAAGAAGAGGACTGCTGGTGTGACTTTCAGAACTGAAATATCTCGGCATGTATATGTCGACAGCCTTTTTTTTTAATCATGCAAGGCAATGTTTGTTACAGTTTTAGGTTCCTTGTTTATCCGTTAATTCCGTTAAATATCCGTAATGATACTTGTGCATCCCAAAATGGAATAGGATGGGTAGGCAAGAAACTATTCTATTCAATTGCCTGCATTGACTGAATGAGTCCAGGCTCGGTGTGTTACTAACTTTAAATGGTTAGAAAATTGGAAATGTTGATTTACTGAGCTCCTGTGTCACAATGTTCCAGTCTGCTTCCCCTTTCACTTAAAGTATTTCTTCTTGTGGACAGTCTGGCCATGACAAAATCTCTCTATGTGACTTTTTCTCCTTTTCTATTTTATTTGTTTTTCTCCATTGCAGTCTTTGTCTCTGCAAACATTTCTTTTTCTCAATCACATCGCCCTCTCTTTGCACAGTTGTCCTTCTCTTTATTGCCTGTCTGTCGCTTACTCTCCATTATCTTTTCAGTCGGCACTGACCATGGCCTCGCTACCGCAATGTTTTCTTTTTTCCTTTGTTGAATTCCTTTTCAACATTTTTATATCCACTCTCGAAAGGGAAGTCAACCTTAGGCGACCCTGCTTGTCCTTCTCACACAGAGAATACCTACAAAGAAACACACTGCAGCAACTTCATATTTGATCTCGCAGTATTTTTCCCAGTTTCACTATAGTCAGAGCCTTGATCAAAATCAAAGACCGTCAAACTTCATATTATACAAACTTCAAAAATATTTCTCAAATTCCTTCAGCGTTTACTACAGTGTTAGCAGTCATTTTGGTTGAAAAACTTCCCCTGCAGCTACAGTATATTAACTGAAGGATAACAGTTGGCTTTGTAGGGCCAGAGTGATGTCTATGAAACAAACAAGAAGAACTGATTTTACTGACTGTACACTAAATCTGTCTTCGCTAATGTACGGTACATATTTTCAGAGCAACACAGAGGGCTAAACGAATCCAAAACGCAATCACTGTGCACAAGCACTACAACACACACAGCGGTACAGGAGTCACGCTGTGCGTCGATAGCTGCAAGTGTGTGTGTGTGTGTGCGTGTGTGTTTGAAGGGGAATGGGGTGACTCAACAAAAACCTCAAAGCTTGACTGATTCACCCAGCAGAGACATTGAAGAAGACGGCATAAGAGACTTAAAGCTGACAGGGAAACTGATGATGGGAAAGGAAGAAGAAAGAGAAAAACAGAGGCAAAAGAACATGAGCTACAGTACACTCGGAGAGAAATCAGCTCTATATTTTGCCAAAAAACGATTCTGTTTGTATATTCTACCACCGACACCCGGTTTCAGGTGAGTGTTGTACCACCACCGGCACAGTTCCTATAACATTGTTACATCCACCATTCTGTCAGATCTGTGACAAATACTGACAAGCATATTTCATCTATTCCTCAAATACCCCTTGTTGAAACGTTATCTGTAGTTACTCTTTTTCTATTTCACATCAGCAGCACGTTATCATGCCCCTGGTGCCAAGGCCGCATCCCCTTTTGGGTGAAAGAATAGCGCTTTCACATATGTTGACAGGAGAAACCACAATGAAACTAGAAACAACCAGAGCTTAATAACCAAAGCTTTTACTGTGTGATCTTAGGCACATAAGGTACACGGATTATGAATTTTATCTCTCAGTGTGCTAAATAGCTAAATGACGCTTGTGACGGTAACTACTGATGGATACTTAAGGCCAACACTACAATACAGAGAGGAATAGGAGAAAGAATGTAAAAACTATAGAGGGGGAAGGAGATAAGAGGAAGACACACAACAATGAGAGAGCTGGGATACTCGTTTTCATTTTCAGGACACCATCACTAATTGTTCCGAGAAACTGAGGCTGATGTAGGTGGCAAGCCAAATAATAGGAACAGTCCTTCTCTCTCTGTGTTTACACACTTTGCCTCTGCGTTGCACTGGGGACATTTATCACTGTCGTACCCAGCCTTTAATGACCCAATACACATGCTTGTTCAGTCAAAGTGATTTCACCCACTCCCATTATAACCCTCAATTTACTGTCTGATTGTGGGAGAGAGGGATAAAGCTTGTCTGCCAATCATATGTAAGTGACAAAGACAGATGAGTAGAGACGGGAGGAAGGGAGATAACTGGGGTAAGCATGTCACAGTGTCTTACCCAGGTCTCCACGGTAAGGCACTGTTAACCTCAGAGGGACTTTTTCATGGACTGCTTTAAATAATTTCTAAATGAGGCTTCACTATGGTGGCCGTAACAGGACGTCTCAGACTCAGCTGTCATCAGAATAAACTAGTTCAACATGCATTCAAACGCCATTAAAAGGAGGCTAAAAATGAAATATTAAGATAAAAAATTCTTCCATTTCATTTTCATGTATGGCACAGAGATTTTGACAAATGTCCTCCCATCACTTACACTTTTTTAGAGTAATATGTTGCAGATTTTGCCATATTCTCCACAACTATGGCAGACTTGATGGCTATCATTTTACAAATGACAAATTTTGCTTTAGGGAAACCTCAAGTTATCATTTAAATGACAACACTTTGATATAATGCTCATATATTATATATTGAATATCATATACTGTAGCTGATGGGTTGACCAGTGAACCAGTTTTAAAAATATGGTTGATTAGATAAATTCTCATGCTGAGGTGGGAGGAGAGAGGGGGCGGACTGCAGTCGGCTGCCTGACTGTAGTTATTCATCTGCAATCCCAGAAAATCCCCAGATGAGGTGGTTTCACTTGTTATTGATGTTAGCTTTGGTATCCTTCTCTTCCAGCTGATACTCAGAGCAAACAGAGGTTTGGGTGGGATTTACTTGATCTTGTTCCCCCTTGCCGGGTACATTCCTTATCCCTCCTCTAGACCTGCAGCAAAACAAGTCTATTTAGGTTATTGGTGGACCCAAACTAAACATCTATTTCCCCCTCCTCTTCTATTCCTCCTCTGCCTCCATTTCTTCCCACTCAGGGCTGTTGACAGAATTGCTTTTGTACGGCCCATTTATTTCCATCTGCCTCCTCTTCTCTCCCTCCTTTCTCTGCACTTCACCTCCCGTTATTTTCTGTCCTCTCCTCGTCACCTCTGTTCCCTCATTTTTCCCTTTCTTTATTCCCTGTCCCTCAGTTCTCGAGAGTTACCGTATGCAAATTGTAAATTTTTTCGGGAGCACAGATTGGGTCATTAATCTGAATGAATTAGTTATTTTTTTATTTTAGCATTCCTCTCCTAGCTAGCCAACAACAGATAGTTAACGCGGCTAGTTTAGCTCGATTAGCTTTGACAAAATATGAAATACGCTAACAGGTTGGTTGGCATGTTGTTAGCTTGACAGAGTGTTAGGATTTGTAACATTAGCTCTTAAAGACAAGCTAGTGCAAAAATATAAAATGCTGAAGGTATTTTTTTTCTTGTTTCTGAGTTTAACAGGAAAATCTGGTTTCACCAATATCCATTTAATTTCACAACTTTCTATCTGCCTCCTCTTCTCTCCTCCCTCCTCGTTTCTCTTTCCTTTTCTCAAAACTTTCTTTCAAATCTTGTTATGCTAAATATTGTTGTAGCACAAATTAGCTAGCTAACTAGCCTAAAACATATTTTTCTTATGTTGCTTTCAGTTATGCTACAACTTTTCAGAGCACAAGTTAGCTAACTAGCATGAACACAAAAGAAGGTACCATAGCTACAGGCTAGCTCACCTGCACAGGCACCCACCTTTGGGTGAACTCGGAGGGTCAACTTTGACTAGGTAACCATTTGTGTAGCATGTTAGGTAGCATTGTGCTAGACCGTGACATTAGCTACCACGACTTTCCTCTGGGTTAAACATTTTTAGGCAGGAAAAGTGTGGCTCTTTGATTTCACCGCAAATTAGATTTATTCCTGCTATTCCACAGTGGCTCATATACTGTATTCTCTTCGCTACCGTCAGCTGGTTGTGGGGCTGAGTCTCTTCCCTCTCTGCTAACCTTCAGTAACCTTCCCACAGCGGAGTCACTCCTCAGCTCAGGCAGGAAACTCACCATCTGAACAAATGCATCAGGAGGTCACGTTCTGAATCATACCTCTGCTCACTCAGACTGTTCTTACCTCTTTTCCTTAGTTCTTCAATCTGTGGTCACATAAATATTTCCTCTTGTATTTCCTTTTGGTGATTATTTGTCATGTAAGTGATGTTATAATGCTACGTAGCTCGTGTAAGTATCTTTCAGGTAGTCCTACCAGTTAAATACGTACATTAAAGCGTGTGGAGGCAGCCTGTCATCACCGTTTACTGGTTTCACCTGGCCCAGAGAGCTGATAGACTTGGCAGCCGGTGCTCTCTTTTCCTCCTCGCTCCTCTAACAGATGATTCAACACAACACACCCTGCTAATATCTGTTACTATGGGCACCAGGTCTATTGGGTGCATGCAAACATATACTGAATACATGCACAAGTGGAAGCAATGTATGCACATATTCTGAGTGAGAAATAAGGCTTTATTGATTCCCATAGGGAAACTGGGCCCCTGCAGCAGGCAATTATAACAGGAAAACTAGATTTATGGAATTGGGAATGAGGAGCAGTGGAAGTTGACAAAGAAACTACACACATGCCCACACACACCTATTCTCACTGGTGCCTTTCACTGTTTTAAGGAGTGAGTGGGCAGCTCAGCGGTCTATTTTCTGTGTAACAAGACAGAGTAAGTATACAGTGTATTACACCACACCATGTGTTTTCTGGTGTTTTGCCATACATTCAAAAGATAGAGGAAGAAAAAGGAGCTTGTCATTCAGAGGATGTTATTGTGGAGCTGCAGGGCTTGAAATTTCTTTTTTCAATCAAACCAAAGAGTAACAACTAACAGGTTATTTTTCGATTTACATCACCGAAGAGGAAATAATAAATGAAATCAGGCTATTGTTAGAGTGAAAATGTATTATCTGGATTCTCTGTGGCACAATTTGACACATCTAATCTATCATGTACAAGGTGATAATGCCCTCCTACTTTCTCTCCTCGCAGAGATTTTTGATACCACTCTCAATACAGTTTCTTTTTTAATTAAGAACTGTAAAATGTACATTAATGGTAGACAATACAATAAAAATGACCAATGAATGAGTCAAACCAACTACCTGACAAGCTTAATCAAGTAAAAACACTGAACACCAAATAGCAATACGACAACAATATTAAATGTTACAGAGATACTGTGACATCAGGCATGTCAGTTTGGTGTTTAAGCCATCTTGCTTAAGCTAACATTATATAACAGCTGTGTCTGTTCCACACACTCAAGCTCAAAAGTACATAATCTCTTCTTTTACAGTTGGTGATGATAATGCTGTGGTACAGGAACAGAGGAGGAAGAAGATCTAAGATTGACCCACCTTACAAAAGACAAGGTGTAGCTTTGATGTTGCTGTTACAGCCCTATTTATGGTATATAAAACAGTTTGGAGCTTGACCATATTTAAGATCTCAAATTCTAGATTCTAAATTCTAAAAAGTAGTGAAAGCTTTCATGTCATGGAGCGTATAGTATAGTAGGATAGTATCCATCCGATGATGAACTGAGAAGAAAAGAGGTCAAAAGAAATAAAGCTAAATCAACCTGCAAGAGTATTCTGCAATGCATTATTACTGTATGTAAGCATTTAAAAAGACTAAGCTGTTATGTAATCTGTGAGCTGTGCCTTGCACTGCAACACTTGTGCACATTTACACCAACACACTCTACCTGGAGGCATGCGTCTACCCCCATGTATAGAGTACATATTTATGCATACAAAAATGCACGTCTACTTCAGAACATACACAGCCACACACACACTGTCTGTGGCAGTTTGTGTAAGACGATGCAGTGTAGGGGGCTTTGCTGCAAATGACTCTGTAATGATCCCACATGGCGCTGAGTAAAGGCCACAAACACCGACCTGGATTTAAATGGCTAAATTATGAAATTTCCTCCCAAAAACTGACACCTACTCTCTCTAAATGGCTTTAAGCGCAAATAAAGAAAAGAATAGATTAGAGTAGAATAGAATAGGGGTTTTGCAAGGAGAGAAAATGCCTTCAGTGCCACCACAGCTACAATAAAATTTCTCATTTAAATCTCATTCAGTGTGATGCTGTGTAGGCCCATCACACCAGGTGCTTGATGGTTGCTGTTTGATTTAGAGCCAGAGAGACTGGAGACCAACACTTCTAACTGTATTCTACGATACCCAGGTGCCTGTCTGCGCTCGTGCATGTGTACACACACACCTACACACACACACACTTACTGTTTTCTGCAGTAGTGATACTCTCTGTCAGCCAGATGTCTATTAAACTTCTCCATCTATTTATGTCTTTAGCCCATATCTTTCTAACCTTTTGATGCATTATCAGCAGATGGCCGCTATAAATGATGACTACTGTTCAGTCATTTAAATGCTGTGTGTATGTGTTTGCTATGCAGAATGCAGACAGTGCTTGTGCATTGCTTTTATTGACATTTACATTTATGTACATGCAGAGTGTGTACACTGTTTGTTTGTGTGTGCCCTGGCTATTGTCATGTATGCTTGACATGTCATTACACACACACACACCTGCGTACGTTTACCTCACTGTGTGAGAACGGGCTCAGTGCTTTCAGCAGTTAGAGATGTCATCAACTCCCCAGTGCGTAACAGGCTGTTCATTATGAGCCATACAAACACACACACACACACACACACACACACACACACACAGCTGTATGCACATATGCCTAGAGCTTGCAATCACATACAGTAGGATTATATACAAATTTAGAGCACATGAACAACTTAATTTCCTCTCTCTCTCTCTCTCTCTCTCTCTCTCTCTCTCTCTCTCTCTCTCTCTCTCTCTCTCTACATACACCAACACCACCACACACACAGCTGTATGCACATATGCTAGAGCTTGCCAATCACATACAGTAGGACTATATTACAAATGTAGGCACATGAACAACTCCAATTTTCTCTCTCTCTCTCTTCTCTCTCACACACAACACACACACACAGACAGACATGCAGCAGCAGACACTAATTGAGATGTATAATGCTTCATCAACTCTTCTCCCAGTCAAATCAAGTCCCCAAGAAAGAAAATGCTAAAACAGAAATTGGATTTTGAAAATGATATCTGTCTGTCTGACTGACTGTCTGGCTGCCTGTCTGACAGAATTACATGTTAGCATACTGTCTCTCTGACCATCTAACTAGCTGCCTACATGACTCACTAACCTGCTGGTTAATAGGCTTAGTATGCTGTATTTATCTTGACTGGCTGTCTACTGTCTGATTGGCCAAGTTGGTGCTAGCAGAATGACTGAGCAATAGCTTAGTTAGTTAGTATCCATTGGCTAAATGGGCTAACTAGTATAGCTAACTAGACTGAGTAACTAGCATTACAACTGACTCTATGAAATGCTGACAGACTGGTCACTTGACAGTTAAGCTCTGCTAACTCACTTATTGGCTGTCTGACCACCTTGCAACTGGTTGTGTCTGCCTTGATAAATGACTGAATAAATGATCCCTGTTTCCATCAAAGGGGTAAGTGTAGACACTATAGCGGACTACAAGTACTTTGCAGTTCACATCGACAATAAACTGGACTGGGCTAACAACACCCCTCTACAGGAATGGCCAGAGTCATTTAACTGGCGCTTGAAATGTTCTCTGGTTAATGTGCAATAATCGGATTAAGGTGCAAAACTCGGGTCAGTGTGAAATACACTGGCTTATTACATCATTCTTTGTAATACTTCGTAACTTATGTAAGACTGCAATCTTTTAAACTCACTACTATTACTCATTTCATTTCTGTCGGTCACATAGTATGGCATACATTTACTTCTGTCTATATTGTCATATATTGCATATATTGTATTGTAAAGGTACATACTTAGTCTCTTATTATACTTATATTTTTTATTTTTACTTATATGTATATACCTATGTGCTTAGATTTTAACTCATGTGAAGTGTCTTTGAGTTGCTTGAAAAGCGCTCTATAAATTAAATTATTATTATTTATTATTATATATACATTTTCTATTTCTATATATATTGTGTTAGATATTGTAATATAATTACTATTTCTATTCTAGAATAAGGTCCACATAAACAAGTTCATCATTTCACACACATATTATACACTGGAGGCACCATATACATGAGATAGAAGAAGTACTTGAGGCATTTGCAAATAGGCAACTTGTCTTTATTACTTTTATATAATTTGCAACAGCAACTTACAAGCAGTACATGAATGTAATGGAAATCATTGCCAGCAAGGGCTGTAGGCTAGTAGACATATATAAACTTAAATTGCTGGGAGACGGTTTAAATAGTGCTGTAAGCTATTATGAGATAAGACACCGTCTTTCATAGAAAACAAAAGGTGACAGTTTGGGAGGTTTTCACATTAGATGGACCTTCCCTGTGTTTCCAGTTTTTGTGCTTAGCTAAGCTAAACTTATACCAGACCTATCTCTGTACTGGACTATGAAAGAGATAAACTGGGATGGGTAAGATGGCAAACAAATGTGTTTCCCAAAATGTCCAACTGTTCCTTTAACTGACAAATAGGCTATCAGGGCAGCTGATCAATTATCTGACCAACTGACTACACTGAACTGATGAGTTTCTAACTGACCGTCCTAAGCCTGTGACTGATTAACATATAGCCTACTGAAGCCAAGTTACTGACTGATGATTTACAGTAGAGGCTGGATGAGTACTTTGCCTTAAAGACTGGCTGCCTGTCTGAGTGAACCTACCTGTCTACCTGACTGGCTGTCTCAGTGCCGAGTTGGCTGACTGACTACAGGCACCGCCTTGGTCGGCTCAGACACTGAAATGAAAGAAGCCAAATTCTGACAAATGGAGGGTGGTGTGAAAATGATCAAAGGGAAAAGTAGTGAGATGTAGGAGAGAGGGGAAGAGAGAGGGAAGGTCTCAGAGAATTACCCTGCTTAGCATGCTGCTCCACACTTGAAAACATATCCCTCACTCTCTATTTCTCTCTCTCCTTACATCCGCACAGCCCCACATTTATACATATTTATACACACACACACACACACACACACACACACAATGGAAATCCATATCAAGGTGATTCCCCTCCTGCTGTACTTTCTCACTGAATTCAGTCTGACTCTAGGACATAATGAAGCAACATCTACTTCATCAGTATTTGGGGTAACTATGTTTATGTCAGGACAGATGTTTGTCCCTTATACACTTAGATCTGTCTAATCTGTCATCTATCCAAGAGGCCTAATAGAAGTAGGACATCAAAATTAAATGTGAAAATGAAACAGTACATATCAAACATAGAGAATACTTTTTAACACGCTACATGTTATGCATTTAGAAGAGTCTATAGCACCAGCGGGGGATTGAGGTACTTTCCCTCTCACTGCAGACTGAACTTTTAAAACCCCTCGACATCTCCTCTGCACTTTAATTGAAATTCCTATCAGTTGTGTGTCGCTTCGGGAGGAGAGGCAAACAAATGCATTAAACGGGAGAGAAAGAAAAATGAACAGAGAGGATGGACCATGCAGGTGTAAACACAGAGGAATAAGCAAGTGTGGAGACGAATGAAAAAGAAATAAACAGGCAACCATTTTGCTGTCAGTTTGAACTGAACAGACGCTGAAAGTGAAATATACATGGAAGTATATGCATTAAGAATTTCAAGATGAGTCATCATTGTAACATTTTACGGGAAGATAAAAAAAAAACAAACAAAATGAATGAAATTATGAAATGTAAATTTTTCTGGCCTTGGCATTTAATAAGAGATAACGGAACAATTGACACAGGGACCCAAAGTTGGAACTGTGAGGGTTTGTATTTGTGGTTAGGTTTAGTGCCTGGGGAAAGCATTTGGTAATTATGAGGGTCCTTACATGTATGACTAGGACAAAACTTAATAAAAACAACCTTCATCTGGCATATAAATGAGGTTCACAGTTCCAATACGCAATTATCCAATCAAAATATAGCATAATTTATGAAAATCTAAAAAAGAAAAAAAACATGTATGTTTAGTTCACAAATATAGAGCAACAAAAAAATGTGTTCCAAGACTAGAAGTCAGTTGGTCATCTCTCTTTGGCGTCCACTAATGACTTAAAGGACCAGTGTGTAGGATTTAGTGGGATCTAGCAGTGAAGTTGCACATTGCAAAAAACTGAATACTACTTGCCTTCCAAACGTGTAGGAGAAACTGTGGTGGCTGTGAAACTGGCGAAAAAACACAAAAGGCCCTTTTTGGAGCCAGTGTATTTTTTTTCTGCCAATAGATCCTCCTAAATGTTACACACTGGGCCTTTATTACTGACTGGTGGAATCTTAAATAAACTCTTTTCCTTCGATTTGAACTCCAGCTCAGATTGATGTATTTTATCAGTAGGAAACGTAAAGACAAAACTACTAAACATCAAGAGAAGAACAATATTTGCCAATGAAACCTCTCTTATATGTGAGTGTGTATGAATGTACGGCCCACTATTTTTTTCTGTACACCTCTCTTTCTCTTCCACTCTCATTTCCCCATGTTGAACAAACCCTACTTTCTCCTTAATCCCTTTACTGTTTCTGCCATTTGCCCAGTCACTCCTCTCCCTCTCTCTCCCTCTATGATCTTTGTTTACAGAGCAGCCTGTTTAGCCTTAATAAGAGTCATTTCATAATTACTCTCATTAAGTCAACCAACAGGCCCACGAGGGGATCAACAAAAACAAAGGAAGCACTGTGTTGTGGGTAACTGAGAAAAAAGCAGGAATAACATATTTTTACCCCACAAAATCAGAGACGCACCTGAGTGGAAGAATGGTGAAGGTTTGATCTTCTCAAAGCTTCACAGCAAAACTCTTTATACCTTAACAAAGAAGCTCAAACCAGAAACTTACTCCAAAGGCCAAACAAATTGTAGATGAATGTGACTAAAATTCCTCAACTTTTTCTAAGGGTGTGATTATACAGAGGAAAAAAATTGCTGGATAATTTGAACTGACAATTTAAGCTTGACGTCTGATCTCTGTAACTATTTCAAAACTATAACAATAATCAACCAAGGTCACAAGGCGACTTTCCAAGTGACTCAAGGCTGAGTCCAAGTAAAAAAGTAGTTCCTCATAGTTGGTGGAACCATTGGTCTCAAAAGTCACAATATTAATAAGGAATACAGAAAAAACTGAAACAAATCAACAAACCAGTTTAAAGGAATATAACCTGGTAAATGTTCCTAGACTCCTATACAGTTTTTACTTTAAGAAGCCCATATTTTCTGGACAGCACCTCACATGAAACACCCAGGCGAGGACTAACCACTGATCACTGACTGTGTGTGTATGTGTGTATTTGCCTATGGGTTTGCAGTAGAACTAAATATAACCAGTGCCCAGTGTCTCTTAGTGGGTAGTTTTATCCCCCAGGACATTTGTGCCATCCTGTGACTTTTCTTAAGCACTGACAGTGAAAGTAGAAGGTACTCTGAGCTGACCATGATATCATGTTTATAATAAAAATAGGAAGAGAAATGTTCACATCAAGGAGATATCAGTAGAAACAGGAAGCACTTTGCCGATATAGAAGTGATGCAGCAAATTGAACTACAGAAGCTTCATTTTAAACTTTATTAAACTAACTAAATTATTGTATTTTTTTAATTTGTGGTCATATCACGCTTTGTGTCTTCAAGCTAAGTGCAACGCATCCGATAGTTGTTGATATACTGACATTGCTATTCATAAAGCTAAAAAAAGAAATAGCCAGCGGTTTGAGATTAGAAGAGTAAATGTAAGGTTCCACTATGTTTAACTATACTAATTAGTTATCTATCACACACAAGGAACACCATATATGCTAAAAAACAACAACAACAAAACATGACGTTCATCCCTCTGCATCTTTGAGAAAGGTTGATAGGAAATAAAAAATCTGGTGATATTGAGAATTAATACAGTTTTTGGAGTAATTTCTTCTAACTAATTATGTAATGATCATAATTACTAATGTAATTTAATTTAGAGTAACTCTGGAGGTCATTTTTAATGTAGTACTTTGGAATGCTCTGCAAGCTGGCTGTTTCTATGGCAACCCAACCCTCCTTCACAATTTTACCGCTTTGTAATACTTTTTAAGGTTACACTTTCCGGGAACGCATTTTGTTTTTTTGTTTTTACATCTGACAAACATTATACATCTCTGTCTAATTCTCTCTTCCCTCTTCAGTTTTAAATATCATTTCCCCCAACCAGCCATCTTTTTTCTCACCAGCAGCAGCAGCAGGCTATTTCATGCTGCATGTGTAATAAAAGGATTAATTTGTGCTGCTCAGACTCAGAATGGGCAGTAAATGGGACAGAGGGATATAAATAGAGACTACCTCACTCAACACTTTCTATTTCCTGACACAGATTGCTGCAAAAAAAAACTGTTAGCAAAATAATTTCTCCACAATCATCATCATCTCTATTGTTCCTATCATGCATCTTTATTATGATTTGGCTTTGAGGGTTTCTCTGTTTACTGTGTCTGTAACTGTGTCTGTGTCTTCTTGCTTGCTGTGAGTGTGTAAATCTGAACACAGCAGAATAATAACTGTGTGAAGACATGTTGACTGATGTAGTAACATGATGACTAAATACTGACTCAGCATGATACAAGGACAGCAGGTCGAGAGGAGAGTGTGAAACTTACAATATGAAGCAAACACTTTGATGTGAAATACAATTTTGAAGTTAACTACAGTTCCACATACCAGCTTTTTAGGGAGCTTTCCATCACATTTCTTGATCTTTTTAAGTTTGTGCAGTGAAAGTTTTTTAAAAGAGCGTAAGTGGACCTTTGGTTAAGATTATTTTGTCAAACTGCTATGTCCAAGGTCAAGAATAAACTTTCAAGATCATTAATTTGATTGATTAGAGGTACCTTGTGAAGTTTCTGACTACTAGCAGTGCTATAGAGCAGTGTTTTTACAAGTAGGTCCCTGTTTTGTTTGTATTGTGTACGCGCACAAAAACACCCTTACACACACTAGAGCACATGGATAGCGTGATTCATATTCCTGCTACTGGTGCACCGCTATACCACTGATTGACACTTGGCCGCAGTCACTTGCAAACACAGATTTCAAGCTGGCAAACATAATACACAGTTTAAAATAGTAAAAAAATAAATAGAAATTGGCCTTTGGCTTCAGGAATACACACAGTGTGTTTTGGTAGGAAACCCTGAATGAAAACTCCTCTGGCACCAGACTAGTTACCCTCTTCAACTGGGGAGCAGTCAGTCACTGAACAGGAGCCAGTCACGTATGACAACTGAGCGAGTTCAGAAGGAAGCTCTGAAAAAGTGGAGTTAAGTTTATTAAGGAAGGAAAATTGTGTTTTTGTATTTTTACTTATTCATGAATTGATCTTAGCTGTCTTGATGATGTGCAGCAGTAAAATTAGCATCACAGGTCATTTTTAGCCCGGGAACTGTTTTTCTATCATTTGCCTTCTGAATGATTCTACTGAAGTGTTTTTCTGGAGTTAGTTGCATGAATGGCTGCAGTACAGTCCTAACAGGCTGGTAGATTAAATTAGGAAATAAACTTGCTCTACAGAAACAGATGGGAAAAATTGGTGCCAGGCTGAAAATGGTGCCATTAGGCTTTAGGTTGTGGACGTGAAGTATTTACTGCTGATTTGATTTTATTAAATTACTAGCCAAGAGGCTCACAGCTGGCAAAGCACAAATTAGCACTGAGCTAATTTCACTTGTAATCAAAGTCGCTGGTTAAGGGCTGCGGTGAAACATTGATCATGTGTTGGATTTAATGCATCAACCATGTCTGAAACCAGATCCTGGGTTTCTAATTGGGCTGCGGAGGCCTGAAGGTCATGAAACTCAGTGAGCACACAGAGGACTCTGTCACTTCTCAATATGGGGAGAATGCAATCAATAAGGGCGAGACTGGAGTTATGAGGTTGCTGTGTGATGGCAAGGATACGCAGCCTGTCCTTGGCAGAGCCAAAACCCAACAGTACTGCTGAGCCACAACATGTCCTGCTGGATTTACCTCTCTCTCTCTCTTTCTCTCTCTACCCCCCCTTTATTCTGCTCATTAACTGTCATACAAGACTGTCAAACAGAATCAGAGACAAGCAGGCAGACTGCTCAGCGAGGCCTTCAGAAACATAGAGGTGTTGTACCAAAAGTGAAGTAGAGCTGCAGGGCTCGTAGACAGCTGCTCACTTCACAGCAAAAACACGCCTTTGTCACTTGTAATTTTTATTGTGTTTGACTCATGGCCTTTTTTTTCCCACTTTTCTCTTTATCTTTTAACACCATTCCTTTGGTTAAAACCACACAGGGCTCTTGGAACTTTTTGGCTGAAAACAGCTGCCTGCTGGAAATGATGCTGAAAGAGAACCAAAATCAAAACTACTGTGTGAGCTGAAAGAAACTAAAATGCTCAGTAGAGATTAGGGGAACTCAAGTATACAAGTGACCCCTTTTGCATACAGGTAGCCATTGTTAATATAGAAATCATTATCAGTTATAATCTTCCAGATTTATTTCAGAGAAATCAGATGCTAAATCAGATTTAGCATGAGGAATCTAAATTGTACCAATCAGGCCTTAGCAACTGTTGCTATGGTGAAGACACAGCCAGAATCAGACCTGTGGCAAATTATAAGGACTTAGCAGTTCCAGTCAGAAACAAAGGCTGCTAAATTCATTATAGTGAATTGTTTTCAACTGCTGAATGTTTTATTATTTTTCTAAAGTGTAGGATTTAGCTTCAGCTCACCATTAGCAGAGCACGTCCGCAGACTTGTGCCTTAGCCTTTAATCAAAGATTTTTATACAGCTGTCCTTTGAAGTCTTGGAAGTGCTCGAGCTATACACTGTGCATGTACAAAAAGAATGAGGTTTTTATTTCTGGTCCCCCGGACATGTTTCTGTTAATAACAGCACACTGTTAACCTCTGATTACTGTAATCTACTCTCAGATCAGGCACGGCTGATTGAATTAAATAATATTCTAAAAGTACAATTCTTGGTTTGAAGACCTCTGAATAGACATTGTGTATTAGTGAAGCTTTAGTAACTTTGAGTAACTCAGTAGCAGACAGAGATTTTCGGGAAATACCATCAAACAAGTAATTCACAGATTCTGGAAGATATAACACACACATTTCTGACAGGTATGAGCTGCATTTAGGAGGAGAAATATAGACTGTTTCAGCTCAGAGACCGAAACCTCTTTGTCTTTTTGTGACAGACAATAAACTTTGCATTGGACCAACTCCCAACTAAAACTCATGTCTCTCTGAAATCCAATCTTCTCATCTTGCTTCTGGTTTTTCTATTCCCTCTCTTCCTCCAGCTCTCTCCTTATTTTCAGCTCCATTTACTTACTTTATTGTGTATGAAAATGAATATTGCCAGCCAAGTTAAAAAATGTCAAAATCAACTGTTGACAGCACGCTGTATCTTTATCTTATGGTGACATATTTAAAATGTTTCTAAAAGTGGAGACTTTTAGAGTTCTTGTTTACCCATACTGGAACAGGATTGGTTCGTTACTGGATTCATGTATTAAATCAGACAACGTCGGCACGATAACAGGAAGAGACGATGCAGCTCCTTTTGAAGCTGCTGGAAAACTGCTCACAAACCTTTGAACACATCATGCAAAGTGACCTAAATTCAGAAATCCCATTTTTTCCTAATTTCATGCTGATAACAAAAACATCCCATTTGAGTGTCTTTCACTGTGCCAAACCCCCCTCTGAGTCCAAATGACTGTAGGAGCAGAAATGTGTGTAAAATTAAACTGTACCATCCAGAAGAAAACTGACACTCTCAGCTTTAAAGTAAATCTTGCTTAAACTTCATGAAACTCTGTATGTTTTCATCTTTTACTCACATAAAACCACTGATCTAGAATCACAGGTTGGTGTGTCGGTGTGTTGTTTATGAGCAGGATTGTTTTAAGGGTCTGTGGAGCGCTGAGTTTTGTAGTTTCTTTGGGCTTCCAGCAAGAAAAACAACCCTTGCTTCTTTGTTACCATCTTTATAAACCACAGTGAAGGATAAAGGACAGAACAGTAAATCAGTTTAATGCTCTGCAACAAACAAATAGAAAAGGTTGAAACTTATTGACTATGAAAGAACACCCATTCATCAATAGGCTTCACAATACAGGGGGGAAACAACACAAACAGCGTGCTGCTGTAGTTTGTTCCAGGTGGTGCTGTGTCTGTCTGTACTTCTTGGCGTTAACAAACACACGCACACACATACAGCACATGCACACAAACCATATTCAGCCACAGCATCAATACAGGTAACATTTACTGTCAGATGGCGACAACATAATGAGAAAACACGGCTTGACCTTCGCTAGTGCAGCGGGGGGAAATGGCAAAGCACAGCATAATATTCTCTGACAAACAAATGAAAGTCAGAGGAAATGTATCCCCAGCTGAAAGAACCAAACAGCAAATGTATGGTGCCGTTTACCCACAGGCATCATCACGGTATGGAAATATACATAAAATCATAAAAAAATATACCTGATGTGTTTTTGCAAAGAATATTCCAATAAGTAAATCTCAACATGTGCCACTATTAACTATTTCTAACCTGTTTGTTTATCTGTATGTATGTTGTTTTTTAATTGTAGTTTAACAGAAACCTTAATGGTAACTTTGCGAAGCAGCTGGAAGATCACAAAATCATGCAATAATCCATCTTGCCAGGCTTCTAGCTATGTGCTTGTGTCCAACCACAGAAGTAACGGACCAATAGATGTGTGTGACAATGTGTGTGAGAATATTTCTTCATTTAAAGAAGAGCAAAGAACGGCACTGAAGGCTTTTTCTTGATGGGACATTTTTTTTGCTTTCCTGACTGGCACATATCAGCTAAATTACAATCTAACATTCTGGAGTCTCTAAATGAATTAATTGCCTCAGGGATCAATAGATATTAGTTTTTGAAGTCAGATATTTTAAGTTGATATCTTTTGCCAGTATTCATTGTCATTTCCTACCAAAGTATTCAGTGCTTGCAGTGGATTTATATTTCTGTGAATGCCAAAAGGCCTTCGAACCAGCATCTAGACAAAAACCATTAACTTGAAGTGTTGAAAGTGTTTTTTTCAGGCAGGGTGACCACTACACCCACTGTATTCAGTGGTGAGGAATCACTTTTAAATTAACTGCCACATCCTTTAAATCAGGGGTCTCAAACTCAAATTGGAGCTTTTGCATACATTTGTGCCAAACTAGATACATTTTTCAAAATAGTTATAATTGTATATGGAGAGGTTGTTGTTTCATAAATTGATATGAAACAACTAGGGAACCGTAAAAAGGCAGACGGCCACTGGACAGTTTGAAATACCTGCTTTAAATTAACTGGTAAGCTAAAAAATAAAAAAAATAAATATGAATTTTAATGTCAATGGATGCTCAACGTAGTCATCCATGATTGATAGTGCAACACTAAACTGCTGTAAAATACTTATAAAAAACTTCCACCTCCTGTACTGTGTGTTTCTGATGTTATATGTAAAATAAGTGCATAAACATGTCCTATTCACACCTTAATACACTGATGGCAGAGGCTGCCA
>NW_023339707.1:7606516-7613065 GCF_004916995.1 Morone saxatilis
ACACACACACACACACACCAATGGCACAGCCTTCTGGGGTTCAGTATCATGCCCAAGGACATTTTGACACGCGGACTGGAGAGAGCCCGGGATCGAACTGCCGTCCTTCCAATTAGAGGACAACCTGCTCTAGCTTTGAGTCACAGAGCCGCCCCATACTTATGTATGAGTGTGATCTTTACAACACAGGGGTGAAGTGGAGGCCAGACGTCCTGGTTCAGACACAAACAGTGTCGTCTGGCAGACGTATTACCTGACCTACAAAACAGACACAACCAGATATATTGAGGACAGTTTCTCTCTTAAATCTGTCATTGTGCACTGATTGTATTGTTATATATTTCTGCTCTGTGCAGAGCAATCATTCCTGCGCCCGTTGTGGTAAAATAGCTCAATGCTTACTGATGGCTTATTTGTTAATAGTTCTCTATGGCAGGTTTACATGGATTAAGCCTCTTCAATCCAAGCCTGCATTGTTCCTCATGGCAAATCCAAGCCAAAGGGAGACTGAGCACCTTTATCCAGGTAAATGTCAGGGCAGGCTGCTGTATGTCAGTCTCAGTGTCTGGAGAATTTACCCTGACCAGAGCTGGTTTATTAATCGTCCCTTGTCGTGTTGGTTTCTGGCAGAGACAGAGGAGCTGTGGAGTTGGGTTGTTGACCCTGCAGATGTTCACAGTGCATCGGGTCACAGCACTGATCAATTTGTTAATACCAGAGCTTCGCCCAGAAAGGTTTTCTTGGCAGGATGAGAGGACCTCTCAACCCGCAGTTAGATCACATGACACGGAAACACTCCGTGTGAAAGCAATAGTTGTGACCCTTGTTCAGGGAGATTGCAAATTTATGTAAAACTACACTTAAACTGTCATTCTAAACACCCTCCAAAAATGACTAATACAAATTTTCCATTATTCCATTATAAGGCAAACCTCAGCTCTGTCTGTAGCATGAAAATACATTTTTGTCTCTTTGCCAACTCAACTTTTAAAAGTGTCCCTTTGTGCATTTAGTCTGTATTTTGACTTTGGAGTACAGGAGAACTCTTAATTCTAGTCCCACTAATTAGCATACAGTGAAAAACATTTCTAATGTTTCTCTTGTATCCTCTGACTGCTGGAATGAGAGAGAAAAAAAAACTTGATTTCCCCTGATAATTTCCCATCTGAATTGATAAGAAATCACAGCAGCAGTTAAGCCAACACACAATAGAGACTTTTTAGTCTCAGAGTGCTCACTGCCGCCCTTTGACAGCAAATCTAAGCAAACTGTGCTCTGTTAATATAGACACAGTCCTGATGTCCAATAGACAATGACAGATTGGTGATTTACAGGCCAAAAGCTATCTAGATGTCAAGTATCACTGATGGTAAAGTTTGGTTAATAAGTTAGAGTTTTCAAGACATCTAGGTTGTAGTCTGTAGAATTTCAATGGCTTTACTTCTTTACTTCTACATGGGTCAACTTGCAAAATAAAAATATTCAATCAGTGCCTATTGGAAAGTTTTTTACAACATTTTCCTGTATGTTCATTTAAGAAATGTAAAATAAGTACATTTAAATACTTTTATATAATCAGAAGATGCAACTGATGATCTCAAATCCTAACTCTAATTTCAGACACATCAAAAGTAATATATGTCTATTTTAGCCAATAGCTCAGCAAACAAATGGTCTCTGATGGGTAGATAGAATCTTAATTATGTGGTTTGAGGGGTTATTAAGGAACATGAATTATGATTAAGCTTTGAATAGCCCTTTTCTGGCCTTGAAGGGCTAATCAGTAAGCTCTGGTTAGCAGAGATTTTCTCTGTTGTGTAATGGCCCGAAGAGAGAAACAGGAACTAAGCAAACTATTTCCTTACATAAAAAAGAAGCAATGTTTTGTAAGCTCCATTTGGTATATAGTGGAGACTAATAATGTCTGAGTCCTTGAAAGCCCTATTTGACCCTGTGGTAGACACAGGACTAATACTGTTTAAGGTGTGAATACCCCACATTGGCATCACTGTGGAAACTTGCAGTGCTGGCTGAGGTGGTTCAGACAGTGCTGCACTTTGCTCACTACATGAGGTCAGGACCGACTAGGCGGGTGTCTGTTACAAATCCTCACTGAGCCCTGAAAAAGGGACTGACAGCCAAAATCAGGAAGCCTCCGTAATCTGGACTTTTGATCCTTCATTCGCTGAGATTTCAAGGGTGTGACAAGCTCCAACACGTCTCAGATATGAGCTAAAAAAGTGTCATAGATTCAAATTCATAGCTAAAATGCTGTGCAACTTTTTCTTTTCCGAAAAGGTCTGTCCTCTGTCCATTAATTGAATTTTGTAACATTGTGAGCCATGAACCATGTTTCAAAGTGATATTCCACCACACAACTTTTGAGTATTTAACACCAAATAGAGGCAAACTGGTTCGCTAACAAAAGAGTTCTTATTTGTTCTATATTTATTCATTTAAAGTGTAGAAGAACATGCAAACATGTTTTGTCTTTTTTTTATGCAGTATCAAAACAATTGTTTGCTATCATTGGGTTGTTTTTGTTTTGCCCTAAGCAACATGAATACATGAAAAGTGTATGGTCTGACGCTTTTGTGCTTGACTTTCATTTTTTTTCCAAAGTCGAAGTTGTCACTACTGTTGGAGCAGCTGATAACTTCCCAATACCGATGTAAAAAAGGTTACATAGAAAGGGGGGGAAAGGAAAAAGTAGAAAATTGTACACTTCTTAAAACAGCTTGCATTCAAACACGTGTATATTGTAGGGAGCCGCCACGGCAGTAATGGTGACTTGTTTACAGCTGCTGTAAATAGGAAAAAATCACCCTGGTGGACATTGCCTCCAGACCCCCCTAGGTTTGGGTTAAGCCCCAAATATTTACAGCATCTGCTTCCACCCCTGGTCTGGAACCATCCTAGCTAAATATGCTGCTTCAGTCTCTCCGTTCTCATGCCTGGCTTCAGGTTTGTCATATAGGATATAGCAAAGGCAGGAAACTCTTCAATGGGATAGTTTGTAATGTTCACCCGCTCTGTCTACATACACCAGGACTCACTTTGCATTCACTTTGCGTTGCAGTTTTGTCTGTTTTCGATCTCCTGGTTAAAGAATCCGACAGATAATCCATTATCCGCCAGTGTCTTCCCTGTGATTCCACAGATTTCACCCCTCGTCCTGCTCAGGTAGCCGTATCATTTCTTTTCAATCTATTTCTGGGTGTCGCTCATAAGCTCCGGCGACAGCATCTATTTGCTGAAAACTAATACTGTCTTGGGCTGTGATATTGTGCTTATTGCCATCTTATCTTCCGATGCAGCCACCCAAACACATTTAGTATTTGGAGGCTGCCGCAAACATGGCCTTCTGATAACAGGGCGTGTAAATATATAGAGAGCCTCTGTCTGTCTCTCGCCCACTCTCTCGCACATTCACAAACACACAATCCGTAAAGATCTCACTTCTCAAGCTCACACACTAACACGCCACCAGATAGAAACGCAGTCTCCTCCATTTTTGTTCACAATGGCTCTCTAACACGTCCACTATAACTTTTGGAGGTCATTATGAGGATGAGGTCAGCGAACCTTCAGGTGATTAAAGATGGTGATTAAGAATCTTCTCAGCTTCTGCGTAAGAGTCAGAAAGTAGATGTACAATCTCAGCCCAGTGTTTTGCAGCTATATAGTGTGAACTCTCGCACTAAATGACTGAAAGAGAAAGAATTTACATTGATGAGATCCCATTAGACAGTGACAGCTTGAGACAATGTGCTGCTTTGGTTATTTCAGTTTAGTAAGGCAGAACCTAACCTGCTGCTGTGTTTTTTTCTGATTCTGATTTCTCATTTGTTGTCTCAGCAGGAGTCTCTGTGACCATTTTCAGCCACATATAATGTATATAGAGTATTTTTCTTTTCTTGTCATCTAATTATTTGTGTTTCTCTCGGCACTGCGAAGCACTTTAGATCAACTCTGTTGTGTTTAAAGAGCTATTTAAATGAAGCTGAAAAAAATATTTCTGTGTTGCTGCATTCATGTAAGCTCTGACATATAACCTTTAATATAAGAAATGACCAAATTCAAATTAGTATGTATTAGTTTGTATATTGCTTGAATTGTTTCTGGGGTTTGATTTTTCCCAAAACAATTGTGAGGGCTTAAATCAGCTGAATTTTAGATCTCAGATGTCAAACTGCCCTTGAATAAATTAGACCGTTTTTAACCCCAACAATAAACATACAGTATCTTATCTAATATGTAACTTAACCTTTCAAAAACAAACCAGCCGCAGTCTTGAGTGCAACTGAGAGCTTCAGGGTCCAATAAGAAGCTATTTTAGGTACAATATGTAGCCACCAGTGAAATCCAGCTGTTTACTGCAAGTCACAGATCTTTCCCCCCAAGAACAGAATATTCAGATTTTGTTTTTGCTTAAGCTATCAGAAGGCCAAGAGGGTCAGAGATTTGTATTTAAATATACACATATTCAGACCTTGCATTTTGTTGTCATCAGATAACATTGTAACTTCAATTCTGATGAGTTTAATGTCTTTCATGTCATCCTTAGTGTCACATGTCCTCTGTGGATTGATCGAGCTCAATTAACTCGTAAAATGTGGATGTTTGACAAGTGATCATAATTGAAAACATTGGCTTTCTTTCCTGCTGCTCTTACAAATAATACTGACATTCAAAATATAAAAAAATATCGATACTGAATGAAATCAATGTGTAATATGCTTGTGTTATCACCCAACTCTGCAGCTCTACAGAGCTTTTCAGCTTCCTTTAGCTCATTTTATTTGGTTATGGCCACATTTATTGCATGGTATAGTCTCAGTGCCAATTCAACCTCTTATCCAGCCGCAGGCATCAACTGTGTGTGTGTGTGGGTGTAATGTGTGTCCTTGTATCAAAAGACCTGTTGATCAATTTGACAGTGAAGTTCCAGCCCTGTGTTTTCAATTTTAGTGGTATTGGTAGTGGTGTAGTGTTTAAGAACCTATTCTGTTAGCTTGGATGTTAGATAAAAAGAACAGACTCACAGCTATGGTATAAACTGTACATTGCCAACAATGCATCTGTTCAAATTGAAATGTTGGTCAGCCTACATCTATAAGCTTCACACCCAATGATTTTCAACCTCACCATCGATTTCACCAACAAAAGGCTAAAAGACGACCCGTAATCAGCCCGCTCAGCACATTAGAAACTGAATTGTATCAGCGTTTGTTCCTCTGCTGATGTGAGGGGAAAAAATCACGTCGCTCTTGGCAGGACTGTCAGCAAAAAGCCTCGATAACAAACTCAGTTGCCCTGTACATTCACACTGAACACAGCAGTGACAGGCTGCTGCTTTTCTGCAGGAGGGGTGAAAAAACTAAGTCACACTTAAATACACACACACACACACACACACACACACGTCCTACATGCATGCCTCCCTGGAAAGTGAATATTGGTCTCAAGTGTATAGCATGTAAGAGAAAGAAAAAGATACAACCACAAACTGTATGTTCACACACTCTTTCTCTCTCTCCAGCATACTTACATATTCACACTCTCCTACACTCTCTTACTTACACACAGCTTGATAAGTGTGTATAGGGAATAAATTAATAAGTGAGTCATCGAGCAGCTCTTCATAGTCACTGATCATATACACAAAACAGTGAAGTAGCCATGCATAACACACACATTCACACAAATGTATACAAATACACACCCTCGCCTATGTGTACGCCTGCAAACGTGTGTGAGTTGAGTCAGATGTAAAGTGAACATGTGATGCAGCGAGGGAATGGTCTGCTCCATATGTGCGATAGATCCAAGGTTCTCTCTCTCTCTCTCTATATATATGTTTTTGCTATGCTATCACTGCTTTCTAAATCCTTTTTCTTTGGCCATCTGGATATCAATACTCTCCATCACCCTCTTCTCTTTCTCTCTCCATTTCTCACCTCATAATCTTACCACATTCCTTGATTTCTCTCTTTATTTTGTGTTTTTTTTTTTCTTCTTTATCTGTGCACTCTAGCTCATTATCACTCTCTCTCTCTCTTTGGCTGTAAATTAGGCTCCATCTGTACATCAAATGGCCTCCCTGTGTAATTCCTCTATGAACTCTTTGCTCGTTCCATCTTCCAGTTTCCTTGTTATTTTTTATTCTTCCCAACATGAATCTACTTTACTTGTATGGTTTTAATGAAATACTGTTTGGGTGGACAAAAGAAAAACAAAGAAAACAAATTATAAATAACATTAAATTCCCGATGCAATACACCAGAAAACACTTTACAGCAACAACATATGTTTTCTTGATTTCTCATGGCCGTGTGAATACTGAGTTTTGTCAAATCAGGAACAACGGCAGAAGTTGTGTGACGTTGTTATAGCACCCAAGGACTTCATAAGGAGGTGGGTGTTGGTTGATGTGTCAACAAAGCATGTGAACCAGAGCCCATCACTATCGACACAAAATATTGGATGTTAAAAGGGAAAGTCTTCCGATTTTACACATCGGGTTTACAGGTCTTGGGGAATACTACT
>NW_023339707.1:7613165-7614779 GCF_004916995.1 Morone saxatilis
ACTATTATGCCATATAAAGTCAAACCTGAATTAGGGGTCCTCTGGCACAGCAGCCTGGCTGGCAGGAGGGTTTTTACAGATCATGAGGTGGTCAGTAATTGGGAATATCTGTAAGACAAGAGTAGGTGTGTAGCATCTGCATGTAGCTGAGCTTGAGCCTAACAGGCGAGTGCAGCTGCGAGGTGTGGGTGGCTGGCATGGAGAATCTGGTAGGTGGTAGGATGTTGTTGATAAACTGTAATCAAAAATTATTTGTGCAGAGGTTATCGATTAAGGTCATGTTAAGTTAAATTAGGGCCACCAGAATTTCATGTAGAGTTTATGTTCATCCCAGATGTATGGTAAAAAAACCTCTAAACCAGGGGACAAAAACGACGCATTTCATATAAATTGTTCCTTGAAAAATGCTGACAGTATATTACAGTGCGACAGAACCAGGGTTGTTGCACGATATTTTGAATGTGAGAAAATGAAAACATGCTTCACAGTGGTGGACTGATTTTTCATACTGACAGATGATACAAAGTTGCAATTTTTTCTTAGTTGAGATCTGGCTTGTTCGTGGTTTGTGCACGGATGGCAAGATGTATCATGGCATCATGGTGTTATTATAGTGCTTGGTTTATGCCATGGCAAGGTAAATGGTTGTTTTATAGCCTTGTCTTTGCATGCAGTAAATGTTGAGTGGGAGACGCTAGATAGTTGGTAATATTTAGAATTGTGAGATGAGATCCAGCAAATTGACTTTTGCTGTTTTTGTCAATTCATCATACACACTGAGGGGTGAGCTTTAAAAAAGAGAACAATAGCAGCTTTGTAGTTTATTCTGTTCTGATACCTTCTGCCAGTAACACAGTAGTCTTGGTTGATTTGGGCCGAGATGGTGAACCAAGGTGTGGTGTGGGTGGACTTGTAGGCGTCGATATGGTATACGGTATATTGATATAGTCAATCGGTATTGGTACATGTTTTATGGTTATAGTATGGTTAAATCGGTAATAGGTTAATGGTTTTGTTTATATGGCTCGTTATATAGTCATTGTTATATGGTATATGGTATGGTATATAATACTGGTCATAATATGCGTATGTCTGTTTATAGCACCGTCCGTATTAACCAGGAAAATGTTGGCGTTGCTGATAGTTACAGTAGATACACACACATCAATCAACCCGACGCCTACAGAGCCAGCAAGCCCCTTCACGTACGAACAGACACATACGCACACACCACATTGAACACCCCCCCCCCGCCCATGCGGAAACAGGCGAGAGTATTAAGGCGCTTCAAGCATCCACCTGCATCACAAACCACAAAAACGTCCCCTGGTCACGTTTCATAAACGACACCCTCAAACACCACAGCTGGAAATCACCTCCGAGATAGAAACGAGCGCTCGGTGGTGTATTTTTATTTTTTGGAATACGTGTCTAATGCAACACACTACGCCAAAGCAGAGCCCGATCTGAAGGAAGGAGGAAATACTATTACAGCACATGACACCAGCGGAGAAAAAAAAAACCCCACACAACCGATGACAGCCGTAGCACGGAGCACTCGGGCACGGTGGTGGTTGTAAGCACCTTAATATGCAATGTCAAACCTATTTTGGG
>NW_023339707.1:7614794-7617799 GCF_004916995.1 Morone saxatilis
AGCGTGTAGCGCTTCAGCACCGCGGACAGCTCCCGGGCTTTCATCCCAGCGTCCGGAGACTGCCGCGGGAGGATCACTGCTCTCCTGCTAACAGCAGCCCCTCATAGTGCTCCTCACAGAGGGGAGCACTTTGTAACACCCGGTTAATCCCATCCCTGTGTAATCTGAACCAAACTACATCTGTTGTCGTGTTATCCACCAACCGTTTCCGTGTTAAAACACACACACTGGGATGTACCCAGTTCACCCAGCCCATTCACCCGAAACACCTCCACCGCTGCTGCTCCTACCTTGTCATTCCCATCCCGGGGCCTCCGACTCCCATTCCTCCCCCGGCAGCGGTTCCGTTGACCGGCTTCATGTGCTGCCCTGCTCCCGGTCCCGTTGCGGGTCCGCCGGGCATCACCGACCCCATCATCCCGGTGGTTCCCGGCTCACCGGGCTGCCCGCCGCCCTCCATGCTCGCTTCGTTCCCCATCTCGGTCTCGGCTCAGGAGACGGGAGGGAGGTGGAGAGAGGTACCAGGTCAAATCGGCGTGTCGCTTTTATGTCGCTATGTTGTGTTGTCTTTTAATAATCAAAAGAATGAATGGAAAAAGGGGGAGAGAAAACTGGGAGAGCGAACTCAGCGTTGCTCCTCCATCACCGCCATCATCATCATCATCATCATCCTAGTCAGCTTCAGGACCAGCGAGCTGCCTCCCGACGCGATGACGGGAGCGCGCCGAGCTGCGCGGCCACGGCGACGGTGAGAGGAAATAAAAAAGCGTGAGAGGCGAGAGAAAGCGAGATTAGATTAGATTAGATCAAAGTTAAAAGAGCCCCGTGGGGCAAATGGGGTCGCGGCAGCAGATATTTGGATACAACGAGCAATGCGGAGATAAATGAAAAGAAGGGTACACTCTGACCTCCAGTTGGCGGCCATCATAAGGAAAACAGACACAAATAGAAAGAAAATTCAATTATCTGTCTCAGAGAGGTATTCAGGTGGTTTTATCCCCGAACATTACCTTCCCCCTGTTCATAACTCGTATCAGTTTGTTTTTATTGACTGAAATGTCTCATATGAATTCACCACATTCATGTTTATGCGATCATATAAAACAGGTAAACGGATTTTAGGCTCCTCATCCCTGAATGTAGCAATACAGTTAAACAAAATGACCAATCTGCCAGGAAACAAACAGATGTTTACAAAGAAATAACAATACATGCTGTGCATCTTCAGCCTGTTTGTCTTGTATTTATTGTTTATTTGAAATGTGGAAATGAGCATCACTATCCATCAATATATATCTATATCTATTCCTATATATAGTTATGTCTGCATTTGACCAAAAGGGGTTCCCATGATCAAATGACTGAATTTACACACAGCTATAGGAAGTGCAGGAGTACGCAACTACAGACGCGGGCACGCGCTCTCTGGCTGAGAAGTGGAGGGTGAAGGAAGAGAGGGAGGGAGGTACAGTGTGCGGGCGCGTTCACACAACACTTTCTCACTTAAAGAAGGGCATGAGGAGCGACGTGAACGCGCAAAGGCGTCAGAATCGACTGCACCGGCGCATCACGTGTCCAAAAACACTCCGTGGTGTTACACACCTGCTGGATACTCACTATTACAGGGAATGATGTCTTCCTGGTAGTGCACGTTAGTGCTCTGGAAAACATTTATTTGTTGAATTACATCTGGATAGGCTTTCTTTGTATTCTAACAGAGGACTTAATGCAGGGAATGTGAGTTCAAAGAGAAATCCAAATAACACGTTGGATAAAAAGCTACGCCAGTATTTTAAAATATCAGTACAAACTGTCAAAAGTACATTTGACCATAACATATCAACGTGTTAGTGAACAATATTATTGCATATTATATGTTGGTCAAGCAGAAACACTCTGCAGTATGTCAAATATCATAGGGTTGGATCCAGATTATTATTATTATTATTATATTTTTTTTTTTTGGGCCTTTTCATGCCTTTATTAGATAGAGACAGCTGAAGATCAACAGGAAAGAGGGGGTAGAGAGAGGGGATGACACACAGCAAAGGGCCACAGGTCGGATTCAAACTGTGGCCCGAACCAGTTTTTAACCTTATGATATTTTAAATCTATAAACCACTGTGCTCTTAGTTTGGAAACAATGGCATTTGAGTGTTTTATGATTATCTGCCACCAAGGCTGGATTACTGACCAGGTATATTAGGCAACCGTCAAGGGCCCCTTTTGGTTTTGTCATTTGATGAATTGTTTGGGAATAAGCCAAAGCATTCAATCAATTGATCAAGGCCTTAATCACACTTTATGTATTCATTCAACCGTTAAGCTGTATTTTCTGTCAATTTTATCTACCTACATTTTGTCTTGGTGTGTCATGGCCATGGTCGTGCCTTATATTGTCTGTCTGTGTGTTGGTGTGTTGGTGTGTGGGCATGGTCTCCTTCCTCACTCTGGCTCCTGGCTCTGCTCTCTCTTCACACCTGCCTGCCATCAAGCAACCCCCACTGCCTTCAAGAACTCAGTTTACAGTCCCTGCTTGATCATAGGTCACAGTTTGTTCATATGCTATTCCAGCTCACAAGCTAGTTCATTTTGTTTGTTTGTTGCCTGTCTGCCTGCCTGCCAGTGTGTCTTCCACTTGTTTTCCCTGGTCAGGATTACCTGCCTGTCTGCCCATCTCTCTATCTCAAGTCTGTCAACCAGCTCTCATCCCTGGAATTCCCTCCACTCAGATTCCTTCCCCCTCAATTCAGCCCAAAACTCCAGCCAGACACCATCCCTCTTACCCTGCCTGTATGACAATAAAAGACTTGTTTTCACCTCACCTGCTTGTCTAGTGTCTGCATTTAGGTTTAGCTTAAACATGTGACATTGTGCCAGGTATGTAATTCCGATGAATCCGAGAATTTCCCTTCATTTTTAACACAGTCTATTCACTTTTCTGCATCAACACAATCAAATTTAGTCTACAAAAAACTATAGTTATATATATATATATAATTATA
>NW_023339707.1:7617899-7625762 GCF_004916995.1 Morone saxatilis
ATATATATAATTATAATATATATAATTCACCTTAAAAATAAAACATGTGTTATATCTGTGAAATTGTAGAATGTAAAGTCCTTGTTATAATGTCAACAGTATTACTGACACAATCTGATAACTACATCCCTGCCTGTCGCAAAATGTACATGGTCCACACTTCAAAAAAATGTGTGTAACCACAAACAAGGGGCCAGCAGGGTCCCACAGCTCATTTTTGGTTGTAACATTCCTTGGATCTGTCTGCCACTATGTTCATCATTGTAGGACAGCACTTGAAGCCACTCCAGTGGGTAGTTAAAGCAACTGAAAAACAAGCCAAGAACTATAAAAAGGCAAATGGTAGTCAACACCATTATGCAGCTGAAATGTTTTCCGTTCAGTTCTCCAGATTCAAACACGACACATCACATTTTATTTGACTTGAACGTCCCCTGAATCAATATCATCAACAGCAGTGGGGACATAACGTTAACACCAACAGTAGCAAATATTTAACTGTTAAAAAGGCACATTTGAGAAAGAGGGCGTTTGAGGAACACAAAGTGAAAAATGGGGTATTAAATCTATCCCAGCAACAATAACAACAAAGTCGGTCAGATAACTGCCTCCAAGCAGTGTGTCCCACCCTGAGCCACTGGGAAAAGGTCCACTCTCTGTTCCAGTGCCAAGTGTCTCCCTCTGAGGCCAGACTTTATAGAAATGAATAAAGCCTGCCAGCTAACTTCAGCACTGATGTATACTGTGCTGTATCTCTCTCAGCATAGAGGAAAGAGACAACGTGCTGCTGCTACTGCTGCAAAAGACAGAGAAAAAAACAATTCTCCTCTAAGCTTCTTTCACATTTCACAAATAATGCTATTAGTTTTCATTTTAGACTTTTTTTCTCTTTTTTGGTCACACTCTTTGTTAATCCAGGACTAAATACGGGAATGACCTTGTTCACATTTTGAAAAATGTCAAGTGATTGTGTTTTTAACATTAACAACTTATAACAAGGTTGCACCAGGAGCAACTAACAAGTAGACAACAAAACAAATAAGTAAAAAAATAATTAAATGCACTGTTGTTGACTTATATCTGAATCACAGTAAACACATGTGCACTTGAAGGCACAAAGTCAAGTAGAGGCACCAAAGGTACAAACGAATTAAGAAGCACGCAGCACCATACGACAACACTGACAATACACGACAGTGGCAATACAAACACCTGCCTGTAACATATAATACACACTTGTAAACAGAGACAAGCGTGAAGAGAGAGCAGAAAATTGACAAAAACAAGATGGGGGCTTGAAGAGAAAGAATAAAACTAAAAACAAGAAAATTACAGAGTTAAAGAGAGAACTGAGGCACTTAAATGTAACAATACTGAATTCATTTAAAGCATTGCAAAAGACAAGCGAGCGCTCCTCAGGGAAAACCCAGTTAAGTGCCAAACTTAGTCAGTTTTTTGGCTTTGTACCAGCATAGGCATAAAATAACTGTGAGCTCTCCCTGCTCTGAGTTAGTAAGTGCTATTGAGAGATGTTTGTTAGATCATACCTGTCGGTTGGCAACACCAATGCTGTCTAACTGAAACTTCACTAAATATTATATATACATATTTTCACATTGGTAAAGTGACAAAACGATAAGGTGACAATATGTAAATGTGCCTATAGGTGCTCTGCCAACTTTAGTTTTGTGTGTAAGATTTGTAAAATGTTGCAGATTTGTACTTTAAAAACACATAAATCACAAAACCAGTCATGCAGATAGTTTTGGCAGGGGGGTTGGTGCGAGTCAAAAGTCCAGGGCCATTTTTCATTCTCAGTCTGTTGCAGTTTGACAGAGAGATCTGAGCATTATGGCAAGTGACTAGGACATTTGAGAATGGATATTTATTGTTGTCCTTTGGGAACATGATACTGTGAAGGGAATCTAAGCACAAAGGTCAACTTACTTGCTTCAAAGCTTTCACTTGAAAAAGTGGCCACTTGGGCGGCAGCAGAGACCGGCTGTAAACAGCACTGACATATTATCACCTTTTAGAGTCGATATAGCAAACTTGTTAGCAAACAGTTGCTTATTTACACACCCAGCAGATACATTCATTTAGAGTGGTGTTGCTGGCCACCTGACGCATGTAAGTTAAATATTCACCCTCTCTCTCTTATACAGTTGTGAGCTCCACATACTCCGGAGGGAAATATCTGGCTCTTTATCTGGCTAAGAGCTCCACTATGTTGATAAGCGTGACAAGAGTGACCCAAAACAGCGGGCCATAAAGCTAAAACAGCTCAAATACTGTGTAGAGCTGAGGGGAACTACTGAAATAACTCTCTGTGGAACACCGTTCAGATCGACTTTTAATATAAACACACTGATTTAAAGATGCAGCTTGAAACTTTCAGAGCTAGTAAGTGGATCTTTGCTCCTTATATTCTCTTTATCATAACTGGGACATTGCTTCTGTTACATAGATGTTCCCTTTTTTAATGCTTTGAATAGTAATCTTGACATATGATTACATAAAACTAGCAAATTAAGTGATACCTCTGAGGCAAGTGGAAATTGTATAAAGATCACGCAACTGTGCAGGAGTAATGAAAGGTCTTTGAATGTAACACCTCATTTAATGTGTAGCCACGCTCTGACTGGTCAAAGACTCTAATCACCTGCAAAAAGATTTTGGCCTATTGGCTTCAAACAAGGCCTGTTGAGTCTTGGCTGACCAGAGTAAGCAAAATAAATTCAGAAATGGGCTTCGGGAGGCTATAAAATAACCACCAACATCTGTCATTTCTACAGTACCAGATTGTAATGGCAGGAGTCCAAGCGCTCTCTTTTCAATCTGCTATCATGAAGTGGCTGATGAATTGTGGAATCCAGTTTCTCATCCAGTGTATTGTTTCCTGCTCCAGCAGAAAGTCCAGGCCGTTTAGGAAACCTGCAACACCGGAATCGATCACTTTGACAAACTGACTCATTGACGGTACTGTGGGGGCAAATACTTAAGGAGATTAAAATGAGCAACGTGCCAGCACTCCACTTCACTCCAAGCAACAGGCCAAGGCAGGGAAACCCTATTGGTCAGTTGTGAATGGTTGATTGAATGATTGATAGGCGGAGTAGACCTCAATCAGCACTTTCACCGCCCAAGTCCAGAGGTAGCAACAGAGCAGACTGTTCTTGTCATTTATCTCCTTCCAGGTTATCTGACCTTCCTTTGACTTCACCTCTTCTCCCCAGACAAGTCAGGAAAGAGGCACTTATAGCATTTTCCAGGACTATACCACTGTTTTGGCCCTTTCCCTGTATATCATATACAGTAGTTTAATATTTCAACAAAAACAACGGTTTTCAAAATGTCGAGTTTTTGACATTTGACAGTGTTTACCTCAGTGAGTCAAGGAAGAAAACACATTCAGTCATGTGAAACACTTTTGTATAGAATCCATTAATAAATTCATGGCAAACGATTTTTTTTGTCATCATGCAAAAACACTAAGATGACATTGTAGTTGCTGCTTCTTTTTGACACTGTACTTACAATTTAGTGAGAAACACTGGCTTGTGCTTCACTGAGGATCTTTGTCATTCTCAGTGGCAGGGAGACTGCAGTGATCAGACTGCAGTTGACAGTTTACGGCAGTTAAGGATCGCACTGAAAGTAGGAATAGTGAATATAAAATGTGGTTTATCAAACTTACATTAACATTTTTATTCAACTTATAATAGCATAAATATTTTAGAAATCATGTATGCTGGATATTTCTTAAATTAACATTTTGTTTAGATCTCAAGTACCTGCTGCAGTACTCCAAAGTACTTCTAGGGGTTTGTTTACCCCTGCTTTGGAAAATGGTTGTCAGTGTGTTATATAGCCATAACATTATAACCACTGACAGGTGAAGTGAATAACACTGATTATGTCGTTAGAAGACATCTTCATCAGTACATCTAAACTTAGTTCAAAAAAGTTTAAACGGCCCACTTCATACTCATATATGAAATAGTAGTAATAAGCCTGTTAGCACTGCTGCAAATGAATGGAATGATGATAATCTTGGTGATAAACAAAGTCAACTCAATTTGTAGCAACAAAGGCATCAGGATGGGAATGACATTCCGTCGTTTGTTCTCATTTTGCATGTCTCAACTGCTTCATAAATCACTGAACTAGAAGTCTTAAAATACTCAGGTCAGGAGAGGGTTAAATTCAGCTACCGCGCATCATCTACTCCATCTTATTCACCCTTTAATCGATTTCTCTCTTTCCATCACAAAAGAGTTAGATGAGGAAGTAATTTCTCCTTCCCCCAATAGGAAATTAAACCAATATAATGCTACGACAGAAATAGTCTTTTCAATTTTTCTGACTGTGGAAATTAATTAAAATGAAGCTGTCAGTGAACAAAGTTATTGGTTGGTTCTTCTGGCTACTTGCAGAGAGAACTATTATCCCTTCTTTTTTTTTCTTTTTTCTTTCTTTTTTTCTCTAAGACGAGAGTTTTGATTTACAATTAATCACAACATTTTAAAAATGTACAAAATAATAACAGACATGTCTAACTGTGTAGCTGTCTCAAGGTGATCATTATGACTTATATGGATATGATTCTGTTCCATTTAGGTTGGTTAAAGTCTTCAGCAAACTACCTCTAGGTCACAACATTTTGACTTGTGGCAGGAAAAGCAAAGATACTGCTGACATTATGGCTTTGTTCTATTCAGTAAGCCATGCAGAATACCAGGACCATGAAACTGAAGCAGCTAAATGGAATTCAGCCTTCCTTAATTTATTTATTTACTCCTGTCACATCTTCTTTCATGAAAAAACTCTATTGTCTGACCCAGTAGTCTCCCAGATGGCTATGCACAATTTTAGGTTAGCTTGGTAGTGGCTACCCAATTAGCGACTGTAATAATACTGACATCATCAGCCTTGTGACAGCCAAAATTAGCAGCTAATTATATATTTTAGATTAACATTAGTCTTGTGCTGGCCTTCTTCACAGCTATTGTTGTGGACTCATTTAACATTAGCTTTAGCCTTGTGATGTTGTTGACATTTCGTATCCTTAGGTGAACATTGGCCTTGTGAGGGCCAAAGTTAGATATAATGTTACTTATATTGTATAGTTTTGTTAATATTCTTTCCTTGTTCTAGGCTAAACTAATTCAATTAATGTCCTTTTGGAGTTATCATAATTACGATTTTCCCACTTTCCCACTAAATAGCGCTCACATCAACGTTCAAGTTGTAAGCAAATTACGACCAAAGACCATTGTTCAGTGGAACTAAACTCTGATATTTAGGAGGATCTTTTGGCAGAATTGGAATATAATATTTATAGGTATTTTTTGTCAAATACAGATGCCAGTGATGTTCAGTAAGTTGCAATATGAAACTTTACCACTAGATGTCACTAAATCCCACACACTGATCTTTTAATGGCGATGATGTTATATTGTGAAAGCACAGTATAGCAGCAAATACATGTCACTGACACTTAACTAGCCTGCTTGTGTTTTACCTTAAGGTTAGCCTGGCAACGACCAAAGTTAACCTAAGAACAAAGGAAGGATGGCGAGCTAGAGAACAGTCATGGATTTGATGTTTTGTCATCACAATCAGGCCAGTTTCTTTTTTCTGTATGTGAAATTAATTAACTGTATATACACAAGATTAATATGTGTTAGCAGATCAATAACGTCTTTCTGTCTCATGGTAAATTAAAGGGTTCTAAGCAGCGATCTTTCTTTTATATCAAAGTCATGTAAAATAAAAGTCAATGCGTCATGCATTTGGAAGTATTTCTCTCAAGCACTGGAGACACCCATTAAGCAGTTAAATCCCCAGAATGAGTGAAAAGCAAACAAACACATTCATTTCCCTGTGATGCTGCAGCTTTGTCACTGACAGGACAAGTGGATTCAAAGGTTGTTTACCCTCCCCACAACACATGCTGGGTTTTAAAATGATGCTATAAGAGAGAAAGTCTGTTTTTTTTGTGTGTGTTTTTGTACCTCAGAGCCTTGGAGCCAAGTCCTAATGAGAAAAGGGGAATAACAGTTGTTGTTTTTCTTCTTTCCTTCCCTCATCTATAGAGAGACCAATCAAAGCTTTTATTCAAAATCATTTAGGGGGAGTGGAAGAAATATGTGCACTGTTAAATGTGATTTCTCTTATGTGACCGCTTCATAAATACAGAGAGCATAATGCAGCTATTCACTGCGATAATAAATAATGATAGACTACAGGGAGCATAAGGAGAGGCTGTATTCGCTTCTCTTTCTGCTTTTATTAATTCTCTTTCTTCTCTGTCGCTTTTTTTGCCCCGTGGAAGTCATAACAGAAAGAATCAAACAGCCCTTTCAACTCATCTGAATGTAAACTTGAAACATGAAATGAATAATTTATTTAACTTAAAGCTAAAGAATTGAGTTTATATGTCTGACCCTGTAGAATTTGTGGCCTAACATTCAAAAGGCTGAAAGCAAGAGAGAGACCAGTCACTGACTCATTTTTCTCAAACTATCTATGCCTCACAAAAGAGTTGCATCGCCTTTTTCATCCTCTGAATGCAGAGTTAATTACTGTAATGTGTGTGATGGGAAAGATTCGGCCCGTGTCAGCATTCTGTCTGGGCGGCGTCCCAGCATACCCTGCAGCACAGCGGACTGAGTGAAATCAGTGATGAGGACCGTGAAGAGAAGGTTAATCTGAATATTGGTTTAATCTGTACTATAACCTGTTTTTCAATTGTTCTATTGTTTCAAAAAGTCTGAATGTTATAAATGGGTTACCTTTGTACCTTTTTTGTGTGCTTTCTTACCTTATGATAAAGCATTTTGATTCTTAATGCAAACATATTTTGGGCACAAAGTGAAAGAAAATGAAGGAAAAAGATAGTTAATTAAAATCGGTAATTGAAGACTGTATTGTATGTGGTCTTGAATGTTGAAAATAAGTTTTTCACATGTTTTTCAAAGTTGATGGAAGTGAACACATTTTTCTCTGATCAGCTCCTTTTACCTTGGACAGCTCCCCAGGAAACTGTCCAGCCATCTGAAGAGTTTGGAAGTTTAATATAAATATAGAATCTGTGCCAGAGCAATCTTCTCTAAAGAGGTCTGCTGTGCGAAAATCACTCACGGTTCCCACGGCTTACTAAAGGAAGTGTTGGCAGGCGGAATTTTCCCTCCAGGCAGAGATTTTCAAAAAAGGAATATAAAATTACACCTACTAATGTAAATTTAGGTCACTATTATCACAGCATATATATTTGTGTCATGTCATGTGGTTCATATCAGATCTACAGGCTGCATTTGTGTAGACAGGTAGACAGGAGTCTACAGAGCTGTTTCATTTTAAGCTGGGTCAGACGATAATGCAGTCCTGTCCCATTATATCCCAACCAACCGGAGGGAGATAGGTTGATGGCTGACAATGAAAGAATGAAGGTTGCCAATGAAAGAAGACAGGACAACAATACAACAGAAGAATAGAACTGAAAAGGAAATCATTAGAAAACACTGATACCATACAGAAGTGTGTAATCTAAGAGACCAGAGACAGGGACAGATCTGGAGAAACATTCATAGGGTGGCCAGAGGCGGGCAAAAATATATGTTGATTTAATCGCTCAAATCACATAATCAGTATTTGCTTGGAAAAGACCCCCAAATGACAATATTTTAACTCAAGGTTTTATAACTCTAAATTGTTTTATTTCCAAATCTTCAAAAATTATCCCAAATACATGTATTTTTTTCTGTCTTTTTAAAGCCCATCACTTATCATTAAATTAATTTCCATTTTTTTAACACGTGAATTAAAAAATCTAAATTAATGTGTTACATTTGACAGCAT
>NW_023339707.1:7625784-7626253 GCF_004916995.1 Morone saxatilis
CCACCCTTCTAGATCTGCCCCTGACTAGGGAGAACAGGGTAGATTCACACAGTGAGAACACCGGTACTGTACCTCACTGCAGACACCAGAACAGCAACATGTACCTGCAGCTTTGCCTTGTTGCTCGCTTGGTGCTGTGTTAACAGATGGGGGGGTCAGGGTATGTGAGGACATGATGCTTTACAGACAGTGAAGACACTCTCTATAAAGCATATCATGCACTTTTTACCAATTGCAATAAACAAGTTGTTTATGCATACTGTGTTGAGGTTGAGGCTGAAGTAAAAGTACCTTATGGAGAAAACTGATTCACTGTAGTTTTATCAGTTTTATTGCTCGTATTAGATCTGACATAAGGCCTCTCAACAAGACTCTGCTTTTACATAAAGCAGCATATGGCAGAGCTGATAAGTGAGCAACCGACCCGACACGTGATTTCCTCTCTGCTGCACTACACACACACACACAC
>NW_023339707.1:7626320-7628504 GCF_004916995.1 Morone saxatilis
ACACACACACACACACGGGTGAGGAGAATGAGAACAGCAAGCATAGACCTTGAAACAATTGATGATACTGATGGTGAGATAACAAACACACAATTCAAGTTCAAAGTGGAGTTAATAAACTTTTGTTGCAGCGGACATTTTAGCTGTTTTAGCATGAGGTGAAACCAATTTTGTTAAATGATGGCTGAGTTCCATTAAATGTCCCAGTAAGCCATGACAGTGAGACCTTGGAAGCAGCTCTCCTAAATGGAATGCGTTCCTTCTTTATGTTATTAATTACACCAGTGCTTGTTTGTGCGAGGGACAGCACTTTGTGAGGTTACCTGGACGGATGCATTTCTGTTGCCAGCAAAGTGAATACCATATTCCACATGTAGTTATAAACTGCAGTGTTAGATGTTTGGACCACTGAGATCACCATCATCCTATTATAACATAAACAAGTACACATTGTGCTGGTTAGAACTCCACTGTCATCTGTTTTAATGTCACAGCTGTGCATTGTGGGTTATTCCCTTGAGCAAAGTCTGCAGACATGCAGATTTAGGGAAAGTGTGCATGAAAGGTTCAAAAAGTCAGTCGGACGGCCTTTGAGCCCTCGCCAGCTTCACAGTGGGAAAGCCCTGAGCCCTTGCACGCTCCTCTGTTTCTCATGAATTGCACTCTGGTACAATAGAGTCAATCAACAGAACACTGAATAATCAGACATATTCTGTGCTCATACTAACATCAACCTGCTTTAGAAATGAAAAAGATCAGGGCAGTGCAGCATTACATGGTAAGTGGCTCCATCTAGTGTACATATGAAGTCAACACAGGTGAAGCGTCAAACGTCTCTGTACCTGATTGCCTTTTTGTCTCTCTGATTGCGTTTGATTGCAGTCACCATCTTGAGCTGTCTGATGAAATTAACAAGTTGTAACCACAGGGATCTTTCCTGTCGCTACTGATCATTCCACATGATGTGAATGCAGCACGACTGCCATTGCAGGGTGTGCATTTCGTAGACTGTATAATTAAAAAGTGCATTTGCATGTTTAGAGGGCTTTAGACCCAACTGGGTCCTTGAAACCTTGAATGCTTGTTTCTGTAATCATCAGCTATGCTACAAGATGAAGATGCCATGTTTTTTATCTTGGTGCAGATTTTGGTTTTCAGAAATATAAGACAATATAATAAATATAAATCATATGATTTGTAATTGTGTTTTATACTAGCTCAAATCTATTTTGAGGTTTGTGCATTTATAGTTGATGAGCAATCTCCACTAAATTACTTTATTAAGTAAATCTCAATTAAATAAAGTGTTAAACTTCTGAATAAAGTATCACTATTCATTAAATTTATAAAAGCAGCTTTAAAATTATATCAGCAAATGAATATAAATGTATGCCATCTGTGCTGATAACTCCCCTTGAATTTCAAATGCGATTTATTATTAAGATGTTCATAATCAGTCAAGAATAAATATTGATATCATTGATTTTGCAGAACCAAATGGATTTTGACTGCATCGCATACAAATTAAAGCATTGCACTCCTGCGCTGCAGCTTGTTTACTCGGTTTGTGTGTATTCCTGCCTGTTCGCTAGCCTGCAGAGGTGTGTGTGTGTACAGGGTTGGATTGGCTTTTTTCAAGGTCTCAGAGCCACAGGCGAGGAAAGATCGCCTGAAACTGACTTGAGACAATTTCCTTAGCAGCCAGTAGCGTCCATCTTCCCCTGTCGCTCCACAGATATCTAACATCAATCACATACAGATGCACAAACACCTTTATCCCATTTATCCTGACGTTTATTCTATTTTCTGCTTCTCCTCAGACTACTGCTGCACAGACACCAACATCAACAAATGGAAGGGGAGGAGTTGATGGAAATGTAATCGAGGAGAGAAAAAAGAAGAGAAGCTTGCACACTATTTAGACAGAAAAAAAGCAAGTTGCACGGAGTCATGGAGACTGAATGAAAAGGAGGAAAGGGAGGAGAGAGGAAATGCAGAAAAAGGGAAGGGTAGAGTGGAGAAGCATAAATAAATGAGAAGACGAAAGAAGAAGCAAAAAAGAAATAACAGAGGCTCTGCTTGGCCTTTCAGTGCAAGTGCAGCTGATCAATGTGTCTTGTAAGAAGAGCTGCCTGTCAACATCACCAAGACAGGTTCTTCCCCCCCTTCCTCCCTCCCTCCCTC
>NW_023339707.1:7628540-7628689 GCF_004916995.1 Morone saxatilis
CCCTCCCTTCCTCCCTTCTTCCCTTCCTGGTTCTGAAATAATGATAATCACTATGTTTCTCCTGTTATCCCACTAACAGAAACTCTTCAAATCCCAATGCAATATACCAGCTTCTGTTTAACTGGAGCTTGCTCAGCTGATCATTAGGG
>NW_023339707.1:7628735-7630620 GCF_004916995.1 Morone saxatilis
GGGCAACATACAGGTATGCTAGCTTGAGTCTTGTAATTTCATTTTCTGCGCTGGTCACTTTCTAGTACTGTTTGTCATCCAGTGGAGGTGATTTTGTAATAAGTGGGGTTAATAGGTATGTGCTATCTCGCTCCTGTGTGCAGTTACTCTTCTTCTCTACTCAAATCATTTAAAGAGTAAATTTAGGGAGGACGTCTCATTGCCCTCAGTCTCGCCCAAGTTGTATAATCCGGTGTTATGCAAAGCACTATGGACCAGTGGCCAGTAGGGGGAACCGTGTGAATGTGAGAAAGAGAGGGCACGCTGCAGTGCAAGGAGGTTAGGTAAAGAATGATACTATATGCTTAGTCTTCAGGCTAGAAAGGTGTGCCGCAGTCCACCTGCTGATCGGTTACATAACACCATAGATCAGGTCAGTTTAATGGCATATTAAGAAAACACCTCACTGAAAAGTCATTATGTCATTTTAAAACATTTAAAAACTACAGTATAATGAAGCAGACATATATTGCTTACATGCATAATTGAGTAAGTATTAGAGTCAGTTTGTGGCATTGTTTTCAGCCTGTTATTGTATTCATGTGAATCCCAGCATCACTTTTAGTCCTACTGAAGTGATCAGACATATCGTCACCATGAAAGCATCTCCCTCAGTCCTTAACAATCTGAAAAACAGACAGTGACAGTGATGACACAAATCTCTGGTATGTTCCTTTAGGCAACAACAAGAGCATCAGCTGGTTATGATATAATATACATTATGTTATAAGCCTGGAGCTAAATATTTAGTCAGAATAAGGATTTCCTTGTTTTATTAAAAAGGAGAGAACAAGCTAAATCCACAGACTTATCAAATACATCACAGCAAGGGGATCATTTATTCCACTAAGCCCTTAAGTGAAAGTTTAGAGAACAAACATTGTTTGAATAATTTATAAGAGTAACAAAATCATATGATATCACCGTTGTTTGTTCATGCTTCTCTCTTTGGCAGAACTTTGGCTGATTGAAGCCAGGTTAGGTTTAGTGATTCTAACATGGACTGAACTGAACTTACTGTCCTCCGTTACATCTGAACCAAAGGCTGGGGTTTTTATTTCAACTTGGGGCAGAAAAAAAACACACTAAAACTCTAAAATACAAAATCTACACACATTCAAAAACAAACTACAATTTTCATGTGATTCATCACAGCCATTTCATTTGTGGAGAACAATCACCACTGAAGATTAAAAGCAATTTGGTTGCTGATAACTGATTAAAGGTGTAATTTGGCCATGAGTAAGTTTTGTTTGATTATTATGACAATTATTTTATTAAAGGCAGTATCAACTAACCAGTGAAAAAGTTACTACCCTATTACAGAACAGTAGAAGTGAAACTCAGGAGAGTGAGTAATGTCCGTCTTCATGCACCTGGAGAGTGTAAAGTGCAGAGTGGATGTCAGATCAACTACTCTCACACGTCATATCAGGGGTTACTTTAGGGTATCTGGATAATGTCTTGTTCTTACTTATTTTTCTTATTTTTAATTAGACTTCCTCTCAGAACCCTTTGGGCGTATTCAGACTGTGGTTAGTTGACATCTGCCTCACTTGGATAACCATTCTTATGAGCACACAGACATTGGTGGTTTAACCCGAACTCTACCCAACTTGAGGGAGACTCCTTTCAACTGAATGTTTTAATTTGCTACGTAATAAAATGATTTAGATTATTACTTAACAAATGAATTATATTTGTCATGCTTACATTCTTTGTGGGTTGCTTTTTCTGTCAATACAACAAATAAAATGGACACCCTAAAAGGCAGGATTTTACGGTCAGTGGTGGAATATATAAACTTTACTCAAGTGCGGTTCTTAAGTACAATTTTGACATACTT
>NW_023339707.1:7630645-7633040 GCF_004916995.1 Morone saxatilis
TAACCTAATTTGCTCATTCCATTTGCGGCAGGTACGAGCTGTCTGGGGAACTTACGTAAATGAGAGTCGATTTAATGTATTGTACAGTGCGCTTACCTCTGATGAGCCAGAACATCGCTGGAAAAAGCTGAAAATTAGCTCCAAAGTTTTGCAAGATTCAGTGTATATCCCCCCAGTTTGATCTAAACAATTGGATCAATCTAGCTTTCATCTGTGAGCACTTCAGTGATTTCCTCTGTCCACAGTTCTTTTTCAACACAGAGAAAGCGTGACTTGTTTTTGCAGAGGAGAGGGAAGAGTCGTTCCCGAATCAATACCCCACATGTTCTAGTGCCAGGCATCTGGTCATTTGAGGGGATCTGAACTGTGGGTGTTGCTTCATATGGATTTCTGTCTTATGACTGTTGAAGGGGTGTGTAAAAGAGCAGGTCATCTGTTGTCTTTGGTCCGTTTATTAATGAGAATACACTGTAAATAGAACACAATGACTGCTCTGCAAGGCAAGGTGCATCATGTATCTCTTAAAGTTTTTGTGTTTTTCTTTTGTTAGGCGTTTGGTCAAGCTGTAGCAATTATAAAGCTTTCACTGTGCAAAGAGCTTTTTGGGGTTTGTAAACCGATTGGGATTTTGTTCAAGTATACTGACCGGGTGGAAAGTCCCGTGGCAGGAAGTATTTCGCATAGTTGATTCTCAGGCTTTTCTGCAGTGTGATTCATAGCTGTGTTTTTTGATCGACCTGGACGTATCAAGCATTCAGCCCCACGGTAATAACCCCAATCTCGTTTTCTGTTTTTTTTTTTTTGATGAAGATGAAGAGGATGTTATAAAGTGTGAATGTGTTCGTCAAAGTTGTTCGTGCTGGGTTACTCTTAAAGTCTGTCTTTAAAAATTTATCCTGCAGTATACTGGGTCAACAGACCAACTCGTCATGGTGGTGAAGATATGTTGTTGGTGGTGAAGTTGAGCGCGGCGTTGCTAGTTTGAATGCTTGGAACTTGTGATATGTAGAGCTATGCGACATGCTGCGGGACCATGGGTATCTGTAGGATTTCATGAGGCTGCCACATTAATATTTTGATGTCAAATCCAAATTAAGCCAGAGTTGTCATTTGTTATTTTAGTTCCGCTGCAACGATTCTAGTGTGTCTCGTACATCCAATTTCTCTGTATTCCCCGAAAGTATTGTAGAGGTTTGAAGACAATTATAACCTGTCGATTTAGCAGGCTCATTTGAACACTAGTTAGGTTAATTTCTGTTTTGTCCCTTTGGACCACGTTTTCTTTTAATTTTGAAAAGATGATCTAGGGGCGCTTCTCCTTTTTCATCCCTCCCTTCATTCTTGCATCACTGCTTCAGCCTGTTCCTGCTTCTGAGCTCAGCGGGCAGCTGAGTGCAGGAACAGAGCGCTCAAAGCAGCACCGGAGTGATGGAGGGAGCGAGGACAGGGGAAAGGGTGGCTACTGCCGGCCCGCTTGGCAGCTATGCACATTAATGGCAGTTGAACATCAGATGAGATTTCATGTTTGTCTATGAGAAGGGAAGAACTGCGTGTGCACAGCTTGACAGCATGGTTGTTAAGTAGTGTGTAAATGACAACAATTTTATGTTTTCAGCAAAGAAAGCTTTTTATTTCTAATTTGTCTTTAAATGCAAGATGGAGAGAACAATTTAATTGACAAAATCATGGAGGGAATTACCATTCACTTTATCTTTGCTCAGTTTAAATAAGTGATGGCAACAATTATGTATGTGCACAAAAAACAAGCATGAAGCTGATATTGGATGCAGAATAAGCTTTTGAGTGATACTGTCAAAAAGTGAGGTAGATCAGCCTGGGTCTCCCTGACCCTGAATCCTACAACAGTGGGGGAGAAATGGAAGCACCAGTGTCTCTATCGACTTAAACTGCAAGGGAGGGCGTGATGGAGGCTGGCCAGAGCAGTATGTCTGACCTTCGCTGCTCATTTTCAAAGGAAGGGACGAGATGCAGCAAGGCAGTGTAGTTAAGTGGATTTAAGCAACAGTTTTAACTTCCCTCCTTATGGCCAGGGAGTATAAACCACTGGAGAAGAAAGGGGGGGATGAATGAGCGGGACTGAGACTGAGACTCTGACCTCCACAGCTTCCCATTTTCAGTAATTCCTAAAAACATGTAGGGAGTGGATTGGAACGCTGTGTGGATGATAGTTTGCTAGTTTAGTCACTATAGCTCTCAAATCTTTAATGGCAGATGAATGTCCCTGGTCTGCACCTTTTGGTTTTCCCGCCCCGTAAGCTTTCCGCTCTCATCCAGAGAGGCGAGAAAATTTAGGAAGATAGAAGCCTTGTCTCTCTGATTCTTGTCATAGTCGTAAAACTGTAAAGGATAAAGGAATAGATGCAGCAAGGCACCA
>NW_023339707.1:7633065-7634485 GCF_004916995.1 Morone saxatilis
ACTGTCCTGGTTACAGCATTTCACCTGCTGTACATTAAACATTATTATACAGCCTGTGTATGGCTAAAACTGGAATTGAAGGGATATATTTAAGCAGTGAAGGGGAAGGGGATGTAAGCGATCACAGCAGCAGGGAGGCTCAGTTGTCGGAGGAACGGTCTCATAGCTGAAAGGTCACAGACTCAGTTCATGTTCCTGACAGACTGTCCTTAACTGTGACATTTGGTTTGTTCGTTATTAGAAACATCTCCAACTACGGGCTCAAACATTAGGGAAATCAACTCCTGTAACACACACACGTCTCCATAAATAGGATTTATTACAGAGTCTACGTCTTCACTAGCATTTTTCATGTTGTTGGGTATTTTTTTAAAACTCCGTTACCGTTAATGTTGATATCAGGGCTTCTACTGATTATATTGTCATGAGTAATGGTGTTCCTATATCAGTTCTGCATTTTTGCTATCTGTTCCATCATCCAAAGTTTATCTAAACTTAATATGATGTTAATCAAATCAAGTGGGGTTCATCCAAAGTTACCATCTTTTCATATGAAATACCCTCTTTGTGTTTCCGGGACAGAACAAAATCTGCACAAATCTTCAAGCGTCAAGAGTCCAAAAACCAGAGAACATCATAGCTTATTCACCCTGTGTCGATATTCCCCCCATTTAATGTCGACCACCGTCTTGATAGAAACTACGAACTGTTTACTGCCGGTTGTTTTGGTAGAGGTCGTGTTCACTGAGCTTGTCTGAGCTGATGATGATAGTTGTGACACTCTTTGTATTTTTTTTATTGTTTTGACACTCAATAGTATAAAAGTCCAGGCTAAACAAGCTGAAAGATGCGTAGAGCCTCAGATGTTTTGTTTGTTAAGCTCATTAACAATCTTTCCAAATTACAACGAACATTGTAACAATTCAAACAAAGGTTCTTTATTTTTCTGTTGATAGGAATCTATTAGTTAACAGATAATGAAGTCATAGTTGTCTTTTGAAAGCATTAAATGCAGTCTATCAAGTGTTTCTTGTGTGTGCAGCTCATTTAGCAACAGTAGAATAAAGGCATTTGTAAGTTCTGAGAACACAGACTGTATTCACAGAGTGTTACACCTCAAGGCTGTGTGTGGGCTGTTAGCTGAAAGTAAGGTAAATGACTGAGCATATGGTTTCCTTTCTTGCCTTAAGACTGTTATTTTCTTTTTTATGGAAGAACTCTTAACAAGCCGGTGTTGTGGAAAAGAGGCTCCCTTCAGGGCCTCATACTGCACGGAATATGTAAACTTAAAATGATTTAAAGTTGTCTTTCTCAATATGTGCTCGCTCATAAGTCTTCCTCCCACAGTCGACGTTTTAATTGATGAGTGCAAGCATGTTTGGATTTGTAGTGCTAGATCTCTCTACGTGTGTCTGGGCTT
>NW_023339707.1:7634507-7659756 GCF_004916995.1 Morone saxatilis
TCTTGTATTTCTATCTTTGTGAGGGCCAATAGAGTTATTTTACCACTCTGAATTAGGGTTGTCAAAATGGTCGATACATTTTCGATACTACGTGCTTAAAACAAATTCAGACTCCATTAATTAAACATTGCTTACTATTGAAATTACCAAAGCAATAAAGAAACGTCCTACTAATCAGATTTCAACCAAATAAACAGAGGAATAACGGGAAAAATCAACTGGTTCGATGTGTTCAGTGAGTTTTTCTGACCCAGCACTGTGTACAGGTTCTTTCTTTAAAAGAAAAAATATGTCCTATTTTGTATGTCTAGAAGCTTAACATTCTGGTGTTGTGAGCTGACTCTAAATTCCCATTTAACCTCAACATAGAAACACAGCATTTATACTACAAAAAGGACACATTATTAAAGTTGCTGATTCATTCGCTATTGAATATATTCATTAACCAATTTGGTTTGAACATGCCTTGTGTGTTTGAGTATGAAGGTCCTCTTAAATATCGGACAATGGTGTGCGTCTTCCACTGAACCTGATTCTTATTTAGTCTTTAGGAGCATACGTTACTATGGAGCGTGTGTGTGTGTGTGTGATTTGTTGGTGTCCAAAGCTACACCTCGTGCTCGTCTGTCATCTTGTTTATCTTCATCTCTGTGTCCATGTTGTTGTTGTTCCAGTTTGAACTCATTTGTTGGTCAGTAGCGTCTGTTCAGAGTGAGTGAGTGCCATGTTTGTCCCTGTTTAAATAACTGCCTGTGTGTTTGGTGAGGGTCACTCAGTTGCGCCTCAGAAAGACGAGCTTCTATCGAACATATGAAACCTCAAGTCAGTGTCTGTGCAGCTGTATACTGTCAGTAGATCCACCAAAACAGAAAACATTAATGTAGATTTGCCCTTGTTGGGATGATTCAACTAATGGATACTGTTGATTCACATGAACTAATATGATTGAGTTGTCTTGGTGATAATCATGTAATAGCAGGCGGGTGAAATGTGAACTCATCTGTCCCGAACACAATTGTAACAAATAGATTTTTTGCTTCTTACTAGCATCAACAAGTAACTCAGATAACTGCTGCGTCTTAGTTATTTGTTTTTGTCCCATTAATGATTAAGCTCAGGGGTCAGAAAGGGTCGGTGCAGATGCCCAAATCTGATTTCAGTAATGAGTTCATTTTGCAGCTGTTGGTTTTGCATGGTAAAGTGAGATCAACACTCTTTTAATATAACATGATTAAATATAATGTTCAATAGAACGACTGTGATTTATCATAATTAGAATTATCAATTAATCTAGAACTAATTGGTCAATAAAATGCCAGAAAATCAATTCCCCAGGTTACGTCAAATTCCGATCAAAACTCAGAGAAATGTAGTTCAATATTATACAACAGAGACAAAGGCAACAAATCTTTATGTCTAAGAAGCAGCAAGTAGTAGTATATCTGGCCTTTTTTAAAATAAATTACATAAACAATCAAATTAAATAAAGGTTGTCGATTAAGATCCACTCATCAATTAATCATTTCAGAACTATGTAAAAGAGACAGTAGACGGAGGACATAAGACCAAAGGGACTCTTGGCTAATGAAAACTTCAGCTTAGTTGTAAACAAATGCACCTTATAACTCAACTGCAGACCCATTTTACATCAAGTGATTGATCGCATTTTGCCTTTTTTGGTTCAACAATCAATACTTTTGACATGATCTATTCTACACATTATTTTTGATGAACAACTGCTGGTTCACACATTCCCTTTTTTAGATGTTTAGTATGTCGGATAAACCTGAGAGAGGAGATCAAAGTTGGCAGAGATGGATGACAAAATCTAAGATTGGATTTCTTTTGATAAACATTTGCTGGCTTGCCAACACAGTTTAAAAAAAGAATCTGTCTAAGAATCTTGATAGTGGAAGGAAATTTATTCCTGTAGAGAAAAATTATAGTAACTTGTGCCCATGACTCAGAATACAGCATTTAATTGATCGCTGGTAAAGTTTCGGAGACCTCTTAAGATGAAGGGCACAAATACTTGTCCGTGTGTTTAGCCAATATTCTGTCAAGTGGTAAACTATGTTTATATTTTTTATTAAAAAAAAAGACCCTTTTTCCAACCCTTTTTTTTTTTTTTATCACCATCAGGGGAAAGGAGAATTAAACTGTTTTTGTTTTTCCTTTTATGTCACTTATGAACTTAACTCAGTTTTTTAAAGCAGTTTTGTGTCACCAGAATAAGCCGCCTCCCATTGTGGCCGAAATTTAGATAGGTTAAGCAGAGGAGACCCTTCCCCACCAGCGTCCCCATGTGAACCCTAAACAACCCCAGTGAACCCTAAAGAACCCCAATGAACCCACTAAACCCTCACTGATTGGCTGGAGAGCAGCCAGCAGCGTCCAATTGGAGATCATCTTGGCGCAATGATTTCCAATCCCTCCCTCGCTGCTTCAACCCTTCTCAGTTCAACTACATGGACTCCAAGTATTGATTGCAGTAAGTGTGTGAGCTCCTGCATTACTTAGGCGCTACTTCTCTTCATTTGATGCTATGCAGACATCAGGACAAAAATTAACAGTGTTTTTACTTCAATTGTCAATAACTTAAATAATTTAGGAGAAATTCACTGGTATCTTCGCCGTCTGGCTACTAGAAGCTCTGCAACAAGAGCTACGATGATTGGTGGGTGTGTTTTCTTCTTGTTTCCTTTGTTAAATTGTGCTGGGATGCTGCAGGCCAAAGGAAGCGCAGCTGGTTGGGGATAAGATATAACATCCAGGTGGGATTGGTCCGGGGGTTTACCTGTTTAAAAATATCCTCTGAAGCAGTCAGTGCAGGTCAGCATTGTTCACTGATCCAGGTCACTAATTTGTGTGGGTGTGTGACCTCTAGGCCAAAGCATTAAATGCAGGCTAATCCTGAATAAACTTGTACGCGTTGTAGGCATTTACAGGTTCAGAGACAGATTTAGAAAAACAGTTTGTGTCCAAATTAGAATCAGCAGGCTGCAGGTGTTGAAGGAATTTGTTACAGGTCAAATACTTTAAGCTTGTCTGTGGTCAAATTTAGATGAACTGACATAGTTATTTGACTGTCTTCCTTAATATTATACATCAAAGGAAATACTGCACATTGAATAAGCACAAGAAATATGAAAATTATATCTTTCTCTGAACTGAAGCTTATTGACAATAAAGTAACACTTTGTTAGTTTTTTTTTTTTTTAGGTTGGCAGCTGAAATGAATAATAAATGTGTTGATCAATAAGGACTGATTGTTAGATCAGGAAACAAGACTTAACGCTGTGTCCCACTACACACTAATTGTAAGCAGGTTTTCAGTATGTGTGTCCACACTGGAAAAGTGACATGTAATCTGCATTCTCAATACAGTCCATTTTGGAGTGTGCTGTTGATGCACGCTATTCTCCCACAATACAGTGCACAAAGGAAATGGAGGAGGTGCTCCCACCTGGAAAAAATATAAATGAACTGTGGGTTGTGATCAAACAGATCTAGGGAAGAAAAAATATATGGGTGTTAAATCTTTGGAAACATATTTTGATGCGTTTTTGTGAAGTTTAAGGTGCAGTAGCTTTCCAGTGGCAGTTATTGACAGGTCACATTACCTAAAGGGTTAAAGTGTGTTGATTTTTTTTTTTCAGCCTATAACTAAAACAGTGTCATTAGTTTTGCATTTATTTAGTTATAACCAAAGTATTTGACTAAAGTGTTGGACCAGCTGACAGACCAGCATTGCTGTCCCAACTGCTGTGCCACTAGCATGGCTAAAAAACTATAATGCACTCTTACTGCAGCATTAAACACGCTCTTAGTTGTTTGTATGGGGAGAAATGCCCATCTAGTTTTTGATGAAATCGGTTTCTTATTCTGAGTTTGAATAATGTAATGTAATCTTTTCATATTTTATATTGACAACTAATTGGAAAAAGAAACATTTAAAATGTTTGATGATTTAAAATAATCATCAATTCTGCCAGTCTGGTCCCTTTCCTGCAAGATGACTTAATTTCAGATTCTGATATTGACCTCAACAATATCAGAATCAGAAATAAAAAAATTTCTCTTCAATTGAATAAAAAGACTATTAAAAAACGTTAAATTTGAAAAATAAAACTACTGCTGCACTGAAACACATAGGATAAAACTGGATGATTTTGCAAATGAAGCGTGTACGTAACTGTGTGTGTTATGTTGCGTATGATTGAAAGCAACCTGACTTGATGGGTTAACCCCCTCCTTCCCCCCCACCGCCATTATCAGGCTTTGGTATTGTGTAATTCTGTTACACAAGCGAGGGGATGTGATGCAGATCTTCTAAGTCTGTAAGCCAGTCCAATACAAAAGGAAGGTGTTATACAATATCCATTTCAGAGCCATAAACTGGAGCGGTGCAGTGCATCATCAGTCTGTTGGACTGTTCGAAGGAGGAGACTGGTGTGTTGTTAGTGGTTGTAAATTATAGGAAAAGGTCTCCGTCTCAAGCAAATTGATTTGAATTTGTGTTTTCTCCCAATCACATCTATTTTAGAACTTAAAGGTCCAGTGTGTGGGATTTAGTGGCAGATCGAAACTCCCTTGTTTCACCGTCTCCTTACAAGCTCGAAGGAGAAACTACAGTGGCCGCGAAATGCGCCAAAAAAGCAAACCGCCCCTTTCTGGAGGCGGTGTTTGGTTTGTCCTTTCTAGGCTACTGTAGAAACATGGTGGTTTAACATGGTGGACTCCATGGAAGGCGACCCGCAGTGTCTGTAGGTAGAAACAGCTCATTCTATAAGGAAAATGCAACGATTCTTATTTTCAGATGATTATACACTAATGGAAACATACCTATGAATGTTATATTCCAGTTTTGCCAATAGAGTCTCATAAATGTTACAAACAGGACCTTTAATGAGAAGTTGACATGTTCAGCAGTGGCATTTATTTCTTTTTGATGTAAAAGTAAGGTACAAGGGAAAGACTAATCAAAATTGTAAAGCGTTCAGTATTTATTCCGTCATTTTTCCAAAGCTCATTTTAAAAATAGCCCTGAATTCTAAAGATGTTTTGATTAAATTAATCTCAGATTAGCTTGAACTTGAAATTTTGCAATTCATGTTTGGTTTCTTGGTTCTTTATCCCCCAACTCTCCACCCCCATCCCTCCCTTGTTAAAATCTGCCTTGAGCTCTTGCAGGGTATGAGGCCCTGGTACACACTGCTCAACACTACTGACGTATGAACCCAGGGTACGAGTCTGTTGTGTTTGTTTGTGTGTGTGTGTGTGTTGACCCTTTTATTTATATCACTGTGAGAACCAATTTAAACCAGGTTATGGTGACGAGCAAGGGAATGCATTATGTCTGCTAGGTTAGTGTAGAGGTACAAATGTGTGTGTGTGTAATGGTGTTGAATAAGTAAATATGGTGATTGGAAGGAGAATTGTGGCTATCTTGGCATACATCTTGTATATTGTATATCTTGTTTTTATTCTATTAGGCTGAACAGTGGCGTTATTAGCCAGATCTTATGTAAGGCAGCTTATGCAAGCAGCTGTCTTCTCACTGCCCTCCTCTTTTATCATTCGTCTTCATCTCTCTTTCTTTCTTTCTTTCTGGGGCTTTCAAGAGGTCTGTGGGTGCATATGTGAAGTGGAATGTTTCCTGCATTTTATTTATTAAACCCTCAGTAGGAAACATTTTATGTGTTCTCAACCTAAATGATAAACTGGTGCTGTGAAAGCATAGAGCCTGTATGTTTGCCCCATGCCATTAAAATGCACCACAAGGTGGTCCAAGGTGTGTGTTTCTGAGACAAGAATACACAAAAAAGGCAGTTACGCTCTCATCAGATGACAAAACAATCTTAAACAACAAATGAAGACAATATTTTGAAAACACATTGATTTCTGATTGCACACAGAATCTCTTTCCACTGACAGCAGAGCACATGACTGGCTGTTATTTGACAGAGTTTGGATGACTGCAATATTCAGATACATTCACAAAGCGACCTCAAAGTATTCATCATTCATGCAAACCAAAGCAGCACAAGAAGGAAAAAATAAATGGGCCACACAACTTTTTGCTTCCAAAAGCTACATCGAGTTAGGCGATCAACAGAAAATTAATCTGTCAATCATTATGATTGTTTAACCACGCACAAATATTAATCTAAAATGTGAACATTTGCTTTGCTTTATTAAAGATGATATCTTGAGTGCTGGCGTATTTAAACATAACTGTTGATTATGACGGTAATCAAGAAAAGTTAGAAAAGAAGAAAGGGTTTTACTTTAATGATGTACTCCAGCTGTCATTGTGTCTATGTGCTTTGAGATATTGGTGGATTATTCTGGGAGCAGATTCCACATGTATTTATGATCTCATGCTGGTTCAGGCTACACTGTTGTCCTATTTTTTTTTTTGTACCAGAGAATTTAGGTTATCTCACCCCTTCCCCCCTTTGGTCATGGGGGTATTTTTTAGGACACCAGACAGACTAGACTGCTCCCCTCCCCCCTGCCTCTCCATACACACACACACGCATCTCCTCCTGTCTTTGTCCATCTCTCCCATCATCCCTCATGCCTCCCTTTTATTTTTACTCCCCCCTCTGTGCTTTTTATATTTTGCCCTCATCAGCATCTTGTTTCCATACTTACTGAATTTAAATTGCTCCTCACTCTGTCTGGCCCAGCCAAAAGTAATGCTGTACTTCACAATGCAATGTTCGCTGAGCTTGGACTGCCTCCTAGACCCTGTGTGTGAGGTTATGTAAGGTAAGATGGTGTAGGGGGTAAAACATGTTTTCTTCTTATTTTATTCATATGCAAGTCTGAACCGTTGTTTTTGTAAGTTTAGGGTAGTGGCTTTCAGTCTCCATGGGAAGTTTTGGGAAAAATCTATTAATTAATTGCATGAATGTATGTTGTGTGGAGTCTTTGTACATTTATCTCATTCCTCCAGGTGGTACAGCATCAGGTTACAATGAAACTGTAAACTGGTCAGTGGTTATGAAATGCTATTTTAAGTTTTAATTAAACCCTGTGGCTGCCGTTATCACAGTTTTAATAATACAGATCCCATCTCTAACCTCACCCTGTTCATAACAATGAAAACTGAGTCCTCCTCCGGCCTTTGTAAAGTTTTTTTATTTTGAAATACGTATTTTTCTGGTTAATGTGAAAGTCCACAGGCTGAGATGATTCAATTGCTTTGTTTTAATAAACAATATTTACAAAGATAGTGATACTAAACTCATGAGTAAATGTCATTTTCCATATTACGTGAAATGTGTGCATGCAATAATTTTTCTTTTTTCTACTTACTCGAGGTGTCAATGGTCAAGTGAATGCTCCGTTAAATTTGTAAGGTGCTCCACTGCCTTTGTTGTTAGTGTTGTATTGTGAACAATAGTTGCATTTAAATTGAGAAAGTGCCCAGGTTGTCTTCAAGGTGCAGAATTCTGCAAACAGCTTTAGCGAAGCTGTTAATTTTACTTTTCACTGAACCATCTGTAAACTGTCTTGTTCATTGTCAAAACAAGATTTGCCTGTGATGCACCCTGCGGAGCAGGCAGAATATCAGATCAGTGCAGAACCCACACAAAGTGACGTTTGTAGAGAAGCTAGCTTTAACAAACACAACAGCACAAACACCTGCACAGAGCAACATAATGCAATGCATTGCAACAGCCCTGCAATAAATCCTACCTTTCTGAAGCTTCTTTTGAAACTGTGTCAAGGATAAACACTCACCTCTGCAGTTATATGTGAGGCTGTACATTTTGATGGATGAGGTCATTACATGTCAGTGTGTTCGTACAATTTTGTACACCCAGTGGACATCATCCAAAGAACTTAAACAATACATAGTCTGAAGAAGTTGAAACATAAGTTTCACAAAGTTATTGCAGGCCTGTTGCACTGGATTGCGTTATACTGTACAGATGTGCATATGTCATGTCCACCTCCAGGTTGTTAAAAAGGTCATGTCAGGTAAGAAGAAATATAAAAACTAGAGCCCAACCTACATGCTGAACTAACATGGAGCTGCTCAGAGAAGCAAACATATAGTGCACGTTATGTAACTGTTATTTTACAGCCTGAAGGCCCAGCATGAACAGAACAGTTTGGCCTGCTTTCCCCTGGTATATAAAGTTACATAAAGTTTGATGGCAGTGAATCAAGTGGTTTCTGGCTAGATGTAGGGTAATAACAAGCTGTATGTCTGCAGGAGTTTCATGTGACCTACGTTTGAAGTGTTTAAGTTAAGTCAGGTTGTTTTTAGGGAATGTTATTTTTTAACAAGACAGATTCTTTAGTCTTGTGGAAGTTGCCCTCATTCTTTTTAAAGTAAGAAACCTTTTTTTCAACATATATCATCATGTACCCTGCACTACAACAACAAATTGTTTTTTCTGCGCATTTAAAACGTAAAATAGTTGTAAGTAGAGTTTAAGTTTTTATAGCAAATTGAATTTACTGCTAATGTAGCTGCTAAAAGTAGATTGTACTTTTTGAACCAGTAATATTTTTGGCAGTGTGACCTTTTGATGACCGTTTTTTCCATTTTAGTACTAGTTTTTCTGTTTGGCTTTGAATGGCAGTCCTAGACATAGATGCACAAACAGTATGTTCACACACACCAGTAATGGGCACAAATAAAAACCAGACCTCCCAGCCAAAATCTGTAGCCAATACTTCTCTGGCATGTAATGTTACATAAGAACGTCCCTGATCCAACCACTGTATGTGCTTGTTTCCAATTTACTGTAGTGTTCTCTCTCAACAGTGGTTAGTCTGTTACAATGTCATGGTTTCTGGATAGCTCGTTTTCAGAGAGTGCGAGATTGAGCACCCCTCCCTACTGAAGTGTCCTTGTGCAACGCACAGAAATCCTATTCCAGCAGCAAGAGGGTTGTTTTGCGGCGAATTAGGGTTGCAGCATGGCTCTATGGCAGGGGTTATAAACCTTTACTATCAAGAGACATTTTCCAGCCAAAAGACTGAAGCAGCAGAACATATTTGAGCTTTACTGCTAATTTCTCACAGCAGATCAAGCATACTGCAGCGTTGGTGGTGAAAGCAAACTAATCTGTCCATGCACTATTTTATTGATCAATTTTCCTCTGAGACCTTTCCTTTCTTTGGATTTGGAATCCATAGCTAGCCTAGCTGGGGAAACTTGAGACCAGTAGCCACCACTACTATTTTAAAAATATATAGAGGAAAGGAGCCAGGTCAGGACGTGACATTTTACGCACATCTTAGTTTACAGTGCTACTAGCATGGCTTTATGCTCACATTAACTTTTTAGAAGTCTTTTGCATCCTAGTACAAGTCCCTCAATTGTAGGGTCTTTTAAAGGGAAAAATATCTAGTTATGTTTTCTGCTTTTGAAAATGTAAGCTATATTTATTAGTGCTTGTGATGTATATGATTACTTGGTCAGTTTGCCCAACCTTGTGAAGACAAAAACCAACGGCATGCATTGAAATTCTTTAGGGTTCAAATTACCTCTTACGGTCATGTGATTAAGGACTACCCTCGTCAGGAAATAACAGCATTGGTAATTTTCTGAAGGAGCATATGTTTGACATAGCTGACCACAAAAAAAACCTTAGGATGAGATTTGTGGGATGCTTGGGTAACTGAAACCACGAGTCACAGCCTGTCATCTACCAGCGACCGTTTCTTTCAACCGTGGGGGTTGTCTTTCCATAACCCATGGCAGGAAACCGGATCAGTGCTGCAGCAGTGATTGCCAGTGCATTGTAAAGGGGCTCTCCATACAGTCCTTGAGCTGATTTGAGGAGGTTTCACAGGAATCCGAGCGCTAGTTTTATTTCACTCCTTTGAACATGAGTGGAATAAAATGAGAGCTTGATGATTATTTCGCTCTCAAACATACTGCTATCATCTCAACTGCACTACAGAATTCTAGTTACACAATCCTGTACAAGGTCAAGTAACAAGTCTGCGAGCTTCCCTTTTGAGATGTTTTTAAAAAAAATAGTGCAGTGCCTGTGTAAAACTTATCTGTTCAGTTCCTCGGGTCCTCAGCAGTACACCCACCAAGTGGGAAGACGGTTGTCAAGAAAATCGAAAAACAGACAGAGATTCCTTCCATTTTAGTTGGACGGGAAAAATCTGAAATCCATTGAAATAACTTCTGTGGTTTGGTATTAGTGTTTTTGGAAAAGAAAGCATCATAGTAAAAGTGAGTTCACCAGGTCCTTGGTTACTGGTTTTCAGCCCAGCTCAAGTCCATGAAGTCTAGCTTGGTTGGATTTATGAGGCATTTAAAAACACCCCGACGGACCAATAAGTCTATGTTATGTAATCTGCTGTGTAACGTTATAGAAGGTGAGCTGGCAGGTGATCAAAAGTAAACCTTGTTGTGATATCACTGTGTGTCTGGGCTCATCTGAGGGGGGAGTGCGTGATATTCAAAACCTTTGTTTATTACAACTACAACTAATGCAAAGCTTCCTTATGGTGGTCGATGTAGGCCAAGGAAGTGTTTCACTATAAATCCTCAGAGGCCTTAGTGAATTAATGTGATTTATATATTTGTCTAAATGCATTGAGAAAGTTTGTTTTCTAAATTGCTCAGCGGTCTCAAGGTTTCTCTAATACTTCTGTGGATTACGACATTGGTAATGATATTTTTGTAATTGCTTTGAACAGACAAATATAAATATGATTATGACTCTTTTTGTACATAACAGAATTCTAGTGCTATAAAAAAAAAAGCAACAAACTTTTTTTTTTTCCTTTTTCTAAACCACATCTGATAATGAAGGGCACGGCTGTAGTTTGTGGTTTCAGTTTATGATTGTTTCACTCTGGCACAGAGAAAAGCCTCTGACTAATATGAGTGCAATTTTCATGTTGCTGAGAGATGGAGCTTTAAAAGCATCCTAGAAACTCTTGAGAGCTCTTCACCTCTCTCATTGTCTGTCTTTCTCTGTTGTACATTTCCCTCTGCCCATCTGCTCTAGCTCTGTCTTTCATCTGTAGGTCATGACCTTCGTTACGCAAAAGAATCTAATCCATTACTTCTCCTCAGGACTTCACGATGCGGATTGCCGCTATAATACAATCTGCTTTTTGATGTTTGGTCCACATGTCGCTGATAGTTTGGATGTAGTAAGTAACTGCACTTGTGCAGTGTGGCAGCAGTTCTGTTGTTCTAAAATGAAAAATGCATTTTCAAAACAGATTTTTTTTCACATATCTCTATTTAATAGGGCATATGCCTTACACTGCAGTCTTATGTCACAGCATAAATTGTGTATATTCCACAAAGAACTCCTTGCTTGATTTCTAATGAAAATACATTTAATTGGGAATTCAGTCTGTCCTTGTGCGTATCTGTAGCTGGAAAGTGTTGCCATTTTTGCCAGACAGAAAAGTGAAAGTTGCAGATTGAACTGGTCCAAATTTTTCTTACCCTGTATGAATACGTGGTGGATTGGGACATAAAGGCGTAAGGAGTTCTTATCCTGCGATATTTCTCAAACGCAAATTAAATTCCAGTTGCAGGAGTTTTCTCGTTCTGTCCTAAATATGGGGTATAATTAATGATGGTATAAAGACAGGGGAACATGTGTACCTTTACTTATGATGGGGGCAAAAATCTGACCATGCAGATACATTGTGGGGGACTCGATGTTTCATCAGGGGACAAAAGGTGGCATCGCTGCCCCCAGAATTGTTAACATTTATTTTAATGGGTTTTCCTGATTAGCTTTTAGAGTTATGTTTAGAATTATGACTTGTTTAAGGTCAGGATGAGTGTTGGGAAGTAGTCAGTATAGGTTTCAGGGAAGAGTTTTAAAGGTCCAGTGTGTAGGATTGATTGGCATCTTGCGGGGAAGTTGCAGTTTGCAACGAAGTGAACTCCACTTGCGTCTGTATTTAACGAATTAGGATTGAAAACGGGCTGATAAGTGTGTAGGAGAACTACAGTGGCCATGAAACTCGTGAATGGCCCTCTCTAGAGCCAGTGTTTGGTTTGTCCTTTCTAGACTACTGTAGAAACATGGCACCTCAACATGGCAGACTCCGTGGAAGGCGACTTGCGGTGTGTGGCTCATTACTTTTGTCGCATAGATTCTGAATACCATAAGCCTTCTTAAAGCAACATTAAGTAAGATTTGGTATTTGTTGCCTCCAAATTCAGTCTGTTTGAGGTAGGCAAAATCATCAGTGTGTAGAGTGCTTTGGAGAGAGCAGAACACTTCTCATGGAGTTTCCCCCTTACTGTTGTTTTTCCTCTAATGAGAAAAGCTTCAAACTGTCTGTGCTGAGAGACGCACAATTTACTGTGCATCAAAAATGTATTGAGTGTGTCTGTGCTTGTTCATCCATTCATTCATGCCCGTACTCTTTGTTTCAGTTGTGTAGTGTGGCCATGCTGAGGTAGCAGCAGGATGTCTGATGAAGAGGAGGAGCAGCTGAGTAGGAGGAAGGGGGAGGGAGAGATCTGCTATGTCACTGATGAAGACGAAGACGAAGACAACGATGGAGATGTTGAAGATGAGGGGATACCTGGTGAGTCAAAATGGTAGATTATGACTGTTTCACAATGTCCCTGTTAAGTTAACCAATACCAGAAACTAGAACTAGAAAGCACCGTACAAAGTTTTAAGTGAGTCACAGCGATGAGTTATGATCATTTCGTTTAATGTGATCAATAAATCATACTGTTGTAACACTACATTCAAAATACCACCAGATGTTGCTGGATCCACTTCAGCTTTAACTTTAAGGATAATGGAAAGTTGTCTTGCAGCCAAGTGAAACATATTCCAGAACACACACAGACTTAATATAGCCTACATTAAAACACATCCTATGAATGTAAAACATATGCTCAAACCTACTTCATAAGCTCACATAAAATGCAGTGTACATGAAGCATAGCCTAAAACCTGCTGTACATTCAGTCACCTGGTCACCAACCACCCCAGTCATCATCAGTGAAAACATCCACCTCCGGAAAAATTATAATATAAAATCATAGGAAATGATATTGTAACAGCAAAATATAGGAATATTGTATGTTATATTAAACTAACACAACATTTTCTGACTTTCTGAATATTTTTTCCAAATCTGGTGACGACTGCATGAAATTTGTTAACAAATCTTAAATTCCCCAAAAAGTCAGTTTTAGGTGGAAATGGGTGTGACCTACAATAACCTTAAACCACAAAGTTAATTTATTTTAAATTAAATTTCTGTGCCTTACACTTCAAGATGTATGAGCAGTGTTATGATTGGCAATATACGTTTCACAGAATGTCCTAGCATTTTATAAAATATCCATCACAAAACATACGGTACAACATTTTTTTTAAAAACGGAGCTGTCAGAACAAACAGAACCAGAGGCTGTACTGTCCACATGTGTGACCAGACAAGCTCTCCACATCAGCCTTTGGCCTTCTGTCCTCCCAAAAGAAACAAACTCCTCTAAACTCTCTCGTCTCCTCCTCTCCTCTCATCTCTTCTGTTGCCAGTATACGTTACATAACCCAATGAATCATCTATTAGTTCTATTAGATGCCGAGTCGTTCGTGTGTGTGTGTGTGTGTGTGTGGACACGTGTCTGCAGCAGTGTTTTTGTGTGTGTAGGAGGTAAGATTAAACTTTGGATGGATAACTTAAATGCCGTCAGTCTTTGGATGACTTTGACCTCATTACAGAGAGAAAACAGCCTGCGGTTTTTAGTATTTACAGTTTTCAGGATTTGAAATGAAAAAAGGAGGGAGGAGGGGCAGCACCATCAAAAAAAGCACCTTGTTAATTTGTCGTTTTCCATTCCATAAACATAATGTATCATAGTAACGTTTCTCCCACGCGTGGACTTTATTTGCAGTAAAATAAACAGCGGAGGTTCAACTAAATGAGAGAGACAAAGAGTCAGAGATTAAATGCAGGAATAACTGTTTTACTTTTACTTCTCTATTCATAGCTGTGTGTGTGCTCTTGTACTTCTGTCTTTGTGAAAACCAAAAAAGAGAGGACATTTTGTCCAGGCTTCTGGGAAATATAATTATCATTATGTAAAAAAGGGTCCTTGCATATAGACAAGACAATGTGCGTGATTTACCCTGCCCCCGTTGTTTTTTGGTCTGGCGCTCTGACGTGTAGTGAAAGGTTACACAAGCAGAAAAGCTCACCCACCCTGAACACACACACAAACACTGTATCTGTGTGCTTCTTTTCTAGAATGTCTCCACTCTTTTCTGTCTTTATCACTTCATGTCCTCTCTCTCTCTTTCTTTGAAACATGAAACTCTTTTCTGACACCAGCTGAAATGCTATTCTGCAAGCTAGTGAAGTAGCATCTGTTTAAAATAACAGTGTTTTTTGGCTTTTTGGAAAATTCACTTACTTCCTTTGTAAAGAGTCACAGGATTTATTTAAATGTAATCTCTGCGTGTGTTTTTGTACAGATAATAGCTCTGTGATGATGTGATACAACATCAGACGCGACATCTATTGCATGTTTGTCCGTCTTGGGAGAGGGATCCCTCCTCCTCCTCCTGGTGGGGAGTTTTTCCTTATCTGAATCAAGGGTCTAAGGACAGGGGGTGTTGTATGCTGCACAAATTGTGATTTGTGATTCTGGGCTGTATAAATGATATTTGCCTTGATTTGACATGTCTTGTTGTACAAGGACTTATTAAAATAAATATTCTTGCTTCTCAATTTTCTTTTTTACATATCTACATATCATTTAATTAGAGATACTGAGAGGTGTTGGTAGGCGTCACTCAAACCTAAGACAGAGCCAGACTTGCTGGGCTAATAGCTTACTAACCAAGCTAGGATAACAGCCTCCCGATTTTGAGCTACTTGTTAGTGAGTTATTGATGTGGCATTTAAGACTAGTGTTAGCTCAGAGGTTTGCCATATAATATAGATAACCTAGCATCATTAGCGAGCTAGTAAGCATTCCTAACTCAAAACATATTTAATCATGCACAACAAGAGAGTTAACACTTACCAATGAAGAGCAAAGGCCGGCATGTCGAGATTGACCTCCACAGAGGCATGTTGCACTTAACACCATTAGCACTTTTGGTCGTGCCGAGTCAAACCATGTCGCGCTGATTCGCATTTCCATTGCATTTAACACGCTGAGTTAGCTGCGCCTGAGATGGACCTGGAGTAGGGCTCGACCCGCCTCCAAGCGGTTCCCACCACTGCCAACCTGTGACGACTTCCCCTTCAAAATACATGTGAGACTCAGACATATATGCATGTACAGCAGACATGTGACTTTAAATAAAGACAAAGGTCACACTCTTCATTCAATCTTGGGCTCTCTCAATGATCGCAGCTCCCTTTAAAGACCACCAACAAGCAGGTAGTCCGGTTGCTGGTGTGCCAAGCCAAGCCAGCACATGTGTATGGAAAAATGCCATTATTGGTGGTCAGATACTTGTGTGTTGTTCAACTACACATAACAATCAACAGCAGCTTCTTGGGAATCAAACACACAGTGAAAACAGACAAACTGAACAAAAAACTTTCAGCTAAGCTCAAAGTGCCCCAGTAATGTTTTTCAAGTTTGATATATTTTTTTAATGTTGTAATGATTTTGTTACCTCCAGCGGATTTTGTTCTCACTTCAAGGTTTCTTGTTAACAGTTTTACAGATGTGTCTTTCACAGTTGCAGTACTGCAATGCTCCAGTTTTTTAGCGTCTTAATAAATCCATGCATTTAACCAATGCTTTCAAGCCTATAGAGGGCTGTCAGTGGGCTCTTCATCACTGTGAGTCAGTGTTGGATAACCCTTTAATGTGGCAGATTGCATGTTATGTTTGGTCCTAGGCAGCAGAGACCTGTGAACCTGTGAAGAACTCTTAACAAGCACGACAGACACGCTCACTCTCTATTTCTGACTACATGTTGTCCTAATTACAGCACAAGTCTTGCCGATGCCATATATCTTTGATGTTATGTAGACTTCCAAAGTGTGTGTGTTTGTGTGTGAGAGGGAGAGATGATGTGATTAATCAGCCAGCAAAAAAGGGGTTCGGGTCCTTGTGCCTTCCTGCTTCCTGCTCGGGCTTATAAAACATTTTTTATCACAACAGTTTTGCAACACTTAACTGACCTGGCGTAGCAGCGGAGGTGACGGAAACTTAAAGGCTACAGAAGTAGGTTTCGGGCTGTAAGGTTACCGGTGGGAGTGCCTTAGGAGGTGAAAAAGTCCTGGTGGGAGATAACTAGGGCTGCACCCGACTAACTAACAACCACTAGTTGACTAGGAAAATCTTAACAGATTGCCTGAACCCACTGTGTCTTGGTCCTCTCCAGAGTCAGAGTCCTAATCAGAGCTGCTGTAAGTCACCTAGCCTACGTTGGCCTCTGAGGCTGTGAACCCGGTTCTGTTTCATGCTTTCCCAGTTTCAGTTCTCGATCTCATTCTCCTATGCTATCTCTTATCCTAGCAGTGTAAACAAACCTGGCCCTGTCCTTCAAGGTCCCAGTCCAGGTAGTTACTGTGTTACAAGAACTAAGGTCCGTATTGCAACAATCTCCAGGTAAAGAATTTCTCCAATGGGGGATTAATAAATAAATAAAAAAAAAAAGTAAATCTTAATCTTAATCCTAATACCTTAGTCTCTGTGACAAGCTACTTTACTTTTTTTTTCTGCGATTGTTGGACTATTTGACTAATGAAAAATGCTTCGACTAAGATTGTCGACTATTAGGGGGCTCCCTATAGAAAACAAATGATGGAAGGCTGGAAAAAAGCTTTAAAGCTTTTCATGCTTTTTTTGTCCTTACTTTTCAGCACATTATCAGCTTTGTGCCACTATAGTTCAAATTTGAACTGCATTGTCCTGCAATTGCTTGCAGTTGCATTTTGGTTGGTTAAAATTCTGCTTGCTGGCCCTTATGTCCTATGGCCCTGTACTTTTTAAACCACTGGGTCAGATTTTGAGGGAATGTCTATGATTTACAGCACATCAAGAGGGAGACTGTTCTTTTATATAAGAAAGGTATTATGCCCCAGTAGCTCGCCTGGTACCATGTACTAAGGTCAAGTCCTTATCCCCGGGTTCAATTCCAACCTCGGTCCTTTGCTGCATGTCATCCTGTTCTTCTCCCCCTTTCCTTCTATTCTTTGGCTTCTATTCCTATCCAGTAATTTTTTGAAAACATAATGTTTAAATGATTTTTTTAAAGATCTGAAGCTCTCAGAATTTGGCATCTAGGCAGGTGGCAGAAGGAGTGAAGGGTTTGATATAGAAAAAAACACATTACATGTTTATCTTCCTCACTTTGCAAGTCTATTTTGCTCTTGTGACGTCATCACCCCCTGCCGTCTCATGCGTCTGTCCCACGGTTGCCATAACAACTGTCACCAGGAAGCCAACCCCCTCAGAGTTGTGACAGGTTCCTCCTCCAGGTTCAACATCCCCTTTTCTTTCTTTTTCTCCCCCATTTCCCCTTTTCCCCTTTTCTTCCCTTTCTCCTCCTCTGATCTTCATTGATTTACCTTCATCCCTCTCCATTCATTGTATTCTTTCAATCCGTACCCTTTTATTCATTCTTCTTCTAACTACTTTATCTTTATTGTCGTTTTATGTCAATATGTCAATATTTTTATTATCATATCTTACTCTGCTCTCATCAGTATATTCCTTCTTCTTTGTGTGTCACCTCCCCTTTAATCAACAAACGTTGGTTTTGCCAACCGTAAATACATTTTAGAAGAATGCATGTTTCAGCAGTGTATAGAGTAGACAAAGGTAGGATAGGAGAACAAAGAAAGTAATAATAAAGTCAGTGGGAGTGAGAAACAAGTAGAAAATGTATAAATGGAAATGTGTAGTATGTGAATCATGGATTGATGATTTCCAAAAATAACTGTATCAGCAGCTAAGAAAATTACAGTTTTGTTGACGATGAGAAAACGAGTTGTAGTGTGTGTGTGTGTGTGTATATGTGTATATGTGTATATGTATATATACGATCATGCATTATATTGTATAAATTAATCATTCTTAATTCTTAATCTGTTTTAGGAAAGTTTTCACATTTGTCACCTAAACTGGTACCTCAGTCCTCTTTAGAGATTCTCTATTGCACAGGAAATTAAACTTTTTATATATTTGGTTGGATTTTTTGGATTACAGATTTAAAGTAAATTTCTAAAAAGTTGAATCACTACTTTGCTCGACAGTGTTACAGTTTTCTCTCAGGAGAAGTTTGGGGTTTTCAAGGAAATCACTGGCTTTACATTCAACACCCCTACATACACACATACATGTGTATGTAGGAAATGACTCACTATGTGGCTGTTAGTATTTTTAGAAAATGTGCGTTTGGGAAAAAGGGTTGTGTTTATATGTCAATGCTGGGAGCCATGTGCATGTGTTTTTTATGTTACTGTTTTGCTCTCATTTTCCCCTTGTTTAAAAGGGACAAATGCACAAATAAGATGATGCAATGGAAATTAACCACTTAACTGAGATCTTTTCCATAATAAACTAAAGAGAGGCAGACAAGCAGGATATAGTATTTGGATGTATTAAGGTCATTGCAATCAATGACCAGGACTGATTTATGGCACTATTTTTGCATCAATAAAAAGTAACTTATATTTTAGGTATTTGATTAACTGGATTAGCACAAGCATATAAACATAATAAGATCTCAAACATTAAAGGAAATTGTATATAGGCTTCTTGATTTAAAAATTTGTTTTAGGGAGTGATTTAGAGGAAGATAACGACCTGCCTGAGCTGCACAATTGGGAACTGAAACATAATTTGGAGTCTGGCCATAAAGAGCCAATGAAGAGTCAACAACATCTTCACACCAGTGTAGTGATGTCAAAAAACAGAGTATGTTTCTGGTTTTAGTATTTATGTCTTTTTCACACCTGTTAAAAGATAATTTAAGGCAACAAAGGCATGTATGACAACTTCTGCATCTTTAACATTCATAACCAGTCAAATCAGAAATGGACGAGTGTGCGGAAATTTAATTTAGGTTAGAATAAGAAAAAATACACCTCTGTTTTTCACCACAGGTAGCAATGAAATGCATTTAAATGTAACACCATGACTGCATATGATGTAACAGGGATTACATATGAAGTCCTAGGATTGAACCCTGGGGCACTCAGATATACCAACCTACTGATGAAGTCTCTGAATATTTTGTAATATACATTGATCATGACTTAAGTGTACTTGTGTAGATTTATCCATATCATATATTGTGAGTTGTTCTTGTCACTAGAGGACCCTGTTGACAGCAGTAAACAGTGTTTTTACAGAAAACAAAAAATCTTTGATGCGTGGGCTATTGAAAAAGATCTGTTTGAAAATGACTTTTAATCTGTATTATTCTTAAAAACATCTGGGGATTTTTCTGTTAAGTGATTATAAAAAAACAAATGAGTCTTAGGCTGTTGGAAAGCACCTTTGATGGAAAACACAAACAGACCCAGAAAAATACAGAACACGTGCACACCCTAGAAAAAAATCAGGATTCGTGTATCGTGTGTTTCGTGTGCCAGAGGAAGCGAGGCCATTCGTCAAAAAGTGACATTGAGAAATGGACTTGGGGAGGTGGGACTATTCTCCTAAAATAAAATTATCCTCCTCAGCAACACGGTGCTGCTGGGATGTCTGTTCTGGGTCAGGTGTGTGGGTGTGTGAACAGATCGAGGGGTGCGTGCTGCATGTTATTGGCTCTCTGCAGCTCAGATGAGGCTGTCATGAGGTTTAGTCACATCTTTCATAAGACACACACACAGACACAGACACACGCACACATTGGCACACACACACACACACACACACACAGACTCCAGAGAGCAGGAGAGTAATAGTCTGTTAATTAGCCTGTTGCTCCCCTGCCTGTGTGTAGGCGTTGGTAAGCAGAGTATACGCTCACACTCTCGAGTTCAACTGAAGAAAAACAAGTAAACATGTTTCCTCCCACGAATGTTACAGACACCTGGTGCTTTTAATCAGTGACAAGATGCACCACCTTGCCAACATGCATCAACACTGGACCGGTGGAACACCAGGTAGTTTCTTTTAAAAAGGCTGATTGTTAATGTCTTTACATCCAACTTCTAACATCCAACCATAAATGAACAAAAGTAATGGAGAACTAACAGTTTAACAGTGGAGGAGCAACGTGGTCACCAGTGGTGGGAAGAATTCAGAGTATTTGAATCAACCAACTCTACAGCTCTTTTTATCTTGTTTTGGTTTGATAGCACATTTATTTTTTGATGCATGCTCTGCGATCTCATCAACTTTGACACCAGCAGCAGGAAGCTAAAGAGGCTCTAATAAACCCCTGTACGGTACATACTCAGCATCAAACTGCAGCTAGGGGAACATAGTGGAGCATTTAGCAGCTAAAGACACAGAAATGCTTTTTAGGAGTTGGAGACTAAACCAGAGCTAAAAGAACTTGCATTCATCAAATAAAAGAGTCCAAATGAATAATGTTTTGTGTCAGCTAGATGTGTAAATAAGCAACTTTTTCTTAACAAAGTAGCCATCAAAACACTCTTTTAGATTTAGATTGTTGAAATTAACAGGCTATCCATGATTACAGCAGAGTCTCTTCTGATCTGATACTTCTATAAGCCTGAATGTTCATCAAATATGTATCTGTCAAATGACAACTGTTGCCTACTAAATCTGAAACACCTTATTTTTCATGAGATCTGTATACCGGAGGTCCTGGTTCAAAGGCTTATAATCTTAATTTGATATCATATGAATGAACATTTAACTGAGGGAATGTGCATACTGAATTTGATGTGACGGGGTCAATTGAGTCACTCCGTTGAATTTGTTTGAATTACAGAAACACTCGTTGATTGCAAGTTACTCTTGGAATTAACATTGATTAGCAACAGTTGATATGAACTGCCTCCAACGGCATTTTAACTGGCAAAAGTGACAATTTGGAGAATCTTTGTATTTGAATCAATCTGTGTCAGAACTCAGTCACTCACTTTTTTAACATTCACAAACAAATTTTCACTCAGGCAGTAATAGCAGAGTGCGTAAGAAAGGATTGTGATCGGCTCCGATTCTAGCGTTCAGCTCAGCTCTCTGTCTGCTATAGAGTCAATTATTATATAAATCTTTGTATTATGTAAATACGATTAAACCACAATAAATGTTTTTATATTAAAATACATTTTCAACTGATTATGTTTGTATAGTTTAGTAGAACAACAATGAAATGCACCACTTTCATAACATTGTGTGTGTGTGTGTGTGTGTGTGACCTGATTAAGGGTTGCACAGAGTGAAGTGTAGGAGGTGATACAGTAACACCAGCTGGTCTACATACTGACACACCAGACTCTGTGTGTGTGTGTTTGTGTGTGTGAGCAGACTTCAGATCAGGTAACGGTCTGGCTCGATTGTCACTGATTATGAGTTAGAATAACTCATCAGCAAAACCACCTGCCATCTTTGTTCGTGTGTTAGCTGGTGAGTCATCATTTTCACATTAATCACACTGTGGAGTCCTACTGATGTAACTGACATGTTTATTTATAATCAGGTGGTCATCGGCCCTGTTTAGCAAGCGCCAGGAAAGGAAAATCCCTGATTTGAGTCTCAGTCCGAATCAAGATATTATAGTATTTTTTGTGAGTTTTAATTTATTTTAATTTTAGTTTTCAACTGTGTATTTTTCCATGCAGTTTTTATTGTAAAAAAAGTGCTTTGACAAGACAATTTACTCAGTCATGTAGACATCCTAGTCATCCTACCATAGGCAACAATGCCTCCTTATACTTGTGTTGACAAATTTGACCAAACTGAAAAAAAAAAAGTTGATTTCAGTTAGTTTTTGCTTTTTTCCTAAGTCTAGTTTTCTTTTTATTTGACCAATAAATGTTTTTTCACACCCAGTTTCAGTTTTTTAGTTTGGTTTTAGTTAACTATAATAACATTGGTCTGAACCACACTGATCGACTCAACATATTTGATATTTTAAGCAGCTTTAATCTAAGAGTGCAGATCAATAATATCCAGAGTTTACAGTGAGGCTGCATACACAGTAATAATCTGTAGTCCTTCAGTGAATGTTTTGATGAAACTCCTCTCTTTACTATGTGTTGAGTCCAGACTCAACACATAAGGTCTCTCCAGTGACATTCAAGCTCTTATTATGTGAAATTGTGTCATGATCATCACAAAATACAGATGGTGAAATCCTTCCTTTTAAATCTGCAGCAGTATCAGCACATATCTCCATCACTGGATTTTCCTTCAGATGTGAAGAGTTGATCTTCAGACAGACAGCTGAATATACAGAATTCATTCAGGTGTCATACTAATATATTTTATAATCGAGCAGTTTAAAATCAAACCAAGTCCACAGCTTTGAAAGGACTAAGGATCTCTGGGAAGTAATACAACGCTTGTTTAAGAGATTTGTAATGCCACATGCTGTTCTACATAAATAACTCTGAATGTCTAACAGATCTTATTTACAAAAAAGGTGGTTCTGCAGTGTCAAAGATCTGTTCTGTTCAGACGAGACGTTTTTTGGGACAGGATGTAGTTCATAGTCTCAGCTGTCAGACCGTAAACACGTGATGATTCTTTGACATCTTGCTTTCTGGTTATGCTGCCATGTCCAACTGATGGGAAAATATTATGTAGTATGTTGAATAATCCTTCAGTGCAGAGTTAGATGTAATGTGTTGTGTAATGTGCAAGGGCAGACCCCAGGAAAGAAGAGGGCCATAAGGGCCTGATTGGCTTGACTTAACTAACTTGACTCATCTAATATGGTTTTGATTTAAAATTGATTAATTTACTCTACAATGTTCTAAACAGCCACACTTTATAGCTCATTCATCTAATAAGTTCAGGGCTCATTCTTGATGTTGGAAACAGCAGTGAAGAAAACAATCTAAGCACAAGGTCAATTTAGTCTGTGTTCTGGAGCTTTTGATCATGTCACATGATCTTTATCAGCAGGACTTTGAACTTCTGAAATTTTTCAAGGCAACATGGACAAGAAGTCCTTGAGGTGCTCAGAAAAAACTACAATTTAATTTGGAAAGTCTACTATTGTTCAAGTATAATTCTATAATAATTAATCTACCTTGTAGTATCTCTGTTATCTTGGTTTTGAGGACAGAGTCCTCACTGCTCTACATGTACTTTGAGTTTAAGACAGGCAGGGATTAGTCATAGTTAAACTAGTTAAACTGGTTAAACAACTTGAGCGGTCACTCTAATCTTCACACCCCCAGATTCTTCTTCAGTGTTTAACTGATTCTTGTTGCCGTCTGTGAGCCCCATGTACCATTAAAAGCTTGGATTATGCTTCCTGTAACTATAAACATGAATTGGATTTGTGTTTTATAGTCACACAGTGCATCATAATTCTTGGGATCATAACTCAAACCATTTAGCATCAGTATTATTTCAGCTTAGCGTCATGTCAGTTACTTGCTTTTCCAAGAACTTGACAGAAACAATAGTAGCAAGGACTGTCACACACTATACGGTTGTACACACATTCACACCTGATAGCTGCCCAATACAGCCACAGCCTGGGTAGCAGGTTTCAATTCACAATGACTGGCATCTTGCTTCATTCAGAGTGTGAACGGGGGATAAAAGGGCCTTGCTTAAGGGAAATGAGAAGTTTTAACGCTCTGGTCCCCTTCCTTTTTAAAGGTTTGATATGCGTGAAACAAACCAGGTCGTACGAGGCAATAGCACCAAGCGGCTGCACACGAAAGCGAGGCATAAAGTCTGCCATCATAACCTCCTCCTACTGGCTGTATCACACTGCCTCCGCAATCTCTCTCCAAGAAATCTGTGACTACTAATCTCAATGCAATTAATCATACATATGGAGATAAGGGTGCACACTTTTAAACAAAGAGCTAGAGAGAGAAGCTCAAATACTTTTACACCTCCGCACGCCCAGCTAATTGTTGGACGTTTGATTATGCCCGCAAGTGGCATATGTGACTTATTTAACAGCAAAAGGCCAGTGGATGGATCTAATTGCTGTAGTTTAAGACTGCGCACTAGCACACTGCATTATATACTGGATGGTGATGCTTCAGGTGATAAAATGAGTGTGTGATATTTCCTGTCTTTATTGCCACTGGTTTCGGCTTTTTTAAATTCACAGTACATCACCAATCTATTTTTTGTTGGTTAGTAGCTTGGGCCGGTTTAGGACCGTCTCAACCACACTGCCAACGTCCTGTTTCAGTGTTTATAGAGATCAGATGAGATAGTAATATTGTGCGTAGTTAGTTCCAGTGTACCATCACTCTGATGTGGTTGTTGTTCCTGGTTACAGTATTTGGCATGGTTTCCACCGAATAATTGCATGCTGGGACTATACCATGTTGTGTTAGTTATCAGGAGTACAGTGTGTTTTGTGAAGTGACACTGATAGTAAATAAAAGTATACTTGTAAGAGGCAATGATTGGGGTCCAGCAAGTTGAAAGCATTGTAATGACGAGAAGCACTTGAAAACACACCAGATGTACATGCATGAATCTCCACGCTATTTTCAATCTGCAGCCCTGCTCTCTAAATATCGGCGTCGGCCATTGAAAAACCCTGATTGGTCGACTACTACTACTTTCCCAAATAAGGGGACTTGCCGACTTCACCACTGGGAAAACATGTTTTTCCACACACCTTCTTACAAGTTTAGGCAATGACATTGCATTCAAAAGTGAAAAATCTTTCTTTCAAATCAAGGTTGTTACAAAAACAACCTTGATTCATTTTTCACACAAGTGTTTGAGATAAAGGCAGTTTTGAATTGTGAATGAAACCTAAAGGTGGTTTGAGGTGACTAACAGTTAAAAGAGACAGACATTTAAGTTATAGATAGACTGGTTAACCGGTCAGTAACCGGTCAGTAAATGGTCACTAATTGTCAGGGTGGCTGCTGCAGAACACGGTTAGTGCTTTCCCTTGTGAGTTTTGGGAAAGTGGTGAAAAAATGTGTTTGGACCCCTTTTCTGGGACTCTCATACATCCTGTTTGCCTATAATGTCATGATAATGCAGTTGAATGACATCTCTTTCAACATGTGGGAGCTGTTGGGTCTCTGTAAATAATGTTATAAGGAGATGGGTCTAGACCTGCTCTATTGGAAAAGTGTCCTGAGATAACTTCTGTTATGAATTGGCGCTATACAAATAAAATTGAATTGAATACTGTACCCTG
>NW_023339707.1:7659856-7673885 GCF_004916995.1 Morone saxatilis
GTGTGTGTGTGTGTGTTCATAGTTACCAGGCAGTCCTCCGCTTCATATTGCTGCTGTCACTGCCTCCTCCTTTCTCCTCCCCCACCTCACTCCACTGCCCCTCCCCCAAGCTACAGAGCAATGTGGGTTAGTGTGCTCAGCTATGTGACAGTGGATTCTCACCTTCCACCCTGTGTGTGTGTGTGTTTCTGTTTGTAGAGTGATCTGTGAAGGATAAGCACACACCACCAACATGGGTTTAAAGGGGTCTTTGGGTTCACAGGATTGTTTTGAAACCGCCCCTTCCCCTTACCGTCACTCACTCATATGTTGTTTCCACTGTTCTATCCTTGGCTTTCTCTTTATTTTCTTTTTTCTTCTTGCTCCTCTTTTCTGTGGCTTCCTCATCTTTCATGCATTTGTCCCTTCCTTGCATCATTTTAATTCTCCTTTCCTTCATATTTTTATCTCCTCGTACGTTTTCACCTTGGTAAACTGCAGTTTTCATTTTTATTGGACATATACTCCATATTGTCCTATAATTCCTCTCTCTATCCTCAGCATTGACGGCTTTTGCATTTGCGTGTTGCTGAAATTTACTGTCTGTGGCAATTGTGGTGTTTATGATGTGTTTATTGGTGTTTACGATGTGTGATACCGTCCCATGAAGCCAAATAGGAATTTTCCAACGCGTGTGCTGACCAGAAAGTAGTAGCACATGACTTTAGTCATCTCTGCTCAGCTTTTTCCTCTTTTTTTTTTTAAATCCTCCTCTCACTCCTTATTTCATTTTCTTGATTTTCCCCTTTCTGTAGTTGCAGTTTTCCTCCTTCACTTCCCTTTCTGTCCACTTATGATTGCCTCATTCCTCTATTGGCACAGAAAGACTTAAATGATAATTGCATGGTTTGTAATTACATGTTAGCGTTTTAGTCTCTCCGATCTATAATTGCAAAGTAACTGTTGCGTATTATCAACAAAGACATGCACTGCCTGCTGCTTTTTTTAAATTTAAGACTCTCAAAATGTGACTAAGTTGGTTTTAATTGATTTGACTTTGGTGAGAATGTATGTTTGCTACATTCAGGAAACTGAACTGAACTGGATATGTTTGCAAAATGTAAAGGTGTGGACAAAATAAGAGGAATGTTAGGCATTTACAGTCGTTCACACCACAACAAATTGAGGCTGAAAAGTGAATCAGTCTCTGCAGTAATAGATACAGATGCAGTAAATATATAAAGATAGAGTAGAATTGTGATTGATATTGGAATTTTGAAAACTACTAAGTAGTAGAATATTAATAATGTTGGCTGGTCTTTCTCTTTCAGTCATTTTCACTTCATACAGTCGTGATCTTCACAAGATTCCAGTGAAATGACCACAAATCAACAAGAGCAGAAGTTGCAGTAAACACTCACGATTATCATTTTACATCCCTGTACTCCTCTTTCTCTACTCCCTTCTCTCACCCTCTTTTGCTCTCCCCGTCTCCTCCTCTGTCCATGTTTTCCTGGTTGAACCCCATTACCCCTGTTACCTAAGGCAGCCTCTCTGGAGTGGGCGTGGCTTGCTGACATCACACTTGCTCCTGTGTCAGTTGGCTGGGGGAGGGGAGAAAGGGAGGAGGAGGGAGGAGGAACACAGGAAAAGCCAGCGTAAGCACGTAGGGGGGGTTCCTACACACGACAGGCCACGGCAACTTTTAAGCAACTCATTGTTTTGTAATTGTCCCAATGGCCTTCTGTCCTCACTGGAGCGCCGGTAAAGCTGCGAGACGAGACTAGAGCTAGATGTTGAGTGTCACGCACACTCCCTCAGTTTAGACGGGACACTGAAGAAGTGTGATAGCAGCATGAAGGGGGAACACACACCAGCTATAGTACATTTTTAGGAATGGAAGTGTAGAGGAGGCATGGACCTCTTACCAGAGTAGGAGACAAAAAAAAAACATCCTACCACATGACATGGGTGAGTAGCTGAAGTTTTTTAACTGACTGGTTCCGTTTTCTGGCTAATTGACAAGTTTTTTTTTTTCACACATCTGTGTTTCTGTCTCTTCTAATGTTTCTGTTCTCATCTCTTCTGCTGTATGTCTTCTTATCAGTTAATGTATGCAGGGACAAGGGAGGTTTCTATCATACTGACGTAGATGTGGTGCAGTGCCAAGTCTGTAGCCGGCTGGGCCACTCAGGCAGAGCAGAGCTCAGAGGTTTCATAAGGCTTATGAAATAGATGCAGGAGTTGTCCTTGTTCCCCCCCAAAAAAATGTATCCATGTCTCGATTCACAAGGACTTTAATGCCAATTTATTCAGAATTTTTATGTCAACTTCTGCTTGAAAAGAGGGCAGTTTACCCACAAAACTTAAGTTTCTGATTCTGGAGTTGCCTGAATTAAGTTTAATCTATTTTCCTTCGTTCAGATTCAGTTTTTGTGAAGAAAAATAGAATCAGAATCAGATAATACTTTATTGATCCCTGGGGGGAAATTTCATGTTGGTGATGAGCCATTAAAGCCAGCAATAAAGTGTTTCCTGTGAGTTTCCATAACTGCGTTCCCTCAGGTCCGTGTTATGCTATCAAATTGGATTAATAAGCTAGCTGTAAATATTGGACAAACTGTACTCTCTTAAGATGAACGTGTAGTTGCCAGTGGGCTGTTGTACATCTTTATCCTAACAGCACATAAAACACAACAAGTTTTTAGTAGGAATTTTAAAAAGGATTGTTGCAAAACTTCCTTAAGACATAGATTGGCCCATTTTAATGCAGTCTGGTGCTAAAGTAAGTAGTCCTGATGTTACAGTGGATATGGGTATGAGAGAGTTTTTGATCATCAGGTTTCACGTATTCTGTTGATATTGCTGTTTTACATATTAGTAGTATATGAGTAAGTTTGAGTTGATCTCATTTAGTAATAAGTGGAGGAAAAAATAAGTTTTTGGTGTTTTGTTTTTTTAAAAGTCGTTTGAGATACTAGATCCAAGTCAACGTTTGGTGTATAGGCCTCTTAATGTACAGTGTTTGCTCAATAACATCAAAGTGTTGCGCTTGTGTTTGTCTGTACATAAGGATTATCTTGTACTTTTTTTCATAAAGATTTTGTATGGATTGGGAAGTGTTTACACTTTTTTGGAGTGTAGATGTTACAATACAAGCTATCTGTCTGGTGTAAAGTCAAAGTATTCAAGTCAATGTGTTTGTATGTATAGTTCGGATTCTTTACAAGGCACCTATACATGTTTCCTATAGAAAGAAGTGTGTTTGTAACATCCATGACTCAGACACATGTTAATACTTTCAAATGTAGGTGTGTATGTCTGTGTACTTTTACACATTTCTCTGTCCTCAGCCTTTTTTCAAGCAATTTTCAGTTTAAGTGACAAACATTGTTGAGGTGTTTGAGGCCGAACGTCTTACCAGAACCACTTTTTTTACTGACCAACAAACACATAAACAGACAGCATGACTGTGTGGGCGGCTGCTTCCGTACATGCTCTGTAGTTCTGTGTGTGCTATGGGGGAGTGGTTTTTTTTTTTTGGAAAGGGGGGAGGAATGAGGGACAATCGACTGTACGAGTCCCCCCTCAGTGGGGCCCCATCTCCAGCATGAAGGGTTATGTAAGTTTTTCAGCTGCCAGCCCTCTTGCCTGCCTCTGCCTCATATTCACATTGCTATTTACTAGAGAGGAGCACACAGAGCGGACGGCCAGTAGTCAGTGAGTCAGTCAGTCACTGAGGCAGTAGATTAAATACCAGCAGAGAGGAAGAGAAATACTCATCCTGTTTACTTCTTTTTAAAGTGTTTTTTTCCCCTGCAAGAGGAGGTGGTTTTGAGAGTTTGACAGGAAATTCAAGGGTAAGAGATAAGAGAGGAGAGGAAGAAGGAAAGCAGAGAGAGAAGACCAGCTCTTCTCTTTAACCGAGAACTATGCTGCTCCTGGACGAATCAGAGTCATTCGCAGGTAGGTGACATCATTACCCTGACCCTTGAGGCAGCATTGGCAAAGGGATAAAACTCTTGAATCCAACGAGGAAAGGGGTAGAACGTTTAAGAGAAACGTAGAGATGGGGGGGGGGGATGCAAGTAGCAAAGAGAGGAGAAAACATTTTTGTGATGGTGCGATGCTTTGAGAAGAGGAAGAAACGCTGCACAGACAGCTGCAGAGATACTCAGTAGTTCATCTTATTAGATAATGAAGTTCAGAAATGAGCCAGAGAGGAGATGAACTGGGTAAAAAGAGGACTGAGCTGGAAACCATCTCAGGAGTGTCTAGAATGTAGCTGATTGACACTTGTGAAGTTACTTAACATTGTTGTGTAACACTGGATCCATATCTACTGAAGCATGCACGGTCTATCTCCTTTTCTCTCGGTTTTCTCTCGGTTTTCTCTCTCATCATTTCTACCTCTTCATATTTAATCCCCCTTCAGTCTCACTCATACATTCCTGTTCCCTCCGTGTGCAATTAGTCCAATTTTCCCTCATTTCTGTCAGTCGTCCCTCCATCTTTCAGCCGGTCTCTCCCACGCGTGCCTGGCTGCCTCTCTCTCCTGTTGTTGTCTGAGGCCCATCCTCCCATTGGGTGTTTCTACGGTTACCTAAACCAATGCCGGTGCGTGATTGGTGGATCCGGGTAGGACTGGGCCATGCTAGAAGTGTGAGCATGTGGAGGCAGGAAAACATATGGTTCATCAGACCAGTGGGTTAGGGGGGTAAACGCGTGAGGCTGCAGGCAGGGACAGAGCGCCACCACAGTCTGTGTGGATGAATAAAAGTAAATTATATGAACAGGAGGGTTTTTTTAATATAAAGTGCTTAATTTCTTCATGTATTCCCTCTGAAAAGGCAATACAAAACCTTAAAGAGTTCAAATAAGCGTTATTTGAAGTATAGTAGTATTATAAGTCATCAGTATCACTAATAAGACCGAAGTCTTTATTATTTTTCAACTTTTTCCTTTTAATAGAATATTTGAATGCTATTATTACAGTGATTTGTGCTATGAATTTACACTGTAAAGGATCATGTCGGCTAATTTCAAGTCAATAAACCCTGCATTAATTGGTTTTTGGAGGGTCTTTTTGTAGGTTTTTCCTCAATGAAGCCTTTTAAGACCTCATTAACGGTCCTATAAAGTTAATTTCAGGAGAATACTCTTTAGGTATCCGTTTATCACCCAGTCGACAAACAATAAACGGATTTGTACTTTAAAAGGTACCATACCTTGTGCATCTTTTTGTGTGACTCTAGGTGTAAAGTCCGATCAAATGCTGACTTTTAGTTTTGACTTTTAGTTTTGATTCAAGGGTGTTTACATCCACTTCAGACAGTTTGAGAACTGTAGGCCTATTTATACATTGTGTCCCAGTTTTAGGCCACTCAAGTAAATGGACAAGTTAACATAAACTTGTAAGAGTCTGTTGTAACGTGACCATCCAATGTCTCAGTCTGACCGATGCTGACTGTCAGAAGGTGAAACACAAGCAGGTGGATTAAGGTCATTTGACTGACTTTGCCAGGAAAGTTTGCCCTAAAAAAACTTCTTGGTTAACTTAGTATAGTTTTCTTCTGTCTGTCTACTTGTTTGAGATGTCCTACAGTGTTCAGCCAGCATAGATGTGAACACTCAAATTAAAGCTGAACACTTAACAGTCATTCTTTTATTTCAAATCCAGAGTACGGAGACAAAAGAATGAAAAAGAAAAAAGTGTCCTGACATTTGCGGTCTCCACTGTGTGTCTGCCTGCATCTTACATTAAAAAAGGATTTAAATTATTATATAGATAATAGGCTATAGATGTAACTTGAAAACAACCAAAATGTGCCTGAAAAGGTCGTCTGATCGTTGTTCAGCATCTCTGAACCGATCAGTCTATCCCCGCATCATTTGTTTTTCTCAGGGTGCACTGTGTTCTGCTGTGTCTGCCTCTCACTGTGTTGATATTTATTATATAAGCATTCACAGGGACCCTTTATGGAGAAACGACTAATGTCTGCATGCTCGTAATTTTTGGGATTGCTCTGGGTGTTTGGCTCAATGTGCAAAGAGACACTAGATGCCTTGTCATCAGTGCAAACAAAGCATGCTGAACAGTTATAAAGGCTAAAAGAACACACTGTTCTCCTCAAATCCGTTGTGTAGGTTGTGTGTGCGTGTCTGCGAGCGTGTGTTCATCTTCCTGTGAGTACAATCTGTCCATCAATGACAAACCGCTTATTGTGAAAAGAAAAAAAAAAATTAGTCAATTTAACAGCAACATCACCTCTGTGGCACAACAAAACAGGATGGAGCTTGTTGTACTGATTCTTGTTTTCCTTCATGCTGCACTACACACTTTGCTCGGTTTGATTGGCCTCCGCATGCCAGGCAGGAACAACCTGTCCAGCTCAGACCAGCTCCGGGGTCTGGGCCAAAACACCGGGGGCACGTGTGAGTCTGGCTGCTTTCATAACGCCATGGCACAGAGAGGATATAGGCTTCGCCGGGCCGACCACATGGTTGTCATTCCCACTTCCCTAATGTCGTCTTTGTTAACGTCAGTGTGTTTGGATCTCTCTGCTTCCTCCTGTCAGATCCTATACCCACTTTCTTTGTTCTCCTTCAATGTAAATGTGCTCCTTTTAAGTTCTCTTTGTTGGGCGGTTTCTTTTTTTTGCCGCTGCACAATGTCATTCACTTTGTTCTCCCCTCCCCTCCTCTTTCTGCTCCCCTTTTCTCCTCTTTCTGCTTGTCTCTCACCCCTCATCCTATTCAGTCTTATATATTTATTCCCCATAAGAGCAGATTTCATCCATAACTCCCTAAGTTTTTTAGATCCCTCTGCTACGCTGGTCTTTCTTGTCAATGCACATAAATAAACTCATTCAGTCTTACCTCATTCAACAATCTCATTAAATGGCTACAGTGCTGTATAGTGTTACATTACAGCAGCTCTATGATCAGAAAGTGAAAACTATGATGGCAGCATCACAACCAAATACCACACGATTACAACTGCGGCCCTTTCTAAAGCCCGTAGAACCTAGTATATAAGATATCACTTTGCTTACACTATTGCAATATATTGAATCCCTGTATTATGATACATATTGTATTCTTACCAATACACAGCGCTAGTTGATACAGAAAAGGGTGTTATAGGTAACCATAGGTTACAGAAGACTCCCACACCTCCCAAATGTCACTAATGCATTGTTATTGTGCAGACCTGAGCATCAAACTAGCTAAAGAAAAAAACTCATGAACTTAACACTACAAATGTCTACAAGTGTAAAAGCAACAGTAATGTTAATGTGTGTGTGTTTTCAGACATTAAGGTTACGTAATTGGCTCTAAAACTTCATACAAACACATTATGCACACAAGGCCTGTGAGTTTATTAGTAAGACAAGAACAGCTGGCCTCAGATTGTATTAGCTGCTGCATTACGTGTCCAAAGGAAGCACCACAACCTCTGATCAGTGTTTGACACTATTTTTTTATTCTGTAGCTGTTTCCAGCATGGGAAGGCTTGTGAAACAGTATCCAACCTTGTGTTTAAGAGATATTTGTCTCTTTCTTTTGGCTTCTTTGCAGAGGTCAGAGATCTGCATTTGAATCATGAAAATCATTGAAAAAGTTTAACACAGGTTTTGGTTTGAACAGACTTTGTAGTTTGATGTAGTTTGTTATATGCTGTGCTGTTACAGTGAAGTTCATTCAGTGCAGAAACAGTCCTGACAAACTGATGATGCACCAACAACAGACACAGTAAAACACTCGTATTCAGTCTGATCTATTATGACAGAGTTTTGCTGAGATGTAAAGGTTTTGGTGGTTTGGTTTTGTTTGTAGGTGAGATCGCTCAGAGGTTGACGAGCACGGTGGTGAATGTGCATGCGTGTGTCCTCTCTTCTCACTCCTCCTCCCTCTCTTCATCCCTCCTCTTCCTCCTCCTCAGCAGCAGTGACACACTGGCCTACAAACAGAGCGTTCCACCTCGCCTCACCCCTCTGCTGCTCTGTCTCTATCACACAATCATTGTCTCTCTAACTTCTTTCTCTTTTTCTCTCTCGACATTCTTGTCGTGTTCATCTCTCATCGTTGCACTGACGAACACAGACACACGCATGCAGCCAGTGGGAGGGTTTCATAACTCACCTGCCTCGCTCTAATAAAGCAGCCTTAATAACTCATTCAGGGCAGTCTGTTATATAAGGTGTGTGTGTGTGTGTGTGTGTGTTCATGTTGAGAGCTGCATTAGTCTTTCAGTATATTTTTTTGTCTTTCTCAAGGCAAGTTATGTAACCCAGTTAAATCTTGGTTTGTCTTGGGATAGAAACCACAACTCTTTTTCCACAAGTATTTTATCATTGGTTGAGGCTTTTGTTGTTGTTTTTTACATGGTTTGTGTCTGATGTTTGCTGTGATATTTTTACTCAGTTCACTCCTGCAGGCACAATGATGGGTTGAAACAAAACGGTTTGGTAGTTAAATTAGCAGTCTGTAGATGAAATATCAGTTTCTGTCAGTGGTAATTAGTACAGAACAATATACTGGATCTGGTATACTGGTTTTAATTTCCCGTATGAATTTTTCATATATTGCCGTTGCATAGCTGAATCAAACTACTGTAACTCATTTGTTTATTGTGCAGTAAAACATTTGAGAAATATCTCTTTCAATACTTAAATACTTTGAGTATTTTATGTTCATAGAACTATTTTTAAATATTTTGTTTTGAAAGGGAAGCAGTGATAAAGTTGTCATATTTTTTTATGTTTTTACTTCATTGCAGTTTGCCCAGTCATGCAAAATAAATACATTTAAACAAAGACTGTATAGGCATCGGACAATATGAAATTTGGCCGACCTTGTCCTCCTGATTGTCAGGAAAATTAACTGAAAACATTTATGGTAGTCGATTAAATGAATGTCATTTTCAAAGCAAAATGTTCAAATATTCGCTGGTTCTAGCTTCTTAAATGTGAGAACCTTTCCGTTTCGTGTCATTGTTTCCCAAATCTCTGTGGGTTTGTCAGACAAAACGAGCAGTTCGAACTTGATCTGTTTATCTGTGATTTTGTCTTCTTATTAACTCTGTCCACCTCATATAATCTGACATTTGTCTTGTTGCTGCAATTTGGAAAACGGTTGTAAAAGTGAGAGAACAGTATGAACTGTGCTAGACAGCAGGAGCGAGGTGGAAAATCCCAACATTGACAGCCCACACACACACACACACACGGGCAGACACGCTCATGTCATATGTGCCACTGTGCGGTATATTAGAGTGTGTGTGTGTGTGTGTGGTGTGTGTGTGTCGTGTGTGTGTGTGTGTGTGTGTCTAGAAGTCTCGATTTTCTTATAAATGTCACTGTGTTCGGCAGTCTTGCTTAGTGTGTGTGTGTGTGTGTGGTGTGTGCATATCGTAAAGGCGGCGAGGTTCTTGTGAACATGCCGGTTGTGTAACACCCGAAAAAGCCAAGAGGCAGCGGTTACATAGAGCGTCCCCCTCGTCCCGACCAGCCTGCAGCGTCGTGGCCTGTCTGTTGTTAGAGAGCAACTTTCTGTCTGAGTGAGACTGAGATGTTTGTGTGTGTGTGTGTGTGTGTGTGTTGTGTGTGGGTGTGTGTGTGTGTGTGTGTGTGTGTGTGTTTGTGTGTGTGTGAGCAAATGGTACTCTTGTGGTGGTAATAAAGAGAGAATAAGAGGTTTTTTTGTGTGTTGACCTCGACTCCCACTGACCTCATTAACACCTTCACATTGATCTGTGACCCATCTCCATTTATGTCATGTTGGCATTTTGACCGTCCTTCTGACACAAATGCCTCACTGAATCGGATGCTGCTGGTTACTGTCAGATAAAATCAGGTTTCCTGTTTTCTGACCTCTGTGTTTTGTGCTTTTCCATCTTTTGTTTTTACACCCAACAAAGTAGACACGTGTTTTGGCTGGTTAGCTTGTTTGTCTGTTATTCTGCTGGATTTCTGAAGAACTTGAAAATAGATGTTTATGTAATCAGGTGAATAGTTTGGCCACAAACCAAGGTTAAATCACATTTGATGGTGGTGATAAATCAATAATTACATAAGTAAACATTGCATTTATCTGTAGAGGAAATCCAGACTTGATTCTAGATTTTCCGGGTATGTTTGCATGGAGATACAGAAATCAGTTAAGCTTAAAATAAAAAGGAAATGTGTCTGGGTGTTAGAGGAAGTTAGATAATTGATTATCTTTTGCTGGGAGTGCCTTGTTGTCTTGGTAGGTTACAAGTAAAATAAATAATGTGAACTTCCATCTCTTTCGTTAGAAATTTAATTTACTGGAATCTTGTCATTTGAAATGTGGACAAACCTCTTTTCTCTAACACAGAAACCTCATTCATTGTCTCCTATTTGGTTCTTATCCTGTTTCTTTGTCTGTATTGTAATTATCTGAATATCTTAAAATCATTTTCAGTTAGATTAGGTGGAAAATACAGATTTTTACTATTTCTTCATTAACTTTTTACCTGAATGTCGTGATCGATGCATATTAAATATATAAAATTTCCAGTTGCTTAAACACAACCTTTGCAGTATGATTTCATCAAACTGCAAATCAATCTGTCAGCTGATCAGTAAGCCTCCACTACCAAAGAAGATTTCAGTCTGTCAAAGTGCCAATGATCGCATTGTCACTCAGACAGATGTAATTACACCTTGTAATGACGGCAGCCTGCCAAATGTCTGAAGGTCCTTCTGCCCTGTGCGGCATTATTCTGTGTTTTATAACCGATGTCAGTGAGAGGAGGTTATGTAACAAAGAGGACACGGAGGCCCAATGAGCATGCTCAAACATGTACCTGGGAAAGAGGAAAGGGGGAAAGAGAGGTAAGGTGGGAGATGAGACGGGAAGAAAAATGAGCAAAGTAACACATAAGACGACCGGAGGAGAGGAGCAAAATAGTGAGGAAGAGCCGGATGAATAGAGAGGAGAGGGGTGAAGGAGAAATGAAGGTTCAGAAGGAGGGCGTAAAAATTCAGTAAAAAAACAGCCAGATAATTAAGGAGGAGGAGAAGGTGTTGGCAGGTAGAATAGGAGACAGATGAGTAAAGAAAGGAAAGCGGAGGAGAGAGGAGGACAAATGGGAGGCGAAGATTGGTGTAACTGGAGCAGAGTGAGGCAAATCATTGTAAAACAAATGAGGGTTAAAGGTGCAATACATACATTTTGGCTTTCCCAGAGCAGAGCACACCCCTGCTACAAGAAGATGCTGACCACCAAAATCTACCTTAACAAGGTCCTCTTGAGATGAGCACAGCCCCAAAAGACAGTAAAGAAAAAGGGAAATTATCTGCTGTAGGAATAATAATAACATTAATCATCTTATTGTTGTTTAATTTAATTTAATTTAATTATCATTTGATACATTTTAAAATTCAAAATTTACTCTGATAGATGCTGATATTTTTCAAAAAGTATTGATTGAAATGTATTGATTCTGTTCCTTTTAAAAAATACATCAGTGTGTCGGTGCCAAATGGCATAAGAGGTGTTAATAGGGACATTAATCAATGATTACCTCTTTGGAAACTGGCATTTTGCCTCAGACTCAACAAAAGCTACCCTCTCACTGGCATTTCAAAAGTCAGACCATACACAATTTAATTTAAGTCTTCTAAAACCCGTTGAATAACTATGACAAAGTACATATATCTAGGGTTCCAAGTAGAGAGGGCAAAAACTTGATTCATTTTTCTTGCTGGAAAAATCCAGCTAAGAGTTTTAGGACAGTTTTAGATGGAACTGATTAGATGAATCATTTTGGTGAATGAAATCTGTATCCCTCCATTTCCTGCCTAATTCCTGGAATCCCCCATCTGTGTTGGATAACCAAACAGTTTGTCCTCTATGTGTGTGTGTGTGTAATGTGTGACGTGGAGGATTCTCCATCGCGTTGTAGTAAATATCTGCCGTCATCTGTAATCTGCTTACGTAGACAGCAAGCAGAGGACAGGAGGGCGAGACACAGACAGACTGTCCACTTGTGTCCTTTTTTTCATTGTTTCAGCCACTGACTCACAGGGAAGATGAGCAGAGAGCAGAGGCAGGAAAGTTTTAGACATTGAGAGATGTGGTTGTTTGTGAGGGAAGCCACTAGAAAACACAACTGAACACAGTGGATCCTTAGTTCAGTAGTTTGGTATGTCTCATCCTCGCTGTGTATTTGCCAGTGATGGTAAGTGACAAAACTGGACCTGGTATGTAGGTCAAGTGCTCAGGACCTCATATTTCCTGTGTGTGTGTGTGTTTCCCAGCTTGTTGTAGCTGTCTGAATTCATGATTAATGCAAATCCCATGCAGGTATTTGATATCTGTTTTTTAAAACCTCTACAAAGTTTTCTTGAGCATCTGATTATTTAACTCCAGCGTTTGTCAAGCCAGCAGGTTGCGACACATTTCTGACGTTTTCTTCTCATTTTACATTCAAGAGGACTATTTTGTGAAATGTTTAACAACCATATCGTTAAATGCACATGCACTCAAATCTTAAATCCTGAAACCACTCTGCTAGTCAAGCTAAGATTTCTGCATTTGGGGTTGTGGCTCATAGTTTTCTAAGAAACCAGACTGCAGAGGGGAGGTCACAGTCAGTTCTGTCACAGACTGTAGTAATTATTAATGGAGCAGTTCAGGAAAATGTTATTAAATGACTTCACAGATTCTAATCATGACTCGTGTTTCGAGCTGGAGGGCAGACTTCAAGAGAAGTTGCTTTTTTCTCTCTGAAGAGAACATGAAAACAGTATATGCAGTTTTGACTTTATCCAGTAAGTGTTCAAAGGGGGGTAACACAAATTTGTCAGACCACAGAGGAGTTGATGGTAAAACACATTGTGAGGTTTTAATATATGGTATATTGCTTCTTTTAGATACCAAATAATCCCGTGGATACACTTCTTTATATCGGGGTTCAGTTGGTATATGTTGGTTTTGTGTTTCGAATCTTTCATGTGGTTTTTCTTTCCTCTCCTTTAATAAACTGACACACTTGAGGGAATGCCACTTATTCGAACACACACACACACACACAAGGTGTTATGTTCATCAGTGCAGTGCGAGGAGTTATATAAACACTTAACATATACGTAGATGTAGTTACATAACTTTGTCAATGCAGAAAAACATTTCCCCATTACAACCCCCCTCTGAAACACACACACACACACCACGTAACCATGATTTTTGTGCTGGGTGCCTCACATTTCTTTGGAGCCACATATCCTCAAGGGTACATGTTGTCTTGTCGTTGTTGTTTGTTTGGAGGACAGCAAATCTTTAACCCTGCAGGGAGAGCCAACGCGAACAAATTAATGGGTTCTTCTAAAACATTTGCCCGGCTGCATGTCTTACTCTGTGCACCTTGACACTGGCACTGCTGCATGATTCAGCGTTTCGATCTCAGACACTTTGGGGTTCTTGCCGTCTCACTTTCTCCTGGCCTTCAGTCGTGCGGAGTGGTGGCGGTGCATGGAGGTCGACGATTCAACACGCTGCATTCATACCTTGTGTAATCATCTCACGTCGCCTACATTGTCACGATTGTTTTGCTCCGGCTTCCGTGCTTCAGTCTTCTCCTCGCACCGCTGCAGTTGAGGTACTTTTCAGTTGACTCGGGTCGCATAGCAACAATCCGGCTTTGCTGACCTCTAATTTTTCCTCGCAGATAACACATCTTTTGGCTCGGCCACAAGGGAGGTTTTCTTTAATGAGGTGGAGAGCACTAGACTTAATTTAAGAGCAATGATGCTTACTGCAGTTGACAGTTGCTAGCTTACCACTTGGATGTTCTGGAACAGGTTTTCCGAACCAGCCGATAGTGGTTTGCCTGTCATCTGTCACTAATAACCTCCCAAATGACACGTGTGGTCCCTGCGTGGCGATGAAAGCTGCGTCAACAGCACGATTAGAAACTTCGCGTTAACATAGACTGCCGTGCAGTGCTACACAACATGTCTCGTTACGGAGCCCGTCCCACTACAGTCAGTGTGTTGCAAAAGCAGTGAGTAAATTCTAG
>NW_023339707.1:7673985-7677313 GCF_004916995.1 Morone saxatilis
CCCCCTCTGAAACACACACACACACACACTAACCATGATTTTGTTGCTGGTGGCCTCACATTCTTTGGAGCCACATATCTCTCAAGTACATGTTGTTGTGTTGTTTTTGTGAGGAGCAGCAAATCTTTAACCCTGCAGGGAGAGTCCAAGGGAACAAATTAATGGCTTAGAAAATTTGCCGCGGATGCTATTTACTCTGTGGCACTTACACTGACTGCTGATGATTCAGCGTTTCATCCAGACACTTTGGTTGCGTTCTCACTTTCTCTGCTCAGTGTGCGAGTGTGGTGATGGAGGTCGACGATTCAAATGCATTCATACCTTGTGTATCATCTCACGTCGCCTACGTATTGTCACGATTGTTTTGCTTCCGCTTCCTGCTTGCATCTTCTCCTCACCGGCTGCAGTTGAGTATTTCAGTTTGACTCGGTCGCCTAGCAACAATCGGCTTTCTGACTCTAATTTTCACCTTCAGATAACACATCTTTTGGGCTCGGCACAAGGGAGTGTTTTTTTAATGAGGTGGAGAGGCCATAGACTGTAATTAAACGAATATGTTACTGCAGTTGAAGTTGTAGCTACCACTTGGATGTTCTGGAACAGGTTGTTCCGAACCGATAGGTGGTTTTCTGTCATCTTTATAATAAGTCCCAAATGTGACACGTTTTCCTGGTGGGAAGAAAGTGTCAAAGCATCATTAGAAACTTCTTAAATGACTCCTGCAGTGTAAAACATGTCTTTACCAGCCGTTCATACAGTCAGTGTGTTGCAAACAGTGATAAATTCTAGAGCGACGCAATTAATCGAAATATTATCAGAATCGCAATATGCATATCGCAGAAGCTGCAATTGTTTTGATAAAGGTTAAATGTTGACAAAACAGCATCATAATGAAGTACTGTAGTGCTGCAGTGGTGCCCTGGCCTACACATCTTGTTCTCCAGATATAAGCAAACATGTTTATTTGCTACAGACTCAAACAATTGTCACATTATCATGATTGTAATAGTTTTATTTTCATTGAACATTAAAATTGTAATGCAAAAAGGATAATTCCCACACTAATACTGGATCATATTGCAATTGCAGTATCTGTGAAAATAATCGCAATATCAATTTGTACTATATCGTGCTGCTCTAATAATTTCACCAAAATACGCTAAACACTAGCATCCAACGGATGTTTGAGGAAGTTGTTAAAGAAGCAGGGTCTTAAGATAAGTCTTAATTATCTGTAACTGTGTTTGCGTGCAAGGAGTCTTCTTTTGTTTACTTCATGAAACCAAAAACAACTGAGTGAGTGTGAGTGAGGCTCTTCAAATACAAAAAAGGGTCTATTTATTACATTAACATCCAAAAGGTATGGATAGGATCATTGTCAGCACAAATTACAGACATGTAATTTTAGAAAAGTTTCTGTTCTTTAGATACCTGATACACACCATATTTCAACAACAAGCCCATGTGTAGACTTTTTATGTGATTATAACAACTTAAGAATGACCCTGCTGAAATATATATTTTTTGTTGAAATGTTTAAAACCAACCAGTTCACTTTGTTCATGCCTCCAACTTCTCCTTCCTGTGAGATGTGTAAATGCCACTGTCAGTGGTTGAGATGACTAGTTGACTGGTAGTGCTGGAGCTGGTGCTGGTGGTGGTGTGGGGTCTACAGTTACAAGACATGGATGTGAGCTGCTAGATGGGGGTGTACACATTAAGGATTAGTATTGTATTATGTAATACAATATGTGCGTGTGTGTGATTGACACTGACAACATACAGCCAATTACTCACCTTTTATCTGAGTGGCTATTTTGAATGGATGGCTGCCTTCTGTGTGTTTGTGTTTGGTTTAGAACAATTCAAAAGGTTTTCAGTTTCCTTGGTCTTCAGTGGGGAGTATGAAATGATTCATTAGTTATATAATGTATTTTGTGTGTGTGTGTTGTATAACCTGTCCCCACTGTCTGGCCATGATGTGGTTAGATTCTCCCTGAGGTGTGTGTTTGCAAGTCTGTGTGCATGAATCTGTAGATCTGCTTGTATCTGTGTGTGTGTGTGTGTCCTCACTTCCAAACTGCTCTAATCTACAACAAAGTCCCAGCTGCTCATTTATGAATGTGATGTCTCCTCTGTTTTTCAAAGTTGAGTTTAATCCTGTGAGCACCTGGAAAGACGACGCATTAATATAACAGTGACAGGATGAGATGGGTGTACAGGTGTAGAAAATTGATAGTACACGTGTATCCTGGTGGTTATGAAACTTCTGCCTGTTGTCCTGTACCACTTCTATTTAAATGCAGTCCTTTTTAAAAGTAGTTTTTTATGCTGAGGAACAGAAACAAGCGATTGAATACAAGCTGGCATTCAGCCAAAGTGACAAATGTTACATAAGTGGCTGAGCCTGACGCCAGTGTCCACACTTAGATATAAAAATCCAACCTCAAAATAAAGTTTCAGCCTCATCAGTTTAGCAGTCAGTTGCAGTTGTGCACAATTATTTTCATTATCAATTAATCTGTTTATTATTATTTTTTGATTGTTGTTTTTTTATTGTAAATATTTCCCCTTTTTTATAAAAAGTCATAGTTCCACACCATGATAATGTACACACATATATCATGTTCTTCAGATGACATTTCTTTACACAATGAACAGCAGAATGAGAGAGAGCACTACTGACAGACACATGAATACAAGCCAAACAAGATAAAATCAGCCTGACACTGATACTTACTTCTTGTCTTCAGTTGCTCTCACAGCCAACCGGAAGTCTTTATCTTTTCTAAAACTGATACATTTCTCTGGTAAAACCCTTAAAGTGGTTGTAAAATGTTTGGACTTTGCTAATGGCCTTTTCCACCGCATCCCACTCTAATTTTCCCATTAATCTTTACTGGAAACTGAAATCCTGTGCAGGATTACTAGTCCATAAGAGGAAACAGGTGTGCTTCTTCGACACTACAATATTATCTTTATTGTTTTTCTCTTATTAATTTCCATTTGTTTATTTCATATAGCTTTTTAAAAAAAACAAAAAACTGTTTGGACAAATGGCTTTTGCCCAAACAAAAGTCAGCAGATTTGTTAGTTGTAAATATAATCACCTTTCTCACTCTGCTATAGGGCAAACAAATAGACTTTGGATGCACTAAATCATCTTGAAATCAGGTGTTGCATACGTGCGTGGACACTGAGTGTGGGCACAAGGTGTGTTAAACAACTAATGAAGTCATATTTCATAAGGTATTTCATAAAAGCCCTGCCAGCGTAATTTTTGGAAGCCCTGCTTCCCGGAATCTACGTCTGTGTGTGCTTGTGTGTG
>NW_023339707.1:7677418-7677577 GCF_004916995.1 Morone saxatilis
GTGTGTGTGTGTGTGTTTCCACCCCCTCTCACTCTGAAGTACATCTCTCTCTTTCTCTTTGAATGATGACCTCGCTTTCATCTCTCTCCCCTCTCCTCTTTCCTCTCCCGTCTGCCCCCTCAGTGTCTCTTTTGAGTGCTCACTGTGTGTGTGTGTGTG
>NW_023339707.1:7677645-7681409 GCF_004916995.1 Morone saxatilis
GTGTGTGTGTGTGTGATGATGATGATAATGTTGAGGCTCTGTGCATTTCAGTAATCATTATGTAACTGTTCTGTAAGGTAGAGTTGGAGGGTAAAATGGGGACGATGAGGTGATTGAGTGAACGTGTAATTCAAATCTGGGACATCTTCATGTTAAAAGCACATCTTGTTTTGCTGCTCTAATAATCATTAAACTGTGTCCAGTCTCAAAAGCTTTTACATTTACTGTTCTAGACAAACAATGTTGTCTGATCATCTCATTCCTGGAAAAAAAAAATCATGCAGTGCACAGGAAATTATGTGTTTTATGTTTCCTGTGTTTTTTTATTGAAATAAATGGAAGAAGGAGGGCTGGGAAGTTACAATGAGCCATAAACTCTAAACAGAGGAAGGACGTCACAGCACTACACGCACGTTACCGTCTAAGTTTGATTACTTATCACTTAGAACTAATTTCACATCCAAAACCTTTAGAGCAACTTAACGCTGGCGCTAAATTAAAAGTTGAGGGATCACCAGTCAGAGTACTTACAGTTCATTATCTAGGCGCCATGGATGTCTGTAACACATTTCATGGCAATCTGTCCAGTGGTTGTTGAGATATGGCAGTTAAGACCACCATCATTTTGAAATGGCAGAGTCAGCCCTGTGTTACTACCAGCCGAGTAATATTCTCTATGATTGCAAATTAATTGTTTTTAATGCTGCTCAGAGCACGGCACACACACACAGGCACAGGCACACACACTCACACATTAACTACTGAGACTGGCTGGTGTCATTAGCAGCTACATCAAGAAGTTTGTATCACGTAGATGGACTGAAGGGGCGTTTTATGCAAGTTGTTTTTCAACTCGCTGTGAGCTCATCACCGGCCTCCATGCTCCATTATGTTAAGGATGTGTGTGTATGCAGTCTCATAATGTGGTAAAATGTAACTCAGGTTTGCCATGCAGGTGTCATGCAGTGAACATGTCTTGCATGCATTTCTTTGTGTCCAGTCATCCCAGGCAGATTCTTGGCTGGACTGGCCTACACATTTGTGCTTGTGTTGATTTATATTCTTATGTGAACACTTGTCCTCTGGAATGTGTGTGTGTCAGTGTTTGTGTCCTGTCTTGTGTTTCATAAGCCGTCCATATTTATGATCCAGTTCTTACATAAGCCTCAGATCTGGTTCAGTGTGTCTCTGCCAGAACGAGAGAGAGAGAGAGGTTGTTAAGACCCAGACTAAATTGGAAGTCCGATGTATTTTTCTAAGGGTATCGTTCATAAAAGCCTGCCGACCGTAATTTGTTGTGGAAGCCTGCGGTCCGGAAGTCTACGTCTGTGGGTGGTGCTTGTTGTGCCGGTAGCTGTGTTGTCGCTGGGTGCTTTGTGGTGCTGCTTGGATGTGTCTGCATTGTGGATGCGATGCCTGTGGTGTGTGGTGGTTGTGGCGTGCGTGCGTGTGTGTAGTGATGTAGTGTGGTGCTGTGGTGGGTGTGTCGTTGTGTGAATGTGGTGGTGTGTGTTGTCGTGTGTGTGTTTCCACCCCCTCCCTCACCTGGCTGAAGTAGCAATCGTCTCTCTGACTGCGTCGTCTGGGTTGAATGGTATGGACCGCTGCGGTGGTCTCCCGCCCCTCGTTTCATGCTGCCGTCTCGGCGCTCTCGTCGTTTCGTCGTCTGCCGTCTGGACCCCGCCTCAGCTGTCCTCTTTGACGTGCTCACTCGACTGCGGTGGTGCGCGGCGGGTGGCGCGCTGTCGTGGTCGGCGTGTGCGTCGCTGGCATCGCATGCTGCTGTTGTTGGTCGTGGCTGCGGTGTGGCTGTGTGATTGAGTCCGATGCATACCCCCCGATGCTTGAGGCTCTGATGCGCGACTCTGTCCGAAGCGACTCACCCTTGAATGGCTGAAACTGCTGCTCCTGCCGATAAGGTCAGAGTGCTGGCCTAGGTGATTAACAAATGGGCGACGCGGAGACAGGTGAGGCGTGAATTGGAGTGAACCGCTGATGCAATATCAAGCCCGCCTCCCCCGCGTGGGAGCCACCCCCTCGCTTCACGTGCTCGCTGACCCACGAAACCGCCCACATCTCGTACTGCCTTTGTGTGCCGTGCGCTGGCGTGAACTAAATCATTAAACTGGTGATCCGCGCCGTCATCAACCACAGCCTTGTTACCATTCTTCAACGTGTTCTCCAGACCACACGACATCGGTTGCTCCCGAGAACTCGCATGCTCAGCTCTCTCGTGAAACAGAAAACATAATCATGCAGCTGCACAAGGCAACACTTTCAGCTGTGTCACCTGTGGTATGTGTGTCCTGTGTTTTCTTTCATATTGCACAATAAATGGTACAGCAGCGCACGGGCTGCGGCCAACGTTAACACAGCATGACAACACCACCATCAAACCCCCTCTAAACAGGAGGAAGGAGTCACAGCACTGACACCCGTTTACCCCGGTCTAAGTTTCCGATTCCCCTCCCTCACTTGGTAGAAACTATTTCTACATCCACCAACCTTTAGAGCAACTGTAACGCCCTGAGCGCTCCAACTATTAAGAAAGCTTGAGGCATCACCAGTCCAGCAGCTACTCACAGTTCAGCTAGTATTCAAGGCGCCATGGATGTCCTAACGACACTTTCAGATGGGGCAAATCCTGTGCCATGGCTCTGCTCCCCTGAACGACAGTGCCTGTCGCACCACACTCATCATATGGTGACACCTCGCGGCGACTGATGTCAGCCCTCGTGCTTCACTCCACCAGCCCGGCCGAGCCGTACCCATATTTACTCATTGATCTGCAATTACAAGCTATGCTCTTCTCTCCGCTCACACTCCCTGCATCAGGCAGCCCGCGGCACCCGGACGACACACCACGGCCACACGGCACACCACACATCACAACAATTAACCCGTACCTGACCGAAACTCCGGCTGGTGTTCATTAGCAGCTACATCCAAGAAGTGTGTGTATCGACCGTAGATGGACTGAAGGGGCGTTTTTATGTCAGAGTTGTTTTTTCACGACTCGCTGGTGACCTCATCACCGGCCTCCATCGCGTCCATGTAGTTAAGGATGTGGTGTGTGCAGTCTCAGTGGAATGTGGATAAAATGTAGAGCTTCAGGTTTGCCATGCTGCAGGTGTCCATCATGTGAACATTCTGTGCAACTGCATTGTCTATTTGTGTCCAGATCATCCCCGGAGGCAGATTCTTGGCTGGACTGGCCTAAACAGATTTGTGGCTTGTGTTGATTTAGTATTCTATGTGAACACTTGTCCCTCTGGAATGTGTGTGTGTGTCACCGTGTTTGTGTCTGTCTTGTGTTCACTGCAGCCGGCCGTCCGATGCCCGGACTTTCATCCGCCGTGGCAGCGAGCGGGCGCGTCTCTCGCCTCTACCATCACCCACCTCCAGGAGACCTCTCGGTTCCAGCCCTGTGTCTTCCCGCCGAGCCGGAAGCGAGCCCCCAGACGGACGCAGGCACGCGCCGCAGCACCGAGAGGAGAGAGAGAGAGAGAGAGACGAGAGAGCAGACGAGAGCAGAGGAGAGAGAAGACCGACAGAGACAGGCACGACCGACGACGCGACAGGAGACGAGAAGCGACGACGCACGGCACCCCCGCCGGCAGACGACACGACGAGAGAGGAGAGAGCAGACGACGCAGACCCCGACCCGAGGAGAGAGAGAGAGAGAGGAGCGACCGAGAGAGAGAGAGACGAGAGAGTAAGAGAGGGACGAGAGAGAGAGAGAGAGAGAGAGGAGAGAGAGACTG
>NW_023339707.1:7681434-7753810 GCF_004916995.1 Morone saxatilis
GCGCAGCCAAAATCCCAAATTCAAAATCCACGGTGTATGCAGTCTTACATAAATGTGCCGTAAAAACTGTAACTCAGCGTTTGCGCCATGCACGGTGCTTGTCACTGCACGTGGCGAAAACAGGAAAAATCTAACAAGTTTGTCATTCTTATGCATCGTGGTGAGCTGCTCCCGGGTTTCTATCCCAGGGCAGATTCTTCTTGGTCCTGGACTGCGGCCTAAAACAGGCATGTCGTGGCTTGTGTTTGATTTAGTATTCTTTAAATAGTGAGAACACCCTTGTGTCCCTCTGGAAAAAAAATGGTGGTGTTGTTGTCAGTTGACCCCAAGCTGTTTGGTGCTGTTGTTCCTGTCTTGTAGTGATGTTTCATTTTTTTTAAATCCGGATCGTAGGTCAATCACAACCACGTACGCCACACTTCTACTATGTTATTTAATTTGATTTCCAGTTTCTAATACAATTAAGTCCCTCAAGAATCTCGGTCCAAGGGTCGTTCAATATTGTATACATAACTGTCCCCTTCTGCCCCCAGAACCGAGCGAGGAGGGAGAGAGTTAGAGGGAGACTGGAAAGCCCGACAGAATGAGAGAGAAGCTCGAAGACGAGGGATGAGATCGGAGAGACATTGGGAGGAATGGATACGAGAGGGAGAGAAGAGAAGATCTGAGAGAGGAGAGGAGAGAGAGGAGAGGAGAGACGAGGAGAGAGAGAGAGAGAGAGAGAGAGGAGAGAGGAGAGAAGATGGAGAGGGACAAGAGAGAGAGAGAGAGAGAGAGTGAGAGAGGAGAGAGAGCGACGAGAGAGAGTGAGAGAGAAGATTGATGGTAAAAGCAACAGAGAATGAAGATGAGCTTAGAAAATGGTGAAGAATAGAAATAAGAAACAGAGTTATAGGTGCCATACGGTGCAAGTGTGCTTTGGCTCTTCACTGTGTTTTGCAAATGTAGTTTAGTTAAATGTTCATTTGAATACATTTTAAAAATTCGATCCTTGCAGGCTCTAGCTGACAACAGCAGCATGACTGAGTCAAACCAGTTTGATGGAAGTTTCAATTTCAAACACAGTAAACAGGCGTATTTGGAAAGATGTCAACAGCTCAAAAAACAAGTCCTGATAAATAAATAAAAAACGCTGCAAAGATCTGTGAATAGAATATTTAACAATTTTATAAAAATCAGTTTAACAATTCTTTATTAATAGTCGGTTCTTTATTTCTTTATTAAATCTTTGATTGTATATAAATCACTACAAGAAAGATTGTTTGTCCTCAAGATTCATAAACTGCTCAGAAGAATTTCAATAAAAGAGGAATAAAGATCTAAATATTTGGTTGTACGGTCGGTCCATCTGTTGTAGTGCATGTGACAAATAAAATAAAAAATACAATGCTGATACAGTAAAACTGGCTTCATGCTTTATGGGAGGATCTGCATATTTGAGTTGGGATTGTTTGCATCTCCTAATGATTCATTTATATGACTCATTCATGTTTACTGACACCCAGAGGGCCCCGCTATGTAAATCTAATATCACCAAGCCTTAAAGGGAGGGGTGTCCTGGATGTGGCAGTTGGTAATATTACGGAAGATTTTAATCGCTGCTCATTTGTGAAACGACACCTGAAACAGGCTCTTCACTTGTGGTAGGGACAGCAGCGGGAAATACATTTTAAAATAGTGGATTTTTAATTGAAAAAACCTTTACATAATATGTATAGTAGTTATTATGCATCAGTCAGGCTCTCAGCCTATAGCACAGTGAAATGACTAGAGGTAGGAATCAGTTAATTTAAATTAAAAAAACATATTGCCACACACTTTTCTGTGCTTCATTTGGCAGGCAGAGACATTCATGAAGATCAGTTAGCTTCTAATTGTCTTTTAATTGTGGTGGTATAGTATCCAGTATGAACGTTTGAAATCATTAGCGTTGGTAATACCAAATTAAACTAAACATACATCACGTCCCTGTATATCTATGACCGCATTCACAATATTTCTTACATTACTCTTCAATAAATAATACTTACTGTATTCTCTTCCTGTCTTCCTCACACAGACCAGTCTCACAGCGCCCCCTTCAGCTCCGAGAATGAGGCTCAGGGAGGCGACTCAGCTGCGTGGCAGTGCACCCCTCCCCCATCTACCTCACCTTCGGGGGAGACGCCGGCACACCCTCCTCCCTCCCAGCCCGCGTCCAGACCCCGCTCCAGGCCGGCCAGCCAAAGCCCCTCCCCTCCCTCCGCCCTGACAGGAACCAAGAAGAGGGGCTCCAAACCGGCTCACATGAGACGTAACATCAGGTACTAAAGTCGACGTCCTCACTTCAACCAGAAAGATTGTCTTAGTCGAAGAGTTCAACTTGTTTATTCTGTAGCGATCTTTAAGAAGCTGTAACATCACAATAATTAACCCAGCATCATTTCTGATTAAATTAACTGATTCCTATCACCCTACTTAGAAAAGGATTGTTGCCATGACATTAAAGCACAGGTTATCATTGAAGCAATGAATCATCTGAAATATAAAGCATAGATAGTGATATTATTTATCTAACATTTTTTGACAATACACAGTATGTGTTTGCCCAGATGTTGCTAATAGCTAAATTTCGTCAGTAGACCCTGCACATCTGGGGTCGCCAATGTTCAATGCAGCAGAAAAAAGAAGCAAAACACTGCATTGATAATACATTAAGCACAATCAAATGTTATTACAAACAAAATCAAATCAAACCGCATTTCAAGTTTCTTTCAGCCATTTTAGATTTTTAGAAAATGACTCAGTGCTTGGCAAGCAGTAATCAGTCAACCCTGAGATTAAAGGCATTACTACACAATCCCCTGAGTGTGTTTCTGCTGAGACGCAAAGTAAACTAACACTCACTCAGCTTTTTCAACCCTTATTGTATTTCTAATAATGTTCATTGTTGGCTGGACAATAGGATTTATCATCTCCCTGCTGTATCACTTTTTTCTGCTTTCTTTCTCTCTTCCCTCATTCCATGAACTAAAGCTCAAGCCAATTACTGATGAAATCTGTCAGTGATTATACTTAAACATGCTCCGTCTGCAGCACCATTCCTCTGGCTGCCAATAACCATGATATAGCTCAACCTCAAGTATGCTGCTGCTTTTACGTAACAGCGTCTTTAGAGTAACAGCAAACATGTGCAAACTCTGGCTTCATTGTTTGTAATTGTAAGTGGACTCATTCTCGTCTTTTACGTGACAGGTGCTGATTAGTTACCGCCCTTTTAACCAGAATGTGCAGAATTTAATATCATCGAGGCTCAAATAATTAATTTATGCAGCTGTCAAAATATCTACAATTTTCTCTGTTTCTGTAGAATTTATTATTATTAATATTAATAATAATAATTATTATTATTATTATTATTATTATTATTATTATTATTATAAAAATAAATGTTTACACATGAAAACTTGCCCTAACTTCTAGAATCTTACAAAAATTTGCCTACAAATACGCAATGTTTTGTTCATTGTCTTGATTTTATTTAAGGACGAATTAATTTTCAACCATTGGGGGCAGAAGAACGCAAAAACAAACAGACACAACTTGGATGGATAACACTTTTACAGCAGACACTTAAAATAGCCTTCATTTGAAGTTGTTTCCATCCACCAGTAGCCTACAAGTCCCATATCCACTCTCCGTTTAGCTCTTGTTAACTCCTGAGAAAAGTATGTGGCTCCGAAACAGCTAAATATTTGGCTACATTCTTCATCTGGTAGCTAACTTTGTCTTTATGCCTCTTTTAGCTCATTTTTAACCAGACAAATTAGCTAAAATAGGCTAGGAAGCTCGTCAGAGCTGCAGAATGAGATGGTAATTCTCTGTGGGTTCATATCTGTATGAGTCACACCTTTCACAATACACATAAATTTCATTCCATGTTAATAGTTAATAAATTAGTGATTAATGCAGCTGTGAAGAAATCACTGTCATCATATGAGTGTGTATACAATGAAAACCATGTGTCTCCCACCCGCCCAGTGACAGTTGTTGGTTTTGTTTTTCTCTCGTGTCTGTGCAGGAAGTTACTGAGGGAGCATCAGTTGGAGGCAGTGACCAAAGCCGCCCAGCAGGACGAGTTGGAGAGGAGGCGACGTCTGGAGCAGCAGAGAAAACAGGATTTCCCCGTACCGCTGCTGCCTGAATACACAACTGGTGAGAGCGTGGTGTACCCCTCAAAAAATGCTTCCATTAATACCAACAGCACCCAGACATTGATTCTCCAACCTGTACGCCAACATCCATTCCTAATCCCAAACCCTTAACCGAAGAACAAACTACCCTTAAAACAGCTTGCTAACATCTCAAAAGTATGTTTTATCCAACATTATCATTCATCTTGTTGATCTGCAGCACCATTCCTGTCCCTCTCTACAGGTGATGTGGCGAAGCACGTCTCCTCATCATCGGTATCAGCTGCATCGCAGCAAGAAGTGAAGTCGGTCAGACAGGAAGTGATCTGCCTGGACTCCAGCAGCACTGGCATCAGCGAGGATGAGGGCAAGACTAACGTAACCACCTCCACTACCACAGAGCACACACACAAAAGAGGTAAGACGCACACATATGTCAAACATTAACTAAAGCATTTATTAATAAATGTAAATTTCTGGAACATAAAAAAATTGAAGCTAGTAATTTGGCAGGAAGGCATGATTCTGTGCTTATTCAGCCCTGTTTGGACAGAAGAATCCCAGCATCTGCAGCTCCTGTTTATCAGATCAGAATAACAGCAGCCAAAGCACTGAAAAACTATCACATTTTTGTGGAGAATCTAGAATTACGTACAGCCCCTTTTCAGGTTAACCAGGCTTAACACACATCGAAGGTCTCTTGCCCGGATTGCCCCTTCGACCTTTGATTGTGTAAATGGGCTAGTAGGTCAGATGGTCATGAAAGCAGATGGCGACACAGAGCTGTGAAGCTAATTTATTACCCATCATACAGTTGTATATTGTGAGCTGTCCACATAGCCAGGCAAATCCTTAAATAAGCCAGATGCTAATTCTTAACATGCCTAAACAGCACAGGCTGAGCTTTGGTACAATGTGTGAATATTTCTTTCAGATGTCAAGTTGGTTACGCCAACTTTTTTGGTCCAGTTTTAGAAATTAAAGGATAGACTTGCCTTTTTCCAACCCAGGATTTGTTAGCATCATGTTTCCCATTATTCATCATCATGCTTAACACAGCTTTGCGAAGAGGGCTTCAGTTTTGAGAAACCCGGCATTCTTTGGCAGCTTAAACAATCCAATACAATGATTTAGAGCTTCAAAAACCACACTATGTAACAGTTTTAAACAGCAGAAGCTCACAGGACAGTCAGACCACACAGTATATTCCACTAATAAAGACATGTCAAACTTTTTAACAGGTTTGACTGATCACTGCAGAAGCAGGAAGTCGTTCAAATTACAACCTTGCATGTTTTATTTTCCTTTTTTTTTCATTCATAAAATATGTGTGTTTTTATACTGTGAGCTGTGTGGTTTTTGGAGAAAAATATTCCTGCCTCTTTCAGAGGTGGAATCTGCAACATTGCTGGTTTAATCTGTCTGTTAAACTTATGGATACAGCTGCGGTGATGATTTGCACAAGAAGTTTGATGAAAATTTGCCGTGTAAACACAAAGCATGAATGAAAGTTGAAAATGTTGGCATAGAAGGCAGACTGATGATTCATGTGAAGGTTTCTTCTCTTGTCCTGCACCATAGGGAGAACAAATTAAAACCTTTTTATCATTCGATGTGACAAAGCTTCAATTTAAAATTGTCTCATTCCCTGTATTTTGTGGTTTATCAAGCTGCTTCTTTGTGCATGATAAATTACAATTAAACCAATTTCTTACATGTCTGATGCATTTATGTTACTAGTCCGAGCCAAATAGCTGGTTTATTCAACAAACTGCTGGAACATTTGTGTGTTTGAAAGGCCCTTAACCCTTTTTGAAGGTGTTCTCAAGTGGTCAAGACTGTGTTTCATCCAAGCAAGAAACTGCAGCAGTTTTAAAATGATAAAAAAATTTTATTACAGTCTGGCTTGAGAAACTGTGGAGCTACAGTTCACAGTACAGTCTGTTGCATGTGTTTCCATCTGTCTTTAGTGGTGACTTTTTGAAAAATGATTTTTTTTCTGGAAAGGTTTTCAGGACACTGTTTTTTTAACATTCATTATAGCTCTATACGTTCAGACCTTTCAGCTGCCCAGTTCGACCACAGGCCATAAAGTCTATCCACTAGTTCTAGTTTGGCGGTGTCTGGTGGAAACCTAACATCTCTAAGGCATCAGTCTCTCAGAGATTAAGCAAAGCAGCCTTAATAGCCTCATGACAGCCATGTGTTTATTAAATTACACACTCTGTTTCAAATTGCTTTCTGAGCCCAGGGGTCTGGAAAGTCTGCCCATTAAAAGGCTACATCAGCTTGAATTTCCAGGAAAAAAATCAGAGGGCTGAAAAACAACTCAGAAATTTGAATGAGTTATTTATTTTTTATTTTTTTTGACTCAAAAGCCTCAACACGGCAGACATCTGGGCCAGTGTTCATCTGAGATTGTTTAGAACTGTAAACATAAGAATGATTTGTAGGAATGAATGTTAAATAAATAATGAAATAATGTTCAACATCACGTCCATAAAGGCAGTTATGTGTTCAGAAACGTCCTGCTGGTTCTCTTTTGTGACTTCTGTGCACATTTCAGCCTTTCTTTTGTCTCAGTAAAGACAACATAAAGGGAGTTGCACTTTATTTCCAACAAAACCTTGGCATTCATGCAGATTTCTTTAAATTCTTTCATGTGTGAACAGACTCCGCAGCCTTTTTGGAATCAGCTAAACCCAATTATTTGAGAGTCCCCCTGCACAAATTTAAACAAACGAAGTAAAAAAAAAAACTGGGGGGGGGTTCGTAGATTAGCCATGTGCATCAGAATATTTAAAACCTCCACAGGGTACATCATGTACCGTTCCCTTATTGCCCGAGTGCACAGACACAGACACACATTCAAAGAGCTACTCAGACAGTCATGGATAAACACACACTTTAACACACACTACGTTAGAGATAAACACACACACCTGCAACACAGACGTGCACAAAAGAGAAACAGGCAGACTGATAGGATGAAAAAATGAACAAAGACAAGATAAAATGTAGATTTGGGGCTGAGAAAGACAAAAGCAAAGGAGAGGGGGAAAAAAACAAATGGAGGGAGGAGATGAAAGGGAGAGAGTGTCTGTAGGGCAGATCAGAGCGGGTCTGTGGAGCAATAAAGCTGGCTAATCCTGGTTATGAGCCAGAACACACACACACTCGCAGTGGCACAGTGACATTTCTGGTTGGGGTTGCATAACCAGTCTCCCCCTCCACTCTAATCCTACTTGTATAACCAGCCATTCACTGCAGTTATATAAGCGCTCGCTCGCTCTCTCTCTCTCTCTCGCTCTCTCTTTCACACACACTAACATACTGACACACACACACCTCTCCCCCTCCCGTCATGCCCTCGCAGACTGCCAGCTTGTGTAACTTTCAGCACTTGATACCATTGACGTTGAAGTCCTTTTTATCAGATATGGATTTCGGTCTTTCCACTACACATGCACTGTGACGTCCATGCTTGATGTAACATCACACAAGTTGTGCTCGTGACTGAGCCACAGTTCACCACATCATTTGAGATAAATGTAACAATGCCAATAAAAATATACTAGAACTAAAACTCATTGTTTTCATGGGTAAATCTGTAACCCAAGTGTTTTTGTTTCTTACGGTGTTTGTAAGTTTTCCTTTGTCCTGTGATCAAGGTTCTTCATCAGGTGGTATTCAAGTCCTTTTTGAAAACAGTTGTTATACTGAGAGAAAAAAAGTCAGTAAGGTCTCTCATTCAAACAGGAATTCATTATAATATATTTCCAATATTTCTTTTTTGTCACTGTGGTAGAATTTATTTAAATATTATGTGAAAATTGTTGAATCACAGCTGAATCAACAATCTGGAAGGGGCATTAGCATTGTTACAGCGAGTTTGAGGATGCATCTAAATGTCTCAAGTTTAGGCTGATCTGGCTGGAATGTGTTGTATAGAGGAGGGACAAGATATCATGGGACGAAGTGTGTGTGTGTGAGCCTTAAGAAAATAATAACAATACATTGTATCCCAGGTTTTCACCATTTGCAAATTTAAATTGCAAATACAATTTAAAAAAACAAAACAAAAAAAAAAACAATTTGGAAGACCTGCAATGTCATTTTTTCACGCCCTCCCTCTGTGCAGATGTGATCGATCTGAGCTCAAGCGAGGACGACGCCATCGTCCACATTAGCAGCGCGTCCACCAACGAGGAAGAAGAGAGCGAGCCGAGCGGCGCACACGCAAACGACACCCTTAACCGACCAGACGCCCAGGGCAGGGTGCTGGTCAACTTGAACCATCCATCCGAAGAGAAGGACGTGTTCCTCTCACCTCAACTGGCGCGAGCTGTCAAACCTCACCAGGTATTTTTACTGTTGCACCCAAATCAAACCTTTGATGCTTCCTTCTGGTCATCCTCCACTCTTATTGGGATCTATTAATGGAAATACATTTTTTTTTTTTTTTACCATGTTGTAAGGGTCATACTGTGAAAATAACCTTCTGTTGAATAGTTTGAGCAAAATTCTGCCTACATTCTAATTAAATGTTTCTTTCCCACCTCACCCTCTTTTCTTATCACCGCGGTTCCAACTTTCTCTTTTGTCACTATCTTCTCTCTCTTCTTTCCCCTCTTTCACAACTTCATCCTCCACCTCTCCCCTTTCCCCTGCTCCTCAGATCGGGGGGATCCGCTTCCTGTACGACAACCTGGTGGAGTCCGGGGAGCGGTTCGGCAGCAGCACCGGATTCGGCTGCATCCTCGCTCACAGCATGGGCCTGGGCAAAACGCTGCAGGTCATCTCCTTCATCGACGTCCTGTTCAGACACACCCAGGCTCACACCGTGCTCGCCATCGTACCTGTAAGAACCTGTGCATTTAATGTTAGAGTACATGGAAATGTGGAGCATTAGATATGGACACGCAATATGCTCTGTGTGGGACCCAGTAAATATAGTCAGAAGATTGACTCTGACCTTATATCTCTTAATTTCCATCCAGGTGAACACGTTGCAGAACTGGCTGTCAGAGTTCAACATGTGGATCCCACCCCCAGAAGCGTTACCACCAGATACTGACCTGGGACTGGTGACGCCTCGTACCTTTAAGGTTCACATCCTCAATGACGAACACAAGTGAGTAACAGGAACAAGAATTTATTTTTTTTTAGCTCTTCCTGTGTAAAGCCTGAATCCTTTCATCCAACCACCTGCTTTGTTCTCAAGAGGAATTTTATTGATTTCTTAAAAAAGTAAGAATAAAATACTTCATCTATTTTTAAATTCTGCAGGGCACGTTCAATCTTCCTCAGACACACATGCATGCAGCAGGGTTTTAGCTAATTTAAAAGCCATTTCAGGCGGATTCCGTTACATTCATGCAAAGCAGTGAAGAGATTTTCCTTCTACCTTTTAAAAACGACGGGGCTGACCTTCTTACCTGCCTCTTCACTTGATCCCCATCTGGCTCTCCCTCTCTTCCATCTCTCCATCATCCTCTTTCTCAGCAGCTGCTTCTGCTGGAAAGACTTTCTGACTCTTGTGCGTGTTTGGGATTAGGGGGGAAGGAAAGAATGCTGCATGATGGGTGAACAATTCCATGATGCATCATGGTCTGACAGTGACACAGTAACCTCATTCTCTTGCTCAGCTCTGTTCAAAAATATCTACCAGCGTAACAACTCGTAATTAATTGGGAATCTGCAGAGCTGTTTTTTCTTCTCTTTTTTCTATCATTTGCTTTGATTTTATTCAAATATTTTCATACTTTTCAGCCTTGTAGTTCCACTTAAAGGTGCTAACAGTCACACTTTAAAACTGAGAGCAGCTCCAACATTTTACATTGTGTGCCACTGCACTCATTTAATATTTTGTAATAAATATTATCTTTTGCCATATTTGAGGTATTTTTACTTGCAATGCCTTTGTACTAGTTTCTGTATTGCTTTGTACAGAAAGTAGGATTGTTTCACAGCACAAAGTGGGAGAGGTTGTTAAGTGATTAGTTGATAATTTCAGAGAGAAGTGAAAGGAAGGAAATACAGTGTTCTCAGTTTTGAGAAACGTAACTTTTTTTTTTTTTTACCCAGGAACACTGCAACCAGGGCCAAGGTGGTGGAGGACTGGGCACGGGACGGAGGGGTGCTGCTGATGGGCTACGAGATGTACCGCCTCTTATCGCTGAAGAAGAGTTTTGTGGCTGGAAGGAAGAAGAAGAGCAAGAAAACAACGGGACCTGTGGTCATCGATCTGGATGAAGAGGACAGGCAGCAGGAACTGCTCAAAGGTGGGAGGGATAAAGAGGAGGGGACTGGGGAGAAATATGTGCAAAAAACATTTAATATACTTGCTATGCTACTTTTTAAAGCACCAGTGTAGAATATCATTGAAGATAATTGTCCTCCTCCTCCAGGTATCGAGAGAGCCTTGGCCCGGCCTGGTCCAGACGTGGTGATCTGTGACGAAGGCCATCGCATCAAGAACTGCCATGCCAGCACATCGCAGGCTCTGAAGAACATCCGAACCCGACGCCGCGTGGTCCTGACCGGCTATCCCCTCCAGAACAACCTGATCGAGTACTGGTGCATGGTCGACTTTGTTCGACCAGACTTCCTAGGTATGTGGCAATCATGGAGATGTTGGCAAGTCTTGAGATCACAAGACTGATTTGGTTGTTTGGCTTCTCTACAGTTTTTACATCTTATGCATATTTCAGGCACGCGGCAGGAGTTCAGTAACATGTTTGAGCGTCCCATTCTGAACGGGCAGTGTGTGGACAGCACACCTCAAGACATCCAGCTGATGAGGTACAGGAGCCACGTCCTGCACAGCCTGCTGGAGGGCTTTGTACAGAGGTGAGACAGCTGCCTTTATAAACTAACAGCTACTGCACCGAAAACAAAACCTGACCACCTTAAACATTTGATAGAGAATACAAAGGTTTTACTGGTCAGACCCAACATTTTCAGACCTATTCTTCTTTTCTAATAACACTTTACAAATACTGACTGTAACTCTTTATTCCAGGCGAGGTCATGACGTCCTGAAGGACCAGCTGCCCTCAAAAGAGGAACATGTGATCCTGGTGCGTCTGTCACCCCTGCAAAGGGCGCTATACACAGAGTTTATGAACCGCTTCAGAGAAGCAGGAAACACCGGCTGGCTCAGCCTCAACCCGCTGAAGGCTTTCTGCGTCTGCTGCAAGGTGAGGATGAGGAGGCCATGTGTGTGGAAGGCTACCTGATATTATATTACTGATATATACTTTTTTAAATGGGGTCATGGATACAGTAACTAAAAGCTTTTATTTAAAAGAATATATATCTTCAAAGTCTTCTTGCTCTGTCTGAGGCCTTGCTGTCCTTGTAGCACTGTTACACAAGTTATTATCTAAGTCAACATGCTTCTGCACTAAGATAAATTCCTGTATATTTCATATATCATATTGGGCAAATCCAATGTTTGTCACCTCGGGAAAGTGTTTTGCCCTCGCTGACATTCTGTCATTCTTCAGATCTGGAACCATCCAGACGTGCTGTACGAGGCTTTACAGAAAGAAAACCTGGCAAGCGACCAGGACTTGGACCTTGATGACATCACTACCACAGGTCCCGCCCGATGTCCAGCCACACCCAATCAAAAGTCCAAGCCCCTGGAGAATCCTAACCCCATTGGTGGACTGAGTCTCAACCAGCTGCAGGAGAAAGCCAATCAGGTCATCACTTACGAATGGGTACGTTTAAAGACTTGGACACAAAACAGTAAAATCTAATATTATATGTTTTTGCTTTCTATAACATAAAGCTGCGCTATGCAGTTCCATAAAAAAACAACAAATGTTTTCAACCTAAAGTTAGGTCATAAACAGACAAATACAATTCTGCCTTCAGTTCATTGCTGCCACACACAGCATAATGATTATAAATACTAATAGAATTATGAACTATCCATTAATCCACAATGATCCAGTACAAAGAAAGCTGGACAACTTACATCACAGTACAACATTTCTAACCATTGAAGCCTGCAAAATTTGAACACTTATTCTCTAATTTTGTTCCTGAGACTTATTACACTCATTGGCCAGAGTAAATATTCTGCTAGGAAGCATTAGAAACTATGGGGACCTAACTGTTTTCAGTGAAATGGCTAAAAAAATGTTGATACCTTTGTGCATGCTCATTATTGTATGATGTGCTAACTTAAGACATCCTTAGTAAGTTGCTTAAATAAGGACAACATCTGATGGGCTCAACTGTAAATGTAAGGGTGGTGTTTAATAGTATAGTAAATTTTAACTGTCTTCTTTCTTTCTTCACTTGGTCAGGCAAAGGACATCATGTGTGACTACAGACCCGGCATCCTGGAGAACTCAGCAAAAATGGTGCTGCTGTTCCACCTGATAGAGGAGAGCGTCAGAAAGGGAGACAAACTCCTCGTCTTCAGGTATGAGATCAGACGACAGAGAGACATTTTCACACTTATGGGTTATAACAATTAAACAAAAAGAATTGTAGCTAAACAAATTGACTTATGCAGCTAAGTGGGAAGGGAAAAGGGTTGTCCTTTTCTCAGCTTTTATTTCCGGATTTGGTTAAGTTCTGCTTTGCATTACATTTGTATTACTGAAGCTCTTCCGGCATATGATACAATCTCTGATTTTGCCTTTTGTTTGCCTCCTGCAGTCAGAGTTTGTCCACGCTGACAGTGATCGAGGATTTTCTGGCTAAGAGACCAGTACCCCCATCGCCCAACATGTCCGACAGAGACAGACCCAACCAGAACTGGGTCCGCAACCTCAACTACTACAGTAAGTGATCATTAATTCTTCAGTATTTGGCTAAATAGATGCTTAGATATTAATCTAATACCTATAAACTTGCTATTAAAGCGAATTAACAGAGGCGGAGGCAGGTTGAGGTAACACATATGGTTTTTCTGTCCACTTTTCTTAACTGACGGAGGATTTTTCTGACTACAGTGGTTTGCTTGTGCAATGATATGGCTCCAATCATTGACTTACAATGAGTGCTGCCACCTGCTGGTGTTTCTTGATAGCAGCCAGACTTTGGTTTATGATTCTCTACACGCACAAGAAGGAATTCACAGCTTTTATAGTGTTGCTGTTTGTGTATTTCAGTCCTGTAATAACATGAGCTGCAGCTGTTATTTCCGTGAAAGTGACCCCAGTTACCATATTTTGCACAAATGTTTTCTTTATTTGGTGCATATTCCCTTATTTAACCTATAGAATAGCTATAATTGCAACTGGAGAATCAAATCCATAGAATAAAGTTTGCATAACATGATCCTTGATTAGATACTAATAGACACAATATAAGATGAAATTGTATTTTAATTGAATGTCCCAAAGCTGCTGAAAACCCAGTTTTAACTCGGTATTGGTTGTGTGATGTTTTGAAGGACTGGATGGAAGTACAACAGCCTCAGAGAGAGAGAGACTTATAAACCAGTTTAATGATCCATCCAACACCTCAGCTTGGGTCTTCCTGCTGTCAACCAGGTAACACACACACACACACACAATAACCGCAATATTAATGAAAGAAAACGCATGTGAAATATTGAGGTCATGACATATAGCTATAACAAACACTGCTGCCCTCTCTGGGCCACAGGGCCGGCTGTCTGGGCGTAAACCTGATTGGGGCAAACCGCGTGGTAGTGTTCGACGCCTCCTGGAACCCATGCCATGACGCCCAGGCCGTGTGCCGCGTCTACCGCTACGGTCAGAGGAAGCAGTGTCATATTTACCGGCTGGTGTGCGACTTCACGCTGGAGAAGAAGATCTATGACCGACAGATCTCCAAACAGGGCATGTCAGGTGAGTCAGAAAATGCATGGATGGGTTTAAAGAGAAAAGAATTGATTTCCAGGTGTTTTTCATTTCCTGTTGTTTACACTAAAGATGTAGTAGATTCTGTAAAATAGGAAGTCTGTATCCTATTTCAGTCATTTCCCAGTTTGGCACATAAAATCTGTATTTTGGTTAAATTTTTGTACATTCGTTTTATTTTTTATTTAACGTCCTGAGACTACTGGCAGACATAGGAGCACTATCACATTGCATTAACCAAGGAAAGGGGGAAAAAAAGAACTGAACCACATATAAAACAGACCAGCATAGAAAATAAAGAAGCCATATAAAACATATTAAAATACAACCCATTTAAATTCCTTCTTAAATATGCAGATATTGTGTAATTCAGCTGACAGCTATGTCAAACATCTGTCAGTAATCAGATTTACTGAAAACCCCAGTCCCGGCTCCTCTGTGTGAACCCCCAGCAGACGGACCCCCCAGAACTAAATAATCCGCTTTGTGTTGAAACCAGAGTTCCTCTGCCAAGAGGCTCTTGTCTGACAGAATAAACTGTCTCAAGTGTTTGCTGTAAGCTTTGACTGGCGAGACAGACACATTGAGGCTGCATATGCTTTGGAGAGCTGTTTGAAATCAAACAGTTTTTCACAATGTTCTCTCTTTTTGCCTCAATCATCCTCCTCTCTCCATCTCTCATGTCTTCCTTTCTCATTCCCTCCATTAGACCGGGTCGTGGATGACCTGAACCCCGTGCTGACTTTCACCAGGAGGGAAGTGGAGTCTCTTCTTCATTTTGTGGAGGAGGAGCCGGACCCCTCCCAGATCCAGTTGCATCCCCAGGACGGCATGGAGAGCGTCCTCAGGAAGGCGTTGCACTTCTATCCTCACCTGATTACTAAGGTAGGTAAAGGAAGGCAAGAACACTGTCCCTATACGCCACCTAGAGGCATTTAAAAGTAGGAGATGTGGGGATGTTTTTTGCATTGTTCATTTTGCTCTTGTGAGGCTTAAAATAAATGCCTAGAGAAAGGCATCTCTAAGAGAGATGATTAACAGTTCACTACTAATTCAATAATTCACCGCTTGTTATGGTGGCTGTTTGAATGAAAATGTCAAAAATAATATATCTGAAGTGAGAACTACACCACACAGTTACAATTAGTCTTTGCTTTATATTTATAGCACTGTTTTAGATGGCTCATGTGAGTCATCTCATACCTCATACAAACCTGCTGGATTCTTAGTGGATGTATTCCAGACTAAACTCTCATAGCAAAAACTGAGCTCACAAAATTTTAAAATGGTTTTGTGAGGTAAATAATAAAAGTTTTATTGCAGCTAATTCACCGGTATAAACTAGTAAAAATTCAAGATTCCACATTGAAGCAAGAATATGACATTGTGCTTCTCTGAAAGAGAAAGAAATATGAATGACTGCAATCTCACATCTTTTTTCTTTCCTTTGCGCCTTCCAGCTACCATTCCCCCACGAGTCCCTGCTGATAGACCGCAGGGAGCTGAAGCTGAGCAACGCTGAGAAGAAAGCAGCGAAGAAAGGTTACGAAGAGGAAAAGAGGGCCTCTGTGCCATACACCCGCCCGTCCTACGCTCACTACTACCCTGCCAGTGACCAGAGCCTCACCAACATCCCCGCCTTCAGTCAGAGAAACTGGTCAGTGACTCCCAGGAACAATGATGGCCAACATAAAAATGAACAAACTAATTTTAACTTTAACAAACTTGTTTAATTCATTTATAATTATGCCTTTCAAAGTGTTCTTGAGTAATAGATACAAGTGACATAAAAGGACAAAAAGTAAAGGTTGTAGTGCAGTTTCAGTTGGAGATACAAGATTATATGAGCTCAGATAAAATCTTTTAATTTTAAAAAGGTTTTATAAGTGACTAATTAGCAAGGTTATCTAACATATGAACCTGGTTTTAATTCATGAAATGATAGTCATAAATTTATGAAAAAAATGATCTCTCTGCTTAGGCGTCCACCTCCTCGTACTGAAGAGAAGCCAGTGTCCAGTGTGCGTCCAGTTCAGTCAACTCCAGTTCCCATGATGCCCCGACAGGCATCTGCTGGCTCGGCTCCAAGCGACGATTCATCAGGATCCAGCCTCGGAGGTTTCCCCGTTAACTGCCTGCAAAAAGCTGGGGTGTTTGTACAGAGGATCGTCACCACTACTGGTAGGCAAACTGTACATTTGTAAACTAACTTTATTCTATTAAAACCTTTTCTTCCCTAGAATCATCAACTCCTCACAATATAAACTTGTCCTTCTTGGTCTCTTTCAGACATCGTGATTCCAGGCACCAACAGCTCAACAGATGTCACGACCAGGATCACAGCTGGAGAGAGTATCCATGTCATCAGGGGCACCAAAGGTACAAATACCTCTTTATTATACTTTATTATATTAAATGTATGCATTTGGCTGCTTTTTTATGTCTTGCATGATACTAAACTGAATATCTTAATTCATTAATTAATGGTGAAAATAGTTGCAGATTAATAATGAAAAGAATCAATCAGTTGTAGCCCTATATGCAGTCACAATGCTGCAAAAGCATCTTCTCTAGGAAACATCCAAGCTTCACATTCACAGTGAAGCAGGTCAGAGTAGACTTTCTGTGTGTACTGATCATTTATTTCAATGTTATCTGTTTTAGGGACTTACATCAGGACGTCTGACGGACGAATCTTTGCCATCAGAGCAGCTAATAAGGCCAAGACTGCAGATGAGAGTGCTACTGCGCCACCAAAAGGTAGGATGATTGACTGAATTCCACTTAAAGCATACAGGAACAGAGATATAAAAAGATAAGGCACTATGAGGTGAAGAATGACATCATTTAAGCAAATATTTAACCCCTTGCTTCTTCCTTCTCAGACTCACAGGCCGCACCAGAGGAAGTGTCAACCAATGGCAGTAACGGTTGCCTGTCACCTGACAGGAAGCAGACTCCCTCCAAGACTATTCCCCGCCCTCTTTCCCCTGACAGCCCAGAGATCATCAGCGAGTTGCAGCGCTACACAAGTGGCACAGGAGCCGGTGCCACTGCAGGTGCCGGAGCTCAACCAGAGGGGGCAGCAGAGAGCAACCTGCCTTCCACCAAACCGGTGCAGACCAATGGCAGCAGTGGGAGCAGTTTTGCAAGTGGAAATATGAGCCACCAAGATGCCTCTGTGACTAATGTAATCCAACCCAACATGGATGCCACTGCCGCCCAGGACCTGAGAACAGGCTCCAAGCGCAAAGCCTCTACCCCGTCCCTGGATGAGCGGCCCAGTAAACAGCCCTCTGCAGGCAAACACTCCTCAGCCACTCTGGCCTCACAAGGCTTCCCCTTCACTGGGGGCTACGGCCTCCCCCCTCTGGGCCTCAACCCCGCCATTTTGGGTGGGTCACTGAGGCACCCGCTCTTCATGGGGGCAGGCTCGCCTTACTTCCAGCCCCCCCACACTCAACTAGGGGACCCCACTTACATGTACCCAGATCTGTTTGGCTTTGGCGGAGCCAGTGCAGTCCCCACCTCCTCCTCCTCAACCACAACCACTGCTACCGCCGTCTCATCTTCCTCATCATCATCTTCTGCATCAGTCAAAGCTGCCAGTTCGGTTCCAGGAGCCCTGCCGCCGTTCATGCTGAGCCCCAGCATGGCGGGCATGGCTGGGATGCTCCCGCCGGGCTTCCCTCTCTCTTACAGTCAGTCCCTGGCAAGCCTCTACACAGGGTCGATGCTCCCGGGCGGGCTGCCGGGTCCCGCTGCCACACCGGGTCCAGCCGGAGCCAGCTTCCTCTCTCATTACCCTCCCACCGCTGCCTCCGGTTCCTCCTCATCTTCTCCTTCCTCCTTCTCCCCCTCAGCACGGTCTGAGGGCCACCGAGCCCCAGTGCTAGTGAATGGTGGGAATTTTAGCAGCGCCAGCAGCTCGGATGATGACGATGATGTAATTGAGGTGAGAGGACAGTGACCGATGAGTGATGTGGTTGTTTTGAGCCAGCTTGATTCAATTTAATAATCATCAAAATAGGATGACATCCTATTTACCAGGATACAGGCTTTAAAGTTGCCTGTGGCCGAGGCTGCGAGGGAAATGGACAAAAAATGAAAGACAATTGAAGTACTGACAACTGAGTCCCTGCTAAAGTGTTTTCTCTGTTCGTCTCTACTGCCTTGGAGAAACAGTCTGAGTGGGGATTGAACACAGACTGGACACAGAGCGACAAATCTTTATGCTGAATATCAGAAGCTAAAACCTGAGGAAGAAAAAAAGCTCCAGATGGAACAAGAAAATGAAAATCTAAGGACTTTGGGCTTTTAAGTTTTTGTCCAATACTGGCATTGAAATACTGATCACTGGACTTAGTACTGCTGAGTGTGGGCCTGCAGTGACCACAAAGCAGCCACTAGTTGTACTGTTGACTTTAGAGATTCTAGTTCTGCAGCTTTGCTAAATGTCAAGACTCTTTTGCTTTTTTCAGCTAATTAACAAGAGGACAGTATGTTGGAGTTGCTTATATTATAAAAAAAAGTTTGAGAATTAAGTTAGCTGGTAGTGACGTTTGTTAAATATCAGTAACTGAAATGTTTGTCACTTGTCGAATATTGCTACTGAATTCTTAAAATAGTAAAACTAAAGGTAGAATGATCAAACAGAACTTTAAGAAAGAATTTTGATTTACTCAATAACTCACTGCCAGTACAGGGGGTATTGTACATTTTTGCTTTTGAAGAAAAAAAAAATGGGGTCATCTTGAATCATTGAAGTTAAGGCTTTTTGAGGATGAGGTTAAAGACAATTACTGCAACCTTTACACTCTAATGAAAGAATGTATGCTTAATCAAATGCCTTTTAAACCAGGCCTTTTTGAAAAGACTCCTTCTATTTCGGCATCAGACTTGGGAAGATCTGATTTTTCTTTTTTTTTTATATTTATGTAATCTCTTTTACTTTTTAAAGAAAACCATTGCCTAAAAAACAGCCAGGTGAAAATGAGAAAAAAAAACTGTGTTCTTGCGAGGTGTCCTCCTTGTAGCGGAGAAACAACCAACAGAAAATGCCTTTTTGCCTCCATCTTTCTGAATGTTAACTGTGAGAGAGGAGAGGTAAAGAGAGACAGGCGGTCACTGCGGCTCTCTGAATCTCACCCACAGTCTTACTGTAGCCTAGCGAAAAACGATGCAAAACACTCACTCAAGCCTATATATGTATTCGTACAAACCCCAGAGGAATTAATCTCGCAAACCCCCCGCCCCCAGAGTGTTGGTGACGCTTGTGTCGTTACTGTGTTCGTATCTGTGTGTTGTATTTTTAAGGGTTACAAAAGGAATCGTTTTTAAGAAAAAATGAATAGAAACTTGTGTTACTCGGTTTGGTAACTCGTTCTAACAACACAGATTCCACCTCTGCTCTGCTGTGTTTCTTTTTCCTTCAGATTTTGTAAACACATGCAATTGTGAAACCAAACTTTTTTTCTTCTTTTTTTTGGAGAGATGGTGTAGCTTTTGCCAAAAGAACGAGAAATGCACAAGCACATCAGAAACCTCCAGCGTAGAGGATTGTGTCTTAAAGAGACCAAATAATGTCGTCAACAATGTAGAGCAGACTTAAAATCCACCCCAGCAACACTCTCTACAGCATCCTCACAGCCACAGTCCAAGTACATATCCATCCCTCTGTATGACCTTGCAGGTAACACTGTACACTGTACTGCACTGTAAAAGAGACACTAATCTGTATACGTCTGTAGGCTGGTTGAAAGCTTCAACATGTGACCAAGTTCCCTTTAGATTAACCATAAACCATTGTTCTGCTGTTCCAATTGATCCCCTCTGATCACACCAACTGATCTGCTATGGTCGGCACTGTCCTTATGTGGAAAATCTTCTCCTCCGAAATGGCTGCAGCGAGAGCTTTAAAAACCACCAGCTCTTTTGTGGAAAATGGAACATTGTTAAGTAAAGACTAAGCATTTCCTGTTCTTTCTCTTCCACGTACTTGTTCTCCTTACTGAAATTGTTAGTTTACTTATGTTTAATTTTTGTTCTCCAATTTTTACAATGTTTGAATTTACCAAATTAAGTTATTTATGACGGTGCATATTTATTCATTTGTATTTTTATTTTTGTACAATGTTTTTTTTTTTTGTCTCCTTTTGTTGCTTTTCTTTATCTTGTTTGTAAGATTTTTAAGGTCATATTACTATTGTTGTTACTATGGATGGAAAACGCTTTGTTTTTTTCTGCCAGTCTGACCCAGCTCATGTGAACTAGTGCAGAACTTGCATGTGGACCAACCCATTTGTGCATTACTGTGCACACTGATAGCCAGGATAGCATCTTTAAGAAGGATCGATCGAATATCATATCCCATTTACTGTGACACTGATCAGCTCTTGATTATGACAAATCCAAAAAAAGGACATCAGGGATACAGTGATAATAACAGTGATATATGATATTAAGCGGTGTTAAAACTCTTTTCTTATCTATATGAGCTCCTTCATCAGAATATCCTGCCTGTTGACATGTTTGTTCACAATTGGGATACAAATCTAAGTATTTTATCTGAATATGAGCCATTTGTGTGCATGTAAATGAAGCTATTCACAAATAATGGGTCAGAAACTGAGGCAGCCTAACCACAAGTGAGCTGGAAAGCAAAATAATGATATCAAGTGCTTCTCTTTCCTTTTTTCTTTTTGGTTGCTCATTACCATATCATCAGAAATGTCCATCTGTGTCATCCCTATGACAGCAAACAAGCAAGTTTCCTCAGCATCGAACTGTTTGGTTGTCAGCTCGGCGTTCGCTGCGCTGACTTACCGCTCTGTTATTTCACAGCTTTCTACTTGAATTTACATATTTATTTATACAAATCGATTCGGTCGGACGAGCCGACTGTCTCAATTCCATTTTAGCTGAGGAGAAGATTAAAGCTGCTGTCTTTAAGGATTGGCTCTAGTCAAAGCCTGTTTAGTTTAGCGATGGATAATGTGTATGACCTTGGATTACTTTTAGATCCTTCTGGTTTTTTTTTTTTTTGGTTTTTTTTTTGAAGTTTGTAAATAAAAAGAAACATGTTCTAAATAATTCATTTCCTAATTTCTTTACATCAGTAGTAGTACACGCCCCCCTCCATCTCCCCCTGACACACACACACAAACACACACAGGCAACAGAGCACATTTAAAGCTGAAAACAATATGCTTCCAAGAAAATGAACCAGTTTTACAGCCACATGAAGAGAATTTTCTCTCAACCACAACGCTATGAAACATAAACAGTCACATATTTATGCAACTTTTACCACTGCAATCTACAATATATATTATATTTGTCTTAAAGTAACAAAACTTTGCATGCCTATTGTCAGTTAGTATAGATGTAATCTAACTAAGACTCTGGGCTCCGTTTAAGAGAGAAAGTTTAACCAAAAGCCCTGAAACGTGTACAGGTAAGAGCCACTGTACTGTAGTTCTGATGGAGCTTAGAGTTCATAGTTCATTTTAGTTTCTGGTGGTGTGTTTTTCTCTTTCCTTTGGATAAATGCGCTCAAAATAAGTCAGAATCTGGTGTCAGCTCCCGACAGCACTTTATTCTGTAACACACTGCAGGTAATATCAACAATACACATGTGGGTGTTTTACATGAAAATCTAATATTGCCTAGTTTTAATGATGTTTTACATTTTCGTCCCATGAAAAAGAGATGAGTAAGGACACTAACTGGGCCAAAGCAATGTAGGCCAATTCACTATTTAAAACTTATGATGCATCATTTTACAGTATAGTAGCTGTAAATTATTACATCTTTATAAATCGAATGGACAATAAATTCATCTGAATCTAATCTAAGCCATATAGTTAAAAGAAATTCCGAAATGAATCACAACATTTCAGACAATACACGTTTTACAGCACAAATTGGGTCAGCTAAAAGAAGCTGACCTCAATTTAGTTGTTGTCTGCTGTTGATTAGTTTGCACTCATATATATATATATGTCAGTCTGTTTAATGTTATTGCTTTTGGCGGTATATTTTATCATCCTGTTCTTGTAACGTAGTGGTAAGATCAATGGAATGTAACATCGAGGGTAAAATCTGGGTTTGGTTTGTACTGGCCCGCTTTCCTCATCCTACTTTGATGGTCACTCACATACTTTCTGTGTGTGTGAGGCCGCTATATACTAGCAGATGTTTACTTGCTGTCATCCTCTGAAAACAAAAAATGTGTCTACTAAACCATTGTGCAAATCCCATATGTTCACCAGCCTTTATTTTGCAGGTTACTTGAGTTTTCAACTTGTTGGTTGTGTCATATATAATTTAACATATATTCTATTTATAACACACCAAAAGAGTATAAAATGGATAAATATAATGAATATATCCACATCCATTACCAATGAGAGGTGTAATATGCCTGAACAAGGAGTATCTTGTGTCATTTGATTCATGTCCTGCACACAGAGGGCGATGAACAAATGTCTGAATAAACCCATCTCACTAGCTAACTTGCAGGTTTATTAAACTGCAGAGCCTGATTTATTAGATCTCATTTGATCCATAACTATTGCATTCCAATTTACCAGCCACAATGACTGTAAATTGCAAAAGTCACATCCACTTATCACTACAGAACTAGGATTTTAGAACTAAATTGTGCCTCCAAATTTCTAAGCCAGAGTACTTAAAGTTATCAGTTACAGCCAGAAATAAATCCGTGGCTGGCTGCTGGTAATATCCAGGACAGGCTGGCCATGTAACTTCATTTTTTGAGTGCATAGTTATCGATAATACTATGGTATATGAGTGCTTAATTTTGGGAAACTACACAGCATGTACCATGAAGCACACTGAATATCATTTCATATATCTCTTTGTTTTTTTTTCTTTTTATATTCAGTGACAGCTGTGATCATTATCTTTCTGTTCCTGTAAACTTTGAGTGAAGGTTGCTGTTTAGTCTGTGTCCTTGTTCCATGTTTCCTTGTTACAACTTATTTGTATGTGGTTTGTCCTTTTTTGTAAATGTGATGTGAGTTCTGATTGTTCAGAATAAAGTGACTGCATCTGTTATTTGTGTCTTTTGTGTGTAATGTCAATGAAAGGCTTGTTTAGAGATTAAATGTGCATTTACCCATTTTGAAGTGAACAATATTATTACAATACTAAATATCATAACAATAATATCAAAACAAAACTATAGGGACTGTGTGACCTAATATCACATAGAAATAATAAGTGCAATAAAGAAATAAATTATTACAATATCTGATATATAAGAAGCAGGCAAAGCTTTTAACTGTAGATCCCTTAATATCCTTTAAATAAGGTGGTGTATGTATAAATACTGCATCAATAAATATTAAATACTAAAATATTTATATGTAAAAGCACAGAAGTATTATCTGCAGAATCTACTTAAGGTATGGGAAGTAAAAGTACTCATTTTGCAGAATAGCTCCTTGCAGAATGTCATATATAGACAATAATTGGCATTTACAAGTTAGCTGCCTTTTAATATTAACAAAGTTGATTTGTTGATATTTTGTTGGAAATATTTTAGTAACTATTATTATATAAATAAATGTAATGCAGTAAAAGGTAGCTAGAATATTTCCCTCTTAAGTGTATAAAAGTATAAAGTGCCAGAAAATTTAAATCTCAAGCTTGTACTTAGCTGTACTTTGAAGTAAAGTACCTAACAACACAGGCATACCTATAAGATCGAACTATCAATTCATTTTAACGCTACTAAACTTACTTTTTGCTGTCAACGTCAATTACTCATGGGGTGTAGAAGAGAACTCGGTTTCCCAGCGTGCTCTGGTGTTGAAAAGTTACGTGACTTGACGTTTTTTCACCGATTGTTGATGACGGTGGCAGGCAGCGCAGGTCAGTATCTGAGTGGTGTTACTGGGAGGAGGAGTGCCACTCAACACAATATCATTTCCTCCGGCGACCTGCTGTCCAAAGACGGAAGAACAACTGAACAACCGAACAAAGCTACGGTAGTATGAAAACCCGGTGAAGTATACGCGAATCGACGCTGGTTCAGACGCGCTTCTAACATTGTTTTGAAGGCCTGTTGCTAGCCACGGGAAATCCTCGGGCTAGCCCGGTAGACACCGGGCCGAAAGAGCGCAGAGGTCCGGGACGGGAGCTCCGTGGGCTGGTTTAAACGACCAGCTTTTACCGTCGCTAGCTTCCCTATGTTCTAATCAAAGGAATACGTAACCTCTCCTGCTCCTCCCTGGCTCATATAAATCAGCGTAACTCAAGACGCTTTGAGTTTGACAGATAGCTAACATTAGCTCTCCTGTGTTTACAAGCTAAATCAGCCGCGGTCCTCTGAAGAAGTGCACTTATGTGTGTTTGTTTCAGTTAACATTTGCATATCTGGCTCCCACCGCCAGCCTGCTAGCTGGTGGTCATATGTAAGCCTGTTCTCCTTCTGTCTACGCCGACTGAAGGTCGCCAGCTAGGCAGCTAGCTAGATCAGCAGGTCTACTAGCTGAGGTTATCACATCTTCAGGCTTATCTACTGCAGCCAAAGTTGTGTTACCTTGTTCGATCAAGAACAATTGACCTTACCGAGTTGAATACCAAAGCTATCTAACCACCTCAAAGACAGTATCCCGAATGAAGGCTCACAGAGAAGTGTGGATTTTGATGCTGTCCGGACATACAGGTGTCACCTGTTCTGCTTGGCATTAATAATCCCACACCAGCGTCCAACATCTGCTGCACCAGAAGCTACTGATCTGCTGATCGCTCTCTTGAGCTCACTTGCTCAAGAAAGATCCTCAACTGAACAGACCACAATGAATCGTTACCTGCCGGTGGCACGACAGCACTTCCTGGCTGCCCTTGCCAGCACCAGTGTGGTGGTAAAAAGTATAAGTGCTGTGGTGGTTCTCCTCTATCTGCTGTCATGGGCCGTGGACACTCCATACTCACTGGGGGTGACCCCGGGCTACCTCTTTCCACCAAACTTCTGGGTGTGGACACTGGTGACCTATGGGGTGGTGGAGCAGCACGTCTGGGGCGTGGCGGCCAACGTGGGGACAGTTATGGCCTGTGGGCGCCTGCTGGAGCCTCTGTGGGGTGCTCTGGAGCTCCTGATCTTTTTCGCAGTGGTCAACGTCTCTGCAGGCCTCCTGGCCGGCCTCTCCTACCTCCTCACCTATGTCGCCACCTTTGACCTGGACTTCTTGTTTGCTGTGCGTATCCACGGAGCAGCTGGGTTCCTGGGAGGTGTCCTGGTGGCGTTGAAGCAGACCATGGGGGATACTACAGTGCTGAGAGTGCCACAGGTGAGAATAAAAACGTAATTTCTGCCCTCTGTTGATGCTTGTTGGCAAAGGGTCTGCTCCTCTCTTGAGCCTGTAAATAATACTAGACCAGCAAAGTTAAATGGAGAGTGTAGCCCAACAAGAATGTAAACAGCACTGGAATACTAACCACTAGTTCTTCAGACGGGTACATAAACAAGGCTGCGTCCGATTATAGCCGGCGCACATAAAGAATACCCCCAGTATATTCCCAAAATAGAATAAAATGTACTTGTTTTAGTTTAAATTATTTTACAATGGATCGAGTAGGAACAAGAGGATTTCCCAGTGTAAAGCCAAAGTGCCAGATACTTGAGTTACAACACTGTTCTATATAGATCAATAAACCATCTGTGTTTGTCTTAGAAGCAGTGACTATTTACCGTGTGCATAATTAATAACCTAGAGTGAAATACTCAATGCATATTTACCAACAGCATTGTGTCGACAGAAGAAAGGCATTTTACAGCACTACTGACAATTTAAAGGAAAAACCAACACAAACCTCCTAGTCCCTGGAACCATCTTCATTATCTAATGACCCCTCTGTGTCCGGTATCAAATTATCTGCATTCGTCATGTTTTTCCTTTAATTTGCCACCTGTCTGTATGTCAGCGCTATGGTGATGCCCATAATATTTGTTTTTTCATTTGACACTCAGGAATGTTGCCCTGAGGGGGTTGTTTGTGACTCTGCGTGAAAACATCCTGTTAGTAACACTTTGGAGAAAAACACCTATTAGAATAAACTATTGGCTCTATATATATATTCACTATAAACTAAAGGTTCAAGAAAGACAACTGAGTTGAATCAACACTTTTAACAGACTGAAGAAGAACAACAACAAAAGCATTTATATCTCCTGAATGACTTTGTATAGAAAAGTGTCCCAGTGTGTCTGGTCCCAGGTTCTTGAATTGTGTTTTATGCTGGTGGCCAGTGTGACTTGGTTTCTCGGGATCTCTAGCCTGGGGACCAGACACATCTGCGAGTGCTTGCATTTGTAAATTAGTGTGGCCATGCCAGGCTAGGGTATCTCTGTGTTTGTATTGTCATTTACCTGTTCAACAAAAGCTTTTCAATTTGTTTTGGGATCCATTTATTGTTTTTATGGCTGCTTGGTGTGGTAATGAATATAAACTATTTTGTGAGCACTCGCATATTGGACAGTCAAATTAGAGTCAAATACAGTGATGATGTTATTTTATTACAGCCACATAAGCCAGTGGCCAACAGGCCAACGGTTGAGCTGTTGAGTGTTTGCTCTACTTGGCCCTTTCCTCTGGTTTAGACATGTGATTCTCTTCCAAATTGTGTGATCTGTTAATTTACATTGTAAGATTAAATCTGATGCTCTAATGCAGAGCAGCTTATACTGAGTGTGCAGATAAGGCTCTATTTTTTTGCTGAAGCACACATTAGCTACACATTCCTAATGTGTCTCTTAAGCTACTATGCCGCTCTGCTTTTAGCTGCCATTATTTTTGCTTGTTGTGAGTTTGTATAAAACTGGGTTACTTCACTCTAATCTCCCTCATCTCAGCTGAGCAGGTTAGGGAATGTACCAAACCAAAACGCTGGTACATTTGGACTATGACTGCCGCCTGCCACTCTGGCATGTAACCAGCTATTGTTCGGTGTTCCAATTCCTGAATCTAGCTGACTTGAGTGAATTGTGGGAACTGGCAGCCACGGTGGTCTGTGGACAAAATGTTAGCTGTCCCTTGATGTCCCCTGAGGATTTATGTTAACACTTAAATCTGTCTCCCCCTTGCATTTCAGGTGAGACTCAAAGCAGCACCAGCTTTAGTCCTGCTCCTCCTGGCCTTACTGCGCCTGTCTGGCCTGCTGGACAGCTCTGCCCCCCTGGCTGCGTACAGCTATGGCGCCCTGTCCGGTTGGGTCTACCTACGCTTTTACCAGAGGCACAGCCGGGGCCGCGGGGACATGTCGGACCACTTTGCCTTCGCTAGTTTCTTCCCTGAGGCACTGCAGCCAGCCGTGGGGCTGCTGGCGGGGCTGGTTCACGCCGCCCTGGTGAAGATAAAGGTGTGCAGGAAGATGGTGAAGAGATACGACGTGGGGGCGCCTTCCTCCATCACTATCAGCCTGCCAGGGACGGACCCACAAGACGCAGAGAGAAGAAGGTGAGTCAAAGCAAAGATGAATGAGTTTGCCATCTGCATACATACGTCGCGTTATCAGATATCTGTTGACAGGCCAATTAGGGTCTAGTATGATGGAGGTTCCCTTGTGACCAGCTGCAGAAAAGCATCTGGTAAAATGTTGTAGTCATCAGACTTTCACTGTTGTTTCAGAAGCTTTTTCACCCAAAAAGAATAGTCAGAAGAAATACTGAATACTCAAAAATATGTGGTTTTTCTTGTTCCTCCAGTGTGATGTTTGATCTTCACTGTGCAGAATGATGGATGTGCAGAGTTTGAGACACTGGGAGGATGTTTTCACATTCATCTGCTCAAAGTGGAAAGTTTCTGTGTGCTCGCTGAAAATCAGATTTTAAGGGCAGGCATGATTTGTAACATCACAAACAGGGCCCGTAACGTATGTGTGATGTAGAAACCAGTGCACGTACACTGAGAATGGACTTTACAGTGAAGTCGGAGACATCTTTTGTCCAAGAGAAAAACTTTAGAAACTAATAAAATGTGTATATTCATAGATTCTGGAACTTGTAATGAGGTAGGAGTAGTTGCCTTTTTTTAATAATTTTAATGTGGAAATTATGCTTTTTTTTTTAAATAAATATATCAGACACGCATGTCTATATTGCTCCAAGCAGACTATGTGTCATGATACATGTCTGGAGGGGATGTTTAAACTTTAATACAAAATATAGTTGAGGTTTAAAGGTCATTATTGACCTGGGAAACAGCTGCTGAGAATAGTCTCGCCTCGAGGTCCATTTAGTAGCTGTTCCAGAGAGCTTTCTGTCTATCACATGATGTTCATCAGCAAACTATTGTTCAGTAACATTATTATTAAAACTATAACTGTTGTCACGAGAAACCCATATTGAGTAGTCCAGAATGCAGGCAAGTAATGGAAAAGAGAAATAAAATAAACACACACGCCCATATAGTCAAACCAGAGACATAGCACATGAAACAGTGTTGTTTTTAGTTTTATTTACTCAGGGAAGGTTCGCTGAGCCGCTGTCCTCTTTTGCAGTCAGACCGTTCGTACATGTCCAGGCCTAAGCTCTGCCACACACAAACTACACCTACTCTCAAGCTGTCAGAGGTTATTTTCCCTCCTGTTCCATTGTCTGGCAGACACACTTCCAAGCTGTCATACAGATTTGGTTACGGACAGATGTCATTTTTCTCTCTCACAGACACAAACACACGTATCAGCCTGTGCTCCTGTAATTGTCCTGAAATTACTTTTTTTTTTTTCTCAATATCTCTGTTTAATGTGTGGGAGCACATTTAGCACTTAGCACCTTGAAGCCTCCCTGTTGGGAAAAGGTTATGTATCATTACATTTACATTTTTATCCAGTAGCTGCTTTCTGGAAGTATGTTTCAGTCTGCGTTACTACTTATCTTCTGGGTAGTGTTTTCTTTCTTACATGATTACGCACAAAATATGGCTGCTATGTGAATGAGGCAAAGGCCTCTGTAAATGCGTCATTTTGATTAGCTAGTGATTGAGAGGTCTGCCGAATGGGAAATGAACGTTATGGTGATTATATGAAAAGTAATTGGTACTTCACGAGCGTAAGTGGGGAGATTAAATCAACAAAAGATGAGTTTAATTCCAAAAATGATCTTGCCAGCATTAAAGGACAGTATTGGCGAAAAGTGTTTTTTTTTCTTTACTACCAGCTAAGTAGTTGGATACCTTTTTTATTGTGAAATTCACCCCTACACCAGTCTGTTCTTATTATATAGGACACTTCACAAGGCAGGGAATGAGAATGTCTCTGTTTTTCTCTTGAATCTATGACCACAGGAATGTAAGCTGATCACAACGTGGAGACATAAGATTTGCAATGCTATTATATTATTAGTATTACAGAGCATTTGAAACATGCACATATTATTCGAACTATGACCTCTTTGTTAGATGGCATTTAGCAACAGATATAGATTGGTCCCACCATCTGACTCTGATCACTACATAGGGCAGTATTTAACATAATACATGACAGCAGTTCAACTTATATAGATACATTTCAAAAGTCAACCTTTTCAGTGCTACTTATTGTGCCTTTCATCTGCACCAGGTGCCCTTAACTAAGGCACTGAAACCCCCAAAACTGCTCCAGTGGCGCTGCAGCTTTGCCCACCCTGTGCGCTGCATGTTTAGGACGTTATGTTTGCAAAACAGATTACGTTTATTGAAGCACAGTGATGCTCTGGAAGCATCATCTACGTGGGAGCACCAAAACAATCAGAAGCAGACCTCCCTTGAAACACAGCTGTACCGGTGGACTAATGCTTCTCTTTCCCTCTTCCTTCCAGACAACTGGCCCTCAAGGCTTTGAACGAGCGCCTAAAGCGCGTGGAGGACCAGTCTGCCTGGCCCAGCATGGACGACGAGGAAGATGACGACGACGAAGAGGTCAGAACCGACACACAGCCACTACTCCCGGGCGGGCGCGACCCCTCCTCCGCGGCGAGATCAGCAGGGGGACCCATCGGCGGCTCCCTCTCCTCCACCTCCTCGTCCTCGGTGTCACAGAGCAGCGGGGCGCAATCGATGGGCGGAGCGCAACACCCAGAGTCCAGCATTATCAGCTTCGAGGATGCACCTTCTAGATCGTAACAAATAGAACACACGTGTACAGAAGCACGCTCCGTTCGGTGTCACTGGCAGGTTTTACTAGTGTATTCTGACTAGTATACAAATATATTCAGTGACCGTGATTAGGCACACACTCGATATCACACACGCCAACACACACAACATCTTTGACGAGTTCATACACACAGCCTGTGCGCTCACAAACACTCTGTCAATGTCATTGTGAAGCCCAAAGGGGTGGTAACTGTACAGTGCTTTCAGTTCAGACATGTTGGTTGTAAATGCTCAGTGTAGTTGGGCAAACTGGATACTTAATTCTTCTCCTCCTTCCCGCATACGACGAAATTCTGTCTTGTCTGGACTTAATTCCAACTTGCAGAGCTCTGTCCACTGCTTCATGTGTCTCTCTCTCTTGCTTTCTAAATAAATAACAAGATGGGTGTACAATATTCTTTTTGTAAATCTTTTTCGGAGCAGCCACACTTGTTCTCTGATAGTCTACCACGAGAAAGCCGCCAATGACAGAGACTCGCGCGCCGAATTCTCGATGAAAGGCCGACTCTACGCGCACCAGCGTTGAAAAACTGGCTGCAATGGACATTAGCTTTTGGTTCGCTGGTTCTAAATATAAAACCAGGTGTGTAATGGAGGTTGAAGTGTGAAAAGCTCCAATTGCTGGACCCGAGGAAAGAAGCTGCTGCAGGTCTGTCCTGCTAATGAACTATGATACAAAACTTCAAGATTTGAAGAGGTGCCAGGTGAAAAGAGTTTTCCAGACCAGGTTCATTAGCCGCCTGGTGTCTCTCTGGAACAACAGGCAGAGAAATGGACTATGTACCCATTTTTTTAAATCCCTGATACGTCATTCAATGGAGAACAATTGTATTTTTTTTTTTTTTTTCTTCTGGGTCTGTTCATCTCTAAACAAAATCCAAACCCTTTGTTTCTTTGCACTAATAAGACATGTTAATGGCGTTACACTCACACACACATCTGGGGGATGATGATTCTTGTTTTGCTGAGGGAGTTTTTGGTTAACTACTCCTGGAACATCATCCTGCACTCTTGTGGGGTCGGAAATGATACAAGAATCAGCAGTAGCTATTCAAGTATCTGGGTGCATATGATGCAGTAGTCTGTCATGGTTGTGTTAGTCATTCAGCACCATTACAAAGGCAGAGAAGGTTTGCACATGCAGAGTTTCTGTGGTGTCAGACTCTTGTTGTATCCCAGACACTGACTCGTGAGGATAAATGACTCTGTAGACGGAGTATGTCTGCACTGATCAGTCAGTCAGCCCAGTATTTCCCAGTCACATCCTTTGCACTTTCTAAAATCACAGTGCCATTCAGGGCCAGCGGGGAATCATTTTCGTGGCAGTTTGATGGGCAGCTAAATTGTTTCATATAAAATGTTGGGTAAATTCCGTGCAGACCAAAAAGGTCAGTGGTTCATTCATTTTGTAGACAGCCATCGCTGTGGATGTCGCAGTCTATTATGGTGATGACCAAATCATTGATTTCCCAATTCCCTACCTGTTAAAGTCAGTTGCAGCCAATAAATTATTTCAGACGTTGGGATCACAGCAATGACAATCTGATGAATTACTTTTTCAACTTGTGAACTTGTGATCACCAAGGTTGAAATTGTTTCCAAATTTGAAAAAGAACCACACTTCTGCGTTTTCATATTTAACAAGGAGGTTAAAGTGCCAAAGGCAACGTCCGTTTTATCTCTCACCCCACCCTCTTCCCTGTATAAGTGGCCTCGTAGATTAAGTTGCAGGTTGTTCCTGGTCTGACAGCTGTTGTGTCTTTGTAGGTAGCCAATGTGTTTGTTCCACAAACCATCTCGGACACTTAAAGCAATCTGATTGATGGTCACTGCTGTTTGGTTTTGATTCCGGGGGCTATGCAAAATGTTGGGATTAAGTACAGAAATGTGCTGTTACATGTTTAATTTAAATTTAAAGCTTTTCATATTTAATAATCTGACATTTTCTTTGTGAAGAATAATCTTGCAGTGGCCTTTGCTGATCATTTGTCACCAAAAACGGACCAAACCATCAGTTTCAATGTTTAAAAAAAAAGACAGCTAGGTATTTATGACCTGCACTATTAATTAATTATTATCCAAATAAATTCCAAAGCTGAGCACCCAGAAAAGAATATTCATATTTATCAACAGCCTTATTTAAATAGCCCAGAAATGCTGTGTAAACATTCTATTCATATTTGTGGTAGATGATGTAGGAAAATAAGTTTGGGGTTCTGTGGAAACAATAACCCCACAGACAGTCTCAATTGAACTTGTTGGCTGACACATTTTATAGTGTAGTTCTGAGGAAGAACATCACATTTTGATAAAAAGAGGAAATAGTGCTGTATGACTCGACTCCATGACACCAGATTAGGAACGTGTTCCTGGGATAACACTGACACCACCTGATAAATTGAAAGGGGAAAAAAAAAAAAAGATCACATTAGCAGTCTGATATTCAAACTTGCAATGGCTTTGATTTTGTCCCCCTAGATTGCCAACACATGCTGACAGTGTGTTCCAGATTAACGTTATGAAGTCTGGAAAGTTCACATTAAATATGTAGAGTTTGATTTTGGATTCTGAAGTCCAAGCTTCGAGAAACAGTTGCTTTTCACCTGACGGAAACGTGTTATGTACGGGAAGTGATAAGCCATATTAGAGTGATGAAATTCTGTGTGTTCTGTCCTGTGTTTCTCATTGTTCCTTCTGCTCATTTCACTGTGCTCTTACTTTAGCAAGAAGAAGTTTGCGTTGCACGTGTGGGGCCATTCTTTAATTACATATGAATGAGTGATGGTATTTATATGAATGGAGTCGTTCGGAGTGGAGAAGGTTGAGCTGCAGTCAAATATCTGAAATCTCAAACTGCAACTTCTGAAGTATTCACAGTAGTAATGGAGGGAAAGTGTCCAAACCAACCTGTACATACAGTAATTACTGATAGCAATAGGAACATGTCACCCTTTTATGGTGTCATTCCAGTATTGTTGTTCTTGCAAGTTACTCTGGAAATAGCATGATATTTCTTTAGCTTAGCTGCCTGCACAACTCAGCTTGCCTCACATAGTAAAAATACAACAATACGGCAAAACACACTCAAACATGGACACCTGAAGATAACTGTGAAGTTGTGTAATCTGGTGTAGTTGTGTAATGATCAGTTAAAAGGCGTAGGGATGTTGTAGTTGGCAGTCTTGAGATTTCAGATTGAACCTGGCGGTCTGACTTTCAGCCAATCCTCTCCGTCCCCGTTCCCTTTTGTTTTGTTTTTTTCTCTTTCTGTATTCCCATTTGTTCTGGCTGTAAACATCCTAAATGAGAAGAAAGGAATGCAATCACATACTGTCTTTGTGAATAATGTCAATTTACAGTTGGTGTTGACAAACTAGAGAAGCTACAGGTGAGGATAATGAATGATGTCAGGACTGTCACTGGGATTGTCAAACCCTTTTAGTCAATGAACGAGCGCTAAAATGCTCTCATTGCAATTTGGCTGCATACACTGTTCATACATGTTGTTTTTTTTTTTCCTGTACACCAGATTCTTGTCATTATTAAAGACACGCCACAGGCAGGTAGATTATTTTTAAACCTCAGCAGGTGCTTTCTCACTTTTACCCAAACAATTAAATTTTGTGGCCGACGGAGAGAACAGATGACGCAGATTGGTCTGCATCTAACTGGTGATCACGTCCCACTTGGATGTCCAGTTTCTGTTGTACGAGTTACCGATCTTTACGCAAAGTTAATGGGCTTTTAATGCAACCAGGAAATAAAAGGTCCAACAATTTAAAATACTAGTTTTTAAAAGTTGTTCATTTGCCAGTCCTCATTTGCAGGTACTAATTTAATAGTAGCCATTTCTGTAGTGCTTCATATGTTGCTACTGTTACGGGTCGTAACACTACACTGAATAGTGCCTCTGTGCTTTCCTTTTGGAAACACTTCTGTTCTAGTTTTCAGAAGCAGTGGCTCCATTACGAAATCTCTTTATATGTATAGTAAGTCGAGTTAGTAATAAGTCGACACGGCAACGTGACTACATTTGCAAAATCAGTAATCACTTGAAATGGTTGAATTTGAATTTTTTAAGTGTTATATTCAAGTATTCTGGTAGCTTGACTTATATTTTAGCCACTTTGGCAGGCAACACATTCCCTAAAATATAACTGTTTGGTGAAATAGTGACACCAGCCTCCAGGACTTGTGGATGAAAGCTGTTTTCCTACCCTAAAATGAATGACAGATTGCATAAAATTCATTCACAGCAATGTTTTAGTTTTTTTTAATAGTTTTCACTACTTTCATTTTCCTTATCTGTCCCTACTTTCACACCTACAGGTCTTGTTGTTACTAATGACAGTCTATTTCCCTCTTTACTGTGGCTGTTGCACAGACTTTTCTGTTTTAGTTTTCAAATATATTTCTTTATCTATATGAAATAAAAGACAATTGTATGAAATTAAAACGAGTGTTTCTGTTTGTTGTGTTACTGTTGTGATATTTAATGTCCCGTTGTGGATGTATATGTGATTTTATAATAAGGACAGGAGGTGGGGTTGCTCAGTGTTTGGACCCATTACATCCCACAGTTTATTCTACAGAATTATAGAAGAGAAAATGTGAGTGGTCTACCAGATCCTGAATATTTGTAAAGTTATCATACTGACATGAAATTTGAATAATGCACTTTTTTGTTAAGTGGGTAGTTGGCACAAATTTGATAAGCCCAGATAAATGAATACTACACGTGTTCATGGTATGTACAGGTGGTATTACAAGATGAATCAGTCAATATAGAGTCATCCTTTTAACAATTCAGTCGTATACTCTCTAACATACAGAATGTTGAATCAGAGACTGCCATAGTGTGGTATGACACAAAATAATGAAGAGGGTTGGAAAGAGTACTAGAATAGCCTACATAAGTCGTAAGTTTACCTTAATGTTAATACAAACTATGAAATAATCTATATTCAGGAATACTAAACCAGTATGATACTCTTAAAAAGACTGAGCACTTCAACATATGTTCAATATATACTGGCCACTAACCAATGCCTCTGCAATTCATTAATTGCTTGATTCATTGATACTGTCAAAAGTAGTAACAACGGTCTATATGAGGACATGAATTCAAGTTAAATATAATTCTGACTGGACTATGACAGGAGAAATGTTATTCTAATTATTAGTAATTACTAAAAAAATTGTAATTCAAAAACTGACGGCACTCAATTATACTGTACTTTTGTCAACAACAATGGAAATTTAAATATCTACAGTTCCAAGACAACTGGGCAAACTCATCACTGAGGAAGCTCATATGATACCATCAACTACTGTTTTCAGGTCAGTCTCAATTACTCAATTACAGTATCAACAGTACCAATTAAACACCTTTCGGCCTTACAAGGTGTCCTTGTACAACTAACATATTTCTTTTTTCTCTCAATATTTTACATGATTTGTCCTCCAGTTCTCTGAATGTGCTCAGTTACCCCAACCGACCAGCAGGTGGAGCAGTAAGTACAGACCACTATTTGGACAGTTATAATGACAGAAAGTTACAGCTTCACTGTTGGCAAAGCCATGAACCACAGTAGAGGAGCTGCTCGCTCTGATGGGCTCAATTAACTCTGATTACGGGAATAATTCACTTGTCTCAAAGCTATCTATATCACAGTGGGGGCATAATCCCAGCATATCATTTATACTGGACCATTAAATAAACACTGGTTTAGCCAGAAGATTAAATTAGCAATCGTTTAAAAACAGCAGTAAGGTAATATACTCAACAGATAGTGAGTGTTATAGATAGATAGATGTAATTATAAACCCAGCAATACAAAGCGATATATTGGTAGATTAAAATAGAACCGTTACAATTAAACACACATGATGAAAATGCCACATCTAAAAAATATACTGTGTTCAGTGTTAGTGTTGCCCGGGGCTCCAGGCAAATGCCTGGTTTGCCTGATAGTACGGCCCGCCTCTGGTTACATTTATATTACAGCTCGACGTAATTGTACTAACGTTACAGACCTCCATACAGTCCACGAGCCTGAAACTCACACACCTCGTGCCCGCGCAGGTGTGGCTCTCATGCTCGTGCCCGTCACCCCTCCCCCCCAGCTACAAACTACAAACCCGGGCGGCGCGCTCCCGTGAAGTAATTCATTGTATCAGATCGAGACGAGAGGAAGCAGCGAGAGACTCGACTGGTCGGCGAAGCAACTCTGCTCCGGGAAACACTGAAAAATCCGACTGCTAGCCACATAAACTGCAGGTAAACTACTTTCTGGAACACCAGGCCGCTGCGAAGAGCCTCGTCTGTCGTATTGTTCAGTTTAAAAGCGGACAGGGTTATTTTAAAAGTTGTCCGGGAGCTTTGAGAGGCCGCGGTATCAAAGCTAAAAGCTAGCGAGGTTAGCTGACGGTAGCTAAATTAGCTTTTCCCCCTAACCGACCTCAATTTCAGCGCCGCTTCCGCAGTTGCCGCACAGTTGTGGCGAGGACAAAACTACTGTATTTTAAGTGTAGGAAAGTCTTCTGACCAAAACACCACGGCCAGACTGTGTCGAGGGCTGTTGGTAAACTGCGAAAACTTAAGTAGTGCTTATAAACTGGAGCGTACAGACTGGCCTAGATTGGCGATCCAGCCGTAGCCAAACAATGAGGCTTTTTTTCTTGACCTGCCTCGGCTGACCAGGCGGCTCAACGCCTCTGCTTATGTAGCTGGTACTGGTAGTTATATATTAAATGTTTATTTTCAGGTAACATGCCAGAAACTGTGAGGAACAAATAATCCAATCAATGTACTTTATTGCATCACCGTGTTATTTCTTTGTACAGAAGGTCTCTGGTGGTAGAGCAGCCAGTCTCCACATGTAGGAGGTTGGAAGTTGAATGGTTGTGTAACATGAGGTTTAGTCAGGTATCATTGTGGCCTGTGAGAAGTCTCATGGTGTATGAAATGTGTGGGTCTCGCCTGGTGTTTAGTTTGGATCGGGGCCACCCACCCATTCTTCCACTGCGGACACACTAGCCATCTGTTGCCTCTGTGATGACGCCATCTTTCTGGTGACCCACCCAGTGGCAAGCTGCTTTAAAAACAATGTTTGACTAAACACTGGGCGCTTTCACAGGCACAACACACAACTTTTTTTCTGTGCATTGGCTGCGGTTCGCTAGTTGTAAGAGTCCATTTTACCACCCAGGGTTGGGTGATAGTAAGTCAGTGAGCTCTGTCATCCTCTTTTGTGTATGTGACAATATTCTGGGTGTGAGTTGGTGTTTTTCTTCTATAGTGAATTAAAGCTAGAGCCAAGTGACAGTCTAATGGCAGTAGGCTAGTGTACTTGATTGTCAATCTGGCAGATGTATTTCTTGTTCATTTCACCCGTGGTAACATTAAGAAAATGTTCTAATTGAACTGTATAACAAAGGGAAAGACAAGAAACAGAATAAGTCAAATCCAATTATCTAATCGTGTAGCTCATTGTCAATATATGTGACATCCACACACCTTTGCAAGCAGACTTAAACAGATTAGCTTAGTATTTCAGATTGTATATTTTGTGATTTGGGGTAAATGAAAGGTTTGTGTGATTATGTTGTTCTTGGCAACGTGGAAAAGCATTTAGTCCTCTAGAAGATACCACAGCTCTGTTTGCAGCACCTCAGGCAGGGGAGCGGGTGAGTCAGATCCAATGTGGTTTATATACTGTCACCCTTGAAGCTGTTCACTAAAGCCATATCCTCTCCTCCACTTAATGGAGGAAGATGACTGTGATTGACTATATCCAATTTCATTAGATGGCCAATTGATCAGTTTGGCCATAAAAGCAGTTGCGCATCATAGTCTCAGTGGTCCACTTATTGAAATCTTTGCTTTGATTAGAAGTATTAGTCTTAAAACACAAACGGCGGTGCTTATTAACAGGATCGGTTTACTGAGGCGTCACATGTGGCATTGATGTTTGCACCTGTGGTTTGACTTGATCCTGGTAGCAATTTGTTCTAAGGTGGACCGACTGCTTCAGTTGGCTCTAGGCCCAATGTGATTCATCTGAAACTCTGAAATTCATGATCCCAGACATGTCTGTGAGCACACATGTGGAGCTGTCATCGATAACAGCTTCCTCAAGAGAGAGATTTTATATTTTTAATTCAGCGTTTTGTTTTGTCCATAAAGCGTGTGGTAAAAATAATAATGTTCTGTGCCTCTCACAGTAATGGGTTTCATTTAAAATGTCACCGCCCACAAAGATGCATGTCAGGTGTGAAAAGAAAAGCACCTGCCAAGTTTCTGTCAGAGACTGAAATATTTATCAGCCGACAGTCAGTCAACCATCATTAGGCTGGGGCTCATTTTCCACGCTGAAGGCTGCGTTGGGTATTTTCCCTATTTCCATAAACACACACACAGACTTTTAGGTGCAACTGTTGCCTGTGTGGGGTTTTCTAAAGGACAGGCTGATGAATCATCGAGCACACAGTAACTATTTTAATACTGCATTTAAAGCTGTGTCATACAAGGAAACAATGCTGAATGAATACTATCACTTAACACTTATCAATTGATCAGTGAACACACCACAGAACAGTGTTGTGTGTGTGGTTGACTGGCGGGCCTGCTGTCAGACTGCTGGCTGTGTGACTTTGACGTGATGACAGTTTACAGGATGTTTAACCATCCCAAAAGTGGAGACGAGATTGAAAGACAAGACCTATCACACGTTGTCTTTGTTTAAAAAACTGGTGTTGCTTATTAAGCTAAGTGACGACGGAGAGTTGGAGGAGCTGCATCGTGCTGGCTCTGTGTGTTCGGTGTGTGTTCGGTGTGTATGTGGAGCATGAATAAAACTTTCCTGCTGGGAAAGTCGGTTGATGACATAAATTAGAAATTGACAAGAAGGCGTCCCCCTGCTGCCAGCCGTCGGCCTGCTGTTTTCATTGTCAGGTTTTATCCTCTGTTCATTTGATCCTGTTACGGTTATCCCCGGCTCTCTCCTTATCCGTTGTTTGTCTCTTAGTTTTGTCTCATGGTCTCTTGGCTAACATGCAGGTGGGCTGGAGATTTGCACATGTAGCCTGGTCCTTATTATCTACCAGGATTATAATTGATCGGGGGAGTACATCTGTTACTGAGGCCATCAACAGAGCTTGCATTACAAACCTTTTATTTCCATGGCATACGTAAACATTTCAAATCTCTGCACCTAAAGGTTAATGTTTGATCATTACCACAACGTGATGTCACATCCATGACTTTCCACATGCACCACTTCCAATGAAACAGGCCCAGATGATGTGTGTGTGGTTTGTGGTAATGTGACGTTGTGTTTGTAGGTGCAGCTCCAGTTTTGAGTCGGCTTTCTCTGGAAAATGTTTGGATTTAAGAAGAGGAGTAGTCTGGTTTCAAACTGATCACGGTCACTCAGGTTTTTTGTCCCATGCATCAACAACTGGCTGAAGCTTTTTTGCACCTCCTGTTCTTGCATTGTTTGTGGATGTGCTCAGCACAGCCAGTAGTTTACATATTCAGCATGTATTCAGCAGCTGTAGGACTGGGCGATCGGGCCAAATAAATAAAGGCTGACTTTGGGACAGTGCACACTGTTGATTGCTTTTACAAAGACTTTGAGTCTGAGAGTCTATTTAAAACCTTTGTGTTGCCCTGTTCCTGTGAAACTAGAGTTCATGCAGTCTCCACCGCTAATGGAGATTTTCCTGTTGTGTTGCCTTTTTTAAGCACATTGCGCCTGTTTTGTCTCAATTCTGCCCCTGATAGTTTTCCTCTATCTTTTTGTAGCAAGAAAGGGGTTTGCATACTAACTTGGACATGTTTATTCTGATACTGACAATGAAACCAAGCTTTGTATTCTTATTGGCCTTAAGACTGTTGGTTGTTAAGCAGCTCTAAAGAAACAACTCGTGGCGTTTAATAACTTGCTTATAGGCATCATTTGTTGAAAGGAGGGCAAATAGTTATTTAGCCATTACAGCCGCTGGTCAACCATTTCACACATTGACCGTACACCCACCTCTAGGCTACAGCTGCCCCCATTTTTGTCTTTTCCTTTTTCCTCCACTCATGGAGGGAATGGTCTAATCTTTCTGACACCATTGTCCCACTTAGAGTATTCATCTACCATATATAGGATGTTTGCAGCACCTCCCAGTACTCTTCATACGTTTCAGGGTCACACGTTACCAGGGAAGTATGTCCAAATGTGCTGTGGTTTAGAAAGAGGCTGGCTTTTAACCAGAAAGGGACTGAGTGCTCAACCAGAAGCTGAAGAAAGTATAGGCAGCACACGGTTAATGGCAGCTGAAAACGCCAGTCGTATAAAAACTGCTATATGGACAAAAAATAAAACGACACAAGACTCAAGGGGAAGTGAGGCAGACTGTTTGGGGCCAGAGCATCTTCCTATGCAAGATTAGAGGGAGTCATTGCAGTAATACGCCAAAAATGGAGTCATTTCATAGACCCCAAAAAGTAAGACAGGGAGTTGAACCTCAAGCCGGTCTGTGGTAGTGCCATGTTATGATCCCCCGCACCTCCAGCTGACTCACTGATGGAGATGGCGGGGTTGAAGAACGTGACTGACACAGCACAGTGCAGCACCTTCTCAGATCGAGGAGGAAGCAACCCGTCAGCGCTATGATTTATTGCCTTCTCTATGTGAGCTCCTGTTGTCCTTGTGCACTTAGTAAGTACACAGGACATGTACTGTGTTAGTGTGAAGCTATGTCTCTGCCGCACTGCCACCATGACAAATGAGGTGCGTTTGATGTGTGCTTGGTGAATAAAGTGATTCTCTGTTTCCGCACCCGGCGAATAGTCTTTTGGTCACAGTTCCTGTTCATGTATGAAGGGAAATGGCTGTTTTCCTGTTTTTATGTGTCGTTTCACCTCCATTTTGGTACAATGTGACCGTGATTCTGGTTATTTTCAATAGTTTATACACCGGCGAGAACGCAATAATTCCAAAGCTTGTGGGTCCACTTCAATAGAAAGTTCCCAGCATTTCCACCCAGTTCCTGTGTTTGTGACTTTTTGTAGACTGTCATTTCCCAACATGGAGTGATCCAAGCTGCTCTTGGCCAGTGACACAAGACTACATGAGACTCATTTGCCCCAACTTCCCCATACTCAGTTGGGCAAGCTTGTTCTCTCACACCCACACTAACACGTCTGTTGGCTCTCTTACTGTCATGAGTTACTGGAACTTGGGCTAAATTCTGCTTCCTGGTAGCTCGCGTCTTGTCGTCTCTGCCATAATGGCCTCTTTGTGTTGACACCTGTATGTTGTGTAAGGGCGGGACAGGGACCTGCAGTGCCTATAAATGTGACGTCACCATCATAGTACTGCACCCACACTTATTCTGAGGCTGCTGTCGTACTTAATGCTCATAATGTTGATATCTATAACAAAGGGGAGCGGTCTTTAACTTAGTATGGGTCCAGCTGCCGGAGTGCACGATGTTTCTGTGATTTCAGCTTTTCATTTCCACATGCTGTCCTCAGCCCTTTTGGCTGACGAGCCCTTCAATTATTGCATAGCCCTCGAGGTTCACAGGACCTTATTTTACAGAAAGGGCATTTTTCACAAATATGAAGACCAATCCAGTTCTGTCTTTGGACACTTTTTGTTCAGATTCAATGAATCATCTCACAGCCCCCTGAGAGCGCTGTGAACGGCTTCTTTCCAGCTTTGTGGTTAGACGTGTCAAGTATGGTGTTGCATGATGCACCTGCACAATGCAACAGCACTCAGCTCATACGCTTACCATTATTTTCATCCACTTCTCTTATTGTTTAAAATGGGTAGTTGGACGGGTCCTTGCATGCACAAATGTTATTTGTTTGTTGTGCATTTCCCCCCAATGATTCCAAACACGGATGGCTTTTCAAATGCTCTGCTGTAATAGTTGCTCTTCATGTGTCTTTGATCCTAAACTCCTTCCTCCTCCTCTGTGTCTTCCTTCAGGGATGGCAGCCATCCGTAAGAAGCTGGTGATAGTGGGGGATGGTGCTTGTGGGAAGACCTGTCTTTTGATCGTCTTCAGCAAGGACCAGTTCCCCGAGGTCTACGTCCCCACCGTGTTCGAGAACTATGTTGCTGACATTGAGGTTGACGGCAAACAGGTGAGACAATTGGGGTGATTTTGCGTTTAATGTCGCGTCGAGAGTGGTGCCTCTGGGTAGATGGAGTGATCCCAACCTGATCATGTTCAAGGCTGTTGTACAACCTTGAATGTGACTGTTTTGCTCGGTGAACATTTAATGACTCTGAGCTGAATATTTTAAATAAACAGAAATCCAGACACAGAATTTGCACCTTATTCTGACACTATTGGGTAATCTACGTGGGTTTACTAACTGTCACAACACAGGCCTGCCTCCTAGTCTCCGCAGTGGGTTTTGTGCTGGTATCAGGGCTAATTTTGTTCCCTGGGTGCTTAATCATGCTCAACGCTTTAATTCTACCTTCAGGGCCAAGTGAGCAAGTGCTGATAAAACTGTGCTGTTCCATTTTCACATCTCACATTGCAGCAGTCATCTGCTAAGTCTGGTCTTTTTCTACAGATTCCTTTTGTGTGAGCGTAGTCACAGTCCTTGAAGTTAATAGTCAAAATATTTCTAGATGTTTTAGGTGTGTGAGAGTCTGAGTTTTATCTAAAATACTGTCAGTTGCTGTGCTAACTCAGGCTAACCAGGGCTCTAGTTCTATATTGGATTTTATAGCAATGCATACACATCCTATGTGGATACAGATGGACACATTGATGATGGTGTTCACTCTACATTCAGATAAACCATTTCTACCCCTAAAAGAATCAGCACATGATGGGGTCAGGACTGTGTTTCATCATTCAATTCAGAAATCAGAAGGATGGATTGTCTTGTGCCGTTGGACTCCTTGTGGTTCGTGCTGTACTGCACTGTGTGCCACTCGGCCTACCTGCAGCATCCAGCCCAACTCATCAGTCATAAACCCTCACGACCTCATTCTGGGTTAATGGGATTCTGGGATGTTGAGTCTTTATTGGCCGGTTGATTTCGAGCCCTCTGTGTTGCTGAGGGAGGACTCGGCTACTCTAAATGTCTTGATCTGGTTTCCTTTCCCTATTTAGCTTTGCAATCTGCTCAGAGAGGAATATATGTGTCACTGTCACATTTTGTACTGTCGAGGCTTAAGTGCCTTTTGCCAGAGAATTTATTAAGGATGAACATGTTGCTAATTGACACTGGAAAAAAGGCCACACAATCCCTGAAATGCTAAACACTAGAATTAATTTTTAGGGCTAATTGTCAGACAGTAATACAGTTGTTCACCCATGCACTGACACAGCTCTGTATTTATTGAATGAATTTAAAAATTGGACTGCCTGATGTGTAGCAGCTCTTGTATGTATGAATGTTGAAAATAATCAATATCATAATCATATGTCAATTTCAAGCCCAAAAATCTAACTTGAACCATATCTCCATGGAAACTACATTTTAAATTCAAACTATTAAAAAATCCTACATCTGAGTGATAAAATAGGCCACTTTAAGGTTGCCAAAAACTGAATCAGCATTACAGAGATACTCCCCCTAAAATGTATAATGTTTAATTCTCTGCCTTCCACCTTTTTTATAGTCAGAAATGATCATAATAAATAAAAGCAGAAACTGATTTTATTAGCGGAATAAGAAAATAAATCTGTCCTTTTTATAGTCCCTGGTCAGGATGAGGTCTGCTGCAGTCCCTGTTTATGATGTCATTTATCTGCGGGCTTCAAAGTGAAAGTTGTGCTGAACAGAACGGAGATGGTGTATTAACTTCTCTCCCTCCTTTTTCCTTGTTCCCCCTTCCCCCTTTCTCCATCTCCCTGCCTCCAATGCCTCCGTTTGCTGCGTCAGGTGGAGCTGGCTCTCTGGGACACTGCGGGTCAGGAGGACTACGACAGGCTGAGACCTCTCTCCTATCCAGACACTGACGTCATCCTCATGTGTTTCTCCATAGACAGCCCCGACAGCTTGGGTGAGCGCAGACCAACACCTACACACATCATGGTGCCCTAAAATACCACGCCTCGGTCCTTCACATGCACTCCCCGGCTTTTCCGTTTTCTGATCAAGTTATTTCTGGGGTCTGCGTGTTCATCCTGTTGTGACTCTTAATACAACTTGTAAAGGAAGTACTTACATTTGCACATACACAGCAACACACATTGAGACAAATCATTTGTCATGCAGTGTCAGGCAGCCGTGCTGTACAATAACATGCCATGCATTTCTGTCATAAGGATTATGAACAGCACTTCCCTGATCATATGTAAAGTGCTTTGCGTAAAGTAAGGTGGTAAAAGCTGCAGATGATTAAAATGCCAGACATTAATTAAACAGGATTAAATGAGAGGAAGTCATAATTGTAGTAAAACAAAGGCTTATTGTGCTAAAGCTGGCCATTTAGAATTGTCTCACATGACCATTCTTGTGACATTACATTTCTGTTCTAAGCGTGTTTTTGCTGACCACGTATTTTCAAATTGGATTGAACACTCGCTGCTCAGTGAAGATATTGAGGCTCTTTGTGTTTTTCTTCTTGTCTTCAGAGGCTAATTATCTTTGCAGTCACTCACATTTTAAATTAAAATACTTTATAAATGTTAGTCTAATCAAAATGGTGGCATTGTGAGATTTACCTGTTAATTTAAAGATAAGGTTAACTTCTGCAGCCTCGCATAGCTTTTATACAAAGGTTCTATTGTCAGTTTTTGTGGTTTTTCAGTTATAGCAAGAAGGAGTAGCACCATCATTTCCTATACGTTTCTGGGATTAATAGATTTATTTAGATTAGGTTATTTTTTTCCTGTTTTTCCCTAAAGTGAGACATACACACAGAGGCACAAAGATAAACAACTCTACTATTGCAGGGCAAGAATGAGCATGGTCCATTGCACTGGAAAATATGCAAATACCGCCTTTTTTTTTTCTTTCTTTCTTTAGCTGTGGTGGCCCATCTGTTACAAGACAGTTTGTAAATGTAGTAAAGATTCACCACCTCTACTGTAATGCATTGAATTTTAGTCTAACAACCAAGATGACCTCGGACACACATGCACGCAAATTAAAATGTTCTTTAGCCAATCTTTATTGATCTATTTCTTCCTTCACAGAAAACATTCCAGAGAAGTGGACCCCAGAGGTCAAACACTTCTGTCCCAACGTTCCCATCATCCTGGTAGGAAACAAGAAAGACCTGCGCAACGATGATCACACGCGCCGAGAACTGGCCAAGATGAAGCAGGTAACTTAATTCTTCTTTTGCTTGGCTCAAATGACTATTCAGACACGTCTTCTTTTAATTAGAGAGAGGTCTGTTACATTTTGGGTGTTCTGCTGATGGGCTTCTTTTGAGTGAATGAGGGCATGTTGAGATTAATCGCATTTAGACAGATTTATTAAGGTGGAGACTTTTTCACGAGGCATTAAAACATGATGCCAACTAAGTGCAATGATGTGGGTGTAAGGTGTATTTTATCCATATTACAATTTATTATATTTATATTATTATATTTATGTATTTGGGCATAAAATATCCCCTTATTGTCTTATTACTATCTAGCATTTCATGCATGCATCTAGCTTTAGAAATACCTTCCCCCACTTAACTGTGTCATTGATGACTGAAGTACGGAGCAGTCAGTCAGGTAGTAATCTTTTAGATGTGTGAATATTCAGAGGCACAGTGAATGTGTTCATAAATGAAATGATTGGTTTTCTCTTCATCCAATAGGAGCCAGTGAAGTCAGAGGAGGGCCGGGACATGGCTGGCCGCATTGCAGCGTTCGGTTACATGGAGTGTTCTGCAAAGACCAAGGATGGCGTGCGGGAGGTGTTCGAGATGGCCACCAGGGCGGCGCTGCAGGCCCGCCGCGGGAAGAAGAGCAATAAATGTGTACTGCTGTAAAACGGCAGACATATTTGGACAGTTTTCACCCTGGGTTACTGTACCCGGGGCTAGGGCTCGGGAGGGACGGAGGGATTACTAGATGGGAGAGGGAGGGAGGGGAAGAAAAGAGTGCAGTAAATGACTACCGCTGTAAAATGGCTGTTTGTTGGACTGAATTTACCCTGGGACATTGGGTTTGGGAAGCTTTGATGGACGGGTGGGTGGATGGACGGATAGGGGAGGAGGGAGCACAGTAAATGACTACCGCCGTAAACCATTGGGCTCCTCACCTGTGGGTTTACCATCGAGGTGGGAAATTTACACCAGCCACCAGCCAAATGCTGGTACATATTGTCTTTTCAACAAGCCACTTACACTGACGAAGATCATTAGGAGATCCTTTAAAAAAAAAAAAACCTAGCTGACTGGGAAAACTGATAAATTTGCTGGTGAATTATGGGATGTTCCAGTGACTGTTCAGTGTGGACAACAATAATAAAAAAAAAAGGTAAAGTTTCCTCCCTGGATGACTTGACAGATGTATGAGGGCACACAGATAGCACAGTAAATGAGTACCACTGTAAACGGCCGCCAGTGGACTATTTATCCCCAGGTGTTCATACCCGGAGTTAGGGCGAAGGGATGGAAAGACCGAAGCGCAGTACTTGGGTGTGACCGTGATATGACTGTATACACCAAAGCAGGGCACAACTTGCAGTTTTCATAGTTCTGCACATTGAAGCGTACCTGTTATATGCTGTAGTTACCTGGGCAGGTTATTTGAACAGCCCCAAAAGTAGACAAATCACCAGTAAACTGTATTGTTGCCCCTCTAAATGGTGCTTTAAATCAGGTTGATCAGCTCGTGGAATAGGCAGTTAGAAAAGTTGTGTGTCTCAGTGTCCTGAGATCTAGCGTGTTAAAAAAAAAAATGGTCACGTGCTGTCAGGTGCTCGGGTCGTACGTGTCGTATTATCAGAGAGCCGTGGAGCTGCATGCTCACATGTCTAGCTCAGTGCCATTTAGTCTCTCACTGTGGCTAATCCTGTGCTTACAGACTCACAGTGACAAACAAACTGAGCCCTACTCTTTCTGAGATGATCTGTTTCAGCCATCTAACAGTGGACGCTCTGTAATTTGCAGATGAACAGCAGCTCAGTTTAAATTGACAAAGTGTGCCCTCAGCGCTGGTTTTAAAGTACATGTGCGTCATCATCGGATCTGTAATTCAAAGTGGCCTCTCATCGCCACCTGTGTTCCAGTCGCTGCTTTAAATATTGGGCATCTTACCATAGCAGTGTTGCAGAGGGCTGTGTACGGTTTACTTCCAGAGGAGCAGCATTTTGACGCCTTCAGCGTCGGGGCTACCCTCACGCTGGTGCATCCTCACTGAGGTTGGTTTGTCTACTTTAGGAAGTGATCGGCTCTCACCTGAACATTTAAAAGCCTTCTTTGGACTGAATCAGTGGAAGTGGCAGGTGAATTGTGGTCCCACTGGTTGACAAAGGTGGCTCCCTGCCCTGCATAGTACAACGTGAGCGAACTCTGCCATGGCTCCGCTCCCATCCCTTCCTGTTCCACATAGCTGACTGCTGGTGCTCATCTTCCCCTGGTTTTAGACCAGGACAAAGAACAAGGAGAGGAGAGTATTGCGTTTACATGCACACCACTGATCTCCATATTTGGGATGAACGACTATTAATTTCTTTTGCATAGGCATGTATAAAGGTCAAATGTACAATAACCAGAACTAGTTCATGTTTGAGGAAATAAAAAAGGTGCCTGGGATATACCACGTTATCCACCATATACATGTCTGCCTTTACCGGTTAGCTGTTGGTACCTGCCATCTGCTTTAACAGTTTAACTTGAAAGACAAACATGACACAGTGACGTGACCTTTTTTTAATCCAGAATACTGTGCATGAAAACGCCAGAATGGTCAGGTTGGGCAGCAGGATAGAGTTTGGGGTGAAACATGCAGGTAATCTACATCATTAGCAGAGAGAATTAACCACATGCCCTATGTTGGACATGTTTCATTTTGGGCTATTTTTTTAAGGGTGGCCAGTCATATTAGGGGCGTATCAGCCACCAGCCCCCCCTGACTCTTCTGTTTGTTTTACTGCCAGATTCAGGCTCTCTTGACAGTGTTGTACCCTCCTGTTCTTCTTCCTGGCCTACAGGGAGGAGCCTGTTCCAGAAACCTAGTCTTGTGTTGTTGTTTTTATACTTTTATTTCCTGCTTTTAAAAAAAAAAAAGTCATAAATATGTTGTCTATCAGTATTTAAAATAGGAGGTGGAAGACTAGGGGACTGCTTATGTGTCGTTGCTTTAGTTTATTCTTACGTGCTTTACCTGAATTTTTCTGATGATTCACAATTGGGTATAACGACCCGTCAATCATCCCTGCCAAATGCTGTTGTTAGGCAGTCAGGAGAAAGGCTGGCCTCTCGGCTGCCTGTCTAGAGCATCGCTAGGACCACATGTGCTGGCTCTTTTTCTGTTTGTTTGTTTTAAAACACAAACTTGGCTGAAAAGACAAAAGGAAAAACAATGTAAGTCTCCTTATTATGTACAAATCATTTTTATTTCTTTTTATTGTATTTTTAAATCCTAATTTTGGATGCTGAAACAGTGATGTAAACAAAGGAACAGGAAAACCAAGCTGTATGCAAAGTCTGTAAATATGAAATGTGGGTTTGTTCATACTAGACTATACACACGCACAGGACTGGAAACTGTATTTGTAAACTAGCTTTGGTTTGTGTAATAAATTACTTTCTATAACACACAGCTCCTATTAATTGTGGTCTCAGGGGGGTGACGGGGAAGAGCTCTTAAGTTCAATCAATACACATGAAGTATAAATGGAGTGCTGTTATCAGCTTTTAATGAACATTTATTTGGCTGAACCCAACACACGAGTAGCATTAACTAACAAGTGATTTGAAACATGAGATTATTTAGAAAACAGTCGAGAGAAGGAAAGCTAAATTTAAGACAAATGGAATGGTTTAAATTTGATATTCCCTCCCAAATCATGTTTACCATTAAGAAAAGCTGGTAAGAAAAACAAATTGCAGCTAGTTGACTCTTAACATTTGTCCTTGTTGTAGGTGTAAAGTTATTCTTCAATTGTGAAAGTGTGTAGCTATTACTCATCAAATAAAAAAATGTTTTAACATTTCATCAACCCAAATATGAGTCACGTTACATCCTGCTGGAGTGTGAGAATATATTCACTTTTGGAGGCCTACAGCAGATGTACCTAATGGGAGGAGTTGCATAAACTGGAGATTTAGGTTAGAAATGTGAACCAGCCACTCTTGAAATGTGGAGGTTCACTCAGGCAGCGGCTGTTATTCAAGCTGCACCCTCAAATCCCACGTCTTCAACCCACTTCACTCCTGATGTTCACAGCTGAGTTCACAGCAACGTACTTGGTGATGATGGGTTCTGATGGACAGGTATAGCAATTAATATAGATAATTGTTTACCAGTGATGCATGTTGTTGTGGTATTTAAATCTTTGTGCTGCAGAGCTACAGATCATTACAACAATAAAATCCCACAGCAGCCCCTTTTGATTGGATGAGTTCGCACAGAGCTTCATCTGATCATGAACCAGAGCCAACAAACATGACTGAGTATCATACAAACCCCAATATCACTATTGGGTGCGGCAGCTCAGTCTGTAGGGACTTCACTTGGGAACCAGAAGGTGGGATGTGCCCTTGAGCAAGGCACCTAACTGCTCCTTTTTTTCACTTTAATACAATGAAATGAGTTGTCTTAGCTACAATATGCATTAACCAGAAAATGTAACTATCTGGGGCAATGAACATCAAAGGTTTGTACTCAAAGGCACATTAGCAATCATCTTTAAAGCGAGACTGTGACATTTGAAACAAGCAACACAATTCTACTCTTGTTAATTAAAAGTTGAATTCATAAGCAATAAAACACATATTCAATACTATTCATTGTAATACACTCATTACACTTGCTGCAGTCTTTTTTTTTTGTGTGCCACAAATAAACACTGCATCAAAACACTGTCGCTCACCAGAAATCAATAGAAATCCAATGTGTCAATCTGTAATTGCAGGATTAATTAATCCTAATGAATTAGTACAGCACTGGTCATTAGTATTAGGATTGGTGGTTGAAGAACAGAAAGCAACAGCAACAGCACTCAGAGACGAGCAGGCAGCTTCACTGAGGCCTGTGCTGCAGAGAGAGCGGAGTGTGTGGGATGCCGAGGTGAGGCCGTTTCAGCCTGTGTGGGATGATGCTGGATGTTGTGGAGTAATATCGAGAAGCTGCAAGCGTGTGCAGAGTGTGGAGCTGCTCCGTAACCAACAATAAAGGGCAGGAGTTGTGTAAGGCAGCGCGGGGGAGTGGAAACCCAGAGAAAACATAGATAAATGCATGAGCAGGATGGTGCTTACACATTTACAGTAACCATTTCATTTAGAGACATACATATGTGGCCTTAAATGCAGCAAACATCTAACGCTTTCTAACCAGAGTGGTGTAAAGTTACATGGACTCACATTTTTGCAACTGATCCAAGTGGTGGCAAAGATCTCTCCATGTCTGATTCTGTTTTGAGCTCCCAGCCGCTTGAATTTGAACGCTGAAATCATAATGTGTGTATATGCTGCCACAGCAATAAATCAGTCATCACTGTAATGCCACTGTTAGCAAGACAAGAGGACACTACATAGAAATGAAGTAAAACAGCCAATTTGATTGCTGTTAATTGGAGTAATAATAACACCAAACCTCAAGGCAAATACCATGACAGGGGGCTATTTCAAAGAGGAAAAAAGCATATAGACACAAAAACATGTTGCTAGTGTGCAACCATATTCAAAACTATTCAATTCTGGACTAAATACAAACAGAAAACAGCTATAAGAAGTCATTTAGAACTCAGTGTTAACATATACAGTGTAAACCCTGAGCAGTAGTCTGGATAAAAGATGCAAGGATGAGGTGTGTGAGCTTCTTTCTGAAAAAATGTGCTGCTTGGACCACTTTGAACCTACATTTCCTACATTCCTGACTTTCCTGCTGTTATTCTTTTCATTGCATACCTCTGGTTTCCACCTTAATACATCAGAGAAGTGCCTGGAGTGCCTTTTGGGGGCTTATATAGGCTACTGTAGGAGACTTGTGTGGTATGGAAAGGGAAGGAGGAGGAGGAGGAGGAGGAGGAGGGATAAACAAATATGGAAAATGGAAGGATGGATAGTAGGAGGGGGCCTCCAATGATGGATTACAAGAGGCACAGTGGGTGGATGTGAGAGGAAACAAGATCAGCTTGTGCTTCTCTGACTGAAAATGTCTCCCTGCGAATGAGAGGAGAGCAATTTAACCTGACTGCAAAACACTAGAGCATCAGCCAGAATACTATACGCTAAGATGCATTTTACATGCATTCAGATATGAAGGCCACTCTGATCTTAACTCTGGTCTGTGTGTTTGTGTTGTCGAGTGTTGAGAGGTTGCTTTTTGGAAGAGTTTAGTGCTTTCAACAACCACTTGAATAGCAGCACACTGGCTCAAACTGCTGTTATCCGTGTTGCTGCACTCTGACCAGACTACACCCTAAATGGTGTCAAAAACGTCATTAGCATACACCCTAATGACGTATATTATATACTGACATCTCTTTGCAACACAATGTGCAGCCATGATGGTGGCATCATAGGAGACTTGAACCACAGGAGGGAACTTGTTGGACCCACTGTTCACTCACAGCTTATACACAAACACATTATTACGATGAATTGATAATCATATTATGGGTATTCATCACTTCTTTAAAACATTTGACTCATGTTTCCTCACACACTTTAATGCTCTGCTCGGGGGAAATGACTGGGCCTCTCTAGAGAGAAATTCAGATCGAAACCACAGTTAAAAAGGAAGGAAGGAAGTTCGTCACTGCCTGCTCCACCTTAAAACTGGTGGCCAGGCACCATGTAAGAAACAACGCTGCCTCTGGTGCAACACTTGTAGAGGAATGAGCTGGAGGGAGGCAGCAGAGGGTGACGAGACTGCTCTGTTTCTTCCTCACTGTGTCTCCCTCCCTGTCTCCCTCTCTCCCTCCCTGCTCCTCCGGCTGCCGGTCATAGACGAACAGGGCGCAACTCAGCTCAACCACCGGCCTTATATACCGGCCTATTTTTAGCCCCTCGCGAGCCCAACTATATTTAACCAATATGAGCTCATCGCCCGCACGACTTGTCCAATGGGATGAGAGGGAGAAGACGGGAGCCGTCCAATGGGGGGGAGCGAGAGGAGAGGAGGGGGGCGGGTTACACGAGAGCCAATCATCTGCCGCGAAACAGGCCGCGAGCGAGGCAGGCAGCGGGGAGGAAGAGAGGACAGACCTCTCACTCTGTGTATTTCCCAGGCGACCAGAGTGTCAGGAGCTCATTTTCTCTCATCATTCTGAAAAGCCACAACGTCATATTGTCTGTCCACATTAAAAGACACACACGTTATTTTATATGTGGGCACTTCACTGATAAAATAAGAGTAATTTTGTTTGCATTCAACAACAACAAATCCCATATTTTCCCAAAGCCTCGCTGTAGTAATTCCCTCTTGATTTTCTGCTTTTCACAGCTTACCTAGTCCCATTTTCAAGGTTGTCTCCTTTAAAGTCTGCCATACGTCATGGCGACTGACAAGTCCGTCCAATTCCGAAGGCCACAACAAATGCGGCTTTTTCAGGCCTGAATTTGTAGGACATAATGGTGTGTTTGTGGTCTTCAGTTTGTCCAAAATTCATTGTCCACCATCACCCAAGGCTAATTCAAGCTGATGCTAAAGGTAGCCTCTGGAGTGAATCGACTGTAAAGGATTACAGGGTTATCCCCTTTTGTTTCCATGAACAGTCAAGTTCCTGTCGTACTCAGATCTCATTGCATGTAGGGTTCAACCTCATTGACCTTTGACCTGTGACACTGTGAGACCCAACAATGTCTAACCAATTTCAGAGAGAGCTTGGGATCATCCCTCAGTGTGGAAGTGTTGATCAATTATTTACGGATGCACAGTAACTTTGCCCTTTACCCATGTAACTGTGAAGTCCCAGAATAGACCTTTTTCACAGCATCCATTTCGACATGAAATAGTAGGATAAATACAGATCTTACCAATGATACTAATTAAAATTCTGTTGCGTTCAGGTCAGACAGAGCTGATATTGTGCATGTTGGTTCACTGGAAAGGCCCTGCTACACTAAATGGAACTGAACCTTAATTAGTATGTTTACCTTACTATTTCACGTCAAAAGGGCTGCTGTGAAAAAGGCAGATTTTGTATGATATTCAACTGCATGAATGTATTTTCAACTTTTGGAATATTTATGTTAGCTGGCTATTTATGCTAGCTCCAGCATTTTATGTTATTACTAGCTGTACGAGTACATTTTACTTCGCCAATTATGGTCAAAGTGTTGCATTAAGCGTCTTGTAGATTCGCCACTGCCGACCTGATCGCGTGAACAACGTGACGTCAGCGGGAGCGGGCCGTAAACTATTTAATACTTGCGCTGCTGTGGATCGCGAACCTAGTTGCCAGTATTCTCCTGAAGCAGAGGTGCGCCAACTCGGGAGCAAAGGGCTACCGACCTTTTGCTATTTATACGCCACTAGAAGAAGAAAGAACGAAAAAGGTAAACCAAGGCGGCGCTTTTTTTTGAATTTTTTCCAAACTCGGCGGCCGCGGAGGTTCTTCTTAAATTTTCCGGCATATGGGCTCCCTCTTCTCCCACATTCATGGCCGATTTCTCTCCCATGAATGTTGGAATCTCCTGCTGTTCTCTCATTGGAATTGATCGTACAGATGCCTGTAGAGGCGCACCTTGCTCGGAAGGCTTACTGTTTCCGGTTTTGGCGCGCTCCGAGTGAAAAAAAAAAGAGTGGTGCGCGACCTCGCGCGAGTGGGCCAAAATCTCAAGCATACTGGGGCCTTTAGTCTCCACGTCTTTATTGGCTGCATCCTTCACAGGAGATGACCCATGAAATGAGTCAGCTACACTGTGTGTGTGTGTGTTCCCATGCAGTATGTGTCAGATAAACACATTGTGGACAAGATAATGACACATGGTCGCATCAACACCCAGTAATAAAACAACTGAAAGTAGTGTTAAAAGAATACTGTTGTTAATCATAAATGAACATTCATTACCAAGGCAAATTCCTTATCTATGAAAATCTATTTGGCAATAAACCTGATTCTGATTCTGAGTCATATAGTGAGGTGAATGAGGTCTGATTAAAAACCTGCCTCGGATGACCACCATTTGTTGAAAATGTTTATAAATCAGATGCTCTCTTGCCAAATATCTTCCATGTGAATGCTATTACAGTATGTAGTGAATGAGGAAATGGCAAACACATGGCTGATCCAGTTTACTACCTCACAAGACACAGGGGGTGCCACAATTTAGTTTGTAGTGCCTTACTATGCGGTGAGACAGTTTAACATTAGACATTTTTGATCAGTACTTGCTGAGAGAAAACAGTCCACATGTCCACCGCTGCTGTATGAACTGGTCTGCTATCCAGCTTTTCAATAGACGATCTTTGGTGATGCGTTTGAGCTGGTAGGACTGGCTGCTCTGCCTCCGAGGTGTGTTTTTTTTTATTATGACTCTGGAGTAAGGTTGTGACAAGGATTGCCCCGTGATTGTGAGTCATCCATACGCCCACCTATTCTGTTGTTTCCCAAAGTTTTATTTTTAGACTGTCCATCTGTGTCCGCTGGTAGAACAGGAGTTTATAGTTTCCATGACACATTTCACTTTAAAAAAAAAAAAAAGCCCCAACCTACTGCCTTGTGTTTCCCAGTAATGGCCGCAAAAAACAGCTGTTATTTAACTTATCAACTTTTGGTATTAATCAACCACGGCGGTAATGTCCCTGTTTTACTGTTGATTCACTACCGTTTGGCACCGTGCGCGCTCCCGTCAGCCGCGCCCCCACACAAAAGGTTCCAACACATCATGACGGGAGCGCGCAGGGCGGTCAGACCCACACCCTCCAAAACAGTCACCCACCCTGTCATAAACTCCATCACATCTGTCAATGGGAATAGACCTTATTGGCCGATATTGGCAATATGTTGATGACAATTATATTGAAATCAGGTCAAATTCCTGGTTTGTGTACTTGTGTACTTGTGTACCTGGCCAATAAAAGTGATTCTGATTATACCTGACTAACCCGGGAATGCTACTACAGTATAACTATGTATTAACCATAGGATACTAAAAAGATATCATAAAACAAGATTAACACTATGAAACCTATTAACCCATAACTCTGGAGAAGGTGGATTAATGTGATTTGGGATTTCAGATCATTTCCTTTTTTACAAACTCAATGTAAAAAGATTATTTGAAGAATATTTTCTTAAAATAAAATCTGAAAAAAAATCTGAAAAATGAGAATCTAATTTCTAAATGTCCTTCCCACCACCCGGAGTCTCTCTAGGGCAAAGTCTTTCCTGAGATCCTAGTTTAGGTGTGATTGACAGGACCTAAACCAGGGTCATGTGAAGTGAAAATAAGGACCTAGAATTAATTAAAGAGAAACTGTTAACAATATAAATATTATTTCCCCAGTTGTCCAGAAATAAAGGAAAATAATTCCTGCAGGGTCTGAAAGGCATACTCACATTCAACAGCTGCCTCTTCAACTACTTTTGTCGGCTTATATATAGAAATATATATAATCTATAAATATATATATAATATATCTTAAACATATTCTGAATTATTAAAATAAAAAACACTAAATTATTAAATGTATGTGTCCCCCCCCCTCTCTGATGATCTCCCACTGACCTCTGGTGGTATAATGTTGACATTACATCTTAGGTTGTTGAGTTCAGTCAGACTCAGTAACAGTTCCCTCTCCTCTTCTTTGACTTTTAGTTTGAGTTTGTTGTCGGATAAAGTTTTTTCATTTTGCGTGTGAAGAAAGACTTCTAACATAAGCAAAAATTAAAAATGTACAGTGACCATTTTTTATATACGATACAACAAGTGAACTGTCCTGGAGTCTCGCGGGATTTCGACATTAGTCCAAACAGGTAAGCGGCGGGAAGAAACGTAAGATGGCAGCACAGTCCTACCTGTGTGAGGGAATAGTCCCAGATAGTTGAATCACTTAAAGGCACAAATAGCCAGGGACCATACACACATTTTGGTAAGATTTTGTTTGTCACATATTGTTAAGTTGGATTTTATTTATTGGTAAACTATATATCTCTCAGTGTGTGAACTTAAAACAATATAAAAATAAGTAAAATTATGATTAAACACAGTTGTATTAGCTAACAGTTAGCAACAGTATTAGTCTCACAGAGGCCTACTACCTACCTACTAGACTATTTCACATATTTTTTTAATTAATATTTCATTTATTTATTGTAAACTGGTATTGTGTCAGTTTGTTTTTTTATTAAACAAGATATCAATCTTAGAACAAATAATACAAATATAGCTGTTTCTTTCATTGCTGACTGTAAAGGAGACAACATGTTGCTATCACTCTCGGCTCTAACAAAACCTGTTTACTGTTTACTGAATCACACTTTTATGGGATTATTGTTAGATAAAACTTTTAAAAGTTATCAATTAGAATAAGAAATCATTCTCTCTCCATAGCCACTTCCTCAGACAGGGACTTCAATTTGTATCATGATTATTAATCATTAATTATTTAATAATGATTGAATAAAACAGCCAGTACAGTATCTTAAACAAACCTAATTTATCCTACCCTATGTTTTGAGAAACAGCCAAATTGATACTTTTTGTTCAGTTTGACAACCATTACTATCATATACACTGTGAATTAGTGATATTAGGGTTCAAATCAGGGGACATAAATGTAAGTCATTAAACTACACAAACAGAACAACAAGATGACAATGCGTGCCCATTAACTGATGCATTCTCACTCAACCCATGAAACACAGGGAATGTGCCTTAGTTAATAGATGTTCTATGTGTTTATTTGGAGAATAGCAGAGAGCCCAGTAATGATCTCTGCCGCCAAAGGTCACACTCTAATTGACTAATCGAGGTCACTCGTCAAAGAGAAATCCCAGGCTTTTTATTCAGGCCAGCTTGGAGGCCATTAGTTGTAATTAACAAGCTGACTGATCAGGTGAGATTGTTGAAGAGCATCTAATGATCCTGTCATAATGACCCGACAGTCTAGGAGGTCCTAGTCAGTTTAATGGCGAGCGCTTACAGTGACAAAGATGAAAGTGACATTTGGAGTTTTTAGACCGACAACACTGTGGTGGATTGATACCTACTGTTTATACCTACTACGTGAGCTATACCTTTCCCATCTTTCCTGTTCAGAGATATAATGCACATGGCAACTTCAGCAACCTCAGCCCCAAGAAGAATCTGCTGCTGAGGTAGTACTTCTGAATGACTGTTTTTGTTGTAGTGTACAGCGGCTCCACAGGGTCTTAAATAGTCTAAAATCCAAATATCAGAATTTTAGGTATTAAAATGTCTGAAATGTGATTTTGACATGTCTTAAAATTGATTGGATAAAGTGTCATTTTTAAGTCTTGCCTTTAAACGTTTGTATTGATCATGATGTAACAACTACAGCTACAACTACAAAACGAAACCAACATGGAGCCAATACAGATTTCCTTTATATCCTTTGTATTTTTTATTGCCAGTATTGATGTAAAATAGAGCTTAAATTGCATTCATAATGATCTTAAAAGTTCTTAAAAACTCTCAAATTCTGGTCTAATCGGGGGGTTTCTCTGAAGCCAGCGTTTGGTAATAGTTTTTTTTTTTTTGCACTCAACCATAAAAGTCTTAAGCAGGTAGAGATCACTTTTACTCAAACCTTCAGGAATAACTGATACAATAAATGATACATCAATATTGATCCACTCTCCCTCCAGCAAGAGCACTGGGTCCCAGTTCATTTGGATTTCCGCTCAGTGGTTATAAAGAACCGGAAAAAAAAAATAATAATTCCAACAAAAAATCCTCCAGGTATGAGAATTAGTGGAGGAATTCCCCAGACATGCAGTCACAACTCCTGAGGTATTTTCATCTCAATCTCCCTTTCCCAATGCTGCCTTATATTATGTGTCAAGTTCTTGTTAATTGAGGTGATATACAATTATTATATTGCAACAAGAGGCAGCGAAGGGTGACTCATTGACTCACATGTTCAAATGATGACTGCGGTGTCCACTGTTTCCTGCTTTGCTATTGCAGAAGTATTATTGCAAAATGTCAAAATATCACACTTTTAACCTTTACACTTTACTGTCAGTTCTTCCTAATTTGCACAACCGCAACATGAAAGCAAACAGGAATACTCATAAAGAACGTTTGTAGTTCTTTGACTTTAGTTTCTGGATCTTCCTCCATTTTGTAACTGTCTTTTTCCTGACTAATAAAACACAAGTAGCTCAGCCCGTTCACACTCAAGACTTTAACATTTGCAGTTTGAAACGCACAGTATCCGGCACTGTAGGTCTGTCTGTCTGCTGCACAGGATGGATACCTGTGGATAAGAACTGGCCTAGGTGGTAAGTATTAGCACGGATAACTATACCAAAGAAAAGAGCGAATGAGAGAATGAAACTGAACAAACACAGTACTATGGACACTGTTTGATTGACAGGTGATCCTGGGATCAGGATTAAGGCCACAACAAAGACTAATACTACTAACAATGATAACAGTAATGATGTTGGTCATGAAATTGAGCAAAAACATGTTGTCTTTAGGGGATTATGGAGCCCACTGATTTCAACAACAGAAGCATTTAAGGTTAATTATTAAAACATGAAGCTTCTGCAGCATCTCGCTCAAGATCACTGCAGCAGGACACAGGGTCATCACTGGAGGAGGGTTAGTCTGCCTGTACAACCACGAGACAACCGCTTCCTCTCCCTCCGTTAAATAATTAGCTAACTTAATTAATGAGCGGGTTTGACCAGATTTGCCCTCATCCAATTAAAAACTGTATGAGGATGTGTAAACACCAGGTTACGGGACATCTAATCACATAATGAAACTGCTGGGTCATATTTAAAAAAAAAAAAAACCTACAATAGCAAACAAGTGTGGAGAATAAATCATTTACGAATCAGAAGTCCTCGGAGGGAGTATATACTTGCTCATTTGCGCGCAACCTAAATTCATTATTTATCCCAGAGAATGAATAAATTGTCCCCGCTAGCCTGTGATTGAACTTGAGCTGGTGAAAAATTCAGCCTGCGCTCTCGTACCCCAGTGAGCCGCTATCTAATGAAAATAACAGAGCAAGAAAGAAGGCACAAGCTTTACATAATGATTGCATTTGGGTTGGGAGTGGAAATGGAGAAAATAATGAGAAGGAGCCGAGGAGGAGACTTTGGTACTGAGCAAGAGAGAAAGAGAGTTGGTTTTAGAATTGATTTTAAGATCCTACTCATTACTTCTAATGCACTTCATGGCTTGGCCCTAGATTATATCACTTGAGTCACTCACCCCTTTATGAACAACACAACCTGGGTCCTGAGGCTGCTGGGCCCCTTAACCCTGATCTACCTGACGAACCCAGACTTCCAACTTTAATATATTATTTTAATCTGCTTCTGTAAACCCACTTTCATTCAAAGTCTCTTTTATGAGCACGTGTGCGTGTGTATTGAGCTATGCATGTACAGATTACTTTTCTTCTTCTTCTCCTTCTTCTTCTCATTATTTTTTTTTAATCTTTATTTGGAATTGTACTTTTCTCTCATTTTTATTCTGGCTACCTGATCTAAATTTCTATTATTGACTTAGTTTTGTATTGTTTTTTCATTGTTAGGTGCCATTTGTAAAGCTTAGAGTACTCGCTGGGTTTGATAAGTGTGATATATTATAAAGAAAGAAAGAAAAAGATTAAGTGAGGTAGTAAGTGCAACAGGAAAAAGAGGGAAAGAGGGGGAGTGAGAGACAGAGAAAATGAGAGTGAGAAAAATGGGAATAAAGATGAAAGCTGATTTGTCTCTCTCATTTCCACTTTAACTAGGTTTTCCAGAGCAGTGAATAGGCGTGCGTGCCTGCATTTGTGTGTGTGTGTGTGTGTGTGTGTGCAGGCTGGCCAAAACCATCTTGGATCTTGCTCCCTCCGCCTCCCAGAGAGAGAGAGAGAGAGAGAGAGAGAGAGAGAGCAGTCACATGCAGAGAGGAGCGGGGACGAGAGACAGAACAGAAGAGAGCTGTCAAGCTGTGAGGAGGCAGCAGAGAGACGACTTAGTTTTTTCTTGGAATACATTCTCCCCTCCATCTCTGAAGCCCACACACATACTTAAAAAAATATATATAAACACACAAACACACAGATGGTAAAGTGTGTGTGAGTGCTGTTACCCTCTTGCGAGGAGCGGTGAATTATTTTCAGGATCTGGACTTACTCAAGCCCCGACTCACTTGGACTGTAAGAGTGTTTGGATTCAGCATCCCTGTGACTTGGACTTAAAGTCAGTGCAACACTTTGGGCTGAGAGTGTGTATCCCTGCGTGTGTGTGTTTGGGATTCAGCACTTCACCTGAATGCAACACTGAGATTTTGACTGAAACTGTGTTGGCACTTGTTAGTTCAGAATTCAGCAGATTTGAACTCACACTTGGACTCAGCGTGTGTTTGTGTGTGTGTGTGTGATAAGTAGGAGGATGTGTTGGCCGGTGACAGTGGTCCTGCTAGCCCACCTCGGGGCCACCTTAACGGGGGCATGGAGAGCATCTCAACCAAGACTGCAGTTCACACACTCCGGTAAGAGTCAACCTTTTTCTTTTTTTTGTGTGTGTTTCAAGTCTGTCTTCACTTTGTCTAACACATCTGTCTCGTTCTCTACACAGTCACGCACATGCAGGTTACAGAAATCACACACAGCCTCCATTTTTTCACTTTTCTTTCTTTCCTGCCCTATTAATGCCCACGCACTGTATATGTGCAGCACAAATTATACCTTTGCCTTTCTGTTCCTCTACCTGTCTCGATCTGCCGTTTTTGTTTCTTTCCCACACTGCCTCTCTCCCTCCATCTCTGTAATCACCTGTATTGAGTTAATCTTTCTCCAGTAGTCAAGTTTCGCCGCCCACCTCACTTTCTACTCTTACCATGAGGTCTGTTCCGAAGGGGAATAATTTAAGAGCTCATTTTGTCTGTCCAACACAGGCTTGATTACATATTACATATTCATAATTTTAAACGGTTACAGTGTATTACAGTAAGGGTGGCAGGGCTATAAAACAGCTTAAGTCTAACTTGGTACTCATTTTCATAGTTTTGTCCATCATTCCTTTTAATTATTATAACATTCTCACCAAAGTAATCTCTGAGATCTGGAAACAGACAGACAGGTTGTAAACAAGCCAACACTTACATCACAATCACTTTATTTGTAAGTGACACAGAAAGTGAGTGCACCTGAATTGTTGCTAATATTCTCCTATTACACTGAAAAACAACTATATCAAGTAACGTATGTCAAACCTGAACCAGGAGCAGCTGGGGTATAATCTGTGGTGATGTTGACAATGGGCAGTTTAATGATAATTAGACCTTTTACTTTTGTTTTCTCTTCCAAATAAGTTGGGCAAAACTTTGAGTTCTGATCGTCAGACCTCTTATGTTTCTTCCCTATTTAAATTCTTTATCCCACGCATTAACAAAAAACGGGAATCATCCATTAAGACCTTTACTTACAGCTTCTTTGGCAGAAATTAATTGGCTGAAATATCAATTAAAGTGCTAGCAATATTAATATTTTCCAAAGCAGATACAAAGCATAATGATAGCAACAAGACTGCAGATAGGGGGGCTATTTTATTGGCTTGCGATTAATTTCCTGTCGAAATCAAATCCGTTGCCAACTTCTTTGAAACAATTTGACAATTAAGCTTCACACCCAAATACATCCTCCCTGTCATAAACTGACTTCTTGACAGCTCAGACGCCCCCTCAGGATTCGAAATCAAGTGTCTCTGTCTGTTATTTTCAGTTATGGCTAACAAAGAAATAATTATCTGATGGCAGAATTCCCAGATCCAGATCAGCACCAAATTAATTATTTCTTGGCCCCAGGCCGATCTGTCCACCACAGTAAAATCCATGCAGAGGTTGCTGGAAAAAGCCCGCAGACAGACACAACAGCACCTCCTCAAAAAGGGGAAAGGAAAGGAACTTGAACTTCTTTCAAGTAAAATATGAAATTCCAGCCATTTATTTTTCATATACTGTGGCGGAGAACGCATTTGTGCATCGGTATGCTAGTGTGGTTCACCCTCTGTCTCTTCATGCACTTGTTAGTTGCCATTGTGCAGCTCGTTGCATAAACACATGTTGTTGAATCAAGATGCCAGCGTTGAAAGGAGCGCAGTCTCTCGCATTAGTAGGTTCACGCATGGTTGAATTGGAGTCGGCGGGTCCTTTTAAAGGGGTGAGGCAGTGCTGCACAAGCCTCTATTTGTTGGTGTTTGCTGTAACCTTGTGGGAGCAGCAGTGGGGTGGGGTTTGCCTCACCGGAGAATAGGAGGAAGGTTTGATGGACACTGTGTTTGAGGCTCTCTGCGATGTCCTGAAGCATTAAGCCCCATCAGTCGTGTCCCCCAAACCGGGCAGGATTTAAGACCCACATTGGCTGTTTTGTTGTTGGGGCATAACAAACGTGACGGTCAAAAGTAATGAGAAAGCAAAGATGTGCATCTTCTAATTAACACAGGATTTGGGATTTGATCTTTTGCCTTCTCAGCCATATTTACAGTGAATTGTCCTCAAATTAAAAGCTTTTTTGAGGCATGCAGTCCTTTAGTTAGGGTGGGATAAACTCATTTCCCTTTAATCATGTTTACCAGAGACACCGTAGAGTAAGAAACTGACTGATTACACATCCTTACATAAGCCGAAACACAAAGGGTCTATGAAGTAGATGTGATAAGGCTGAAGTCGACCATCCGTGACCTAGAAAGTACAGAGAGAGGGAGAAGGGAAACCTTGTTGGATTCTCCCAGGTGGGAATTTAGCTCTAATGAAATCTGAATGTGAAAATGGGAAGAGCTGCTAAAGTAGTGTGTTTGTGTGTGTCTCTGTGAGCACGAGCTACATGCCTGTTAGTATGTGTGTGTGTGGGTACATGTGCATGTAGTTTTGTTTAAGTCATTTGAAGATATGAGTTTGTGTGTGTGTGTGTGTGTGTGTGTATCGAAATAGAGCTGTTTCATTTCCAGGATCTCTGCCCACCTCCGCCTTTGTTGTTGTGTGTTCTTCATGTCTTTGAACCACAGAGGTTTGTGTGTGTTGTATATCTACAGTGCTCATCTTCGGAAAGACAACAAAAACAAAATGTATGATGTGATGTGTGTAGGGACTGCAGTGGTCTACATGTCCACTACAATGCCTTTATGTGTGTGTGTGTGTGTGTGTGTGTGCGTGGCTCTGTGGGAGCTTCATGCTGTGGTCATTTCCCTTGTCATCATCACGGAGGATTTTCTGAGACAGATGGAGGAGATTTTTTGTCGTGGAATCGCTGTAATTAGAAGAGGATGTCAGTTCCACTTAAACACTTTGACTCTGAGGTAGTTCGGCAGTTCAGAGCCATTGCACATTTTGACTGTCTTTCGTCTGTTGAACTCGTAGCTGACAACTAATTCGAAAACCGGTAGAGTCTGACATTTAAGAGAAGTATTTTTCCTCCTGTTTTTAAAGAAAATGGGCTACTATAAAGAGCAGTGAAGTAGAAACCCAAAACATCCCAGTTATTTAACTGAAGTGATGCAGCAGCAAAATGATGAGGAAAGCAAGAAAAACGATGACAATGAGACAACAGCCACAGAAGATGAAAAGAACAGTATGAGGATCTACTAACCAATGTGAAACACAGAAATGACCAGTTAATATTTCATGAACACATCAGTTTAACTCACAGTACTGTAATAGAGCTGTGCCACTCTCATGCTAGCAAACAATCCGTAGGAGTGAGAACATTTTTAATGCATGATACTGGAAAATTAAAACCTGTGCAATGTACACTTCTGCAGACTAAAAGCCTAATAATTTAGATGATTTTCACATTTTAATATCCTCCACTGGCTGAGAAACTGCTCCAACCACGGTGCTTTTGAAACACGTTCAAAACCACACTGTAAAAACTCTGAAATCCATCAAGCTGAAAATGAGGCTTTTTTTGACATAGAAAGGTTTCACCTGCCAGCAGCAGTGAACTATTTTATTTAAACCCACCAGTTGAAGGGAGGCTCTCATCAGACTGAAGCTATGTCCTGATTCTAAAGGTATCTAATGCATTTCACTCTGAAGAAAAATGCAAAACTGTGAATATATTCACTCAGTAAGATGTCAGTGAGCAGACTTAATTCACTTTGTATTTGTTATTGATTGTATTAATGTCCTAAAATGCAATGCGCAAAATGGAGTTTTGAAAAAATCTTAAAGAGACAGAAAAACACAGAAAATAAAATATAGTAATACATCTTTGGGGAAACATTTAGCTTTTTGTTCAAAGTATCGTCTCACTGATTTTACATGTCACAGGGAGTACTCTTCAGCCTTTGAAACATGTGTATAATGTCTTCTATGGCTCTAGAGGAGCTTTGTCAAATCTGAGAAAATGATTCAAGTGACATCCAGTGTCGTTGGAGCTTGACAAGGGACTAAAAGTCAGGGCAACTTGGGATGTGTTGACAGTTCTTTTTAAAATGTGTCTCTCGTGAGTGCTGTACGAAATCACTGCGTACAATTAACTGCAAAAACAGTGAATACAAATTAGCAGATTGCTGCGACACGGAATGACATTTTCCCATCTGCTGTTCTTCTAGCTTATAAACTTAAATAGTGGAGATATTGGGGTTATAGTGGAGATGAAACTGACATCAGAACCAGACAGACCCGCCAGTTAAAATACTCAACATTCAGAGCTGTAGGTCTGATAGAGAAAGAGGTAATCAGACATTGGTTTGATTGGTTTGATTGATTTGATTGTAGTGTAGTGTAATCAGACTGACTGACCAGACAGCTCCATGTGTCTGAAACAAAAAAACCCAGCTTTAAATACTTAAATACATGCCTGATTACCTCCTAAATTTCCCCATCTCGCTCTTAATGACTAAATTATCCCAGTTATTCACTCAAACTTCATGTTGTCCATATGCAGTAGAAGGCATATATACACACACATACAGTCGGGTTTAATGAGTCCATTATCCCAGCCATTCAGTGGAGGGCAGTGTGATTTTCTTGATGATAGATAGCAGTTAGTGATACCATCTCTCTACCACACACACACACACACACACACACACACACACACACAAAAGGGACACTTTCCCTCAAGCGTTAGCTGAAACATGTAAAGAGCCATACTGCACACAGAGCTATTGAACTAATCACATTGGACACACTTTATTCAATAATACATTCAGTACCATACTAAGTACCATAGTGTACCTGAACAAACATAGTCATACAAAGTTACACACATACACAGATAAACGAGTATGTAAACATACAAAAGCATATTTATTGGAAGGCACTATACCTATACTCATTGAATACAAACACCATAACCACCATAACTGCTGTCACACTCCCACCTGCAGCTACTTCATAAACTCATAACTGTCACATGAGAATATAAAGATTCATCATCACAATCACAGAATAAAAGTCCATGAACGGCTCAGAAGAGGTCTGGATGGTTTATTAAGTCAGTGTGAACCCGTTTCCCCACATGGAGAGTCATGTTTTATTCATACAACATTCACATTGTGAATTGGTTTGCGATAGACATTTAATGTTAATCAGTCACTGGGGAATATTTGAATTGAATCATATGGGTTTGTTTGGTATGAATGGAGACATTGTCTTTGACCTTTGACCTCTATACTGCTGATTGCTTGCGCTGGTTATAATCCAGGCATTTAAACTTGTCCTGCTGTTTCCCTGCAGTGTATTTTTGGACATATGCCCAAATTATAATGTAAATGTAAATGAGTCCTTTTCAATTTCATGCTATTAGCATGCAAATTGCTTTGTTATACTGCACAGTAGATTAGTTCATTAGTGTCTAGATGCATGTTTGCTCATGTGTTTGTAAAATTCAATTTAGATATCTTCAGAGAAAGAAATATGTTCCATAAATAGAAGCAGCAGTTTGAATATATCCTCAAGTACTTTCATATCTGGATGGTGTTACCTTATGAAGCCTTATGCCAAGCTGTTGACCAGACTTCCCCATCAACAAAACGGAAATTTAAGGAGACATAAACAGTTCATAGAAAACCCAGACGAGCCGGCTGTTTTCAATAAAGTAGAAGGTTATTGTGTAGCTGTGTGGCCTACAGACACACAAACCAAAAGCAGTCAGCTGATTTGGCCACCATTGCACTCCATCTAAGCCAGGTTAAAAATGAATGCGGGTACAACTTTAATCCCTTTCACTGTAAAGGGGATTGAATGTTTATTCACTCATGGTATTTAGCCCAACACTTCAGCTGTTTTAATTGAATTTTAAAGGCTACGTCAAAAATGTCAACCTCATCATAACAATTTATTGCTGCTCCAGCGCTCTCCTCATAGCCTCTAGGTTAGCTAGCGAAAACCTAAACTTTGAAATAAATTGTTTTAAGATGTTCATCTTTCCTGCATGTTTCTTTGGCAGTTGTATGTTCTGTCATACAGTATTTAGGATGGACTGATTCAAAGAGCTTGTCATTTTCTCCTTGTCCAGGAAACCTGCACTTAGATAAAACTATAATCTTACACTGTTCTCAACAGATGAGCAGCTGCATGTACCAGGATGTCTATATTAATCCCCAGTTTTATCTGATCCCTTGTATGTTAATACATTTCTTTGTGGTGTTGAGGTTGAGAAGTGAAACCTGGTTCTTGGTGTATGTTGTACATCTTCCTGCTCTTTCCCCACGCTCACCTTTCTCTTCTCTCTGTGTACTAATAAAGCACAAAAGCCTTTAGAGTGATATTAAAAATCAAGAGATATTTCATTATTCATTTATTCTTTCAGATCTGTTTCTATCTAGGCCAGTGCTTTTCAGGCTCAGGGCTGGGATGTTGCTGAGATGTGGATTTCACTGGGACGGTTATCTGGCACAGAATCAGGCTATTCTCTATTATTAATTTTAATGGAAGCAGTCCCCAATGGTGGCGCTACCATTGCTTGTCACTATTGACGTCAAACGGCAGCTGTTTGCTCATCCCACACTATAGAAAAAACTCAAGTAAGGCAGCTGTTTCCCCTGGAAGACGACCTTATTGTGCAGGTTGTTTGAATACTAATTTGGTGAAAGTATAGCAGTAACGCAGGTTTTTTCTGTTTAAAGTAAATTTCCCAGCATATTTTCAGGATTTGACAACATTTTCTTGCAGCCAAACTTTAGGTCCTCACTAAGACATAAAAACCCTCAATTAAGGGGCTTGGTACTTGGGGGTTTTCTCCTCTCTCTGGACAGAGACGGTGAAAGGAGTCTAATTACACCCTTGTTTTGGCAACAACAGCCCCTGACAACAGTGGACATGCTGTAAATTTACCCTTGAGAGGTTGCTGGTGTTAATATTAGAGGCTATCTTTAGCCTGAAGCCTGTAATTAAGCAAAAAACCTCAAGCTTCATATTTCTACCATTTCCCTTAAGTATTCATTTGTTCCAATCTGCTCTGCTGTCAATAATCTAGAGCTGAGTTTCTCACCTCTTCTCCCTGGCTCTTACTGTGTGTCAGCATTTCTTACCTATATAACATTAAAGACACACAAGAAAAGTTTTCCCTCCTATTACTCAGGTGCTGTGCACAAGTGGCCAGGGGATTTAAGTCCAACGCAGTAAAAACGAGAAAAAGAAAGTAGCCAACTGTTTTTTTTTTATGAGCTTAAATGTATAATTTAAGTCATATTGGCCGGAAAAAGTTTTAGTAACTCTGAAGTGGACGTCTGTTTCTTTTTTCAGCTTTGTGCATACATATATTTCTCACTGCATTCCTTTCGCTTTAGCTGCATGAGGAAATTTAATCCACAAAGACACACTTGACTTTTGGCCAGCTGGAAGCCTAAAGTAGACGGGATCAACAGTGCTGAGACCAACTCTAACCAGTAGTTTACCTCATTAGCTGTAGATTAGGACAGGGTGGAGACGCAGGATATGAGAGTGTGAAGGTGTAGACATATATCCGATAATCAGAGGTTCATTCAAGCTGTCACTTTTTATACAACGATTGCGAAGCAAGTGAATTTTATCGATATATTTAAGATGATTTAAAGGAAATTGGCAGCTAGTAGACTCCAGTCAAACGCACATGGACACATGGTCACAAAACATCTGATCCTTAATAACCCCTGGTGTTAGCGATCTGACGACCCCATGTCTGCGTAAACAAGAAGAAGCCACAAGAATTTGATTCTCCTTGTTTTGTCAGTGATGGAAAGATCAGACAAGTGCCACAAAAGGTTGGAAGTCAGACTTCCTTTTCCTGTTTAAATAGAGCCAGGACTTATCTGAAAACAGAGAGGATGTACAGTGACAGATAGTAGTTTTTATCATCTGGTCGGGCTTTAATGTAGTGATTCGTCATAAGTTTCACCCTCAAAGCTGATTGTAAATGTAAATCTGGACTCACTGTAGACAACATGAGTATCCATAACCTTCACGGGACAGCTACTTTTTTATGGTCGCCCATTTTTAAGATGTAGAGATATTGTTATTGCCCATTTGGCAAAGCAAATGTCCATGACGCATACCATATGTCTAACATGCTTTGAGGCTGAGCCAAGAAGTAGAAGCCACAGACAATTTAAAGACTGCAGTCTCTCTAATGGGTGTGCAGATACAGAATCTCCAGCAAAGTGTTGATTTAACTCTTATATAGTTAAATTACTCACTAGTCTGGAGTGATTTTCTTGAGTATCTATGACCAGTCCAGGCCACTAACAGCTATTGTTTCCTCTTGGGTAAGTCAACTTAAACCTCAAAACTCACCAGTAAGACGGACAGATGTGGTACTGACTGGCTCTGAAGTCAAGTTGATTATATTTTTTGTCGAAGAGATTATGTTTACGCTTACACTACACCACTACTTACATTACACAATTATGAATGGATTGCAATAACATTTGCGAAACTTCTCGGTAAGGGGAGCAGCAGAATCTTTCTTGGAACTGGGAAAAAAAAAAGTTGACCTCAGGCGTGAGATGATACAATGTTTTTGTTGCAAATGAGGTTATTGTTTGCAGAAGTTTTTTTTACAGCAGCATATGAGCGTATTGGTAAGATGGAAACACACCAATTTACTTGGCTGAAGTTAGAGAAATATTACCTTAAGGAAAACCGACATTGACTACTGGTTGAAGACAAGATGGTGACTGGTCTTTTTTTTAATTAGGATTAGTAATGAATATTGCGTGCTCATACTCTACAATCCATTTGAAAGATCACGGCGAGAAAAAGCTGTTGCTCCTCATCAAGAACATCTGCCTGTGTAGCTGTGGGCAAAGCATTTAACCACAAGCACTGCTCTCCAGTGGGCGGCTCCCACATGAGACCGTATGTAACTGTGTGAACGTGAAGCCTAGAAAACAATGAGTGTTCTCAGTGAACCTTCTTAGATAAATAAAGATGAAAAAATAAATTAGATTAAAAAGTAAACAGTGAATTGACTCTCGTGTGTGTATGCAGCAGCAGGCCGAGCAGTCTGATGATGATGAATAATCATACGCACTGAGGTCGAAGGTCAAGCTATCCACGTGGGTCTGGTCTGTTGGTGACACAGTCCAGACGTAGTTTGTAGTGCGTTTGGCTATAATGTTGCTGTGGTATGTGATGTGATGTGTGTGTGTGTGTGTGTGTTTGTGGGCATATTTTTTTAGTGTGTGAGAAGATTTGCATGTGGAAAACTAGGAAGCATTGAGTAGAGATTATATTATTATTATTTGTGATCGATGAATGATTTTATATTTATGTTTATTTTTTTATTTTATAGGGACAGAAGCCTTACAACAGTCAGGGGTCCCCAGGATAGATCTGAGAGGTCACAAAATAATTCCCATTATTTAAAAAAAGTCCGATCTGAAGTCTCTGGAACTAAAATGAGCTTTCTGTGTTTAGACAACATTTTCTGGATCTAGGGCCCTCTCATGAGGAAAGGCAGCATGGCAGAGTTTTGGACGATTGTTCAACGCGTTCAATGTGTACTCTGACATGTCGCAGCAGGAAGGCACCCACAGTCAGACACACACACACACATCTTGAAAGAAAGATACAATGTAATGTGGTGTGATCTGGGCATAAGAGACAGTGAGATTTTACTCTCGTATGCATGGCGACGTGTGTGTCAGAAATGATTTTGTGCACGTCTTCACAAGTGCCCATCTGTATGCCTATAGGCTTTGTTCCCAGGCTTCTGCAGGCCTACCGCTGTAATTGCAACAGTAATTGGTGAAGTGATAACCCCATTTCCACAGGAAATGTGCCCCGGTTTCCTCGCCCCCGCCACTATCATCCCCCTCTGGTGGCGCAGCCAACAAAGTCTTCCCCCTGGGAACGTTGCACCAGACAGCTAAAGTTCCCTGGGGCTCAGTGAGTAGACGAACAGACGGACAAAGACAGGCATGGAAACAAAACTACACAAGTGTAGCTTACCAACACGCTCACATGGACAATGCTGTAGGCTGAGTGAGAATAATTGGATAGATTAATGGTAAGTGTAGTTTATGTGTGTATGCAGCAAAAAATGGTGTGCCTGGATGTGGAAACAAGAATAACTCACAGTAAAATAACAAAGTTGGACTCCCATGAGTGAGACAACGATTGAAAGAGAGACTTGATTCTTTCATCAGCCTTTCTTTCATTTGCACCGTATCTGTCACTTACATTTTACTGTGCCAATACAAACTCCTGCAAGGCTTACAGAACTTTTCTTATATTTTATGTGTTGCAAGTCAGTAAAGTTGGGAAAGTTTCTTCCCTAAAACTTGTCACTGTTAATAATCCAGCACTTCCTGCTTGCTGACCAAATTAGCAAACATCCTACCTGTCGTCATCTCAGCCCTGATGTGTTCTTGTAAAGCCATCATGGAAAAGCAGCGCTGACCTAATGGATACTTAGCAGAGATTTTCTGTCTCACTGCTTTCCTCTTTGTCTCTGTTGTTGGTGGCGTCACTGCACCTTGGCTGCCAGCCTCACCTCGTCAGTCACAGCTCAGCTCAAAGGTGTTCGTGCCCGCATGAAGACATCTCAGACATCACTGTAAGAAAAGCTTTGAGGTGGAACTCTCTTCTTCTCTTCTCTTTACCGACCAGTTGTGGGCCTTAACTTAGGGAACTACAGACTTTATTGGACAAAATAGTGCACTTTCGTTTTGTGAGTATTGGATATTTGTGGCATCACGTAGCCAATAACCATCTTTTGAGAATCCCAAGTACTGTCGCTATGGTTACTTGCCACCTAATACTGAGCACTAATATTAAACTGTTGACCGGAACTACTGTATGTTTATTTTAGCAGATACCAACTTGCCATGTAGAAACAACTGAGAAATCCTTACAGCAGCTTATTTTCAGGCCATCAGTTAGCTTTACTTCTGTTACACGTTTCTGTCAGTGACTTTCCATCTGAACGGCTTCTGAAGGCTGTTGGGCAGCAGAGACAACAGGTCACTGCTCAGTTGTGACTGATCCTGACAGTGTAGCCATGAATCGTGGCATCTATAGCTGCTGAACTATTTATGTAAGTTAAATTAACTTGTAATTAAGTCTCTATTGTGTATCATATGATTTATGTCTACACTGCACACCATGCAGTATGAGATAATGATCACACAAAGCTGATTTAAAAGCATTTAAAATCACTCTTGCTTTGCCTCGTCTGGGCTTAATCTGAGATAATGACTAGCTTGCTGTTTCTTTTCCCTTTTGTACTTTGTATAAGATGTAGTAAACTAGTTTTTATTTTACTGCCTAACTCACACGGCTTAAATTTAGGAGTAACTCTGGTGCTTAAAATCCACTGAACATCTGTAAAAACAGCTGGATCAGCACAAACAGAAGCTTCATCTTGGATTGGCATCCATTTTGGGTCTTTTTGCTGGTGTGCAGGTGTGTTTATTCATGATAATGCCACCATTCAGACACATTGCTGTGTGTGCATGTGTGTGTGT